>NC_142031.1:22684405-23324048 GCF_982192425.1 Myodes glareolus | reverse complement strand
GGAACCCAGAATAGGACAATAGCCAGCTCATTTTCTCATTGCAAAAGTCCTTTCTCTGAGGGCATCTGTTGAAAATAAAGAGAAGTAATCAATAACACAGTGAAGTGAGAGGTAAGAGTTCAGACAAACAATGAGCTGCTTGAAAAGCTTAGCAGGAAAAGCTAAGGAATCAGATGCTCATAGCTGGCTTGGAAAAACTCTGACATATCCTGAGAACTGAGGTCACTCCAGGCACAGGGCTTGTGTGCTCAAGAGAAACCCTAGAAGAATCTGGGCCTCACTTCTGATTTGAGGTTTTATGTAAACGGAAAGTAGAAGCTAAGGCACAGTTGTCAACTGCCTGCTGGAACACTGGCAGCTTGGCTCATCATATACATAGAAGCCCCTCAGCGAGAAACATCCTACACCCTGGCACCCGGGGAAACCTCTGTCCTATCATTAGTGAGCAGTAAGCTAACTGAATGGAGACCTCGGTGTCATCATGACAAAGAACACAGACTTTACACAACCTGTTCAAAATAGAAGTCATCAAACTATAACCAAGTATAGTGAGGGTGTCTGTGACTTCAAAACTACCTCACTATATTATTCTAAATGCCTAAGTTCCATCAAAATTTTACTATATAGGCACATAGTTCAGTGTTCGGGTTTTTATTTTTGTTTTTGAGGAGGGTGTGTGTGTGTGTTTGATATGATATAATACATGAGCCAAACAATTTAACAGAGAAAAGATTTATTCTGGCGTGGGGTTTCTGAGTCTATCACAGTGGAGAGGGCATGGTGGAGAAGAATAACTCGCCTCATGCCAGCCAGGAACACACAGAGAGAATGACCACAATGCCTGCCTTTTCTTCTTTTATCTCATCTAGGTCCCTCACCTACGGGATGGTGCTGCCAACATTCAGAGAGGTCTTACCCCTTAGTTCATTGTCTCTGCAGACACCACCACAGACATACCCAAACATGTGTTATGCTAGCCTTCTAAGTACTTATCAGTTCATCAAGCTGACAATCAAATTACCCATTACAATGTATAAAGGGAAGAGTCCACGTGTAAGAAAAAGAATTAGCAGAAACTGTCCATAGGAAGCCCTCCTAGACTTTCCATCAGTTCCTGCCTCCACCCTGAGTGTTAAATAAATGAACCAAGTCTAAACAACTACAGGGAAAGATGACAATAGTCTACCAAATGAGAAAGTAAGACAGTTGGTGCAGACCTCGGTAGGTTCAAAGCCAGTTTAGATTACGGAGAGAGCTCCAGGATAAGGATGCCCAGGGCTACACAGAGATTCTGTCTCAACAAACAAATAAACAAACAAAAACTCAACACACACACACACACACTTTCTAGTTGATAACTGTGGCAATTTCCTCCAAACTGAAATACTTATTCTTCTGTGAAGCTTACTAAGACATAGAAAGTTCTAGGGGTAGACAGATGTCCTTAGGATTTAGAAAAGAAACAATGGGAAGTGTCAGGAAGTTCCTGAAACCAGATTCGCCCAGCCCTTTCTTCTGCTAGGTTAAGTAAATTTTAAGGACTTCTGAGGAGAGACATGCCAAGCTGTGGAGCAGCCTGCAAGTCACACAGAGAGCCCCGGGCTCCTGGCTGTCACCAGGTGTCATTCTTGCAGGGCGTGAGCTTTCAGTGATACAACCTCCTTAAAATTGTACATGTTCTTGTAGTGACATAGCCCTAATAAATTCAGCAGTTTACTAAGGTGGACTTTGGTGATATCCTTGACTTTGGTCTGTCATCAGCTCCCTATCTGGACTGAGTAGATGTCTGTTTAAATCACCCTACGAAAGTTAAGTTAGCTCAACAATTATAAGTCTCTCTCTCTCTCCCTCTCTCTCTCTCTCTCTCTCTCTCTCTCACACACACACACACACACACACACACACACACACACACACACACAAAATTCCAGAGTTGGGAAGTGCACAAACTGAAATGAAAATTGCACTTGAGGAGGTCAGAAGTGGGTCTGAGCATGCAAAATGAAACGTTGATAACCAAGATCATTTCATCCGAGTTAAAGGAGGGAGAGAACCCAGCTATACAGCACAACTGCATGTAAGGTGGAGCAGCTGAAGTTCAATGGTGCTTTCTGAAATCAGGAGAATGGAGTAGGAGCATCACGAATGACAAAATCATGTTCTACACCTTCCCAAATTTGATGAAAATATTAATGTGCACATTTAAGAAACTGAACAAACTCAAATCATTAACTCAAAATCTACAAGTAGAGAGATGACAGCCATGGTTAGTGATAAGGGCACTTTCCCCACCTTGGGAAAGAAATGGACTCAGGCATATGTGTATAAGAGCAACAGCAGGGCAGAGCTGTTCTCAGACATGGAGACCAGGAGGTAACAGGATGTCATGTTTAAAGTGAGGAAGTTAAGAAGAACACAGAAATACCACATAGTCAAGTGATTCCACTACACACACAGATACAGACACAGACACACACACACATGAGAACTGAAAACAAGAAACAAACACACACCCACTTTTTTGTTAGTTACTTTTCTATTGCTGTGATAAAACACCATGTGATGGCAACTTATAAAAGAAAGTATTTAAAAAGGCTAAGGGTTTCAGAGCACTGGGGCTCATGATTGTGGAGCTGAGAGTTCACATCTTGATCCACAAGTAGGAGGCAGAAAAAACACTGGGAATTGTGTCCTTTTTCAACAGAAATGCAGGAAATAACCCTGATGTGGCCTTTAGCTATCTGCAGGGCGCTCTACTCAGCAGGAAGGACAGGTCCTGGTCCAGGTCCTGTAGAGAAGTGAAAAGTACCAGTTCGCGGACATTTCTGATAGGCAAGCTGTAAGACAAACAACTTTCTGCCTTTTATCTGTGCCACATAGTGGTCTTACACTTGGTGATGTGAAACTGCACTTCAAGATAACCACATTTAAGGAAGAATATGAGTTCTCTTTAAAAACAAACAAGAACAGGCCAGTTATGTTAAGGTACAGACAGTTTGGAAAAGCTTATGTGGAGAATGCGGGATGACTGGCCTGTACAGGTCTCCTTGAAAGAGAAGGAAGAGGGGAACAGGCACAGGCACAGGACTCATGGTTTGTACTTGGTAGAGGCTATGTGCGTGTCACTGGTCCACTCTGGTTTTGAAGGTCATGTGGTGTCAACTAGCAGAGGAATTAGAATCCTTGTATGGAAAATCATAGAGTCAGGGAGCACAAGACTCTGTAGTGAGGCTTCCAAGACCAGAACACTGAGTTCTAAGTCTTTCCTGGCTTCTGAATTTCCTCCCCATGACTTCATAGTGTCTATTTACTCTTGTGCCTCAGTTTCCTCATTAGGATGATAGCAGAATCCTTGACACAATTACTTCGAGGGCTGAGTAAGGTATTTCAATGAGAATATCTAGCCAGGTACTGTGCGCATCATGTGTGTTCTGCATTACCTAGAGAACAAACACAAGATTCTGGATGTGGAATAATCATGGTTCTTGCCTCCCTATCTGAGAGTAATTAAGAATTCAGCAATTTATGCCTGTAATTTGTTTTTGTTTTTAAAAATAAAATTGTAATTGTGTACTTTACTTTGCAGAGTGTTCCTGTTTCCTCTCTGTTGCTGTAATAAAATAACCAAAAGTAACTTGGGGGAAAAAGAATTATCTGGCTTACACTTCCAGAACAGAATCCTTTACTGAGGGCTGGGCCCTCCTACAATAATCAAAACAAAGGCTTGGAGAATTAAGAGTAAGTCCTGCTCTTACAGAGGACCAGAGTTCAGTTCCCAACACCTATATCAGGCAACTCAAAGCTGTAGGTAACTTTAACTTCAAGGAAATTTAATGTCTTCTATGCACGAGTACAAATTTACATAATTTAAAAAATAAATCAAAACAATTCCTCACAGACATGCTGACCCACCAACATAATCTAAACAATTCTTTGATTGAGGCCTCTCCCCTCAGATGACTCTAAGTTGTGCCAAGTTGACAAGGCTAACTAAGATACATAGTGATAGGTTTCATAAAGACATTTTCCTTCGTGTATGTCATGTACTTGGACATATTTACCAGCGACTCTCCCTTTTCTGTTATTGCTATTCTTTCTTGGAGATAACTTCATTTTTCCTTTCATGTTTCAGATATCCATAGATGGTTTATATATCTATATGATACCTAGGATCCCCAAATGAGAGAAAATACATGTCATACATCTTTGAGTCTGACTAAATTTGATGATCTCTGGCTGTATCCATTTCCCTGCAAATGACATAATTTTATTACGGTTGAACAGAACTCCACTGTGTGTATAGAGGCCACACCTACTTTATCTATTCCTCTGTTGACAGACACCTAGGCTGATTCCATAATTCAGGTAATTATACATAGTGCTATATGAGTATGGATGTGAAGTTGTCTCTGCAGTATGTATATAATTTGAAAGTGGCAAAAAACGACCATACAGGATGCTATAATTATGTCTACCATGTTTTAAAAATACTAACTTAAAAATGTATTAATGATTTCTATAAGATATTTGCTTTTTATATTTAACTATATAGAGTTTATATCTTTAAACTTATTTATATATGTTGAAATTTGATAACACAAAATGAGACTTTTCTTACGAAATAATCAGAAAGTTATGTTAGCCTTTCTAGAATAAAAAAATTAACCAATTTCCCAACAATTATCATAGAATTATATTGGTTTGAGAATTGAATGCACTAGAAGATAAGGCTTTGTTACTCATCTTAATCTGGCCACAGAACATAAGCCACTTTATACAGAGCTGATTTTGAAACACTTCCCATACTCACTAGCTGTGTGATCTAGAACAAGCTACCGAAGCCGGCCAAGCTTTAAGACTTTCTTCTTTCAAAGTGGTAAGGAGGAATAACATACACTTTGCAGGGTCCTGACAGAGGTAAGGAATGGAAATCCCCTATCAGCAAAGTTCTTAGTACCTAGGTACACCAAAAACCCTGTCTTCTCCCCATACCCTACACACATGGCACTGCATCCAAGAAATTTAAGACAATGTGAGTGACCATTTGTGGAAAACTGAAATTACACACGAAACAAGAAACATACATGTTGCAAAAGAGGAGATGCCTCAAATTCCAAATACACATCTGGTCACACAGTCAAGACATCCCAGAAAGGCAGGACAGATCCCAGCAAAGCACCTAAAGAAGAGGAGGAGGTGGAATACTATGAATGTGGTCACTCTTCTGTCACGTAGACACTGATTCTATTAAGTGAACAGGAATATAAGTGTTTTCTGTGAAAATATTATGCTTAAGGTATGAATGCATAATTTAAAAATTATTTTTAGCTCTAAGGGATTTTTAAAAATTGACTAATGGTAGCCCAGTCTTGGGAGTCAAGAAATTTCTACTACTGAAGTTACAAAAAATAAACACAAGAAAAACAAAACAAAGCTATTAGCGTCTAGCTAGATACTGTAACCAGAGCCTGGTTAAACTTGGGGCGCTGAGAAGACAAGGCAGGACTGAGCTGAGACACTTCTCTGAAATGGGTAAGGGAGATTTAGAGAGAACTCAAAGTTTAACTTTCTCCAACCACTGTGGAGTTGTACCATACCCAGACTCATCCAGCCTGCACTGAAGTATAAGCTGTTCACTTTAAGTTACAAGACTTTCCTCAAGACCCTTGTCCATTGCCCTTACCTCCTCTCCTGATGGGGCACAAGAAGGGGATCACTGAAAGCAAGAAACTAGGAAAGAACTCAGCACCATCAGATCCCACTGCCCATCTAAAGGACTCAAAGGAGTTTCTTTGGCCAAGCCTGTCCCTCAGCCAACCTTCGCTTGCTGATCTCTTCTTAGGACCTCTGGAGGTCTTTCTACAGCCCCAGATTTTGTTTTTTGTAAAGGAAAAGTCCTCTGGCTTAAATATTCTCCCACACAGCCATTTCCAAAGAGTACAGTATCCATTATTCACATGGCTTATGCCTGGTTTTCTTACAAGTTTCCTTCCTTCTTAACTGGACTGGGGTCTGATGAAATCCCATTTATGCCAGGCTCTATGAATGGCACAGAACTAAATCTAAGGGGTCCTGGAGCTATGGGGCAAACAAGAAGCTGGAGTGTTTGCCAAGGTGTGTCTCTGTACAACATTAACAGAAATGGATGCTTTCTTCTACCTCTGCTCCTCACCATATCACCAAAGCCTTCAGGTGGTGTAGCAGGGTTTTCTTTCTATGTATTGCTTTCATTGGTTGAATAAAGAAAACTGCCTTGGCCTTTTGATAGGGTAAAACTTAGATAGGTGGAGTAGACAGAACAGAATGCTGGGAGAAAGGAGGCAGAGACAGAGAGCTGCCCGCCATGAAGCTGCCAGGTCAGACATACTGAATCTTTCCCAGTAAGCCACGAGCTCGTGGTGACATACAGATGATTGGAAATGGGTTGAATCAAGATGTGAGAGTTAGCCAATAAGAGGCTAGAACTCATGGGCCAGGCAGTATTTAAATGAATACAATTTGTGTGTTGTTCTTTCAGGGTATAAGCTAGTCAGGCGGCCGGGAGCCAGGCAGCCAGAAACACAGCTCGCGCTCCATTTACAACATTCAGGTACGCAAGAGACTCCCTGCCTCCTTGGGCTCCCCCTCCTGCAGGCCTCTCTCCCTGAGGTACTCTAGGACACCAGCTGTCTCCTTTGGCCATCTCTCACTGGAACTCTTTGCTGATGACTTGTATCATTACCTCCAATGTGCATCTTCAACCAAGATCACTCTCTAGCATCCTGTACCAGCCTGCTACCTGCCATCCACTGCTTCCAGGTTCTAGTCTGCAGTACTCATATGGACTCATATGAAGAGAATGAAGCTGCAAGCACAGGGCCTGCAAGGTTCTACACCAGGTCCTCTACATAAATGCTATGAATGTTAGCCTGGTGTTTTTTTGAGACTCCTAACAGTGGGAGTCTGTCTCTGACCCTTTTGCCTGCTCTTGGGGCTTTTTACCTCCTATTCAGTTGCCTTGTCTAGTCTTGATATGAGGGCTTTTGCCTTGGCTTATTGTATCTTGTTTTTGTTGTGTTTGCTTGTCGTCTCATGGAGGTCTGATCTTTACTGACGAGAATGGAGCGGGGAAAGTGGGTCTAGGAAAGAGGAAAGGTGGGGCAGGAGCTGGGAGGGATGGAGGGAAGGGAAACTCAGGTCAGGATAATTTTATGAGAGAAGAGTCTATTTTCTATTTAAAAAAAAATAAAATAAAATTTTACTAAAAAAGAACCCAGACACCCTGGAGTTACCTCAAGAGCAACTAAATAATCACAGAAGCCACTTTTGTACTAAAGTACAGTGTGACACATCAACACGAGCAGGAGAGACATTCTAAGCAGGGCCAAGACCCACTGGACAAAGGAGAGTAGCCAGGCAGGTTACTATCCTTGTACCAAAGAGGTCTGAGGTACCTACCTCAGAAAGGGGAAGTACCAGAAAGAGAGGAAAATTTGAAGAGAGAAAGAAAGAGAGAGAGAGAGAGAGAGAGAAAGAAAGAAAGAAAAAAGTTTAAATAGAAAGAAAACAGAAAAGTAAAATATTGTGGAATATTATTTTAACTGGGCAAAGATGTGTTACATTTGCTTATGCTGGTGGATTAATACTTTAACTGTGTGTTACATTTGTTTATGCTGCATTTGTTTAACGATGTAAGGATGTGAGTTTAATTATGTAAAGATGTGTCGCATTTGTTTCACTTTGCCTGCCTAAGATATCTGATTGGTCTAATAAAACAGCTAAATGAACAATAGCTAGGCAGAAAAAAGAGAAGCAGGGCTGGCAGGCAGAGAGAATACGTAGGAAGAAAAATCTAGGCTTGAGAGAGAAGAATGAGAGAGACGCCCAGGACAAGAAGCCAGGCAGCAACCAGCCGGCAGACATGAGAATAGTAAAAGTAAGACATATAGAGGGAAAGAAAATTAAAAGCCCTGAGGCAGATAAAGAGAAACAGGTTAATTTAAGTTAAAAGAGGTAGCCAGAAAGGAGCCTAAGTTAGGCCAAGTATTCATAACTAATAAGAAATGTTCATGTCATAATTTGGGAGCTGGCTGGTGCTCCAAGAGAAAAAGTCTGGTACAGTCAAGAAAGATAAAAATACTGATGTGGGCCAAAGACGAAACACAGAAGTCAAGTGTGATGGTGTGAGTGAGAATGGCCCCCAAGGGCTCACAGATTTGCAAGTATGGTTCCAGTTGGTGGACTGTTTCAGGACAATTAGGAGGTATGTCACTGGAAATTGTCACGGGCTCTGAAGTTTCAAAAGCCAATACAGGCCCAGTGTTCACTCTGCCTGCTGCCTGCAGATCAGGATGTAAACTCTCAGTACCGCTCTGGCACCATGTCTGCCTCCCACCATACTCTGCCCTGATAAGGGGCTCATCCTCTGAAACTGTAAGCAATCCCCCAATTAAAACACTTTCCTTTAAAAGTTGCCTTGGTAATGGTGTCTCTTCACAGCAACAGAATAGTAACTGCCTTACTTAGGGTTACTATTGCTATGATGAACACCATGTCCAAGAATAACCTGGAAATGAAGGGTTTACTTAGCTTACATTTCTACATCACTGTTCGTAGGAGGAAGTCAGGACAGGAACTCAAACAGAGCAGGAACCTGGAGGCAGGAGCTAATCTAGAGGTCATGGAGGAGTGCTACTTACTGGCTTGTTCAGTTTACTTTTAGGAATGGCACCAAACACAATGGACTAGGCCCTCCCCCACTGTGGTGGTTTGAAAGAAAATGGCCCCCAAAGGAAGTGACACTGTTAGGAGGTGTGACCTTGTTAGAGAGAGTGTCACTGTGGAGGTGGATTGGAGGTCTCATATATGCTCAAGCTACATCGAACATCTCAGACCACTTCCTGCTGCCTACCAATCAAGATACAGGACTCTCAGCTCCAGTACCATGTCTGCCTGCACACCACCATGTCCTACCATGATGACAATTGACTAAACCTCTGAAACTGTAAGAGAGTTTCCCCAATTAAATGTTTTCCTTTATAAAAGTTGCTGTGGTCATGGTGTCTTTTTATAGCAACTGAAACTCTATGACATCCATCAATCACTAATTAAGAAAATGCCCTACAGGTACCCTACAGCTTAATCTTAGGGAGGGGCATTATCTTAATTAAGATTTCCTCTTTCAGATGATTTTAGTTTATGACAAGTTGACATAAAACTATACGGTTCAGTAACAAAGACATTAAGGCAAGGAAAAGAGGGTAAAAACCCCTATCCTGCTCTATACCCAGTGCTAGGCACATGCTCACCCAAGGATCCCAGTCACCAGGAGCAAGGCTAAGATAAAGTCCCTATATCAGAGAAGCCAGGACTGGTCAGGGCTGCCAGAGGTCAAGTGTACCATTGGCCTTTCAGGAGTCAGAATCCAGCATCTTCTACACAGGATACGGGGTGGAAGGAGCTCTGTTTTAAGTGACAGAGCTCTGGAACTAGAACCCAGCACACCTACTCTGGCTCTGCTTCCTGGCTTAGGCTTAGGGCCTGGTGTTGCAGGTATGTGTGTGCATGAGTATGTTCACGTGCAAAAGGCTCCAAGGATTTACCATAAAAGTGTCTGAAAATTTAGTGGGTTTTATTCAGACCCTTTTGAACAACACAATGTTGGGTGCCTGACCATTTTCACCAGGCCAAGATGGTTGAGCTATTTTCTAGGCCTGTTACACATGAGGCATCCTAGCTCCTGGTCACAAAGAGAGGAGCTATCTAGGAATCCCTAGACTGCTGCTGAGGTTCCAGAATAAAGGCTCCAACCAAAGGGTGCCTTGTAGTATAATCATGGCTGATCCCACAAGTATTCATGTGACCCACTCCCATCTTCTCCAGTCTACCCACATAGGTTATGTCATAGTGCTCGTTGGCCCAGACACACCAACCATGAGTGCAGGCTGACCTTCACCTGTATAAAACAGTCCTAGGTAATAATAACACATATGCATTTATTACATATAGATGAATTTATAAGCCATGTGAAAGAAATCTAAGCAAACAGATGGAATTTCTAAATTTGGAATAGCAGATATCAAAATGGCCACTATTTATCAAGTCTTGTTTTCTTGGCAGTCAAGCAAGTTGCAAAACTGATCTCTGGGGTAACTGCATGATCCTGCTGACTTAATGATCTGTGTGTGGGAATCACTGGCACAGTGACAAGCTCCTTCATTACAGTTTTCCCTTTTAAAGCACTGTGGCATGGAGGGTGCTAAGTGCTTCCCACAGAAAGGTTATGAGGCTGAACTCACTAATTCCCAATTCATAAAGAAACAGCAACTCAGGGAGGAAGTATTTCCCAAGACCATGTGGCAATTAGCCTCAGCACCAGCAAGTGGCCACACCACAAAGAGAGTACAATGTAGGCCTACTGAGTCCACAGAGTCATAAATGAATCTCTGGAGACTGATATTAAATCCAATTCTAGGGAGAGTGTCAAGATGAGGGTAGCCTGGGGAATGCAGAGCTCTGAGCTGTAACAGAACGAGGGCAATAAAAAGTATTTTAAGAGAAAAAAGAACCAGGAGTCTGGAAGAAAGATACATCAGGCACGCTGTCAGACGATAACACTTAGTGGAAAAATAAACAGAAAAGCACAGAACACTGAACAGTGTCAATGTGGTGATAACAACCACCTCAAATTATGTCCATGTGGAAAAGACTGACAGAGATCCTGGGAGAAAGCATTTTAATTTGCTGCACTGGGGAGATTGTGAGTACATTTTTATCTTTTATTCTGATTTCTGTTAACATTGATAAATGTTTATGCAAGAGTAATTTTAAATGCTTTCAGAGATAAAGAAATCACAAAGAAAAACAATCAAAGAGTTTGACTACATGAAAATTAGAAGCTTGAGATATCAAAACAAAAGCAACTAAAATGGGAGGAAACGAATGCTGCTGCCTTGCTCCTAGCAGGTGTGATGGGAAAAGGGTTAACGGCAATATCCTCACTAACATCAACACTCCTGAAAAATCAAAGAGAAAGGTTAAACGCTCAAGAGGCAAAGGAACAAAACACACACGCTAAAATCACACACATAAGAGTCCAACTGCTTCCTACATGTCAGGAAAGTATTCTGTTCCACCAGTAGTCACCTGCATACCAACACAAGCATAAAACCCCATCTCCATCTAAACTTTCAAATATATCTTATATACTCAGAGCCAAACTTGGCTGCAGGCACCCATGTAAAATGGCAGATCCTCTTGGGAAAATGTTCAAATGTTCAAAAAAGGTTTAAGCTTTCATGACATTTAATTCCAAGATCTCACAGCTGAGAATCTACCATGAGGGAATAACTGTAGACACAAAGTTGAATGTTGTGCAGAGGTGCTCAGTTCAGGCTCATCTGGGTGTAAGAAGGAAAACAGCTCAGTCCACAGGGTGAGAACAGAATGGTAGCCACTTGAGAATGTGCTATATATAATGTCAATAAACACAGAAACCAAATTCAATAATGTGCCATGATTGCAATCATATTTTAAAGAAGTTGAATTTATATACCATTGACACATGTTTTAGAGATGAGGGACCTGAAGTGAAACTAAAAGTGACTGCATTTGCAAAACCTCTGCAGAATTAAACCTAGCCATAGGAAGGACTTGAACATGAAAGCTATGAAACATTGAAGAAAGAAATTAAAGATCGAGATCAGTGGTTCTCAACCTTTCTAATGCTGTAACCCTTTAATTTCCTCACACTGTGGTGACCCCCAACCATAAAACTATTTTCATTGATAGTACTTCGTAACTGTGATTTCGTGACTATTATGAATTGTAATGTAAATTAAGTGTTTTCTGAAGGCCTTAGGTGACCCCGTGAAAGGGTCAATGACTCCTCCACCCCAAAAGGGGTCACAAAACCATAGGTTGAGAACCACCGATCTTGACCATCTTGAAATCCTGTAGGCTTTTTACTTCTTGAATACACAAATGTTCTGAACCCAGGTGGAATCTCATTTGCCTTATGTTGCTGCTGTTGTCTGTGGTTTTGGATTCAAAGCTGTGAAACTTGTCAAATCCTGTCATGAATGTGTTCTCCAGTGTCTTTTTTTCCCTAGCTATAGTTTTTAGCTCCTATGTGTAGGCTGCCGGTCTGTTTTAGTATCTTTTACAGTGGTGTGAAGCTAGAGTTCAGCTTCCTTCTTTTGCATGTAGCTGCCCAGTTTTCCCAGCACTATTTATTATCCCTTGCTTTTATGGCTGTTAAAAAATTAAAAAAATTAACCCTCCATCTAGATTTAGTTCTTGGCTTTCTGAGGATCAAGACAACTTATGGGGAGACACTCCATGTTTGTGGATTGGGAGACATCCTGTTTAGGTATCAAATGTACCAAAGTTATCTTCAGAGCACTATCAAAACTCTATGAGCTTTTCTTTTCACAGACACAGAAAAGCAAATTCTCAAATTCATACAGAATCGTAGGGGTTCCAGCCAGCCAGAACAATTTGAAAAGGGCCAGAGCCCTGACGACTCTGCGTTGTGACTCTGAAACACGCTATAAAGCTAGCTGTCAAAGCGGTGAGGGACCCCCATAAGCACAAGCATATAGATCAATGGAATGGAGTTGCAGTGGTTTGAATGTCCTCATAGGCTCAGATATTTTGAATACTTGATTCTGGTAGGTAGCACTGTTTAGGGAGCTTAATAGTACATCCTTGCTGGAGGAAGTGTATTACTGGGGGTGAACTTGAAAAATAATGCCTTGTGTCACTTTGCATTCACATTCTCTGCTTCCTGCTTGTGCATTTGAAGGTAAGAGCTCTCAACTTTCTGCTTTTGTAGCCATGCCTCCTGCCATGATGCAGTCTTCTCCCTCTGGAACAGTAAGCCAAAATAAACCCTTCCTTCCTTCTATAAGTTGCCTTGGTCCTCAGAAAGCCAAGAACTAAATCTAGATGAAGAGTTAATTTTTTAACAACCATAAAAGCAAGGTATAATAAATAGTGCTGGGAAAACTGGGCAGCTACATGCAAAAGAAGGAAGCTGAACTCTAGCTTCACACCACTGTAAAAGATACTAAAACAGACCGGCAACCTCCACGTAGGAGCTAAAAACAATAGCTAGGGGGGAAAAAAAAAGACACTGGAGAACACATTCAAGACAGGATTTTTTTTAATATTTATTTATTTATTATGTATATAGCACTCTGTCTGTGTGTATGTCTGCAGGCCAGAAGAGGGCACCAGACCTCATTACAGATGGTTGTGAGTCACCATGTGGTTGCCGGGAATTGAACTCAGGACCTTTGGAAGAGCAGTCAATGTAACCACTGAGCCAACTCTCCAGCCCCCTCATGACAGGATTTGACAACAGTTTCACAGCCTTGAATCCAAAACCACAGACAACAGCAGCAACATAAGGCAAATGAGATTCCACCTGGGTTCAGAACATTTGTGTATTCAAGAAATAAAATGTCTACAATTCAACAATGGGAAAACAACTCATTTTAAAGTGTGGCAAAGGATGTAATCAGCTATTTTTCTATGAAAATACAGCGGTGACCAACAGCATGCTCAGCACCAGCCACAATGGAAAAGCAAACTTTGACCGTAGTAAGGTGGCCCCTTATACAGCAAAGATGGATGGGGAAGAAATGGAAACAACCAGACATGGTGGTTTGAGACTATAATCTCAGCTCTTGATTATCAGGGCTGGGACAAGAGGTTTGCCCAGGCAGGCCTAGGTTATACAGTGAAACTCTGTCTCAAGAAAAATAGCAAGTGCTGAGAAACTACGGATACACTGAAGCCCTCGTGTACAGCTGCTGAGAACATCAGTAGGACAGCTGCAATGGAGGCAGTTTGGCAGTGCCTCAGAAGGGATAGACATGGACTAGTGTACAAGTCATTCCCCACTCCTGGATACCTGGTTACATAGCTCCAGAGGGACTAAAATCAGAGACTAGTCCACAGGCTAATCAATGGTGGGGTAGGGATGACAACAATGAACACACAGCACAAACACAACAGAGCGGGCTCAGCCTCTTCTGATATAGCTGTAACACAGATGGGACTTAAATGTTCTATGAAATCCATAGAGGACTCCACTTCAACAAGGATTCCAGGCAAATCACAGAGACAAAGAACAGAAAATAGGCTATGAGGGAGAGTAGGAGAGCTACTGCCGGGAATAGTTTACAAGGAATCATAGAAAGGTCTGGGTGGACATACATAGTCTGAATACATTTGGTATCATTCAATTATTGGCTTACAAATGGTTAAAATTATAGATTTGTGTATTTTACCATAATTTCAAAAACAAAACAACTTGAAAGAGAGTGTAGGTACCACATACCTGTAATCCCAGCACTTTGGAGACTGAAGCACAGGGTTTAGAGCTGGGTTCAGCCTAGGCTACACAGTGATCTCTGTCTCTTCAAAACAACATGCATGGGAACATTGTTATACATTTTTAAACATAGGAAAACAGAAGCTCAAATGTCAGCGACTGTTGTTTTAAGAAAAGTCTTTAGGTAGTCCTTCCTTTCAACTACTTTTCTGTAGTTTCAAAGTCTTCTATTTAAATTGAAACTTCAAGTGAGAAGAACAAGTTTTATCTTAAACATTTTTTAGGATTTGACCATACTAGGGTCCACATAAGCTTCACGTTTTTCTTCCTAAACAGAGATTTCCCCACATTTATTTTACAAGAACAGCAAAGGAAAGGAAATGACCACTGAAAATGATGCAGATGAGTTCTTAAAAACTCAGCTTGGCACAGGGTTCCAGGACTCCATTCACAAGCAACAACTCTGCCCTCTGTGGTGGGGCCTCTGGGTATGGGAGGAAAGGGCTCAGACACCCCTCTGATGACAATTTCCTCTGGCAATATGATAAAGTTCATAATCTGACTTCCAGCCAATGCATTAAACCAGGAAGGACGATTTACAAACAAGTGAGACTCTCCCCTGGTTGTCAGAGCTGCAAGTGTTTCTGAAGTGGCCTTATGCTCCTGAAGGCCTGTCCACAAAGGAAGTGAGCTGATGCTGTTGGGGTTTATGCAGGACTCCAAAAAACTCGCTCTCCCCTTTCTGACAAGGAAATAAAATGGCAGGGAGATCAAATAACTCACTAAAAAGGAGATATAATTTTTTATCTTCCTTTTTACAGTCTCATACCCACTTCCGTTAGGAATAACGAAGTCTGAATTCTTATGCAACACTTATCTAAATGTGTCGATTTTATCAGATTGATGAATTTTGCTAACAAAAGGCAGTGCAAGGAAATCTTTTATGACATATATGGCCCATTCACAGGACTGAAGCTTTAATTTAACCAACTTGAGCATTCTGAGGGAGAGCTGCAGGTGCTGGATTGGGAAAAAAAATCATAAATGGGAAGGCATATCAATCTTTATGACAGGGAAACAAAAACACTCTCTACTTGCTTGCCCTCCACAGGCTGGAGAAAGAGAGGCACGGAAGAGGATATTGTCTCAGGCAGCATAGCAGAGAGGAGGCAGTCCTGTCTCCCAGTGACGACTCTTCAGAACTGACCAAAAGGGGATGGCCAGAAAGGGAGAGACAGCCATTGAACAATGAGGCCCACCAGCTCTGTGTGCTCAACAAGGATACTAACTCATGTTCTTGGCCACATCAGAATTAGAAAGTTCTGTGGCCCCCAGGTGGCTTATAGCCCTGTGGTCTCCACCTCTCACTTCCTAACTTTGTCCCTTGCTTCCCCTGACAACAATCAGAGGTAACCGTGGTCTCCTACATCTCCCCTTCACCCTCCTGCATTACAGATACCTCTTCTCTCCCTGGGAAAAGCCCACAACCCACTGACCCTGATCCTATTTTTTCGCCCTGTAGCCCCTGATTCCACCAACCAGGCCATCTTTCCGCTGTGGCCAGTGACGGCCCAATATGAAACCTCATTTGATTACTCCCTGTTCAGAGTTCTCTAGGAACATGCCAATTCTCACAAGATAAGAGTTGCAAAGGCTCTGGCTGCCAACAATAGCAGTCACCTGTCTGCAGTCGCCCATTTGCAAGGTTCTATGATCTTTGTCCTGAGTTGACGTTGGAGCAGTAGAGAAACAGGTGGTTGGAGAACATGACACCCAGGCTCCAATGCTGAGGCCTGGCCAAGACAAGGGCAGGACTGAGTCCTTATGGAGCAACACAGAGTGGCCCCTGGACTAGGTTCCCAGACTTTGATAGCTCACACATCTGAGCTAGAAAGTGCAGCACCTGTACCTGGCCCTCACCATACACTCAGGGGCACATACCACAGGTCAGAAGTGGCAGGATAGAGACTGATCACCAAAGGAGCAGTCTTCCATCTCTGGCACTCCCACAAGTGAGGGTACCCCATTTCCGTATGCTCTAGTACTTTCTGGAATCTTAACAACATGCTATCCTTGAGTCAGCTTCATGCAGCCACAGCTGTGTCAACAGGGGGCAGTCCGCTCACCAGGATGTGGGGCTGATTGTTAAACAAGAAGTGTGTTAAACGAGAAGTCACTTACACATGAACTGTCATTGGCAAACCTACTTGGTGTTCTCAAGAGTCTTCTGCATTTTCTTGGTCATTTTGTCAATCGCTGCCTGCCTCTTCCCTTCTGCTAACAGGTCTATCTTGTTCAGCACCACAACCAGCTTCTGGCAGGCGATCTGACCAATCACAAGGCACTCTGCGGACTGTGTCTGCATTCCCTTGGTCACATCAATCACGAGCATCATCAGATCAATGATCTGAGCACCTGGGACAATAAAAGGTAAGGTTAGGAGAAGTGTTGGCTTAGAGAGCCTCACAGGAAGTTACCATGCTCAGTTCCAGCAAAGCACTGCAATAGTTGGCAGACGGGGAGGAGTACTGTAGAACTTCTGGCTAGTCCAATGAGTATGCTGACTGGCATAAGCTCATCAAGAAAAAAGTGCTCCAGGAGAGGTGAGGAAGCTGAGGGTCTTCTCGGGGGTCCTGTGGCTGTACACACCAGGGCTGAGTTTAGGTAAAGGATGTCTGGCTCCAGAGTCCCCCACCTCTCTGCTGTACCACTGCTCTTATTTTCATTTCATCCAATAAGGGGGGGGATGTTGTGAAGGAAAAGTATGATGCTCACCATCTACTAACTTTGGTCCTATGCTCTGTTTATGGAGCTTCTGCTCTTTCTAGGAGGTTGGTGCACACACAACTGCTGTATGCACAACTGGCTGTGTACACATGTACAGTATGCCTGAGCTTAACAATGGCAAGTGCTCATATGACAGGGCAGTCAGTGAAGAAAAAGTAACAGCCACTATGTTAGAAGCACAGGTGTTAAAAGGAAGAATGACCACTGTGGTAATATTTCATTTGTGTTTTAACAAATAAAGCATGCTTGAAGATCAGAACACAAAAAAGCCACACCAGTCAGCTATATAGGCCAGGCAGTGGTGGAACACACCTTCCCAGCAGCCACACTAGTTAGTTATAGAGGCCAGGTGGTGGTGCATGCCTTTAATCTCAGCACTAGAGAGAAATATAAACTGGGACTTTCTTTCAGTCTGAAGATTTCTTGGAGATAAGAGCTCTCTAGTGGCTTGGCTACCTTGCTTTTCTGATCTTCAGATTGAACCCCAATATGTCTCTGGGTTTTTATTATTCATGCTACCTGACCATGCCCTTTGTAAGGGAGCATGGAGGATTTCAGTTATTCAATTCAATATTTTAGAAATCATATTACAAATAATGTTTAGTTATTAAGGGGGTGTGGAGGATTTCAAGTTATTCAATTCAATATTTTAGAAATCATATTACAAATAATGTTTAGTTATTATTTCAATAATTTAGAAGGAAAAAGGGGTGTAGGGAAAGCAGGAAAATAGACATATCCCCCTCTGAAATGAATGGTAATTTCATCTTCAGTTTACAAGACCTCCCCCTAAGGATGTTGGGATCACCCTATGATCACTAGAAAATTTGAAGAAGTGAAAGAATGCTGAGAGAAGACTCACTCTGAAAGTGAGTCTGATGACCAACCCCACCTACTGCTGTGGGAGAGGGAGGCCAGAAAAAGACCTTTTGTCCACAGTTGCCACACCAGTAATGCGTGCTAAAATAGCATGATTAATCCTCATTACCCTGTTTAAGATGCAGAAAGGCTCAAAGCATAGAATGGCAATTCATGATCTAGGTCACATGGCCACCTGGCACCAAAGGGAACTACTCTGCCTGCTGCTCTCAGAGGCCTCCTAGTCAGTGCCAGCTGAAGCTCTGGCCCCAAGGACAAGCAGTGTCTTAAGTGTAGGCAAGCTTGACATGGCCCAGCTCTCCTCTCTCACTGGCCTCTTCTTCAGGCAAGGATAAAATGCACTGAGAAGGACAGGTGCATACAGCAGCATCAACAGCAGCATATCCTTGTTTAAGTCACTGGGTGATAGGACTCGGCTCCCACTTGTGAGGGGGACACTGCCTCTTCCATTTCTATGAACAGAATGTATTTACACAACCCTACAGCTTTTCACAGAATGGAGTTAAGAGGTGAATCTGGGACCTCAGAGGGAGTAGGCCTGAACCAGGACCTCTGCGGGTCCGGGCATTGGTCTGGGACATCAAAGGGAATAGGTAGGAACCTGAATCCTCTGTGGGTCCGAGTGTGAGTCTAGGACCTCTGAGGGAGTAAGCCTGAGCCAGGTCCTCTGTGGTTTCTGGGCACACCTGAGCCTGGGAACTCTGAGGCAGTAGACCTGAGCCAGAGACCTTTGCAGGACCAACTCCGTGACAGGGACTTCTGCAGGAGGGGATTCAGACCAGGATTTACAGATACAGGGCAAAGCAGGTAACCTAGGCCAAAGTAGGCCTGAGACAGCAAACTCAAAGGGAGCAGAGCAAAGTACAGGAGCATTGAGCTATCTCTAGAATCATGGAGTAACCAATAGGGTAACCAGAACTGTGGCATTGACTGTACCACGAGGAACAACCATCTGAGCTTTGAATTCACTGGCACCTAGAAGATCAATCAACAGAATCTTAGACAGCCCCAACCATACCTATTAGAAGAAAAGATGAGTAGAAAAGGTAAGAACACACACAACACCACAAAGAGCAACACAACACCAGTAAAACCTAAAGACTGTACAACAGCAAGACCTGAACAACCAAATATGGATGAAGCAGAAGAAAATGACCAAAAAAAAAAATAATAATTTCAGGAGAACGTTTGAAACTCTTAAGAAGGAAATGAAAAATTCCCTCAAAGAAATGGAGGAAAAGACAAATAAAAAGTTGGAAGACATCAGCAAATGCTTAAAGAAAACCAATAAAAAGCAATCAAACATATGAAAGAAACTATTCGAGACTTAAAAACTGAAATAGAGACAAAAAAGAAAATACAAGCTGAGGGAATTATAGAAACAGATATCATGAGAAAATGATCATGAACCACAAACAGAGGCATAAGCAACAAAATACAAGAGATGAAAGACAGAATCTCAAGTGCTGAAGATACAATAGAGGAAATAAGACTCATCAGTCAAAGAAAACATTAAATCTAACAAAAGCTTAACCCAAAATATCCAGGAAATATGGGACACCACGAAAAGGTCAAATCTAAGAATACTAGATTAGAAGACGGAGTAGTTCAACTCAAAAGCACAGAAAATATATTTAGCAAAATCACAAAAGAAAACTTTCCCAACCTAAAGAAAGATATTCCTAAGAAGTGACAAGAAACTTACAGAACACCAAATAGACTGAATCCAAAAAAAAGTCCCCTCACCACACAATAATCAAAACACTAAACATACAGAATAAAGAAAGAATATTAAGAGCTGCAAAGGAAAAAGGCCAAGTAACATATAAAGGTAGACCTATCAGAATTACACTTGACTTTTCATTGGAGACAATGAAAGCCAGAAGATCATGTTCAAGTGTTAAGTAGACATTAAGAGACCATGGATGCCAGCCCAGACTACTATACCCAGCAAAACTTTCAATCACCATTAGAAGGACAAAACAAGACATTCTATGACAAAACCAGATTTAACCAATACCTAGCCACAAACCCAGCCCTACACAAAATGCTAGAAGGAAAACTCCAACTCAAGGAAGATGGGTACACCAACAAAAACACAGATAATTGACTCATAGCAGCAAATCCCAAAGAAGGTAAAAACACACAAATTAACATCACCAACAATAAAAACTAAATTAATGGGAGATAGCAATCACTGGTCATTAATAACCCTTAATATAAATGGACTCAACTCACCTATAAAAAGGTACAGGCTAACAGATTGGATAAGAAAACAGAATCCATCCTTCTTCTGCAAAAAAGAAACACATCTCAACCTCAAAGGCAGACATCGTCTCAGAGTAAAGGGATGGGAAAAAATATTCCAATCAAAAGGACCTAATAAACAAGTGGGTGTAGCTATCCTAATATCTAACAAAATAGACTTGAAGCAAAAATCAATCAGAAGAGACAAAGAAGGCCATTTCATATTAGTCACAGGAAAAATCCATCAAGAGGAAATCTCAACACTGAACATCTATGCCCCCAAATACAAGGGCATCCTCATATGTAAAAGAAACACTTCGAAAGCTTAAATCATACATTAATTAAACCTCACATACTCATAGTGGGAGACTTAAACACTCTCCTCTCACCACTGGACAGGTCAGTCAGACAAAAAATGAACAGAGAAATAAGGGAACTAACAGATGTTATGACTCAAATGGACTTTACAGACATCTATAGAATATTCCATCCAAACAGAAAAGAATATACCTTCTTCTCAGCACCTCATGGAACCTTCTCAAAAACTGACCACATACTTGGTAACAAAACAAACCTCAACAAATATAAAAACATTGGAATAACTCAATGTACCTTATCAGATCAACAAGGTTTAAAACTAGAAATCAACAGCAATACTAATTCCAGAAAGCCCACAAACACATGGAAATTAAACAATGCTCACATGAATCACCAATGGGTCAAGGAAGAAATAAGGGGAGAAATTAAAGACTTCCTAAAATTCAATGAAAATGACCACACAACATCCCCAAATTTATGGGACACAGTGAAAGCAGTATTAAGAGGAAAGTTCATAGCACTAAATGCCTATATAAAGAAGCTGAAAAAATCCCACCACTAGTGAATTAACAGAACATTTGAAAACTTTAGAACAAAAAGAAGTAAACTAACTTAAGAGAACTAAATGGCAGGAAATAATCAAATTGAGAGCTGAAATCAACAAAATAGAAACAAAGAAAACAATACAAAGAATCAATGAGACAAAGACTTGGTTCTTCAAGAAAATCAACAAAATAAACAAACCTTTATCCAAACCAATCAAAAGGCAGAGAGAGAATATCCAAATTAACAAAATCAGAAACAAAAAGGGGGACATACAGAGAATCAAGTCATTTTACAAAACCCTGTACTCCACAAAATTGGAAAACTTAAAGGAAATGGACAACTTTCTAGATAAATATCACTTACCAAACTTAAATCAAGACCAGACAAGCAAATTAAACAGACCTATAACTGCTGAAAAAATAGAGACAGTCAGTAAAAGTCCCGCAACCAAGGAAAAAGCCCAGAACCAGATGGTTTTAGCTCAGAATTCTACAAAACTTTCAAAGAAGAACTAATACCAATACTCCTCAAATTATTCCACACAATAGAAACAGAAGGAACATTGCCAAACTCTTTTTATGATGCTACAATTACCCTGATACCCAAACCACAGAAAGACATTACTAAGAAAGAGAATTACAGATCAATCTCACTCATAAACATTGATACAAAATTACTAAATAAAATACTGGCAAATTGAATCCAAGGACACATCAGAACCATCATCTACCATGATCAAGTGGGCTTTATCCCAGAGAAACAGGGGATGTTTCAACATACGAAAATTTGTCAACGTAATCCACCATATAAACAAGCTGAAAAATAAAAACCACATGATCATCTCATTAGATGCTGAAAAAGCTTTTGACAAAATACAACATCCCTTCATGATAAAGGTCTTGGAGAGAGCAGGGATACACAGAACACACCTAAACATAATTAAGGCAATATACAGCAAGCCAACAGTCAACATCAAACTAAATGGAGAGAAACTCCCAGTGATTCCACTGAAATCAGGAACAAGATAAAGTTGTCCACTTTCTCCATATCTATTCAATATAGTTCTTGAGGTCCTAGCTAGAACAATAAGATAAGAAAAGGAGATCAAGGGAATACAAATTGAAAAAGAAGAAGTCAAATTCTCACTATTTGCTGATGATATGATAGTTTACATAAACGACCCCAAAAATTCTACCAAGGAACTTCTATAACTTATAAACACTTTCAGTAATGTAGCAGGATACAAGACTAACTCAAAAAAAAAATCAGTAGCCCTCCTGTACATACATGATAAAAGGGCTGGAAAAGAAATCAGAGAAACAACTCCCTTCACAATAGCCACAAATAGCATATAATATCTCGGAGTAACTCTAGTCAAACAAGTGGAAGACTTGTATGACAAGAACTTTAAATCTTTCAAGAAAGAAATTTAAAAAAGACACCAGAAAGTGAAAAGATCTCCCATGCTCTTGAGTAGACAGAATTAACACGGTAAAAATGGCAATCTTACCAAAAGCAATCTTTAGATTCAATGCAATGCCCAGCAAAATTCTTCACAAACCTTGAAAAAATGGTACTCAACTTCATATTGAAACACAAAAAATCTAGGATAGCCAAAACAATCCTGTACAATAAAAGAACTTCTGGAGGCATCACAATCCCTGACTTCAAACTCTACTACAGAGCTACAATACTGAAAACAGCCTGGTATTGGCAAAAAAACAGACAGGAGGACCAATAGAACCAAATCGAAGACCCGAATATTAATCAACACACCTTCAAACACCTGATTTGTGACAAAGAAGTCAAATATATCAAATGGAAAAAAGAAAGCATATTTAACAAATGGTGCTGGCATAACTGGATATCAACATGTAGAAGAATGAAAATAGATCCATATCTATCACCATGCACAAAACTCAAGTCCAAATGGATCAAAGACCTCAACATAAAGCCAGACATACTGAACCTCATAGAAGAGAAAGTGAGAAGTACACTCAAACGCATTGGTACAGGAGACCACTTCCTAAATATCACCCCAGCAGTACAGACACTGAAACAATTAATAAATGGGACCTCCTGAAACTGAAGGAAAAGCTTCTGTAAAGCAAAGGACACGGTCAACAAGACAAAACGACAGCCTACAAAATGGAAAAAGATCTTCACTAACCCCACATCAGACAGAGGTCTGATCTCCAAAATACACAAAGAACTCAAGAAACTGGTCATCAAAAGAACAAATAATCCAATAAAAAAATGGAGTATGGACCTAAACAGAGAACTCTCAACAGAGGAATCTAAAATGGCTGAAAGACACTTAAGGAAATGTTCAACATCCTTAGTCATCAGAGAAATGCAAATCAAAACAACTCTGAGATTCCACCTTACACCTATAAGAATGACCAAGATCAAAAACACTGATGACAACTTATGCTGGAGAGGTTGTGGGATAAAGGGAATACTTCTGCATTGCTGGTGGGAATGCAAGCTGGTACATCACCCAGCAGTTAAAAAATACTGGCTGCTTTTGCTGAGGACCACAGTTTGATTCCCAGCAACCAAACAGTGGCTCACAACTGTCTATAACTCCAGTTCCATGGATTGTGATACCCTCTTCTTGCCTCTAAGGGCACTATACATACGGAATATAGACATACATGCAGGCAAAACACCAATATGTAAAATAAAAGGGAAGAAAATGCATATAATCTTTGACCCAACCAAGCTTGTAAACACATAGGACACATCTGCAACACATCTATTGCTACTGAAGTTGGAGACCACATAAATGTCAACAGTAGGGAACAAGCTTAAAACAGATAGCTATGCCATGAAATAGAATAGTACACTGCAAAGAACAAAGAACCCTTTTACTAATATAAAATACTCTGCAGTGGGGGGAAGAGCACAGGGCAGAGTAATGTGTTTTATAACCTGTGTAGAAGATTGTGTATGTGCCTGTATATGCACTGCAGATGAATGAAAATTTGCTTTTACACACATGAAATATCAGAGGGAATATAAAAAAATGGAGTGAGAAAAAAGTGGTAAGAATCGACATACATTCTGTTCCTCTTTAGGACCATGGAGTTGACTCTGTAGCCTCTAGAGGAGTTAAAGCCAGTAGGCAAACCATGAAGAGGACAAGTGTCATGCCCTGGGCACCTGTCTCTGTGCAGACTCTGAGCAGAACAGTCCAGCAATTATCCCTGCATATCTCTGGCTCAGAGCTAATTCCAACTGTTTAGGTTCTTTCAGAACTTCAGCCCCATCAAGAACTTCACAGACGAGGAAAACAGGACTCTGGAGAAACAAAGTGATTGTCTGTGTTATACAGTGAACACATCAGAGCAGAAATCGGAACACCTATGCCTGAGCGCTCACTCACTGTGCTACAGAGCCAGTCTGTTCCCATGGGGACCTGAGAGGCCCAACAAATCCTCATCCTTAGTTCCTACCCAGGCTCCACTAGAGAATTGAGGCACCTCTGTACTAATGCTCACCTGTGCCTGCCTGGTTTTTGTTGCATTCTTGTTCCAGTCTTATTGCCTATGGTCCTGGTCCACCTCATTCCAGGCTGAGTTCTCACCTGAAACCTTGTTTTTCAATATTTATGCAAAACACAAGACCCAACTTGGGCACAGTTTAATAAGACCTTGTTGGGATGAACTGAGCAATGTTAGCTTCTCCATCTCCTCCATTCTGTTGACCAGGAGTCTGTTCTTTTTCTCAAAACACAATTTCCAAAGTACAAAGAACTATCCAGAGCCTCACTTGCCTGGCTGGTGGAGAGACCAGCTTATGAGCTCCACACACCAGGCCCTCCCTATGCTGGGAATTTGGCAATGGAAAAGGAAACTGACCACCTCACCTAGCTGATAGTGCAGCCAGGACCCCAAGTACCAAGAGCCAGCAAGCCTTCATCTGCAGTTTTATCTGGCATCCACAAATGGCCTTTGTTGCAGCAAGCACTCAGCTCTGCTCCAGAAGATCCTCTGTAGCATGGCCAGCACTGGGAACTTCTAAGGAAAGCAGAGGTCAGGGCCACTTGACTGTCACACTAAGAACAAGAGCACTGCTGGTAACCAGGGTCAGCTCCATGCAAATGCCCACTGTCCAGCAGCCGCTCCTAGTTAGTCTCGTTATTCATCAGATATTTGATCAGGCAACAGGAAGTGATACAACTACCCTGTCTTGCCTTTTTCAAACTCCCTAGTATGTTCATGGAATGAATCAGACAATGTCCTTCCCAATTCCCACGAACCCAGTATAGAAAATCACCCTGAGACTAGAGGGACAGAGTGAGTGAGTGGGTGGGAAACAGGACAAAAACTCAAGGCTTACAAGGGACCCTCTATACTTAGCCATCTATCAGGGCTTTTCATCAGCCATTCTGACCACAGAACCCTTGAAAGGTTTGCAGAGCAATTATGACAGGGTTAAAGTTTCTCCCTACTTTAAAAAATTACAATCTTCAATTCTGTAGATTACAAATCTTAATCATTTCAAAAATAAAAATAACAAAAAACTTACAAAGGTCAGTATTTAACAAAGTCTGAGTTATCTGTGAGATGTAATTTTCTTTCTGGGATTGGAGGACAAAACTGTTCAGAAAACAATGTTTTGGCTGGGGAAAATGATATAAAACCTTAAACATACTTTAGCATCTATAAAATCAGATTTTCTTTTTAAAAATAAAAAGGAGCAGACATTCTAAGAAGGGGAAATAATATTAAATTTAAAATACTGAAAAATTTTGTTTTCAGCTCTCAACTTTTTAGGTACCCAGTAACTGTACTGTTGTCATCTATGCGAAGCTGCAGTGGTAACTTACTCCTATTTTTTAAAAAGATTTTATTTTTTTTTATTTTTAATTATAGATACGTGTGTGTGTGTGTACATGAGTGTGTGTGTATGTACATGAGTGTGTATGCACATGAGTGTGTGTATGTGAGTGCAGGTGACTTGCAAAGGCCACAGGCATCTGATCCTCTGGAGTTGGAGTTACAGATAGTTATGGGCTATCTGACATGGGTGCTGGGAACCAGTGCCTCAGCTCTCTCCTCTGTAGGAGGGAAATTATGACAGCACCTATGTTAGAATGGTATTTGGCTATAGCAGTCATCATTGTTTCTAGTTTTACAGCTGTTGCTACATGTGCTATGAAGGTCTATGCTCCTCTTGGTTTAGCTGCAGTCCAGTCTGAGATAAATGGTATTAGAGATGACAAAATAAGACTCAAGAAGGTTGAAAATCTAGTCAAGGTCTAGGAGCAAAGATCTCGGGGGAATGAAGCTCAGTGCACTGACATCTCTCCATCTGAATGCCAAGTATCATGGCAGCAAGATCTGAGCCCAGAACCAAAGGACCCTCATGTCCATGCACACAGGTTCCCATACCTGCATATGCTCAGGATAAAGGTAGAGTCCAGACGGCATGCCTAGATGAGGCTCTTGGCAGGCCAAAGGTGTCCCATTATCACTGTTCCATATTGTTTCATTACTCATTATACTACCTGTCTCCCCATTTTATGGTAAACAAGAGTATGGCTCTAGCAAATTAGATAACTTTCCCAAAATCACCTTACTAACAGGTAGACGCCAATATTTGTCAGATGTCAACTCAGGTTGCAACTGTCTCTACACTGACTCTCAGAATATGCACTGTGTGTGTGTGTGTGTGTGTGTGTGAGTGTGTGTGTGTGTTTGCGTGTGTGCATGTATGTGTGTGTAAAGACTGAAATCATGTTGTAGCTATTTGGCTTTGCTGAAGAGACTCTACTGGGGTGTATAATGGTTGCTGCATTTCTGTTTTTCTCTCCCTAGACTAGTTTTCCTTAAGCAGGAGAAACCTGGGCAGTATGGGACTACTGTGAATCCCTGGTGTTCCTGTGCAGGTAACATGTACTCATAGGACTGTGCTCCCCACATCAATGCAACAAGGAAGGAGTGCTACCACCATTTCCCAGCAGTACATGAGGTGGCCACTCACCAGGCATCAGGTGTTAGTGGCAGTCTGGAGCACGTATCTACCAATAAAATAGAAATCCTTATTGTGTCAACTGACCTACAAAGATGAGATCCTCCAAACACCTGGATCACATCCTGGGTAGAGAGCCTGGTGGAAAAGGCTGAGCAGGTGATAGTGACATCTCCCCAAGTCACCCAGAACTCTAGATGCAAGCAGCAAAGAGATCTTCTGATATTGAGGTAGAAGACTAAGTAGACCAAGTGGTCCAGAATGACAAGTTCCAGATGTTTAAACCCAGAGAACCATGGTGGGAGTGGAGCCAACCCAGGTCCAATAGGTTCTGTGGCTACCCAGTCAGCCAGAGCCCATAAACAGCAGCCACTATTAGAATGAACTAGATGGAGTCAAGCCTGGACTTGGAACAAGAGTCATTTAGCCTGCACAGTGTTGTGAGGTTTGAGTGCATGGCCAACACTAACCATTCAAGAAGTCCACATAAAATCTTTTCAAATTTGTGGATGTGGTAAGATAGAGCTTACATTCAACAGAGCTGAGGAGAAGATCCCTGAAAAGAGAAGTGAATTTCCAATTTCACCCTATCCTGACCATTCTAATCAATTCCTGCCCTGGATTTATACTGGTGTTGGCTCCTGTTGTTTGAATTTGTGACTTCCCTGTTAGCTCTAATCCTCACTTTGGCCATGTGGAAGAGGCTCTTCCGCTTCCCTAAAGACAAATCTAAAGACCAGCTTGCACAATCAATAGCCAAAGAAATACTAGAACCAAGTGTCTGACTTCAATTTTTTTTTCTTTTCCTACTTCCAGCTGCCTGTTGGCCAGAGTCCCACATTCCTGAGTTCTCTGGGAACCCGGAGGCATCCCAAAGAGCAGGTGGGCAAAGCCCTGCAGGTAGCAAAGGAAGAAGAGCAGACTCAAGTGAAGGTGATATGCCAGTGTCCCCTAGGACACACGTGCCATATGAGACGATTGCATTCATCACTACCTCAGGACACCCGCAGAAGAACAATGCCAGCCATGTCTGTAGAGGAGGAACAAGAGGAACAATAAAGGGAGACCATGTAAGAGATCAAGGGAAAATTTCAACAGGATGGACAAGAAAGCAGACAAATAGAGGAATTGGACTCCAGCCAAGAGCAGAAAATGCCAAAATACTATACAAATGCTGGGAACTGGCTGAAAGCTCCAGAGACAAATGTATGCACAGGCTGCCCAGTTCTGTAGGCTGAGAAGCCTCAGTTGAGTAGCTGTCCTTCTCTGAGCTCCTTATCTGTAAAACAGGACAAACTCACAACTGTGACCTAGGGACAACAGATAGCATCTGGATAAAAATAAAATTGGATCCCTACTTTACACCTTACATCATGATTCCAAATTAATCAAAGTTTCAAACCTAAGGACAGGCAAGATGGCTCAATGGATAAAGGCACTTGCCACCAAGACAATTCTAGGACCCATATAATGGGACGGTCAGAACCAACTTTTGCAGGCTGTTGAGTGTATACACACACATACACACACACACACACACACACACACACACACACAAAACATGAATAAATAAATAAATAAATAAATAAATGTAATTTAATAAAAAGTTCAGTCAGGGATGGTGGTGGCACATGTTTTTGATACCAGCAATTGGGAGTCAGAGGCAGGGGGATTGCTATGAGTTTGAGGCTACCCAGAGATAAATAGTGAGACCCTTTCAAAAACAAACAAAAAAACTTTCTCAAACATAAGACACAAAAGTACTAGAGGGGTTAGAGAGATGGCTCAGAGGTTAAGAGCACTACCTGGTCTTCCAGAGGACCCGGGTTCAATTCCCAGCACCCCCATGGCAGCACAGCTGTCCTTATCTCTGACTCCTGGAGATCTGGAACTCACCAGACATTCTTGCAGGCAAAACACCAACACACATAACAACAAATAAATCTTAAAAAAGAAGTACTAGAAGAAAAGGCATAGGGAAAGAAATATAACTTTAAAGTAAAGCATACCCAGGTAAGGTCAAAACAGAAAGCCAATAAACTCATCAACATAAAACTCAAACATTTTTGCATAAAAAATTAAAGACAAGTCCAAAGACTGGAGAAAGGCCTAATATTCACATCAAGCTACTATCCTTAATGCTTCAAACAGAAGAAAATCAAAACTAATCATAAAAGCACCAACCATTAAATAGAAAGTGCCAGAGAGCTCAATAGAGAGCAGCATTCTGCTGACTGAGCACTCCCATGTTCCTGGCCAGGGTGAGCACTTGGCACAGCTGCACAGTCAAAACAACATGATTCCAACCCATTATGATACAGTGACGTTAAGTAAGAAACAAATAGCTAACACAGCACATGGATTTCAGGTAGGATAGACACAGGAAAGGCAGGCTCAGAACTATGCTTGGACAAGTGGCTTGGGTATACAGCAGGTCAATGGAAGGGACCTGTCCAGTGACCATCTGAGCAAAGTCAGAGAAGAAGCTCATGGATTTGAGTAGGAAAAAGAAGGTGAGGTCAGACTGAGCAGGAGAGCAAATAAACACAGAGAGTCCACACATAAAAGATATCTCACAATCAACAGGAAAAATTCAGCAAAACCACACTCAAATCCTGTGCTTTCCTTGTTGGATTAACAATGTAATAATGGCCATGGCCAAAGAACCTAACACAGAATTAAGAACTCATTCTGCCTGGCACTGACACCCATTTACAAATAAGGAAACTACACTACAGGCCAAAAACTGAGGGGTAGGAAGAGTTCCAGGCAGAGACATAAACATTGGCTACCCAGCCTCAATAAAGTCCCAACAACCCAAAGTATGATTCCGCCAAAGTTCCCCCAGGAACCAATAAGTTTGTTGACTTTATTTACAGAGCATGGGTGAGAGATTACTGACTGAAGTGTGGGTGACCCCAAAGTAGTCGTATTGAAAAGTTGTCACCCAGCATTGACAACTTCCCCATAGCCACATAAATAGAGCCCCCTTCAGTTAACCTCAAGAGTAGCAACTGATTTCAAGGCTTCATCCCACTAGGAAGAGAACTGTATACAAACAGGTGAGAGAAGCAACTGGAATCACAGGTGAGGGTCCACTCACTCTCCCCAGCCCTTCTTTTTTTAGTCAATAAGTCCTGGTGGATGCTTGCAGCAGACACAGCTGGTCTGTGATCTACAATAACAGACATTTCTGCACTTTATTTTGAGCCACATGTACTGTGGTCCTGACTCACAACTAACTATTTTTAATATATCATTCATTGTAAGGCCAATGTTATTTACCCTAAGTAAAGGGTTTCTTTGTGGGGTGTTTTGTTGGGGGGGGGGAGTGAGGAATTTGAGATAGACTCTTATTTAGTTTAGGCTGGCCTCAAACTCACTCTGTAACTGAAGTTGGCCTGGAACTCCTCAGTTCTGCCTCCTCCCCCTAAATGTTACAGTTTTTAAAAACAAAAATCTGCCATGACCTCACAACTGCTAGGGTAAAGGGCTATAAATGTATGCCACTATGGCCAAGCAACATGTTTTTCCCCTCCTCAAAAAAAGCATAGTAAAAATAAGTTATTAAAATCTAACCAGACATTGTTGCTGTCAGCAGCTCAACATTGAAAGACGCAATAAAGAGGCTCCAGCACCAGTCACAGATCTCCCTGAGGAAATGAAAGGATTTCAAGAGCCATACAACAGAAGCACCCATCTCTGCAGTCACCCTGACATTTAAGGAGAGCCACCATCCCACTATGCTAGTATCCTTAGGGGATGGCTCTGATGCTACCATGAAGGGACAGGGCTGAGGCATATAGTCAGCTGCAAAGACACTCTCCTATAGTTAGGGTCTCCTCTGTAAGGCCAATAGACAGTCTCGTACTGACCACAGCAATCAGTGGTCAGTCTTCCTAGTTAAAAGAGGCTTCCTAGTCTGGCAGCACCAGAACCAGACAAAGGCATGTGGAGGGGGTCAAAGTTCACCACAGGGTGACAAGATGTGTTGACTATAGCTAATTTATGTCAACTTGACATAAGCTATAGTCATCTGAGAGAAGGGAAGTTGAGGAATCATCACTTGAGGAAAGGCCTCCATAATATCAGGCTATAGACAGACAAGTCTGTAGTGCCTTTTCTTAATTAGTGATCAGTGTGGGAAGGACCAGCCAATGGTGGGTGGTGCCCCACAAACCAGGAACTGGTGGTCTTAGATGTTATAAGAAGGGAGGCTGAGCATGCCATGGGGAACAAACAGACCAGTAAGCAGCACTCCTTCATGGGCTCTGCATCAGCTCCTGTCTCCAGGTTTCTGTCTGGTTGAGTTCCTGCTTTGGCTTTACTCAAAAGACTGTGTCTCAGGATATGTAAGACAAATACCAACTCCCACTCCCATGTTGCTTTAGGTTTTGGTGTTTCATCACAGCAATGAACACAATGGTTCTTTCTACTATTCTTGTAACTTCTCAGTGAATATAAAATTATTTCAAAGTGATAGTTTAAAAATGGAAAATAAAAGAGATGACTATAGTCAAAGAGTTGGGGACAGGAGGAGAACAGGAAAAGGGACCTGCTATACACATACCTCACAGGCTAAAAAAGCCATGGCTTGGCAAGATCTAAAGTGCCATGCCAAGTCACACAGCTAGCAGATGAGACAAGAACCCAAAATGTGTTGGGGCAGTGCCTGGGCTATACCCTGGAGTCAATGAATAACAGACCAAAGGGCAATCTCAGAGCTTCCAAAGTCAGATGATCCCCAGTGGACTGAAAACTGCAGGAAACAGACCTCCTCCAGAAGCATGAGGATCTCAGTCCCACCTGGAGGAGAGCATCTCTGCCAGAGGAAGGCTGTGAACATGTGGACCACTGAAGGTAGAATTAAAAAGCGTTTTCAAACATGATTCTGTTGAGCAATCTGGCATCAGTTAAACTAGGGTTCCCCACCTAGGTGCTCTTTGTGATTTCTCAGAGATGCCACCTTTACTGTTATTTGCATAATCATGTGTTTAAATGAATTTAGTTAGTTTGTTTATTTGTTTTTAAATAGAGCTTCACTCAGTATGTAGCCTTGGCAGGTCTTGAACTCCTGAACTACAGAAAACCTCCTACCTCACCCCCCAGAGCAGCTAGGATCATGCCACAGTGCCTAGCTGGAGAGTTTTAAAGATATTTTTAAAATTGCATTTAGGTTAAGAAGAACTTTATATGATAGCAAGTATAACAGCATTTAATTTGTAAAAAATAGCTAATAAAAAGAAACAAAATAAGACTTAACAAACATGAAACACTATTAGATGCTAAGTAGGTAGGTAGGGTCAGAGTGAGGGACCAACCTAGGGGCTGGATGGAAACACAGCATGTTTAGCCGTCAGATGCCAGTAGACCACTAATACCAGGCCCACCGTGTGGAGCTCCTTCCACTAGTTCTTAGAAGCTCCAAAAGTGCCCTATGCTGCCCTTTCTGAAGAGTTAAGAGGCACAGCTAGGATCTCCACACACAGCAGAGGCTCCCTGGTCAGGACCAGTGACGCCACGGACCTTCCGGATGCAGGAGGGTTCACAGGGCCTGGCTCCTGACCCAGCAGGGGAGCCTGGCTGCTAGCTTCCTTCAGCTACTGTGTCACAGTCTATCTGGGGCAATCTCTTCAGCTGACTCTGTACAACAGTGCAGCCCCTGTTCAAGAGCAGCAAGAAAGAGCAGAAAATGGAATTTGAAATGTAGAAATAAAATAATTGTGGGCCATGAGCTATAATTTGATTTCATGCTTTACAAGGAAATGAAAGAAGGCTTCCTTAAAAGTATGGGTTCTGCCCCCCCCATTCCTCCCCCATTTTAGCCATTTTAGGATTTCCTCTAGCACCGAAGAGAAAATAGGATTGTGGAAAATGTTCAGTTCTCAAGTGTCACCAGCACTCAGGGCAAGCTCGATGTTAATGTGAACTTCCCATTCTGGGTAAGAGGAAATTCTTCAATTAATAAACCGGGTGTGCGGAGGCCAGTCTTTAAGGTTTAATCAATTTCATCTGTACTTAGGATAAAAAGACTGACTATTCTACTTCCCCCCCCCCCAGTTTTCCTTCTTTTAAAAAAATAATAAAATGAATGTTTTATTTTAAATTCTTTGAGGTTCATATCTCCTGTTTCAGGAAATATTGTCTATTTCATGCGGCGAGTATAAAAACCCCCACCATACTTCTTACTTCTGCTAAGAATCTGTACTCAAAAATAACTAAGCTATCCTCTGCCTTCATATACTGTAACAACTTGGGAGATGATATGACTTATACAGACTTTTGGCAGACACCTTGAGGGGCTGGGGGAGGAAGAGGAACAGAGATGAATCACCAAATATGGATGCAGAACTTCTAGACAACCAGTGAGAGGGGATGTGGGAATGCAACTTCGAAGGGTGCCCGAGACAGCGGCCAGAGCAAACTTCACATGGCGATGTCTGAGGTACAAACACAAACCACACTGTAGTCCTGGGCTAAAGTGAGCACAGAGGAACATGTGGGCACCTTCCTGGCACTAACGAACAGACAGGCTTACTGATCAACCAGGACCCAGTACACATTATAGGGACAAGTGATTTCTGAACTTTTTGTTACCTCACCACAAGCCACTCTGACTACCTGTGGTCATGAGCAGGAGCTGGAGAAAAGCTACACAGTGGAGGGTGAAGAACACACCTAGTGTGTGGGCGCTTGTCTGAAGCCTGTAGTGCTGCCCAGGCTGGTGATATTTCACAAGACACCCTGTTCTCTGCCCATCTAACCAGTACAGCTAGAGCTACTCCTAACCAGTCTGTGGTGCATAGTACAGCCTGTGGTTAGGAGGGTACCTTATTGGAACAAGAGGCCAAAGCTGTGAACCTGTATAATTTGGAATCATCCAGATCTCCCACTACTGTCACCAGAATACCTGGGAAAGCACCACTCCTATCTGTTTGTTTTGAAGAGAAGGTCTCATTATGTTACCAGACTCGTTAGGAATTCCTGGGTTCAGACAATCCTCCTGCCTCAGCCTCCTAAGTTGTTGGGACTTACAGGGTACATACCACTGCACCTGATTTATTTTTTTAAGTCAGTATTTTTCATAAAACTTCAATAATTCTGGGGTCCTGCTCATGTTATTTCAATTGTGAAAATAAGCAAGCAGATCTTATCCTTCCTAACCAGCTACTAGCTACAGAAGTCTCAGCTTGGCAGGACACAGTGTCAGGCATGCCTCAGCAATGTGGGCTTAAGAAGGTCAGGAACTGCTCAGCATACAGAAAGTTCCTAGTGTGGAAGAGGAAGGCAGGAGACAGTGCAACTCACAAGTTGAATATGGAGCACTGAGCCTAACCTAGCTCTGCCTGAGGTTATTCCACTAGGTTACTTCCTTTGACCCCCAACAGATGATCCCAGTGGGAGCTTTTCCACCTCCAGGTTTCCAGGCACACCTCAGCTGTGTGGGCCATTGTAGTAGATAGAGTGGGTTGAGAAATAGGTTTTGCAGGGACATACTGGATCCCAGTACCCCAGCTACACCAAATGACACTGTAAAGGGGTTTTCCATGTCTGTGCCTCAGCTCCCACCTGCTGGGCACTACAAGGCTTACAGAAGAATTTGCTCCTCTCACCTGGGATCTGAAACACACAACCACTCTCTGGGACAGGAGACCCTGTTCTCAGTTATAAATGCCCTATATTTCTGGAATGGAGAACATAAGACACAAAGATCTAAAACATAAATGCCTCTAGGGCAATGGGTACGTTACATGGGTGATGGAGCAAAGAGCAAGACCAAGTATGAGACCACAGGGTGTGGAGACTCCTGAGCCCTACTGGAGGGGATAGTCTCCCCAGCTCCAGCCCACCATAGACAAGCTGGAATGCAGGCCTTGAGCTGCCAGATCTTCCCACTTTTCAAGAGAAGTCAAAAATCTGGACTATTACATGAAATTTGCCAAATTTTAAACTTTGACAACCAATTCAAAGAATGTTTAAGCTATATGACCCAAACTAAACACACCTACAGGCCAAGACTGGTTTGCAGCTCCCTAGTGTGCGCTCTCTAAAGAGAATGCTCTAGAAAAGAATACTGAAAGAAGTGCAGCAAACACCAGTTTCTTTGGCCCTTACACCTGTGTCACAAAGAGCCTGGGCACCAGCATACAAGCCCACAGTAACCCCTTGCTCCTGGGAACCCTGTCAGTGCTTGAAGAGGGCAAGGATGGAAGCTAAAGGTGACAGAGTAGTGGGCTCTGATATTAAAGTGGCCACCTCCAAATGGGCTACCAGAGTTGAACACTTTCTCTCCAGCCTTGTGATCTCTAGAGCTAATGAAGAAGTGGTTGAAGGCCCCCTGGCTCACTCCTGCTACCCCTGGACAACATGCACCTTGGCCTGCACCTCTCACAGTATCTTACTTCTCTGGCCTAGAAGGGGAATCTTCCCTCAGCTTCACCATGCTCCAGAATGGTTTGCTGTACTGCAGCTCACTCCTCTGAAGCTTCTCCACTGAGGCAGGGACTTGAGCTGTCTTTCCCCTTGTACCTCTAGGCACTCAATACATACTCATGGAGTAAATGATAAACTTTACAAGCTCAAAGAGGTCCAGTACTTTGAAGTTAGTCGCATGTTGCTCAATGCAGGGTAACTTCTAAGAGAGGTGGTGTTGGGTGATTTCATCAAGAATGTCACAACTTCTCACAGCCCTAGATAGATATGTAGTCCCCATATTTAGGCTGTACCATTGCCCCCTTCACTAATAGACTGTTAAATGGCATGCGACTACATAAAGAATGTCCCCTTCCCCATAGCAATGGCCAAACCCTTCTTTCCTTCTCAGTGGTGGCGTCCTAACATGCACAAGGCCTGGGTTCAATCCCCAGCATTGCAAACAACAAAACAAGAGGTATGGAGTATGGGAAAAGAAGGAGAGATAACAGCTGTGGCACTGAAGTATCAGGTCAAGTACAGGATCATTCCCCTAGAGGGTCATGTTCCAGGGCTTGTCTACTTAAAAAACACTCAGCAAACCTGAATGGAGAGGACGGATCTTCATCTAGCTATGAGCAGGTTAAGAAGGCTCAGCTTAGGCCGCAGAGACTGGTCTAGGCCACACTAGGGCAGGTCCTCACTCCCAAGGCTGCTGATGCTGTGCTACTCTCACAAATATGCCTGGAAGGTATGTACCAGCAGGCCACTGAAAGCCCTCCCTGTTTGTGGAGAAAGCATGGCAGAGAAAACATGGCAATGTGAATCTCCATTAGCCTTGAGCTGAAAGTGCAAGAAGGCAAGAGCCAGTATTCAGGTCTGTGTCCTACTAGAGAAGAACACATCCTGAGGGCACAGGCTCACAGGGCCAGTGAAAGAGCAGCTTGAAAAACTGCCTGGAAAGCAGCAGACAAAAAAAATGGGGGGGTGGAGAGAGAAGAAAGGACAGGATCAACCATAAAAAGTAAGTAAAATCAGCAGAATTCCTTCATGAAAAGGGTGGAATTAGCATACGGCCTCAGCTGCCAAGTAAGGCCATTGAAGCAAGCAATGTAAATGAGTTCAAGATACAATTAGACGTTTTTCTGGACGGAGACTGGGGACTGAAGAGGTACTGCAGGCCCCATTTCAGAAGGGGCAGCAGGAACACATCTCACTGTGAAGGGCTGCATAGCCCACAATGTCCTGTGGGTCCAACAGTTAGCAAGTTGAGGGAAGAAATCAGTGAGAGACCTGCCAGGACACAAAGGTCCCTGGTGAAGTAGTGGGCAGACCAGGCCAGTGTCAGGAAACATCTCCATTTTGAGGTTCTTCTTCTGCATTGCTAATCTTCAAGATGCCCCATCCCATGTCTGCAAACCACCTACCCCAAATCCAATAGTACCAGGCACTCAAATCAAAGTCTGTTCCTCTCCCTTCCTGTTCGAGTGTTCCATGGATAGTGTGCTCCATGATTCAGAGCCCAAAACTGTTCCTCAAGGAGCCCAGTCTGTAGGGGCATATGCGCATGCATACATATGCTAGAAATATAGAGGAGTCTGGAAGGGTAAAGTTGGAAGATCTGCTAATCTGCTAATCGAGTACCAAAGTTACTAGAGGAAAGCCCAGGAGAGGCTGCTCTGGGCTAAGGACACAGCAGGAGACCACAGAAGCCAGGCTGCCAGCACCACACAGAGGATGCTGAGCATGCACTTCCCCAAAAGCTTTGCTAAAAAGGGACGGAATGACCAGAGGCGCCAACCGCTGGCCCATGGGCCAGATATGACTCAACAGCAACGATTCGGGACAGCTGTTCCTAATCTTCCTGAGAGCGAAGCACATGTGGCCCACCCAAGGAACAGCAAATGCCGGTCCTTGTGAGGGACACAATTTATTAGACCTTCTCTAGCCAATTGGTTCTGATGTCCTTCTTATGTGACTCACTGTATGGTCTGTCTGGTTTTGTCAAGGTTCTGGGCCCCTGACCTCTTCCTAAAACCCCCATTTCCTTCAAGGTGAAGGAATGTCTCAGTACATCCCTGGCAGCAAGATTCCCACAGCCATGAGCTCCACCCTCAGGCTGAGCAGAGCTCCCTTTTTTGCAGAGCCCAAGACCTGAGCACCCTGCCAGTTTCTTGCATCCACCAGTCCCATCATTCACTCTGAAACTAGAAATACCCATAATGCCATAAGAAAATATGGAGCACTTCCCACCCTGTGCCAAGCACCTTCATCTGCAAACATCATCATTTAGACCACATGAGGGGCAATGGCAGGACACAGTCACACATGGGGCCCTGCACTTTGCCCCAATATCTGCTGGGGCCAATCTGGTGTCCCCTGGCTCAGTATCCCTGTCCTGTACACCTGTTCACCAAGTCAGGGAGAGGAAAGGGAGGAAGAAGAGGGCTGGGACTAGGGGTTCAGGAAGGATGAAGAATGGGTGGGAACTTCTACCCTCAGTGTTCTTTCCTTCTCCGTAGCAGAGAAGAATCGTTAAGCTCACATTGATAAGTATCCCATGCCAAGCACTATGCTAGGAGTGCTCAGAACCCACATTTCCATCATTTCCACTTCAACTGTAAGGGAAAGACTGTAATTTTATACTCCCAAATCAAACTCAACCAGAGAGACCAATTCACAAGGCTCAAGCATACCACCAGAGCATGACAGAGCTAAGATACCAAAGCCATAATATAATTCCCCATTACCCTTTCCATCCTTCTAGTCACTCACTTTAGGGCTTACCCCACCCTGGCCCCATTCTAAAAGCAGCTCCTTAAAGACACAGAGGGGGGGTGTGGCCTTTAGTGAGAGATGTATGCTTAGCATACGCAAGACCCTAAACCTCAGTGAGAGCCATGGGTTCGAACACCACCACTATATGCAAACCACTTACCTTTCTGAGCACTGGGTACCTTACTTATACCAAAACTCAGAAAATATATATGTATGTTTTATTTCCTTCTATTGAATAAGATTTAAAGATGGGGGTAATTCTGAATATTAATGAGGTATTAAATTAAGCTCAGGAGCGACAGTTAACATTAGTAGTAGTAATGACACTGATTTTGTCAATATTTTGTAGAGACACATAAGTAAAGGTAAATTAACTTGTGATTTCATAAATTTATTTCTTGTTGCTTTTTGAGAGACAGGGTCTCTCTGCATAACCGTGGGTGTTCTATAACTCACTATGTAGCAGGCTGACCTCAGTTCTGTCTGTCTTTGCCTCCAGAATGTTGGGATAAAAGGCATGTGTCATCATACCTGGCTCATAAATGTTTTTAAGATACTGCAAGAAGAACGAAGGAGGGAGGGAAGGAGGGAGGGAAGGAGGGAGGGAGGGAGGGAGGGAGGGAGGGAAGGAGGGAGGGAAGGAGGGAAGGAGGGAGAGAGGGTATATGTCAGGAGTCGTGGTCTGAACCTGTGGCCCCAGCTACTCAAGAGGCTGAGGAAGGAGGATCACTTGAGCCTAGAAGTCCTCCCCAAGCCAGGGAAACATGCATACTGCCTTCCTTCCCCACCCAAGCTAAGGCTCTCTCTCTCTCCCCATTTCTACTGGCACCTGAATTCTCCACACTAATTCCTACAGTGGCTATTAACAATCTGCAATTCCAGTAGTGAAAGAGGATCCCTTCCCCAACAGCTTCCCCAGCGTTTGTACAAAGGGAGAAGGAAAGAGGAATAAGCAACACAGGATGCTTGGGTAGGGGGAAAAGCAGTGGGGAGACATTTTATGTTTACTTAATAATACATACATAAAACCAGGTGGTGGTGGTACACACCTTTAATCCCAGCACTCAGGTGGATCTCTGTGAATTCAAGGCCAGCCTGATCTACAGAATGAGTCACAGGACAGCCAGGGCTGTTACACACACACACACACACACACACACACACACACACACACACACACCAAAAAAAATCCTGTCTCAAAAAAGAAAAAAAAAACAAAAAAACCCATATACGATGTGTGTGTGTGTCTGTGTGTATGAGAGAGAGAGAGAGAGAGAGAGAGAGAGAGAGAGAGAGAGAAAGAGAGAGAGAGAGAGAACAGTTTAAATGAAGTTATACTAGTTGGGGTGATAATGCTTCCCTCAAAGAGCTACAGACAAATAAAATTCCCAGGACCAAGCAAGGGAAACCTCCCTTTGAATTGCTAGTCATGGGAGTCTAAGAGACTCACAAAACAATATAGGTTATCTCCATTGCCCTTGGTTGCTTACCAGGAAATGAAAGTAGGATCCTATTGCGGAAGAAACCATAAACTAAGGACTCAAGACTTGAGGAACTTAGAGCCTCCTCCCTGAGGACTAGCTCTCAAGGCATCTAAAGGTGCTATTCATACTGCCAAGAGAGTAAGTAAAGAAATTAATAGTCCTACCGCCATAAAGCCTAGAACCACAACAATGGCCAGTCCGGGAAGTCAGCCCCAAGAGTACAACAGTGGCACTTTTATCCTGGGATAATCAACAGCATCTAATTGAACTTAAGCCTGCTCAAAAGGAGGAAATTCATGCCTAGTACTAAGACCTAGCCTACCACTCATGGCTGGTAGGGTCATGACCCCAGAAAACTACTGCTGCCATTTTTCTACACCAGCACACTAGCTAGCTGAATTCCAAATACTCATCATTTTATCCACAGACAAGCACAGCTCTCACCCTTCGTCAGAAAGGCTTCTTTTTGCAGGAGACAAAGATCATTACAGAAATCCACAACTGATTAAAGTGCAGAGAACAACTAACTACAGTATGCCCAACCCCAATTGATACATAATCCCTACACCTAAGATTCAGGAAACATTGCGGAAGAGGAGGCAAAAAGACTGTAAGAGCCAGAAGACGAGGATAGCTACTAAGAGATAATGTCTTCTATATATGACAAGAAAGCTGAACCCAAGAAATCTCAAGGCTTCACCCCCAGATGAAGAGCTACAGGAAACTAAAAGATGCTCAGAGAAGGAGAATTAGCCCTCTCCAGGAATGATTTCCCTACTAGGTTCTCCAATCCCAATTGGTCTGCTCTAAACACATATGAGCACCACTAAATGGAGTCATTTATCCAGGCTATATTTATATACACATGTGTGGCTATATGACAATAATAACTATGAAGAAAAGGTAATTTGAAAGGAAGAGGGACACAGGAGGTATTGGAGGGGATAAAGGGAGGTGTGAAATGATATAAATATAGTACTCATGATGAAATTCTCTTTTAAAAATTTAAATAAATAAAAATTTAAGAGTAGCATTTTCCCAGGTTTCTTGGTAATAGCCATGGGAAGAATTGGGATGACACCAAATCACTAATTATGAAATACTGTTTCACAGGACACCAGGACTCAGAGATGTTAAGGTCATTTAACTTTTCACAGGTGATTAATGTGGACATTTGTGCAAACTTAAGAACACAACTAGAGATGTGTACCACAACTGCGCACTGTAGTTCACTTGGGGCCCTCACCACCTGAAGCTAGAGTCAAAGGTCCCAAGTTAAAGGACAGTCTCCAACAAGTACTCTTTCACTTCAGGCATCAATCACAAGTCTGAGAGAGTCCCTGGGCCACTCACACTTTTGACCAGGTGCTCTAAACTCAGATGGCTCGTTCCAACCCCTGGGGACAAAGAACTACAACAGCATCATAATTAGGATTATAGTTTTATACCAGACAAATGAGGAAACACTTGGAAGGAAGCCTAGGTGGTCTGATGCCTTTTGTGTGCTCCTGGGCCATGTCCACATGGAGCCTGAATATGTACTTTCTAAGTATCAACCAGGAAATCATCTAAACCTCAGTTACCAGAGCTTGCTTGCTTGTTTGCTTGCTTGCTTTATTTATTTATTTATTTGATGGGGGAGAAGGGGCTGTCTCATTGCTGAAATATACCTAACTGGATTACTAGCCATGAAACTGAAGTTACCTCCTACTTTCTCTTGCTCAGTTGTTATGATATCAGGATGTTACCATTAGCACAAAGCCCTAACACCCCATTCATATGATTGGTCTTCCCAGCATGACTACTTGAAACATCTCAATGGCAAAACTCACCTGTGGGCCCATGGCTGAACATAAGCAGACACACTTAGCACCTGGGATACCCCAAGGGCTTTGGAAACTCAGGGTTTAGGCCATAGACAAATTCTTTACTATGTAATAATAAAACCATTTATGTTCAGATATCCTTGTCCCTGTGGTAGTTTGAATGTAACTGGGCCCCATAACCTCACAGGGAGTAGCACTATTAGGAGATTTGGCTTTGTTGGAATGGGTATGACCTTGTTGGAGAAGTATGTCACTGTGGAGACAGACTTTGAGGTTTCCTATGCTCAGGATACTGCCCAATATCTCAGTTGACTTCCTGTTGCCTGCAAGATGTAAGACTCCAACTACTATTCCAGACCCACACCTGCCTGCATGCCACCAAGCTCCCCGTCATGATGATAATGGACTGAACCTCTGAACTATAAGTGAGTCACCCAATTAAATGTTTTCTTTATAAGAGCTTCTGTGGTCATGGTGTCTCTTCACAGCAATAGAAACCCTAAGATATCCCCATTCCACTCATAAAATTTGCCCTCACCCATGAAAAAAAAAAAAGCAGTCAATCAATCAATCAACCAAACCATCTTAATTCCAATATTCCAGCAATTTGCCCTAAAGAATAATTTCCAACAAGCCAGGTATTGTAACACACACCTTCAGTCCCAGCACTTGGGAAACAGAGGAAGTTTGAGACTAATCTGGTCTACAGAGCAAGTTCCAGGACAGCTATGGGTTCCTAGAGAAACTTGTCTAGAAAAACAGAGCAAAACAAACAACAACAACAACAACAAAATACTCTGCAATGAAAACTCTGCAGGATGCTGTCAGAATGAGAGGTGTTACACACACACACACACACACACACACACACACACGCACGCACGCACTAGGATAAACATAGTAACTCAAAATCATAAAACAGCATGGAGCCAGCAAGGAATGCTTAATTATGATATGAAGCAAGGCTCATGGTTCAAATATTGCTATAAATCAGAGCCTAAAATTTTATATCCAGAATAATTACATCTAGATAAAAACCAGGAGAGAATACCGTGTACCAGATTCATAGATTACCATTTCTTCCTTCTACTGGCTTCTCTACCCCAGAAACATATTCAATGCATATGAATGACTGTCATAGTCAGAGGGGAAACTACTAAGAGAGTAATCGGAAGACTAAAGCCCAGCCTGATGCCAGAGAAACCAGTGAGGTAATGAGCTGGATCACCACTGTGGTGCTGGCTCTAGTTCTCATACTCAGATTCATGGTCTTTCCTCTTCAGCTCTTTGTCATCTGCTCATCCTTTTTCACAATGTCCTGATTTCCGTGCTTTTTTTTTTTTAAAGGTCTAACACTCCAGTCGTGGGGTCTGACTTCTCCTACCTATCTCCCGGTGTCTCATCTCACGCGAGAGGCTTTCCTCTGCGCCTTGTAATTCAGTCTGGAAGTTCACCCTGAGCAAAGGTGACCTCCACAGACTATGGATACAGAGGTATCCCAAGGGTGACTAGGCTGTCATGATCAAGTCCTAAGGGCATCCCCAGATGAGTTTTCTCTCAGTTGACGAAGTGGCTCTTGGGACTTGAGTCTGACACCCGTGGCATAGCTGTGCATCTGTCATTAGTACTGCTTCACTTTATACAGCAAGACAATATGCCTAGGGCATGTGGCTGGGGGCAGAAACAGGTGAATCTCAGGAGCCTGTTGACCACCTGCCCAGTCTAATCAAATGGGCAAGCTCTAAATTGAGGGGGATACCCTGATATCAAACCTTGTTGTCCATAAATGCCCATACAAGTGAGCACAATCATTTACCAGCACATCCCACACACGTACGTACATATGCACAAGCACCCACCCCTTTAAGGACAGCATGGAAAGCTGTGCAAGTAAAGAAATAGTGAGGCTGTGGCCATTTCAGAAGAGGTACAGAGTCTGGTGAGCTACACCCTGATGAAAAAATGCATGCTACCCTAGGCCTCCTGAATCATTTAGAGACCCTTCACCTGGTATTTCATGTTCTCTACATCTGTTGAGAGATTAGCACTAGTGACAGCGGTGACCTCACAATCAGGGAAACACCCTAACAGAAGATTATGTATGTGGGAACTGCTATTACTCCACATCTTCCTGTGGAGATGGACCACGTCAATTTATTCAGCTCCAGACAGCCCCAGAAAGGAGCACTATCCCTTATGAACGTCCTCTGGTGCAACGAAAGACAGTTGAGGTCAAGTCCCAGGTGAAGCCTGTAACCCTATTAAAGAACATCTCTCTATTCTTTAGGTGCTTTAGCTGCAAAAGATGTAACACAGCTGTGTTGGAATTGCCCACACATTAAAATGTACACACCAACATCTTCACAGTAAGTGCACAGGAGCCCTGTAGTGCAGCTCACTTCAGGAGCATGTAACTAGCACATGCCAGGACCTGGGTTCCATTCCCAACACTGCAATCATAAAAAAAGAGGAAAAGAAAAATAACAACAAGTCTACCACTGTTCTTACCATCACTCATTTTTTCTGCTGACCCTGCTATCTGCCAGCAGTACTGTGTTCCTGTAGGCAAAAGTGGGTGTTTTCACAAAGGACTTCAGACAGCGGAACAGTGCTAGGTTCCAGGGACATCTAAGTAATTAGCCAGTAATTTTTTCAAGTATCTACTATGTGTCAGATACCATTGCAAGAAAATATACTTATCCTCATGAAGTTTACATTCTACTGAGACACAAACAACAAATATTCCTACCTAGTCTTGTTTCTATATAAAGGCATGCAGAAGCAAAGCAGCATGATGGGATGGGACAGGTGCTGTGGGATGCTATTCTAAAGAGTATGGCAGGAGGGTCCTTGGGAAAAATAGAAGAGTGATCAAAGCTAATGCCATTGTAGGCAAGAAGTCTCAAAGAGGACAGCAGTCATGGAAGGGAGTGTTACCATGAGAAGGAGGAGTTTAAACAGCAACAAAGAAGCAGGGCCCAGTCACACGGAGCCTGGTTGGCAGCAGCAAGATATGAGTTGTGTTATTCCTAACGAGGCTTGAGGAATGGCATGACCTGTATGTTTGCTAGTGTTTACTCTAATATGTAGATAATGGGGTTACTGAAGGAGAGAAGGTTGCAGGGAGGCTATTTGGGACATGGGAAAGGAAGTGGCTGGACCATGAACCACTAGGAATGTGGCAGTGCATTGCTCTATAACATGTGCCTGGAGTGAACCCATCTGCCATGTGGGATAGCACAGGTGACAGAAAGAAACTCACTCTAAACCTTCCTTGGCACCTCTCCTCTGGTTCATATCTCCACAGCTATGTACTTTCTGACAACAGGAAGTGGTCCTGATACACAGAACACACAGTTCCTGAGGGTTCTGAAGAGGTAGGGGTATGGCTAATCATGGTGGAAGGAAACAACTAGAAGAAAGGGAAGAATTCTTACCTTCCTCATTAGGAATTCTACCAATAATGCTAAAACCAATAAACACACTTTAAAGCATGCAACACAGTCACCTCCGAGGCTGTGTTGGTCGTTCTGGAGTGGAAAGAGGCTCTGTACACACTTGCTCCAGGAGGTTGGACCTTTTCCTGCTCGTGCTGAGAACTAGGAGAGCACCTGGTGTAGTGAAAAAAGGAAGCCACAGAGGCAGTCCCAGCCCAGAGTCCACCTTCAGTCCACACTCAGGCCTCTAGAAACATACACAGGAAGTCCCAGAGAACACAGTCCATGCCAGCATGACAAAGAAGGTTCAAGAAGCTGCATACAGAGGCCATCCACTCAAAGGTACGGACCCCGTGATGGAACTAGAACACTAGCCATCTGTTTTTTTTAAACAACTGAAACAAAAATTGTTTTAAGTTACAGCTGGTGTCTGGGCCACTCCATCAAGCACTTAAGATACAGAGCTGATTATTTTTCTGGCAACAAGAAAGAAAGAAAAGCTGAAAACATGGTGTCCTGTTACCAGCTGTTTCGGGGCAGTTCTTACAATCTATGTCTGCTTCAGGACCAAACACAGCAGAGCAGTCTGAGCATGAAGCTGCTGTGATTTGCCTCCCCCCACCCCACACTCCTTTCTCGGCATCCCTATCCCCAAGGCACTTAGCTTACATGAATCACAAAGGAAGCCCTGTGAAGAACTTCCTGAGTGCTGTCACCAAAAACTGGTAAGGCATCAAAAAGTAACCCCATGTTATTACCATATCTGAATTGCCCTCTGCCTGTTTCCTGGATGTAGACTTCAGAATAAGTTCTCCACTGATCTGCACAGTGGACAGGGCAACCCAAAGATGCTCTTGAGCCTTGTGTGTAGAACAGGGATGCAGTCCCAAGGATTGTACACAGGGGATTAATAGTTCCACTCCATCAGGCCTGAATGCCAAGAGAGCTCACCCAGTGAGATGAAAACCACTTGACCAAGTCTTAGAACCACATCAACCTATCCCCAAGATGCTAAGATTCCCTGCTCAGGCCAAGGCCACAATCACGCTAAAATAAAGAAGACTATGCTGAGAAAACACATTATGTACCTTGGAGGTGGGAAAAGGGAACTGGTGATGCCACTGGTTCCTAGACTCAATTCAGACACCTCCAGGTAGTCTGAAGGGCAGATAGGCAGAAGAAGGTCCAGGTCTAGGGGACTGAGAACTAGTCTAGTGGATCAAGGAGTATATGTGAAAGCCTGATGCAGTCACCTGACAAACTGTTGCTCCTTTCAGCTGCAAGAGAAGGAAGACAAGATGCCATCTTTGCTGTACACTAGGATAATAACTAGGACCCTGCTTCTATTCTAATCCCTCCTCTCCTTGAGATAAGGACCACACAGTACCCAGAATGCAGGTGATCAACCCTGCAGGAACTTCTAGCACTGCCCAGCAACATGCCTGCAGGTTTGGTGTCAGTTCACATCCAGCCTCCTCTAACAAAGAACCCACCTGTGCAATAAGACTACTATGGGTATCCCAGGAGTAATATAGACCAGTAGTCTGTAAGCAGGCTAACAAGGTCATCTTAAGGCTTTGGGATCTTATGACATCAAAACACATCAAGAGATAGACCCAGAAAGCTGGTACAGGTGTGGGCCGGTTGTCACTGGGCTGAGGCAGGTGGCAGATGGGCAGGGACACTACTGTGACCGCTTGGTGTGAATAACCATGGGCTCCAGCATGGGATAAGCCCAGCTCTGCTGCTCCGTAACAAATCCTTTTCCCAGAGCAGCCCTCAACTCATTTCTGCTTCCTACACTCTACAGAGCCTACACTACACTGAAGCCTGCTGGCTGCTGGTGACCATGAAGCCACTGGTAGGAGCTGAGTCTGGTGTCTGGCCAAGCTTTGATGTTCCACCATTGCACAACTTGGCCAGAGTCTCAGGCTTATTTATTTTTTTCTGTCTAATTTCTGTGATGTTCCAACTAAACATGACAGTCTTATCAACAATCTCCAGGGAAAGGAAACAGCAGAATACTTGGTTTGTCATGAAGACTGGCAGGTCTGCGAGACCATGTGATGTGGGAGAAAAGCTTCTATTTCTGAGAGGTTTGGAACTCTAGCCAGAACATAGCCACTCCTGTTGTTTCAAAGACCTCATGTCCCAGCAGGGATCACTTATATCCCCTTCTCAGTCCCTAACATTGGAGTGGCCTGTCTCCAGAGGTACACAGGGCCCCCAAACAGGTGCCATCACCTTCTCTTTATCTTCTTTTGGATATTTTTGGAAAGTTCTCTGTATAGAGAGCAAAACTGGCTGGAGATTAGAACTGGGAGAACTCTGTAGTCCCAATAAGAGGAGTGTAATCTTGGAAGTGGGGTAGTGACCATTAACACTTCAGGTCCTGGATTATGCTGTGCTTAAAGTTAGTTCTCAAGAACGTCACAGGTTTAGGGGGGAGAGGGTTTTAGAAATACTCTTGCTATGTAGCCCAGTCTGACTCAAAATTCACCTTCCTCCCAAGGTCTAGAATTAAGGTGTATGCTACCACACATGGTTTCAACTTCCTGGTTTTAAGATGTAGTTTGGGGTGGATTTTTAGTTCTTTATAACCCAAGATCTTGACTAAAAGGATGCCTCAGCCCATGCATTGACAAGACAACTAACTAAAGCACCATTCCCTTCATCCTTGACAGTACCTCCATGCCACAGATCCCAACACAGCACCAGGTACACTTTTTTCACACTCTGATCAAAGTACATTCTACTTATATTCTGATTAAGGGCCAGGGATGGTCAATGCTGTAATCACTGCCATAATCATCATAAACATCATCATTTTATACCAAATCACAGATGTTAGAAAGTTAGAAAGATGTTAGAAAGCTAGGATCCAAACCCAGGCACTTAGAATCTGAAACCCAATGATGAAACCTCCATGAGTTCAGTCAGTCTCATCTCAAACACAGGCAGAGAGAAAAAGGAATGAACACCTTGTCCTGATATCTGAGTAACATCAATAATGGCCATGACCTTGAAACAAGATATACATTCATGAACCCAAAATACAAGTGAAATTCAACTATGCCATTCATGTGTCAGCCAAATGACAGGAGGCACACAGGTGAAAAGGGTGCATTTCTGGGCTAGATGTTGGTATGGAATAAAACTAGCATTGTCATGGCCACAATGATGAGAAAATTCATCCAGACACCAGCTACCTCCTCCACTCTTCTACACCACCTTCAACCATGGATTACTAGGTTTGGTAGCTTCGCTATCACAGCCTCCTCCCCAGCTGCATAGGCATTTCCTCACATCTGCATGCTAGGAGATACACAGAAACATCAACTGCAATGCTAGGAGATACACACAACCATCAACTGCAATGCACCATCTTTGTCAAAAGAATCTTAATTATGACTGTTCAGTGACATGCAGAGAGATAGTTTCCAGTTTCCTTTTGGAAATAAAGAGATCCAGGTATAATTCCACCTCACATCATAAATATTCTAGGGCTAACTGATGGCCTCCTGAACCAGGTCACTTTCTATTTAATAAGGATCTTAACTGGTAGCTGCAAATATAGCTATTGAATGAATTTCTGCCTTGCTGATTTAAGACAAAATTTTTAATTTAGTCATCTCATTTTATATAACTGAGAAACAGAATTCTTGATCTTGTATTTTTCAACCAACTTACATTGCATTAATGATGTGTCACTAAATGATTTTTCTTGGGTCAAAACTTTTTATTAGCCAATTATAAGATATAATTAAAGATACATTCTAGAAATGAAACTTCAGTAAAGACTTGAAGAAAAGTTCCACAGTATAACACTGTCAAATATCAGTCATTCTGCACCAAATCACAAGTTATCTGAAGGAACAAGTTGATGCACACAGGACATACTCTGCTGTGGTCCCACTCACTCTAAGCTGCTGTGGGCACACCTGTATGCTACACATACACATACACACACACACTCACACACACACACACACAGAGAGAGAGAGAGAGAGAGAGAGAGAGAGAGAGAGAGAGAGAGAGAGAAACATACTGGTGTGATTATGTCACTGTGAAAACAAATATTCTTACACTAAGAGGGTGTGTGTGTGTGTGTGTGTGTGTACACATTGACTCTTATATAATCTTAAGGGACCACCATCAGACATCAGAACTCCCTGTGTAGGACTGAAGACAAGGCTCAGCAGTTAAAAGCTCTTGCTCTTTCAGAGGACCTGGTTTCAGTTCCAGGCACTGACATGGAGACTCACAACAGGTTGTGACTCCAGTTCCATGGGATCTGATGCCCTCTTTTGGCCTGTCTGTAGGCACTGTATACATGTGGTACACAAACAGAATCTAAAAACAATTTTTACATCTGTGTATATAAGTGGCTTCAAAGCCATTTTAAAAGCCATTTTAAAGTAGCTTGCAGAAAATGACACTCATGCCCTTCAACACCCATTGTCTCCAAATCAGAACAAATACTATAACATTACCTAGTAAGCTCTTGCATTCAAATTCCTCATTATCCCTCATGTCTCCAGAACAGTTCTTGATTTTTTTCTTCAGGGTAGATCTCTCTGGATTCCTTGGTCCTAAAATGCTGTCTGCCCATTTGAGGAGGAGAGGGATCTCCTTCCTAATTCTGGTACTTTTGAAGGGTCCCATCACTTTTATGAACATCATCAATATGATGTTTATCTTAAAGTCAACAAACGTTTTGTATTGAAAGAACTGAAGTTTTAAAAAGTAAAGCACTCCAGGATGATAGCCATACCTTTAATCTCAACAGGCAGATCTCCCTGAGTTCAAGACCAGGCAAGGCTACATAGTGAGACTCTCTCTTACCAACCCCCCCAAAACAAAAATGTTCTTAAGAATTACATGATTATGTACTAGTTGAGTTTTTTCTAGCATACATGAAAATAAATCTGACACTACCCCCTCATACAGCTTCTGCGAAGAGACTTCGGCCCATGCTGAGCCTGCTGCCTGTCTTGACCCTTCACTGTAAGCACTCATACCTGACAGGCTGTCTCCCAAGAGATCTTGCCTGTGACATCTGCCAAATCTAGAATGTACTGAACCAAGTGTCTACCTGAGGGAAGTGTCAACACTCTGAGTACAGACAACAAAGCTGGGTCTCACGGCAGCCATGCCACCTGCCACACCCTTCAGATCAGCTGGCTTCACCTTACCACATTCATGCCAGAAACATGCCACATACTCTTGTCCCAGAAAAAGATCTGTATCCCGACAGTCAGCACATTGCCAGACCCATGTTAGGTGAATTGTCGGGAACGTAGACCAGAAGAGACATCCCCAGATCACATGACCAGTTCCACATGCAGTAGCTGCACATTTTAGGCCTGGGCTCCAGCACCTTCCCCAACTGGCCAACTCAAGCAGTAGGAGCAAGTAGCATATTTGCTGCAGGTCAGTGACAAGTCTCTCAGAGTTCCTCTCTACCCAGGAAACCAAGGGTAGGGCAGGTGCTCTGGTGGATGGGCAGCCCAGCCATCACTGCATCAGCCTGAGCACTATACTGCATGTTACTCCTGTTTTCTTTTACCATGGTGGCTGTAGCTCAAAGTGCAAGTCCACAGAAAAATATGAACTCTGACTTCATCTTAGAATAGAAGCCATACCTCCAATCTTACCACTAGTCATGTGGCAAGCCATGCCTAATAGCATAAAAGACCAACATCACAGTAGCAGGCCTTCCTAGTATTAACAGAGCATTTACTCTCTGAATATAACTGTTCTGCCCACTCCAACCTTCCCAATACCCTAATATTTATACTACTTTGCAAATGACTAAGGCCATGCCACTGCCCAGGCTCATATCAGAAGCAACAAAGTTGTGTGAGACCACCATAGTCTGGCTTCCCTACTATTCCTCTCAGCCATTTGATACTTATAAAACTGGTTTGGCAAAAAGGTGGGATCCTTTGGCTTTTGCTGCTCAGGAAGAAGAAAAAAAAATAAAACAAAATGAAAGAATGCCAGTCCATCCAGCTGGCCTGATGCCTGAACGTGTAAACCCAGCAGCATTCTATAATACCAAATATTTGACAGGCAGCAACCTATACTTCTTCTATTCCAGGGAAAGCATGCAGTAATCTGCTTGCTTTGATGCTATTATTCCCCCACCCCACCCCATCCCCCAAAATGTTACTAGGAAACCAAAAGGAACCCTAAACTCCATGTTGTTGGTTTCTGGAATCTGCTCTGTGTCACAACAACGCCACGCACACACTAAGAACCCTCTGCATAGTCCTTGAGGTTGGAGCTCATGAATTTCATTGTCCAAACAGGAACTAAGGTTCTCACAGGCAAAGGGTGGGGCTAGAGTTGAGCCTGGACTGAGCTAGCCTGGAATTCAGTTGTCCTTTCTAGTAAAGTAACCCTGAGTGGCAGGCATACATGTGCTGCCCTGAATGTTTCTGTGTGGACCTAGAAACCTCAAAATCAGAATGTGTCCCCACTGCTCCAGGCTACTTTTCTATGAGCCCTTCTTCCCTCCTCATTGGGGATACTTACGCACTACCAGGAGCTTCCAGATCATCACCCTCTCCATTGATGATCCCTATATCCTACCACTCTCTCTGCTGAACAATCAGCCTGTCCTCTCTCACTACAGTCACTGTCCTGTGGCAAAGACCTCTGCATTTCTTTCCTAGCTTCTCCAGTCTTGCTATCCCACCATCCACAGACCTTTACAGGATGGTTTTCTACAGCATAGAAAGGTTCTAGTCGCAATTATCACTGGCTTACTACTGCCTAAAACAGTCTCCCAGGTAGGGGATGTCACAGTCATACAATGATCTGATATTATAGTGTGAGAAAATTATTAACTTTTTGGTCTCTCTCAAATTTTCTGATCAAACAATGAGCAAGTCCAACTGGGAGCATAATTTGCTTAACTCCTCTAAGTTTTCTTTACAACAAACCAAAACATGGAACAAGCTCACAGCCCATGGCTGGCTGGAGTCTGACAACTGTTTGTTTTCAGGGCACTCCATACATAGACACAGGGCTCCTACAAGCAAAGGACATTGGTTTTCTCCTTGCTCAGAGAGACATTTCCTTACAATGACCTAAAACTTTTAAATTGGATTATAAAAATATATTAACTCAGAACATATGTGGCTTCAAGCTGAGAACAGGGATAATACAGATGGTTCTAAAATGACCACAATCAAGAAAGACTGTCATTTTCTTTTCTTTTCTTTCTTTCTTTCTTTTTTTTTTTTTTTTTTGGTTTTTCAAGACAGGGTTTCTCTATGTAACAGCCCTGGTTGTCCTGGAATTCACTTTGTACACCATTGCTGGCCTTGAACTCCCAGAGATCTGCCTAACTCTGCCTCCTGAGATGTTGGGATTAAAGGCATGTGCCACAACTGCCCATTAAGAAAGACGTTATTGACTACCCAAATGTAGTTCTTTGATGCTGGCCACACCAAGTCTCCAAGCTTCTGAATTGCCTTTCCACTTTCACAGTCTGCTCAGACATGCAGACCTCAGTGTCTCTGCCAATGTCCTACCTAAACCAGGTCTCCAAGATAAGTTTGGAAAAAGAGAAATTCAAATGCCACGTTCCACCCAGTATGCTTTCCAAATACCAGCTATCTGTCTCTTCCCAGCCCCAGATCCCCAGAATGTCAGAGGAAAGTCTGGTCCACATTGAGATAATTACTTCAAGGAAGCCCTTCCCAGGAGATTCTTGGGGTAATTCAGACAGCACCGTGACTCGGCACAAACCCTTCATTGACTGTGTGACTCCCCCAGACTGTTTGCCAATATAACCTATTGACAGAAGCCCACCTCTTCCCATACTGTGGGCCTCTGGTGTACTGTATCTGGCTGATGGACAGGCAGAAGAGAACAAAGTTCAGAGGTCACCATACAGTGAAGTTAGCACCAGTAGCCCAAGGGTGCTGAGGGGACCAGAGAGGTTATAGATCCAACTATGACCAAGGTCACTGTATTGGGAGAAGCTCTAGGCCATGTATTGTGTGAGCTTCTCTACTGCAAGTAACTTTCTCACTGAGATCCCAAAACAACTACCTGTAGTCAAGTTCCTGGGACAAAAAGTCTTGACTAGGGACAAGAAACCTGTCGTCTATCAAAGGAAAGAGATACAGGAAGGCAAATGGGCAGGCAATCTTAACCATAGTTTGGCACCAGCTAGCACTGACATTCAGGGAGTCAACCAGAAGGGAATGGCAACTAGATGACTATGGAAATCCTCCTCGTACCTTTCAGTCCACCCTGGTCAGCTTTGATTAGTGACCTCCGAGTGTAAACTCCTAATAATGTGGAGAAAAGGCTTCAGTAGTAGCACCTACAGGTCACCTTGGAACACAATGTGCAATTCAACAGTACTGAGAACCAGCTCACCTCACCTGATCAAACTGTGAGGAAAGCCATGATATACTGATCCCACCCTAGCAAGTCAACAAGTGGTCCCAAACCACCTCAGCTCGTTACACTTTAAACACTGAATTCACCTTATGTCTTTAGTAGTGACCCTAAACCCATTATTAGACTATATTGTAAAGTCCTCACAAGGATATTATTTCAACTTGAAAAAGGAAGACAGAGGCAGGTTCCAAAAAGGTTGGTATGTACATTGAGTTATCCTTCTCCTACGCTGCACTGTTAGTAACTGACTGTAAAGAGAATGGTCTACAAAGACATTTAGCTATAATGCATCAAGGAACTCCCTAGCAAGACTAAGCCCCTAGAGTTAGTTCTGGGCCACCCTCTCTTTCAGGCCAGATCTGTGGGATAAAGACTCTGGACAGATAGGTTAGGGCAAAAAGGCTAAAGAATAAGCTCTAGAAATGCAAGAGTTTTCATAAAAAAACAGATCATATGCTTAGTCTTCTCAGGCATTAGTGGGTGTGGGAGAAGCTGAAGACAGCTTAATGGTCTAATAAAATGTTTACAGGGCAAAGGATTCTTGCAGACAAGTACTGCCTGGGACCAGCAGTCCATCTGCTAAGGCCTGAGGCCCTTTCTTTAAGCAGATTTCACTGCAGTAGAATTGACTCTGCTGTAGAAAGACCTTCTACCTCGGTGGCTTGGGAGTCCCTCCTTGCTCTATCAATTCAGCCCCCTACTGCCCTGTTGCTCCCCTCCCCTAGCCTGCTTGGAGGTACCAAAAAGGGGTTTTTCATGTCTGTCTTCTCTGTATTAAAGCTTTCAGAAGGAAATCCTTTGCCTTGAGCTCAGCACAGAATCTGTCTGGCCTAGAGGAGAGATTTTCAGGTAAACAGAATCAATTTTCAGGTAAACAGAAGGGTGAGAAAACAAATAAATGGCCAAACAAGGGACAAATCAGTGACAGAAAGGTCTCTATTTCATCTTGATCAACTTCAGTGGACACATCTTAAAGCATCCACTTTAGTTCAAACTGTACAGAACCTGCAGAAATTAGCAAGTGATGTGGGGTTCCCCTTTGTATGCAATGAATGTGTTTTATTACCATTGGTAATAAAGAAGCTGCTTCAGCCTATGGCAGAGCAGAATATAGCCAGGCTGGAAGAATACAGAGAAAAAGTAGGTAGAGTCAAAGAGATACCACGTAGCTGCCGAAGGAGAGCACGCAGAAACCTTACCAGTAGGCCACAGCTTCATGACAATACATAGATTAGTAGAAATGGGTTAATTTAAGATGTAAGTGTTAATAAGAAGCGTAAACTAAGAGGCCAAACAGTACTGTAATTAATATAGTTTCTGTGTGACTATTTGGGTCTGCATGACTGGAAGCGAACAAGCAGTTTCCGTTTATAAATGGTGCTGAAGAGGACAAACTACTGATGTAGGATTCTCATCTGTATGCTGTGAATACCATTGGTTAATAAAGAAGCTGCTTTGGGCCTATTGCAGTGCAGAATAGGGCAAGGCAGGAATTCCAAGCAGACAGAGGAAAAAAGAGAAGGCAGAGTCAAAGAGAAGCCACAGAGCCACTGCAGGAGACAGATACCGGACACAGAACTGAACCTTACTGGGCAGGCCACAACCACACGGCAATACACAGATTAATAGAAATGGGTTAATTTAAGATATAAGAGCTAGTTAGAAATATGCATAAGCTAATAGGCCAAGCAGTGTTTTAATTAATACAGTTTCTGTTTGGTTATGTCGGTTCTGGGTGGCCGGCAATGAACAAGCAGCCTTCGCCTACAAACTATATCCATATAAAACATAAAGGAGCTTGGGAAGAAATTCTAGTTGTGAAAAAAGTTAAGCATGGATTCTTGGTAGTATTTTCTCGAGTGGGTTCTGTTTGCTAGAGGCAAGCAGAAGCAAAATTCCTTTAAGAGAAGACTTCCTGACTCAGGGTTAGCAGCAAAATCTGCGTGGCTCCTTTAAGATCCTGTTTCCTGGCTTGTGCTGGTCTTTTCAATGGGTCCTGCAAAGGGGGTTTGCAAGCAGAGTGCTACAAGTTGCTTAATGGCAATACAGACCCACTACATCCCTGGAGCTGGGGTAATGAGCATGGTTCAAAGAACTGGCAGTGAACATACCTCCGCCATGTTGGATTGGCAGGGCCAAAAGGAAAAGCAGCCTTAGTCCTAGCCAGCTTGTCATTTCAAGAAGTGCTCCTGATCAAAAAAATATTTCAGATACACAATAGGACAGATTCAGACATAAAAGACCTCTAAACAAGACACAGTGTATTTAAAAAATGTATGTAGGATTGGAAAAGGGGGGGAAGAATATAGACAGTTATAGAACAGTAAAAGTAATATAAAAGAGTACAGACAGTCATAGATTAAAGGAGTAAGATAAAATAAATATTAAAAAGAAATAGAGGGAAAAAGCCATGTAAAGATGAAATATATACAGAGTCTAGTTTATGCATATTATTGCATTTTCTTTGAATTTTTTGACTACAGAGAGAAATTTGATTCTGGGGACTGCTAAGCTAAACCAACATACATATTTTAAATGTATCTTGACTTCAAAATTTGAGTTTAAGTATATACTTTGGAAAAGAAGTTTTACTTTTGTTTCCACAGAGGATGAGAACCTGTGAATTCCTTCTAGGCTAATGTGGTTTGATGGGACAAGACCCCCCCGAAAGGTCTCTGTGAACCCCTAAAAATACTTCATGCAACAAACAGAGGAAGCAGTTTGGAGAAAACTACGTCCAAATTCCTAAACTTTCTAAAAACAAAAAAAGGGGGGGGGAGATATAACATAAAGATGAATTGTAGTAAAATGGAGCAGCGGGCTGCTTTTCGTCCCACCCGGCTTCCAGCCGCCCGGCTAGCTTTACCCGAAATAATTACATGGAAATTGTATTCATTTAAACACTGCCTGGCCCATTATCTGTAGCCTCTTATTAGCTAACTCTTACATATTGATTAACCCATTTCTAATAATCTGTGTAGCACCACGAGAGGGTGGCTTACCAGGAAAGATCCTAATCTACATCCATCTTGGGCTGGAGCTTCATGGTGACTGCCTCATTGCCTTCTTCCCAGCATTCTGTTCTATCTACTCCGCCCACCTATGCTCTGACCTATCAGGCCAAGCAGTTTCTTTATCAATTAACCAATGAAAGCAACAAATAGAAAGAAGACCCTCCTACATCAATGAATACTTTGCATTGGTATAGAAGTTGGTTTATTGATACAAATTTAAGGTCAATTTTGTTATATGTTTATTTCTACTCCTGTTTAAGGTATTATGTTTATACAGGTCATTTAAAAAAGTAATATACAATTAAAAATTACAGATTAATAGTCACTTATATAACCAAACTTTTAGTTATGTTAGGTTTTCTAGATACACAGAGATGTATTTCAGTTAGATAGATAATCTTCAACACTTCAAGACCAACAGAATATGGCATTTAAAATATTTTAAGAACTTAGACTTTTCTAAACAGTGACATGTCTGCTTCTGGCAGCACCAATTACTTCAGAGAGTTTGATGGGCATTGAGGAAACTCATTATTGAATTTGCCTTCAATGTGACAAAGGTAGCCATCTGCTCTTGTCTGGACTGCTTTATTACGGTATGCTGTATCAACTGGACATGCAGAACACACAGAAAAGTGACTGTTGAACTTTCCAAAAGATGGGATGGTCCTTCAGGGTTCCTGCTTCACAGAAGAAACTGCCAGACATTCTGTAGGACACAGAAGAAAGCAACTGATGAACTTCACCATTACAAGGCAGAACAGATCTTCAAATCTCCTGCTTCATAGAAAAGTCTGCCGGATACTATGGGCCTGCAGGCTGAATATGGATGACCCAATGTTACAGGAGAATTTTGGGTGACTTTCCAGGCAGTGAGATATCTCTGTCATCTAGAACTTTAGAAGCTGCTTACAATGCACTTTCTGTTAGGTTAGGTATAGAAATAACCAGGCTAGCTAAGGATAAAACAATTATATTTTATTTATTATAAGGGGAAAACTCATGAAACAAGAAACAAGAAATCCAAATACAACAATTTCCCACAGGAAAAGGCACAGAGACAGCGCACACAAAGGTGCACACCTTTTTACCTGGTACCCAGCAAAGCCACACCTTACCTAAGACCCACCTCTTAAAGATTATTGATTAACAAGGCTTTCCCTTTTCCTTCTGGGGTCTTTGAAGAGTTGAAGACAGATAGTTATAGTTCTCCTTAGCTATGATAAAAGATAAATTATATATAAAACCTTAGACTCACAAAGATAGGATAGATGACAGAGTATTTTCCTTAATTTGCCAAAAACAAGTAGACTAAATATTGTAACCGTAATTCTTGCTTGATACCTGTTTTGCTATATATAATTTTACTAAGTTAAAGTTAAAACCTTCCTTTTTATTTAGACAGAAAAGGGAGATGATGTGGGATTCATTCCTCTCTGTATGCTATGACCATGCTTTATTACCAATGGTTAATAGAGAAGCTGCTTCAGCCTATGACAGGGCAGAGTACAGCTAGGCTGGAAGAATATAGAAAAAGAGTAAGTGGAGTCAAAGAGATACCATGTAGCTGCCGAAGGAGAGCACACTGAAACCTTATCAGTAGGTCACGGCCTCATGACAATACACAGATTAATAGAAATGGGTTAATTTAAGATGTAAGAGTTAGTTAATAAGAAGCATGAGCAAGTAGGCCAAATAGTGTTGTAATTAATATAGTTTGTGTGTGATTGTTTGGGTCTGGGTAACTGGGAACAAATGAGTAGTCTTCGTTTACAAAGCAAGTCAAGTCCAACCTGCTTACCTGCTAACAAATTTTCACTGAAAACCTCGGCCATGAAGCTGACCAAAGTACCTGACAGAGATGTGTGACATATATATATTCCTTCCTTCTCATTAATGCCTAGACAAATAAATCTCCTGTAATTAAGTTTGTCCCAATCAGACAAACATGGCTGGATGAGTTTCCAATTAGACTTGGGAGGGTCCTACTTAAGTAATCTCTCTTTATCCAATGTGTGTACCCACAGTACAAGAAGAAGGCAAGAAACCTCAGGATGCAACCAGCATGCACCCTAGGCAACTGTGTCACATAGATGACTGGGCAGGGAAGACAGCAGGGAATAGTACACCTGTCCACAGCAAGTGTGAATTCTCAGGAGGATTCTGGGAGCTCCCTGAACTAGGCACTGTGACAATTCTACCCAGCCTTATACAAAAAAAGACAGGGGACATCTTGCTCAGGATAGGTAAAAGTGGGCAGGGAACTTCTTTCAAAAATCGAAAACAAGTACAGTCTCAATGGTAGATGCCAGCATTCCGAACAATGGCAGCTGATGTAACTGGGTGGAATATGCACTAGGCTTCATTTTATGCCATTTACATATTAATTTATTAATCCTCACAATGATTGTTGTAAATACAAACAATTTTATTATTCCTATCCTGCAGAAAGGAATATTCACCAAAGTGCCAAGTGGCTAAGTTACTAGTCCAATTACGGTGACATTTCAAGTAATGGAGTCAGCTAAGCAGCAGGTGCCAGAGTTCCTGTGCCCAATACTCCTACTCTGTAAGTCCAGACACTTCTACGTTCCTTCCTTATAAGAGTAAGCCACTATGCAAAGGACTTATTCTTTGGGAACATACAACTTTATTATAAAGCAATGAGAAAATAGGATTAACTCACATGTTGCAGCCTGCTTTAGAGATCTCTAACTCTAACAGAATTCCTACCAAGAGTTCTGGTATCACCAATGTTCAGTAATCATGCTTCATGTGTAGATCACGGACATATTCTGAAAGCTGGATTTTCAGGTAAGAAAGCAGCAAACTTGATAGTATAGAGGCCAAGAACAACAACGACCAATTATCAAGTCAATATGGGAGCATCAACTAATGATTATAAGGGAATTTTTATGACCATTTTATCCTTAAAGCACAAGCACATACTCCAAACTTCAGACACCTTCACAGTATATTGTAGCAGACGTTAGGTCTTGCACCAGCTTTAAAGGTCACCAAAGCTGAGCCTGTCACTACTTAGGTCATCGTTGACAGATTGTGAATCTCACAGGCTTTCATTCCCTCAGCCACATTTCACAAGTTAGGGTTATGTGAGCCATTATGTATGATCATTTGCTCAAGTATCTATACAGAGATCACACCCTGGGGTGCCCAGAAAGGGTTTGAGTAAGACCCTCTAGAGCCCAATCAGAAATTCGCTCAGCCATGTTTGCCTGATTGGAAAAGACAAACTTAACTGGCAATGTTGGCTAACCTTCACTGTCTTGACCCTGGAACTAGTGTCCAGTGCTTTCCTATGCAGTTGTCTATAACTCTCCTCCTCTATCTAAGTGAAAACAGCACCACTATAAGCAAAAGCCCACGATGATTCAACTCTAGGGCTTGTGAATGTCTAGAGAGAAATGGGGATAGTGTGGGCCTTTATTTAACTAGAGGACTACAAATCACAACTAACATGACATCAACAAATGCCATTAGAATATCACTGATGTAACAAAGACCTTCCCCTGCCCCAAATTTCTATCTTTGGGCATAACCACCAATTTGTGCTATCTACTGTCTGGTGTTAAGGGGCAAGGTATCTCACACTGGGAAAAAATCCACACAAACATGTTAGAACTGGGCTAAAACTAAAGCAAAACATGAGTGGCTGGAAATGTAGCTCCATTTGTAGAGTACCTTCTAGAATGTACAAAGCCCTGTAATTTCAGCACCTGAGATGTGAAGACAAAAGGACCAGGAATTCAAGGTCACCTTCAGTCATATACTGATAGAGGACAGCCTAGGTTACAAGACCCTGTCTCAAAGAAAACAAACAAAACACTACCACTAACAACAAAAAGCTATAAAGTTAAAGCACTGCTTACATATAAGAATTATAACCAACATGTTACGTTTAACATTCAAAACATACAGTTTATAAGTTACCATAATAAATAGAACAAGAAAATCAACATGATCATTGCAGTAGGTGCTGTTTTATAAAAACACCAATTTCCACAACTACTCATGAGAAGAATGTCCAACATAATAAAGGACATGTGTAAAACATCCACAGCAGGACAGGAGGGTGACCTAGCTGACATCTGTGTCCTACTGTCAGAGCTGAGCTGGTTGACCTGGCTGACTAGGTGAGTATACTCTTCCTCCCTCACCACTCTGTGTGTCCTTCCCAACGCTATGTGCTTAGTAGAAGGGAATGTCCTTCCCTAATAGAAGACGACTGTTCTTTGGTCAAGGGTCTGTGGGTAGCCACACACCCCTGCTAGACCCTCCAAATGAGCACTCAAAAACCCCACAGCAAACATAACACTTAACAGAAATATTAAATGCTTTGTCCCCATAATGAGACCCCTCTTCTTGCCACATTAGGCAAGAGAAAGAACAAAGATTCTGAATTTGTTTTAGTTTGGGTTTGTTTTGGGGATTTTTTTTTTTGAGGCAGATTCTTGTTATGTTCCTCAGACTGGTATAGAACTCATCATTTAACCAAGCCAGCCCCACCACATGCAGTAAAACACTGCCTCTGGGCCACAAGAACTTTAAATGTTAAAACTCAAAGCATCAGATCTAGGGAAGTGTAGCAAAACGTTACCTCTAGGGACAAATACATAGCGAGTTCTTTTAACTTCTGACTATTAGGATATTTTAAGAATAAACCAGATGTGGTGGAGCACTACACAACCAAAAACAAGCAGAGGTACCCAGGGTCAAAACTGTAGTGTGTTGTCTTTTCCAAATGAAACAAAATAATACTGTCTACCAGGCCCCTTTTTGCCCATACCAGTCAGGTGCATCTGTCCTTCCCAGTACCCAGACTGAGTTCTGACCTATGCTGGCCAGGCAGTCACCCTTACACAAGCCAGTAGAGACCATACATGAAGAAGCTGGGTCCTGCTCTCCAGGGCACTGCCCGGATTCCTGTGCTGGCTCCTAAGCTCTGGGTTCTCATCCCTCCTTCCTGGGATTTCCCAGACACCAATGTTGCAGTTCTGGAGTTCCTTCAAATCTTCTGCAGCATACTGATTCTGGCTCCCAACAGACCTCTGCTCCGCAGAGAGCACCCAGGTCAGACACCACCCCTTACCTGTGCCCATTATCTATCAGAGTTCAGTTCCAAATCCTCTGGGAGGAAAGAGAGTGAAGGGCCATTAGACTATACAGTTGCCCAAAGTATAGGATGCATCCACCATATTCTAAAGATTCGTTTATTTTTATTTATGTACATGAACGTTTTGCCTATGTGCATGTATACGCACCATATTTTAGATGGCATACAAATTTTATTATAGTGATTATGAATTTATTCTAACACATACTGGAAGGAAATGACACTAGCACTTATAATTCATGATTTCAAGGAGGAGATGGTCAAGTAAAAGAAAAGTTAAAAAGTAAAATAAAGGGGCTGCAATATAGGCTGTGAGCAACACATACAGTTAACAAGGAACTAACAGTAAACAACAGTAAACTGCCTCAATTGGGGTTGAAAGGAACTGTATGGTTCACAGTTTCTCTACTCAGCCCCAAAGACACAGTTATCAAGTGACCACAGAAGTTCTGAAAAGAAGACACACTGCTGGCACAGTTGGGGGCGACACAAAGACCAAGACTGACCACAGAAAAAGCAGGTTAGTCCTCCAGCAGTGCTGTGGCTGTCTGAGGAAACCTGCATCAATTCATTCCTCCATGAGCCCATAATACCATGGGTGTGGAGGTCTGGCAGAGGCAACACACTGCAAGTTTAGAGCAGATAAAAGCTGATTAACCTTGAGGCTGGATTTTTAAATCCAAGTTTACAAAGTGTGCATGATGGTTTGCCGGGGCACAGAAAGTCAAAAAATAAATGGAAGCAAGGCTTTTATTTTCCCAGATGACAACTCACTTAAAATACTATTTATATTAAACAAACAATCAGTACTACATCTGGGGGAAGCAGCTTGGCAACATATATTACAACACAACTGCCCAGCTATTTCTACTCCTATGAAAGAAATACGAAAGTGCATAAAGATGTGTTCATCTAGAAAGGGTAGAGACACCCCCAAACACCACAGCCAACAGTGGGTTACATGGTGCATAGACACAAGGCCATGCCCTATAGTCATGAAGCTAAGGAGAATTTGAACTTTGAAGGTATGAAGGAAGCTCACCTCTAAGGAGAAAAAAAAAAAAAAAAAAAACAACAAAGTGCAAAGCCAATGAAGTACAGCCCACTGAGAAGCTTAAAGCCCACCATGCACTCAGGAACAAAGATAACTGAATGGAGTAGTCTGCACTGCCCTTCTGCTACCTGTCTATAGACGACAGGCCACACTCACTTTCTCTGAACCGTTTATAGAATGCTTGAGTGTGGAGATTTGGTGGTCTGAAAAAAAGATTAAAAAAAAGATATATTCAATTATAAAAATGATTCACTGGGGGCTGGAAAGATGGCTCAGTAGTTATGAGTGCTTACTGCCCTTCAAGAGGACAGGAGTTCAACTGTGGGCACCCAGCCCAAGCACTACAACAGCCTGTAACTCCAGTCTCAAGAGATCTGACACCTTTTTCTGGCTTCTTCAGACTCACACATGCACATGTGCACATAACATTCACAAAAACACATACACATAAATAAGATTATAATGTATACGTCGGGGGAAAGGTGAAGAAAAATGTGTCTCGTGTTCATTCAGATCAAAGGCTTGCTTAGCTTGAAAAGTGGGGTCCTTGGTAGAAAGGCGCCCACAACTTAAAGAAGAAATTCAAGTTGACAAAAGAACTCTGACAGGCAGGAGCACCCTAGTGTTCCTGCAACAGCCAAGTCAGTGTCTCGACTCTCTAGGTCTGGATTATAGCTCTGCCAATCAATCTTCAACTGTTCAGTGACACTGAACAAAATGTCGCTATAGGGCACAAAAATACCACCACTAGAGTGCCCTATCTAAGCTGGTAGACAATTTGGGGTTTGGAACTTTCTGGGTGTGTCTTCAAATGCACACATACTTAATTCAACCATAGCAACAAGTTCCCAAGAGGAAATGTTAACAGGCCACCAGTAGCAGGCTTCATAAAGACTAAGCAATTCAAGGGCAGAAGTATCTTAACAAAGCATAGGGACAGAATGAACTGTGGTCCTCTGCCCCGCAGTCAAGTAAACCACATAGCTTTTGCAAAGTCCTAAGACTGCTGGAGCCCGCCTCTCCTCTCTGCCTGCCTTCTTATCCATAGCCACCCTTGCCTACTCAGAAATAACGCTGCTCAGGCTCCAACTCTGTCACTGCCAAAAGAAGGCCCCCAATACACTCAGACTCTAGGACCCACACATCCCACAGCTCAGTTCAACTGCACAAACAAAAGGCTGGGGGAGGGAAAATGGAGAGGGAATAAAAGCTCAAAGATTAAAGTCTCAGGCAGACAGCCGGCTCCGCTTTTTAATAACTGAAAACAGAGTTGGGTCTGAATGTGCCCATTGTCTGGCAGAGGGGCAGTCCTCTCAGGCAGGACTGGCTGGCGACAGGACCACCTCCCCCCAGAAAAAAAGATTTACATGGGGAGGCGGGACAGACCTCAACTCTGGTGACAATGACACAGGACACAACAGCCAGGTGAAAAGCCATGGTGCTACCTAGAGCCAGGAATCAGAGCTGGGAAAGGATACCACAGTTCAGGAGGACATTAGAGAAAAGTACCCATCCTCTCTCCCACAGTTGCCATGGGGACTACAGACTGGTACTACCTTCCAAGAAGCAATGTGGCAATGTGGGACCATTGTGTAAAGGTGCACAGGCCCTTTGGCCCTGAACTTCACTTCTAGAAATGCAGTCCCAGGAAATAATCCAACTCAGGATAGTCCTCAATGCACAAAAATATTTAGTACTACATTATTTACAGCAACAAGAAATCGGAACAAGCAAAATGCACAGCACTAGAGGGAACAGTTATGTTTATTTCCTCTGCCTTACTGTAAAAGAATGTAAAGCAGCTTACAAAAATACACAAAACAGGGAAAGCAAGAGAGGGAATCGTGACTACAGAAGGGACAGAATTCTTTTAGCAAGAGAGACCAGGATAGACTGCAAATTCCTAACCTGTGAACACAAACATTCTAGTTTAGTCCTCATGGCAAACTTGTTCCTGCCACTACCGCCACCACTGACAGCAATGCCCTTCCTGCATACCTGCCCCTACTGCACAAGGCTCTCAGTAACCCAACAAGGTATTTGTCAATTTTGGGCCCATTAACAGAGGCTGCCCAGGGCCAGGAATGACAAAATTTCTCTAAGCCATATTTTTCCATACCATCACATGCTTAAACAACTGTATATTCATCTGCTAGACTGACTGCAGCCATGAAAACATGATGTTTACTAAAGTGCTAAATGGTATGGGAAAATGCTTAGGGTATAGTGTTAGGGTTAAAAAGCAGCAGAAGAAAATCACATAAATATACAATTCCAACCATGAAAACCAGTTAATTATTATGTTATCATAGTTTTGCCTATTATATAAAAATAATTAGGAAAAATAACCTTATATTGCAAAGATATATGAATACTGTGATCTTGTATCACAGTGCACATTCTACCCAAACGCACAACAACCACTCTTAAATAAAAACTCTGCCTATAGATCAGACTCAGAAAATGTGCATGCTGAAATAGGTGCAGAGGGAAACCCTGGCCCATCCATCGATTACTGACCACAACAAATTAACGATTTCATTTGACTAGGCACCGTGGGCTTTTAAGACAGAGTCTTACTACGTATTTCATTTGGCTAGGCACCGTGGGCTTTTGTTTTTGCTTTTTGAGTCTTACTATGTAGCCCTGCTGTCCTGGAACTTGTTCAGTAGACATCACAGAGTTGTCTACCCTTAGGAGTCTGTCCCTGCCTCCTAAGAGCTGAGAGGAAGGCGTGAATCATCATGCCCAGTAGGGCGCCTTGTCTTTCTGGTTACTTAAGGTGACCCATGTCAGAAGAGAATTACTATAAATCACCTTTTTCCTTCCTCTTCTCTGTAGAAACTGACACACACAAACAGCAGAGTCACAGACTCCTCTCAGCTAACTCCTAGCTGTAGTACAAACCTACCTATACAGACAGGGCCCCACACTGTGATCTGCACTTTGCTGTGAGAAGGTTGAGTTCTTCCTTGTGTCTCAAGGGTCTTCTATCCACTATCCTTGACAGGGGCTTTACCATCCTGATTCCATGCCCAGGACCAACATATCTTTAAAGATGCCTGAAGACTTAGCCATTGAGAACTGACTGTGGGCAACACACACACACACACACACACACACACACACACACACACACACACACATTCATTTAGCTCATTTAGTCAAAAGGAGCAAGAGACATTTTCATAGCCCCAGAAACAGAGGGCAGCACAGCCAGGATCCACCTGTGTCTGGCAGGTATCTGTGGAGGAAAACAGCTCCAAGCGACTATGGAGAGTTTCTCTCTGCTGCCACCAGATACAACAGTCAGTCCTAACACAGAGACTTCAGCTTCCATTAGGAGACCAAATAATTATCCAAGACCCATTTAATGGCTTTCCTAGGTATGTACCTTGTTAATCATCCACACCAGGAGCTTGGTTCCAGCACTGTATAGCAGTGTAAAATAAGCTGTGGTTGAGGTACCAGAAAACTATTCCCAATGCTTTAACATTTAAACTAACAAAATTAAGGTACTTTTCTTTCACGTTTTCTCAACTCCAAAGCTTGAAAATGAATCTAGACGAAGAATCTGTAGAGACAGCACAGATGTTAAGAACACTTGTTGCTCTTGCAGAGAACCCAGGTTGATCCCCAGCACCCACACAACATAGCTCACAGTCAGCTGTAACTCCAGCTGCAGTGCATCTGCTGCCCTCTTTTGATCTCCCTGATTCTGTCTTCCAACCTTCGAGCACACCAGGTGCACTACATGAATGCAGGCAAAACACTCATACACATAAAGTAATAAAATAAATCTTTAAAAGAAGGAATCTCAGGGTGCCAACAGACACAAAGTGTTTATTACAGCACTGCCACTGGGAACCACATAGTGGAGCAGAAGTATGGCAAAGAGCACCAGCTGGCCACAGCCTGGCACCTGGCTACAGCAACATAGTAATCTCCTTGGAGCTGTGGGCAGATTTTTGCCTGAGGAGAGAAGGAAACAAACAAATAATGTTCACTGCAGGCATTGGGGAAAACATCACTGGGAATGGCATAACCCAGGAGAAAAACCTCTCTAGGAAGGAAACTAGATGTCAGGCACCTGTATTCCCAGTCTTAAGTGGCTGCTGACGTCTTCATCTGTCTCGCTGGCAGCTCCCGCGTGCTTGTACTTTGTATGTTACTGGAAGGAGCTGAGTTGTTCACTCTGCTTTGCAGTTGGTGTGATGTTCCATGTTTCCGATGTCACAAGTAACACTGTAAAAATAGCACAAACCACCTGCCTCTGCCTCAGTAGTCTCATTCTTACACTCATGTTGCAAAGAAGCCTGACTCATTTCAATCATTTCCTAGAATATCTGGGACAAAGTCACACCATGGACCATAGGTATGGCTGTTCCCACAAATCCCCTGAATGGCTTGGCCATGTGTAAGGAAGCTTTCTAACAAACTGGCACTGAGATAACATCTCTACTCCTAGCCACACACTGTTGGTCTCTGACAGAAAAAGGAATCACGACTGCCATAGAACACAGGATCCTCAACCTGGATGGAGCTTTGCCACCTCCTGTTAGGAGACCCAGGAAGCCCAAAGACTGTGTGACACATACCAAGGAGGATCTCTGTGTTTTGTGAACTGGAACAATTCCATGTCCTAAAGAACAGCAGAAGGGATGGAAGAACAAAGCATAAACTCTTCCCCAGGAATGTGGGCTTAGGCAATGTGTTGAGGGCTTACTTTCCATATTGGTTGTGGTGAATCTTTTCTTCTTCCCTCTAGTCCCCTGGCTAGAACCGATTTCATGTGCTGTGGATCATTCTCATTTAGGATATGCTGCTTCCTTCCCCAACCTTCCCACTCCAGAGGAAAAGCCATGTACCTGTGCTGGCATCTGGTGGAGTTTTGTTTGGAGCAGAGAAGACCAAGAAACTGGAGGAACCACATCTAAATTCCTGGCCTGCCCATCAGTGAGCCTATGACTCCACAGTCACTTCGTAGCTATGGTTCCTTACCAAAGAACCTTACCAACCTTACAAGGCCACAGTGAGATTTCTAAGATGGCAATTTTAAGTCATGTTAATATGGTGGCTGGCATTAAGCAAAGAAGTTAACATATTTTAACTATTTTAAAATCATTTCCACACAAATAACCAGGTGAACAATCACCAAAGACTGTAAAAATCACACATGGGCAAGTGAGCAAATGTATAGAAGAAGCCTGCAGACACCAAGCTACAGCACAGTGCAGGCCTCCTTTGGCAGGACATTTGGTCAGTGCTGGCTCAACCTGGGGCACCCACTACCAAAGCTGCCTGAGCAGACCTGCTAAGGACTACATACAGGGAGCAGGCCTCAACCCCACAGCTTCTCAGAGGCTGACCTTTATAGTTCTATCTTCCCAAGGATGCAACCGACAAGAGAATATTGAATCTAGACACGATGTCTGCTAACTTCCCTAAGTTCTCACAGAGTGTTCTCATGAAAGGCCCTTGGATCTAACAGATTCTGGGAAGCGGGCCTCAATGGCTGATAGTCTGCATGGTGAACCTTTTGGTCCTTCCCACTGCCATTTGTCCTAAGGTCAGTAAGGAGCAGTACCAAATTTGAACCTAAAATCTAAAACCTGGATTCTTTTCTACAATGTTGAACAGCCCCCAAAGAAAGCAAGAGGCTGGGTGGCTTCTAAGAGAAATGCATGCCAGAGCCCAATGCATATGTCACTACTACCTGCAAATTTGCAAAACCTCATTTGCATTTGTCCAAGGAGAATAACATTCCTAGGGAAGCAGATCTCTTGCCTCTTATATGCGCTCTCCCCAAAGACTCCACACTCTTCCAACATCATTTAGTAAGTGTTAGAGACAGTACATCAGTCCATGGAAATAGTTAGCAGACTAGGGAGAGAGCAGAAGGGAGCAGAACATACGTTACAGGTGCACTGGTTCAGGAGCTCAGCACTTAGAAAGACCAGAGGGAACCCTGAGCATACTGGGCTGTGCTTCAATGCCAGAGCAGGGGACATCATGGGAGAAAGAACAGGAAAGGGGTTAGAGAAACAGTCACTGAAGTTGGGGTGGTGGCCCACAACTCCCCAGGCATGTTCTTCCTTTGCTGCAAGAGCTCAGCAACTACAGGTTTGAGCACACAGCTAAAATGAAATAAGGGTAACCACAGGAAGACTGGCAGTGTCCCACACAGAAATCTGATTTACACATTAGTCTAGGAGTGTAGTGGCATACCACCTTTCAGAATGAAGTAAGGGCCCAAGTCACATGGAGAACTCTGCCCCAACAGCAGTGTTCAGTCAGGCTAGTTGGAGGCTGTCATTCAGAGCCAGTTTGGTTGTTTCCACTATATCACGAAGCTACCCATACCCAGTGTTTTATTTTAAAGAAATAGCCTTGTGGGTAGAGGTGATTGCTGCTCAGGCCTGATGACCCAAGTTCCATCTCCAGAACCCAAGTTAAGGCAGAAGGACAGAACCAACTCTGTGAAGCTGTCCTCTGATCTCTAGGGACATGCTATAGCTTATGTGCTCCTACCCCACACATACACATATTCACATTAATAATTTTTTTTAATTTAAAGAAGATAAAAAGGAGTTAACCCCACCTTAAATTTTCAAACCTGTCTTTTCTCCTTAAAGGACAACTTGAACTGTATCTACTGTAACTGTACTCTTAGGTAAACACCCAACGAGGCTGAAAGGTCCTGATCATTGTAGACCCATGGGTCCCAAGAACACATTTGCTTCACTATCACCAGATCAATAGATACACAGAAAATCACTTGAAGGAGAAGATTCTGACACGTGTTACAATATGTGACTTCTGAGGACATTATACTAAGTGAAAAAAGTCAGTCACAGAAGAAGAAACAGTGCAAGATTCTGTATATCCACAGTCCTTAGTCAGGTTCCAGGTAGAAAGTAAGATGATGGCAGACCGGGACTGGAAGCAATAGGAGCTATGTCACGCAAGAGGGTTCAAACTGGAGTGGTGTGAGTGTTTGGAAACAGAGTGGTGAGGGCTGCATGCCATGAGTGTATTTAACACTACTGAACTTAAACAATATTGAACACTTAAAAGTGCTGACAGCACTCCCATCCTTTATATTTTACTACAATAATATCTCACACATTTAAAAAGTAGCACCAAAGCAGGAAACATGCTATGGCTTTAACTAGGAAGACCATAACATGCCCAAATCAGAAGGCAGCCATGAAGAAACATACTCAGTGAGCCCTATGGACTACTGGGTCTTACCCATGCTGAGGGAGCAAAGTTAGGTTCATAGAGCCCATGTCCAGGAAACTGAGAGATAAAGGATTCATGAGAGAAGATCCAGGGCCACTCCATCTGGGCAGTTATTCCATACCTTGACATGACCCCACCTCCAGGTCAAGGCCCTGCTAGGGCCTGCTAGCCTCATCACCTGTCCAGCTTGCACAGACCCACAGTGATAGGAGAGGCAGTCTTAGGCAGAGCCACCTCACACATAGTGCCCATTATGGAACTCCAGGCAAGAGACCAGAGGGAAACCAGGTGAGTTGCTAGAAAAGCACTATGCACCCTTGAGCACAGAGCCCCTTATGTCAGAAGAATCAGGAGCCCATAGAAGAGGCGGGGCCAGAACACTGCAAATGAGGACACCCCTGCAAGGGGGGCTGCTGGCAGCATACCTTGCTTGTACAGTCAAAATGCACAAGAGTTTGGAAATAGTCAATTAGATGTGATCCTGTGGAACACTAACACCAAAGGTCTGGAGTGGGGCGCATTAGCTATGCATTCCAAATTCCTGATTCCAGGCCATCCGCGAGGCAGAGACTTTCCCATCTACTACAAAGGGTCAACAGTACCATGGCCGCCAACTTTCGCCTGGGGGCAATGTGGCAGCTTGCCAGGAATCTAAAAGCTGCACCTGATTGGCATAAAACGAAGTCAAATGGAGTCCCTTTCATCTTCCCCAAGGAAGAGGGGCCTGAGGCCGCCCTGCCTGCCACCCGCCTGTGCACCCACCAGGCCTCTGAGAGGCAGTAACAGAGCTTTCAGCAGTCTCCCTACACCCATACCTCACACCCTTCTGCTTTAAGCACCCTCTACCAACACCACCAGCCTAATTTCTAACTTGCATTTCCTCCTTCCTGCCTCTTAGGGTCCCACAGGCTCCAAGCGCTAGCCTCTAAATCAGTCTCCTGGGATTCTAACTTCGTCTCTATTGCCATGACCACATAGCCTGACCAAAAGCAACTTAGAGGAGGGAAAAGCTCATCTGACACACTGGGTTACAGTCTGTCACTGAGGGGCATTCAAGCGGCCAGTCATATCACATCCACAGTCAAGAATAGATAGAAACAAATGAATAGGTTGTTCCTCATGTTCAGCTTAGCTTTCCTCACTTACAAAGTCCAGGACCACCTGCCCAGGGAATGGCAGTGCCCATAGTAGGTTGGGTCTTCCCATGTCAATCAACAGTCAAGACCATAGACCACAGACAGGCCTCAGACTAACCTGATCTAGACAATTCCTCAACTGCAGCTCTTGTCCCAGGTGACTCTGGGCTGTGGCAAGTTGACATTTAAAACTAAACCAGCACGCCTACTCCTCTCCCCTTGAACTCACTCAGAAAACCACAGACCTTCCCTTCCTTGCCACAGACCTTTCAAAGACAACTACTTCCTGAGGGAAATGCCCTACATGCTGTGGCCCGATCAGCTTCACCAACCATGCGCTACTCTCATGCCTTCGCTGAACCTTCTAAATCGACTGTATTCACAGGTGTCCAAGGATTGTGTCATCTACCTCAGTGCAGACTCCAACTTACCTGTCTCCCACACAAATGGTTCCTCCTCCAGGAGGCCTCCCCAACTCCCACTGCACCCAGCAGTTTTACACTTCGTACCCTTCACACACTATGCCCTCTCAGCACATTTGCTTCCCACGCTGTCTCTTACTCACCAACTCCAAGAACTTAAGTCCTGAAGGGCGAGGTGGCTCAGCACCCCACATTTGTGAGCACCCATCCTCACCTCTTGGGTCACCCACTGATGGAGGGTTTGTTTTTTCCTCTTCACAAATGACATCAACAAGGAGGACTTAAGGAAGGATCCCAGGGCCTTCAGAAGCCAACAGAAATTTGGGATGCACTGCTACCTTCTCTTCCATACTGCTACTACCATGCAAATTTCCAGGACATCTAATTTCATTGTCTCCTCTTCCTAAACTTCTGAGTCAGGGAGAGCTTCTTTAATTCATTTTTGCTCAGGTATTAACTCCTGAACTAAATATGGATGAGGCCCTTGGCAATTACATATGAATGACAATGTTCAAGATGGAGGCAGGACTTGCTTAGGACCCATTTGACCTTCACATTCAAGCTTTGGATTCTAAAAGCAATGGTTCCACCATGCTGATACCTCGGAGGAACTCTCTCCATGTTCCTGAAGATGGAGCCTCAGCAGTCAGGTTTCTTGGAATACACCCTAGAAACTAAAGGGGAGACAAGCAGTAGAGGTGGCTAGTGATGTCAGAGGAGCTGGAAGAACAGTACCCCGTCCCACAAGGCTCCACAGAAATCTATCATTAACCTGCTCCAATGTAGCACAAATTTTAATTGGTATGAATAATAAAAACTCGGGAGTCAGATATAGGGATTAATGCTGGAACAGAGAAGCAGAGTGGCCAGCTAGAGTTCTTACCTCTATCAATGCTCAGACCAAAGGGACCATTCTATCTCCATGAATCCTCAGACTGAATCTCTCTCTATGAAACCTGAGACTGCAAGCTCAGACTGAATCCTCTGACTGCCTCTTAACTCTTGTCTCCTCTTGCCTTATACTCCTCTCTCTTCCCAGCCATATCACTCCGGTCTCTACCTCCCTATTGCTGGGATTAAAGGAGTATGATTCCAAGTGTTGGGATTGCCTTTGTGTGAGTTCTGTGTCTCTTTTAGACAGATTCAATCTCATGTAGCCCAGGGTGGCCTTGAACTCACAGAGATCCATCTGCCTCTGTCTCCCAAGAGCTAGGATTAAAGGTATATAACACCACTGCCTGGCCTCTATGGCTAACTAGTGATTTGGTTTTGCACTTTGATCTTTAGGCAAACTTTATTTGTTAGATTAGAAACAAAATATCACTATACTCCCTAAAACCCTGGGAAGGCAAAATCTTGTGGAGAGCGCTGTGTATATATGTATGGAAGCCAAAGGATACCTTGGGTGTCTTTCTTCCTCAAGTGCTGCCCTCCTTATTATTTGAGACCAGCTGTAACCAGCTTTAGGGTTCATCCATTAGGTGAGGTTGGCTAGCCTGAGAGAGTCAAGATCACTCTGCCCTCTGTGCTGGGATTACAAGTACTGACCGCCATACCAGCCTTTAAAATAAAACAAAATAAACAAAAAATGAACAAATAGACAACAACAACAAAAAACTCTCATGGTTCTGTGGATCAAACTTGGGTCTTCCTGCTTGCTGTGAATTCTCTTCAGTCTCAGAATTCACAGCTTTTTAAAAAGTAATTCAGGGGTTTGACAAGATGGCTTGCCACATCTGAAAACTCCGGGGTCACAATCTCAAGACCCACATGGTGGAAAGAGAGAAGAGATTCCTGCGAATTGTTCTCTGACTTGTGTGCACATACACAAAAATAAATAACCACCCTGGCCACAGAAAATTCAAAGCTAGGCATGGTGACACATGCCTTAATTCCAATACCTAAGTAGAAAACAGGAGGATCAGAAATTCAAGGCCATCCTTAGCTATATAAGATCCTGCTTCAAAAGCAAACAGAAAGTAATACAAAGTGGGTGGTAGAACACATTTTTAATCCCAGCACTCAGGCAGAGGCAGGCAGATCTCTGAGTTTGAGGCCAACCTGGTCTACAGATGAGTTGCAGGACAGCCAGGGCTACACACAGAAACCCTGTCTCAAAAACAAACAAACAAAAAACAAAAAAAACAAAACAAAACAAAAAAACAAGAGCTAGGAAGTAAAGAAAAAAACTCAAATTGAGGGCCATCAAAGGTACTGGAACAAGAAATCATTTGCAATAGAACAGGGTGCCTCTGCCTAACAGCACACAAAACTAATTCAAATGGATCAAACACTTCCATGTGAGAGCTCAAAGTAAGCGGGACACAGTGGTGCACACCTTAATCCCAGTGCTCAGGCAAGTGGGAGATCTCTGTGAGGTTGAGGCTAGTCTACATAGCCAGGTCACTCATGCTGCATAGTGAGGGGAGAGAGAGAGAGAAAGAGAGAGAGAGAAAGTGAGAGCAAGTTAAAACTATAAAATGACTAATAAACTTCCATAAAACTCCTAGTAAATTTTTGTGACCTTGGATCATCAGATGGTTTCTAAAATATGACATCGAAAGCGAAAGCAACAAAATGAACTGGACTTGTTCAAAATTTCAAAACTTCTGGCTTCAGTATCAAGAAAATAATGGGCTGAAGAAATAGTTTAGCAGTTAAGAGCACTTGCTGCTTTTCCAGAGGACCCGGGGTTCGATTCCCAGCACCCACACTGGGCAGCTCACAACTACCTGTAACTCCAGTGTCAGGGGATTCAATACCTTCTTCTGTTCTCTGTGGGTACCTGTACTCACACACACATACCCATCCCACAGTCATACCCATAATTTAATTTTTTAATTAATCTTTTTTTAAAAAAAAAAGAAAAGAAATATTACTCAACCATTTAAAAACAAGATCCTGTATTTTGTGGTAACCTGTTATGTCTATAGGGTATTCTGCTAAGGGAAGTGTGTCTGACACAGGAAGACAGGTGCCACTGGAAGCTACAGTAATGATTGTAGATGGAGGGAGAATAGGGTTCTGAGAAGCTAGGGAGAGTGCTGAGGGTGAAGAGACAGCGGCTACGAGATTCAAAAGGCAGCTACAGTAAGAGTAGGTTCCAGGGCTGGAGAGATGGCAGAGTGGTTAAGAGCACTGACTGTTCTTCCAAAGGAGATGTTTGAGGTGATGGACATGCCAATCATGAGGATACCATCAGCACATGTTACACCCATGTTGGAACAGCATGCTACACTCCATAATATGTACAATGCTAAATGTCTGGTTTTTTGGAAAGGTTTTTTGTTTTTTGTTTTTCTTTTTGGTATAGGAAGACTACTCACAGAACAGAAGGAAATATTCCCAAGTTCCACATCTCAGAAGGAGCTATCTGGAATATATTAGAAAGTCTTATAATTTTACAATAAAAAAGAAAATTCAATTTAAAAACAGGCAAAGAGCTTGGATAAGCAAATAAGATAATATTAATGCTACACAAAAAGATGTTCTCCATCCTTAGCCATCAGGGAAAATACAAATCAAAACCACAATAAAATAAGACATTGGGATGGGTACAGCCTAACAGAAAAAGAAGATGAAGGGAACTGGTAATATATACTGCTGAGAGGAATGTTAACTAGTACAGCTACCATGAAAATGGTTTGTAATTCCTCATAAAGTAAACAGTTACCATAAGACTCACCAGGCCCACCATTCAAATACAAAAAGACTGTATCTGACTGTTCATAGCCCCGTTCTTTTTAAAGGCTGAATAATATTCCTTTTTGCTGATAGACCATATTTTAAAAAACTACATTTATCAGTTGATACATACTTGGATTATTTTCACTTGACCATTATAAATAGTGCTGCACTTCATTTTAAATAGGATCAGAAGACTACATCATTACCAATAACATTCCAAAGATCAAACAATAACATCGGAAACATGTGAATTAACAAAGCAAATAAACAAAAACTACAGAACTGGTTATAAATATATATCCTGAGAGGTACTTAAGTATTTAATAAGGAAGAAGTTCAGACACATGCTGCAATATGGATAAATTTAAAGACATTGTGCTAGGTAAAATAATGCAGTCACAAAAGGAAAATACTGCTGATTGCACTCATGTGAGGCTCCTGTGTAACCAGGTCCACAGAAAGTAGAATGGCAGAGGTCAGGGGCTGGGAGTGGGGAAATGGAAAGCTGTGCTATGTGCAGCTTGGGAAAATGAAAAAGTCTGAACAATGGGTGGCAGTGATGGTCACATGACACTATGAATGCATGTAATACCAATGAGCATGTAAAAATGATTAAAAAGAAGCCAGTGAGGCAGCTCAGCAGGCAAAAGCATCTGCTTACAAACCTGTAGACCTGAATACCATCCCCAGAACTCAGGTAAAGGTGATAGGAGAGAATCAACTCCACAAAGCTGCCCTCTGACCTTACAAGTTCTCCATAGCACTTGGGCATGTACATGCACACACACATACAAATGTGCCCACACACAATGTGCACGTACACAAACAAGAAGGCAGGAACTGTGTCTGACATATCAGAGGTTCTTAGGAGCAGATAAGAAGAATGGGTCAGCCATGAAAACTAGCAGGTATGGTCACCCTGCCTCCTCCAGTCCCAGCAGGCAGACCTTGAGCACCCTGCTTACTCAGGCTCAGGTCATATCTATTTTACACATTACATACACACACACACACACACACACACACACACACACACACACACGTGTGTGTATGTGTGTGTATACATGTGTGTGTGAATATATATATATATATATATATATATATATATATGGTTACATAGATACGGATGATACATGTAACTGGAATTCATGGCCACATCAGTGGGATTCCAACAAAGAACAAGAGGGAACATTCCAGCCAGGCACTGTCACAGGCACCTACAGTTCCTGCACTCAGATGGCTGACACAGGAGGAATGCTTGAGCCCAGGAATGAAAAGTTAATCTGGACAACCCAGCAAGAAACTGCTTTTCCTGTTCCTCCTCTCTATCCATGCTCCTGACCAGTGATCAGCTTCCCTCAGCAGCTGTCTAGAAGTTGCAGTTTTACAGAGATGCAAGACGATGCTGCTGTCTGATGAGATGTACTAACTCAAAGTTACCAGAACCATGGATTTTATGCACATACCTGGCAAGGAAAAATTAGGAACCCAATTAGCTCCAAGACAGGAGGACGGAACTTCCTTTGTATATTCATCTGTTAGTATACTTGAATTGTTTAACATCTGCATACAATACCTAATTAAAAACCTAACAGTTAAAAAAAAATCTCTTCTACTACTGAGTTTGATGCAGTTACTATCCATGGCCCATTTTCTTCTTTTGTTCAAGACAGAAACACATTTCTCCTCCTCGAGTCTGTGATGACATTAACAGACAGCAAGCAATGGCTTCAGTAGCCAACTGCTGGCCACAGTGCAATTTGGGGACTTCACCCAGGAAAAAAAGTCCCGAAGTATTTGCCGCCCCTGTGCTGCTTGCATTCTCTTCCTTATTCCTCAAACATCTCTGAATTTGAAAATCCCAGACAGAGTGCTGAGGCCTCTGTCCTGTCCCCACCACAGCTGTGGAGCTGTAGTTAAGTGGTTCTCCACTAAGACAGACCCTCCAGAGGAGACACTTCAAGACTCCTGTGTTGGCTGCTGCCAACTTTTTTTCCATTTTATGTCAAAACTTCTTGTTTTGGTTTAGTTCTCTCCTAAGTAGGGACGGAGGCTGGAAGTCTCCCTTGAAAACTGAGGACCATGGCTGGAAGCACAAAAAGAGTTCAGAATGCCCACTGCTTTGCCGGGCGCATGTGATCTGCTCGGAAGAATGTGAGCATAGGCTGTGGGTCGAGATGGGAGGACAGAAAACAAACAGACAAACTCAAAAAGCTCTCCACATACAGAAAAGGGTTCGGGAATGGGAACAATGAAAGCTATTCTCCCAAGTATTTTATCCTTCATCTGAAGGAGAAGGACTGTAGCATGGATGGAAAAGGCACAGCCCCACAGGAAACCCTAGAGACCCTTTACGAGGGAGCCAGCCACACACCCACTCATACCCAGGCTAAGTCCCTGTGTCACCTTCCAACAGTCGAGGTCATTTGGCCATACATCCCAGGGCAATGTCCTGAAGCAGTCTTGAAGCAGTCAGAGCTCTACGCATCTGACCAAAGGGTACTGCTACTCAAAAGCCCCAAAATTCCTGAACTTAAGCCAATGATCCAACGCTAAGCCTCCAGAAGGGGAAGGCTGTCCACTTATTTCCTCCTGTGAGCTTTGCTGGTTAAAATCTGGCCCTCTGGGGGCGAGAAAGGTGGCTCAGAGGTTAAAAACCTGACCTTCTATCATGGTTACCTTCAACACACAGAACAAAGGCTGCACCATTCCAGGAACTCTATCTTTAAATTTGTTCATTTTTCAGTCACATCTGACTTTTAGAAACCAGTGTTTCTGTCTGCTGGAACCAAGCAACATTTCCCAGGCTGCAGCGGTACTGGATCTGGAGTCTTATACTCAGTTAAAGGCAGAAGAAGATGCATCTCCGCAGTGTGGTACATATGTAAGAGCTTACTTTCCCTGTCTAAAGGCAAGAAATGGTAAAGAGCAGCCCTCCCCCCACACTGCTGCATAGCCACCGTGTACAGCATAGAGTGTTCAAAAAAGTACGTGCACGCCTCAAGTATTACCAGGTGGACAAAGTGGGTGCAAGAGCTCTCTGGCTGTGTGTGTGGAAGGGGATAGGGTGACCTTACAGGGCATACATGGCTCAGCCCCATATTCAAGTCTTTTTAAATTTGTCATTTTATAATTTGTTGCATTTACTTATTTATTGTGTATGAGTATATGTATTTTCACACATGCCATAGCATCTATGTGAAGGCTGAAGGACAACATGAGGGAGTCAGGTCTCTCCTGCCACCATGTGGATCCTAGGGATTGAATTCAGGCTTTGTGGCAGGCACCTTTACCTGCTGAGCCATCTCCTTGCCTGCCCAGTTTGTCTTTTAAGGCTCAGTCTCAACACAGCTGTTTTGATTAGCTAGTTCTGTGAGTACTTTTCAATAACAACAAAATTTCCACCCAAACAATGTGAGCAAAGAGGGAAAACCACAGATGACCTGAGCATCAGGCCTTCTCTGCATTATATAACAGACAGAAGGTGTTTCCCTTCCCACTTGCTTTGTGGGCTAAAAACCTGGCATCCTACTTTCAAATATGAATCTCAAACAATAGGTTTATAATCTACCTGCAAAAAAGTGTAAATCTTGAGAAAGATCCTCTCTGCCCTGATAAGACAGTAACCTACCACCTTGCTGACTCAAGTGTGCTTGCATATTAATTGCTTTAGATCTCACCCCCACCCCTGCTGAACTGGCTAAACTGAGGGCCAAATTCGATAACCCAGCAGCCTCAATGCCTCACCAAGATAACTTTGCATGTTTAATTTAAAAGTACCGATCGCTTTTTAAATAAAATGCTAACGCAAGCCTGCCTTCTGCCCAAGCCATAGTCGGCCAAGTCAGACACAAGGTGCCACTTAGAAGACTGGGACTGAGCAGGCTCCCACAAGGAGAAAAACGGCTTGCCATCTCTCTTCCAAATGACATCTGTTCCCTCGAATCAAACTTTTAAAGCATGGCCCTGTAGGTTAATTTCCCTGATACAGAGGCAGTGAGATCTAGCCATAGATACTCAAATATTATCTACTCCAATTGTATCTTATTAGCAAGAAACACACAGCCCTCTAGCCAGTGTGAATGCCTGTGCTATTCCAGCGCAACTGACCCAAGGCATTTTTTCCTTTCCCTTTTGTGACCGTGTTCCATGTTTGACCCCTCAAATTTATTTTAAGTAGTTTTGCAAACAGCTTCCTCTCTCCCTTCCTCCCGATGCAGGCAGCAGCTCACGTTTCTGCACACAGAACGTGTTTTGTCCACCTTGGGAAGGAGACGCAGCTTCAGTACAATCTGCATCAGACACGGGTTCCCACTCATTCCAGAGACTAAAATAGTGTTGAGCCAACTTATCTTTCAAAAGAACAAATCAAAATTAAAGCTGTGATTCCCACCCTACCTAGGATGTAAAAACAAGCAGTGTCCTTGCCTATGTTTCAAGCATCAATGCCCAGAAATGTATGCAAAATCCCAGCTTCGCTTCCCTGCTCAGTTGCACACCACGCTCACCACCACAAGCAAACACATGATCGACTCTTTTCAAATCCAATATCCAAATCATGTAACAACAGAATTACCAGTATAAAACAACACCTAGAGTAACAACAGGGACTGGTGAATAACAATGCCATCACAAGCAGGGAGAAGCCTTGGTCTGCCGTAGAACAAGGTTTTGACAGTACAGGAAAGGAAGTCCATCTAAGCTCTGTTAGAGTTGTACAGATTCAACATGAATTTCTGAATCGTTGACCTACACATGCCATTTGTCCTTGAATTTCATCTTCTACCCATTCTCTGGCTCCACAAAGAAACTCCATACACTAAGGTTGGAGCTAACACAGCAGGAAATCTGGCCGTTGTCTAGGAATCCAAAGCTGGTGCGGACTGCTAGGGAAGTGAACTTCCAGTTCTCAGCACCAGGGTCCGGCTACGACTTCCAGTTTCACTTTGTGTGTTGGGAATTTTTTCAGGAAAAGTGGTATTTTACCATAGAGAAATAAGATGACTTGTATATTATAAATATCCTCAACAGAGACAATGCTTTGAAGTGATGAAAAAGCCACGCCTCTGAAATAATAAAATCTTCGTGAGACAAGCCAGCTCACGAGTCTGCTCTGCACGACTGACTCAGAGCAGTTTCACTGGCTGCCTTGCATCTTGCTCAGTTTCTCCTGTGTGAGTGTGTGCAGGCTAACCCAGTTTGCTCTGTTGTCCATTCACAGCTTGGTTCTCCCTCAAATTCAAATGTGCATCTAGTTCTCTCCTGTTTGCTCTCGTCACTCATCACTCTGCAAAACCAAGTTTCCTATTTTAATATACTTATGTGCGAGCATGTATATATACATATACACACACAAATACATACATATATGTATGTATATATATGTATATATATATGAGCTTGTCTTCTAAGACAAATTTGACAAAAATATGCCTTTCTAATTGTTAAGAATGTAGGCTGACTTTCTGTTGGGTTTAAGCAAGCGGCAGAATGCAAGAGAAAAGTGCGTGGGAGGGTCTCCAGAATCAGATGAACTGACAGGAGTTCCTGCCATCCCTAAAATGTTCCTAGCCGTCCCCATTTTAAAAAATCTTCACAGACATGCAAATGTGGACAATGAGAGTCATCAAGGCTTTTAACCCATAAAGGCTGGCTGCTTTGTGGCTGTTAAAAGCTTTAAAATTCAACTTCCACAACTGGTGCATCTGGACATGAATATGTCCCCCAAATCAACAGCAACTCGGAGGAGGGGTATTCCCTAACTGAGCCAGTCTTTTAGAAAAGTATCCCAAAGTCTTATGAAACTCTCCCCTCACCAGACTTACAAACATTAGCCTAACTTAGGCTCTTATATGTTAAGTTGTTACAGGCTTCTAAAAACCTGATTTTAAAGTAGCAAATCAAGAGAAAAATAGGTTTCCAAAAGTTGGTCACATAAATTTATTTATAAACCTGTCTACAAGATTGGTCTTTGATTCAATGCACTCATTTAGTCTGCAGGAGAAAACTTACAGGGTTTTAGAGAAACACTCTACACTTACAGCTGGCGATGGGAGTCCCAGGAGGCTGGAGTCTTATCATAGTAATGAAAAGAGCAGCAGGGGCTTGCAATTATGTTTACTACCCGCATATTGTATACAGATATATGTCTTCTCATTCTCAAAATGGTTCTTTCTTGACTTTGAAGACCAGGAAGTTGAGGCCCAAAGAAGTTCAGATCCACACAACTAACAAGCACTGAAGCCAAGACTCAAATTCCATTTCCTGGCTCTTGACCTTAAACCTGCCAACTACACTGTTCACCTTTATGCTGCTCTGTGCTGTTCTGTAGTTAGGATCTCTTCCTTAATACCGGACATAATTTTTTTTTCAGAAAGGTTACGCTCCTTGCATCACACATTTCAGTGACCAGTCCCTATTGGCCTCCAAATAACACAGGACAAGGAACCCTGTAGACTGGCCTCTCCAAAGACTAAGCACACTGCTTTGTCACAAGCCAACAGTTTATGTGGCACTTGCTTCTTTGTCCTTGTGTTACATCGTCTTTCACCATCATGGCCTTCCTCCTCTAAATTCCAACCACATTTGTGACTTCAAACGTGTTAATTTCGTCTGAAACAGAGATAAATCTGTGTATTACTTGTGGCATAAGTCACAGCTCATCTAACATGTCTTCTCACCAAAAGAAGGGCAGGGAGATTTCTCACAAGATTTTTATACATACCTTCTAATAAGGATTTAAAAACTAAACTATAGCCATTATAAATTTACTGAGTTAGAGACGCACTATGTACAGCTTCACTCCTGGGAGTCTACACACGAGAGAGAGAGAGAGAGAGAGAGAGAGAGAGAGAGAGAGAGAGAGAGAGAGAGGATGCTTTCCCCATTTGGAAGATAAGAAAACTGAGGCTGAAAGCCCAGCTCTGTTAAGTAAGCACACTAAGGTGCCCAAGCCCCAGTCAGAGCAGGACAAGGAAGGGCAGAGACCTAGGCCAGTTTTCCCTCCCTCTTTTTAAAGAAAGAAATACCTGGCAAGTTTCCCCCTACAGAAGGCATTGCTCCAAATGGGCCCATGTCTTTTCCTTCAGGCTTTTCAGAGCCTGCATGTGTTGGGCTGGCAGAGCTCATATACCTGGGACTCATTAAATGGCAAGCAACTTTGAATTTGACCAATTCTTCCAGAGAGCCTCCACCTGGCCCAGAACCTCAGGCATGCTTTACCCAGAGGAAACTCCATTCACATCCAGCCTTCCCCAAAGCTTACCAACTCTGATATCATCCTGTAACCATCCATTGCCCTGGCTACTCAATGAGGAACTACAAGAACACACTCCAAAAGCAACAAGCAGCACTCCGTACAAGCCAAGCCAGCACATGGCAAGCACCTGGCATAGCCCTTGAAAGTCACTGTACAGGTTGGAAAGGAGACCCAAGACCACATGAAACAAAACAATTCCCAGCATCAGAATATCCCCAGAACATGACACTGAATTCCCCTGGGACTAGCTTAGACAAAAGGAGGATCTCTGCAGGGCCAGCAGGAAAGGAGGGAGGAAACAGGGGAGGGGGACCAGGGAGGATGCAGGGCAGAGAGAAGAGGAGGAAAAGAAAAGGAGAAAGAAAAAGAAGAGATGCTAATGAAGACATCAAACAGGAAAGGTCAGTTTTGTCCTCCATCCTATGCAACAGTCAAGGAAAAGAAAGAATGCATTTTTCCTTTCTCTTCTTCACTTTAAACAAAAATTAAGCATTTCATTTTCTTCTCTAAAACACTGTTCTTCCATAATTATAATGTTCTTTCCTGATGCCAGCAGTGCTGAGGGAAAGGATGTTTGACTGCCCCCAAAGACCCTAAAAGTAGCTACATCCTAAAGCTAAACCTTGCAGGACATCAGGCCCCAGGGACAGGGACAAGGAGGGCAGCGTCCACTTACTGGCATCCCAGTTGCTACTGCTAACTCTCTCACAAACCCAGGGTATATACCTGATCTGGTAAAGAAAGCAAGGTTAAGAAAACTTCATTTCTGTGGTAACAGGATGGCTTATCCAACATTTCCACCTAAGGTCTTTAGATTTCATGCACAGGCCTACTGCACACACACCTCTTAGCTCTCTACCTGTCTTCCCTGCATGCCCAGCAGGCTGCAGTGCTTTAGGCATGACATGTGAAGCTTACAGAGTGAGACAAACACAAGAAAGTTAGCTGATCTCACAATCTACACAGAAAACTGAAAACTGCCTCAAAATTACACAATATATTTGCTGACCAAGACCCAAGAGGGGCCATCCACAGACTACTCAAAGCAGCATATGCTATGGGGAAAAGCAGCACATCAGCTCAGGCCCATAAAGGCCCTGGCAACCAGAGAGCCAAGCAGCACCCCGAGAAACAAAGGGGAGGGCCTGAAAGCAGTGACTAGAGTGAGTACTCACAGCAGGGGTGGCCAGAATAGTTTTTCTAGCTTTGTCACAGAGCCAAGTCCCAATGGTTCCTCTCACTAGCTGACAACCTGCAGAAAATGCTTGGCTCTCTTGAACACTGCCACAATACTCACAATACTCACATGGATACACTACTCCTGCCTGTTCATTTGGGAACACCATTCTCAACTTTTTCCAGTGTTTGTCACTTCTGATATTTATACAAAAAAAAGCAAAGTATCCATGTGTGTTTTGAAATAGAATCATAATTTATGCTGGAAAACAACAATTACTTGATGTTCACTAGAAAGGCCAGGCTGGCTGTGCAGAAGTGTTCGGTCATGGGAACCAACAGAGAAGGATTAAGCATTGCTGGTCTTCCCTCCTTGCAACACTTGTGGAGGAAAATCTGGTATAAGGAAACTCTTCAGAAGAATGACTCTACCTACCTCCCAGACAGGACAGCATGCAGAACATTCTCTCACAGATTCATTCTATCTTGTCACCATGTCTCCCTGGTGTGGCCACATACTGCAGAGGTGTCACTTATTTTGCTCCATTATGAGCTTACAATGACCCAACACACAGCATCCAAGAGCTTAACTTGAAATTACCACACAGAACACGAGTTCCATTCCTGGTCGCCAGTCCTGCCATGGGAGTGAAAAGCCAAAGCCACTCTGAGTCACACAAAAAAAAAAACAGCTTCTTACCCAAAAGAGGCTCCTTTGGAAACTCAGGGCTCTAGCATTTTTTCAAAAATTCTGTTCTTGGAAAAATGTTTGTTAAGCAGTCTCTTTTGCAAGTCTAAAGTGTAAAAGTCTTTCTTTTATACCCAGACCCATGTAGAATTCAGGTAGGTCATAGGAAAACCAGTGAGGCTGCCACCCATTGACACTGCACTCAGTGCTGTACAATTCACATTTAAATTGAAAGTCATGGGTCAATTAAAGACCACAAGGAATGCTATACCTACCCCATGGCTTATGCGGCACCTATTTTACACTCCCTTTGGAAGACACATGATTACAAACAACTAGAAGACATACAGGGCTCAGCCTGAAACTGTCTCCTTGATGGCTATCATGGGACTGAGGTGGTGGACAGCTCTTTGTATCTGAGTTTCGCTGTGCTTGGCTGCAATACTCATTGGGGCTAGCAACGGACATACTCAAGGCAGCAAGTAAACAAGCAATATGGAAAAAACTGGCTTGTCTCCAGTCAGGAATTCATGTCCTTGTCTCTATCCTCCTGTCCAAAAGCCCCACTACCCTTGACACTTATACTGGTCAGGGTCTCTTCTGCTCTATGCATGAGCTTTATAGACATGCTATTGATGCAGTTACCCCATGCAAGACATTGCCTACACCTGGGGTGCAGAGGCAGCTCAGAAAGGCCAGGTGATTCCCATGGGGGTACCAAGACAAGTTATGGCTACTCCTATGCCTGGTCTCCCTTTGTTCCCTCAAGCTGCTCTGTCACCTATAGCGTGTTATCAGTGAGTGGGCCCTGACCACACTGCTGTCATCAGTTAAACTCTATTGGACATCAACATCCTAGAAACACCTGAGATTAGGAGGCATACTGAGGGAAGGATGGGGGCTCCCAGTTCTGTAGCAACTGAAATCTGGTAGGGGCTAGGATCAGCATTTCAGTGTATGTCCTTCTGGCCTGAAAGTTTCTGAAAATGGGCAAATCCTTATAAAAAGCAGGCATGGCCAATATCAAGGAATACCAGGATGCAGGGAAGCCACTTTATAGAAAAAGAAAGCAAAATGAAAGAATAAAGGGTGGATGGCTGACATTTACGCCTTCAAATGCTTTAAAAGTTAAGACAGATAATCTTTACATTGATGTGAAAGAGGGAGAAAATACACTTGACCCTTTGCTCCAAACAAAAATCTGCCCATCTGGTTTTTAATTAGAAAGCCATTGTTTTGCTTCTGCGACACTGTGTAACCTCTGTCACTGTCGTACAAGTCTTGCAAACCATATTTTCATTGATTAAAAAAAATTAAAAATAAACATTGAAAGAAACAATATTTTTCTTTTTAGGGAAAAGAAGGCTTACAAGAAGCAAGGTTTTGAAGGGGTCATGTATTTAAAGGCATATATGAGGACTCATCACAACTGTGGCTTACAGTTTATTTTGTCTTGAAAACATCTGAGGTCATTCTAACTGTGCTGACCTGTGAACTCACACATGATCACCTATCTGAGACTGCAAGTAAACACTGCCCTCTTGTGCACCAAACAGCTCCAACTAGCAGGGTGTATCTACCCACATCCAGTAGATAGCTTATGGGGTAGAGCTGGGTCTCCCAGCCTGGGGACTTGTCAGGAAGAGAAAGACACACATCTGTTACTAGAGTGTTTGCTGTGTATCCCCAGATTGCCTTCTGAGGCAGATTTTGAGATAAGAAGAACAGGGAAGACTCAGCTGGAGAAATCAGACTAAACGCAATGGACTCCTACAGTTCCTAGGAAACACTCAAAAAGCTGTTGGTTGTCGTGGGAACTTTTATTATGCACTTTTAAAAACTTTTAGAAATGATTGATAAACTTAAAATAATGAGTAAGGTGCACATCCATTTAGCTAAGAAATCTGCACAGAAGAAAAAAAACTCATTTGGTTCCAGAGCAGAAAAGGGGGCAAGAGCCCCTCAGGTTGCTTCTGCTCTGGTGACTACACCAAAGCACAGACACAAGCACTTCCTGGAGACAGAAGGCCAAGCTGGCATCTCAAGAAAGCTCTAAAGATGTCTGTTACTGTTCCCTTGTTTTGAGAAAAGGGAACTAGAGGTGTAGCTCAGTGGCAGGGTGGATCCCAGGCCCCTAGGTCCAACAACCCAATACTGCAACAAAAGGACATGGCGAACTTAGGAAAGGGCAGAAGACACCCACAGGAATCTGAGGCCAGTGTCACCTGCTCAGTAGCAAAGCCCTGGGGAAGGAGCTGGGCATCTCTGAAATCAGTTTCCAGTTCTGTTCTAAACAACGAATCATCAGAATGTTAGTACTCATTCTTCTACTTCATGGACACAACTGGGAGACAAAACCATTGCAACCTCGGTTCTCCCAAAAAGGTAAACTCTGCCCTATCCCTACCTTATGAGTTACCTTCCACCCAGGACATCCCACAGGAGGGATGGGAGGGAAACATCAAGGACAGCATGCCAAGAAGACAAGCAAAGAAAGACATGTGGCCAAGTTTCAGCCACATCCTATCCGCTCACCAGCTCTGCGAGCAGAAGCCTAACTTGACATCTCTGCTGTCCACTCAGGAATGCTTCCTTCCCACTCTGTGGCTAGAGCCAGAGATGCCAGTGTGCCAGTGTCTACTGGTTAATCACAACTACAGAATAGTGAAACTTCTGTCAGGCCAGGATCGCCTGCAAACCCTATTTCCACCTCAGCCACTGCTCTACCAAAGGAAACAGTACAGAGTGTTCACCTAGTACACACAAGGCCCTAGATCCTATTCTTCAATACTGCAACGAGAACAACAAAAAGAGCTTAAGGGAAAGGTAGAAAACACCCACATAAATCTGAGGTCTGGTAACAGAAACAGACAGCACTAAGGACACACAAAAGCCAGCAGAAAAAGCTTGGTGTGGCCACATACCTCCAAAGGGCTGGTCTGTGTGTCCCTGGATCACAACATACCATTGGTTATCCTCCAGCAAAACCAGAACTAGCAGAGTCCAAGTGTGCATATCTGCCCAAAGATAGCTGCAATTCCCTCCCACCCACTGTCCCTATTACAAACCAATCCAAGCTGCCCCTCCTCAAAGCCCTTGTAGATGCTGTTCCCCTGTCATGCAGTACCTATCCTCAACTCACCAGTGGCTGGCCCCAATCTTCTCCAGAATTTACTTTCAACACCATCACCTCAGGGAGGTCTCAAGGAGATGCCCCAAAAACAACAGTCCTGTATCATCCTTAGTACTGACTACAGCTCACAATTCTTCGTGGTTTTGCTTACTTCCTAATACTTGCCCCCACCTGTCTGGAAAGCTAGGGCTACTTCTGCCTTGCTAGCATGCAAATCTCTCTGAGACTGCTGAATGGACTTGATTAATATGATGATCCAGCTCTCCTCCTGTGCCATCAAGGTAGTAGAATTTTTAAGGTCCACCTTGCCCTACTTTTAGGATATTAAGAGGCCCAAGGAAAAACATAAAGTCAAGAAGCTGAGACAGGGGTTCTAGAAATCCCAAAGCCTGCAATAAAGTGTATGACACAAAACAAGCAAGGTCCAGTCTCAATCACCATACATTAGATGTCCACAAGGACTTGTGCTAGTACCGTCATGGTCACATTGCCCAAAACAAAAAAGAAGTGAAGGATGGATTGACTAGTTGGTGGAGGGAAGAGAAAGGCAGGATGGAACAAGCATCAGGGAGTCAGTCTTGAGCAGTAACAGGACAGAAGAATACCAGAGCCCTTCCCCAGACTTGAGGAGCCTTCTTGCTGATCCCAGGAAGTTCACTAGTATGCAGTCTTTTATAGTGGTCAGTGGGACCCGATAATCACCACTGATTTCCCAGGTTCCTAAGAACTTGGCACTCCAGGATTTTATATTCAGCAGGACTACCTATCAGAGCCAATCACCTCTTTGGTCATGATGTCAGGCAGGACATGGCAGAGCTGAGTTTGCCCACTGGATAGCTGGAGGCCTCCATCTCCTTTACCAGCATCAGCCACGGGCTTGCATTACGCTCATTTCCCCATCTCTGAGCTCTGGGGCAAGTTTAAAAGTTCCCCCCCGCCTCAGAATCAGGTCTGAATTAATACCCTTCCTCAAAAGAACGCCAGTAGCAAAGTGAAAACAGACGCACTAGACAATGCCCTTTGAAAGCCTCAGCAGGGACAGCGGGTGACAATGCAGCCAGTGGCTCTGAAAGAAACCTTAAGGTTAAAGGTTCATGAAGGCAGAAGAATTACCAAAGTACAAGTTTGTTCAAATTTCCTCCTGCAGATTTAAACAACTAGGGTCAAGCTGAAGATTGCCAACAAAACCCTGTCAGATGACACAGCCCTTTTGAACTGCAAGGAGAAAGGAAAATACACGGCCTGGGAGGGATCTATGCTATAGCTTTTAAAAATGTTCTTGAAAGGGTCACCCCTGTTAACTCAAAATCAGCCTGCCGAAGGATGTTTGAATATCGCTACTCTACAAAAACAGGGCTGCTGGGCCCTCACCGTGTGCGGCGAGCCACACCGAGGTCGTCGTGTTCTCGGCATTAGTGTGCTGACCCTCTGTGGGCCGTGAAATTAACCATCAGCACAGCAGAAATCTGCTATGAGTTAAACTACTTTGCTACGCAAAGTGGCCTGAAAATGAAAAGTGAGGATTGAATTTCCATTGAAAGATTAACTTGTCTAACCTCAAGGCAGGCTTCCTCCACTGTTGAACTCTGGTCAGTCCCGTAAAGCACCACAGGAATAAGGCTGTTTGGTGCAGGCAGTAGGATTGATCTGCTCTTCATTCATCCATCCATCCACCCATCCATTCATCCATCCATCCACCCATCCATCCAGTAACTCCTGAGTGCCTATACATATGTGCCAATTATTCAAATGGGGCCAAATCCCAGCCCATTCCCTTAGAGCCAAATTAAATAACAACAGGCCCCAGCCCACAAAGAGTTTACCCAGTAAATACAAAATGAGTAAGATGGAAGGAATAAGCTCCTAAGAGTATGAACAGGGTGCTATAAGCCATCAGTGAAGCTACCTAGTATAGCCTGAGGAGATCAGGCTCCCCAGAAAAATGCTTGTTATCAGAAGGCACCGTCTGAGAGAGCATGTTCTGTCTGTGTAGAAGTATCCAAGCAGTGTCATGTGGTCCCAGAGGGAGAAAACCCAAAACCTATCAGGAAGGACCATATCAGTCATGATGAGGGGCTTGGGCTTTCTGCCAACAGAGAGCAACTGAAGACTTAAGCAGAGAGGTATCGAAAGTACCTAGGAAGAATTTCTGGTTGCAGACTGGGAGATTGAGTTCATTCTGTCAGGAGCTAAGTCTGGCCCAAAGCAGCAGTCACACTGATGGAACTGCTGGAGGTACGAGGCCAGCAAATGGCTCCTGTGAGGATGAGGAGGAGGAAAGTCCAGGGGTCATTTCATAGGTCATGCTTTGAAGGGGCACTAGGAAGGTAACCAGGGTGAGGGGGGACTGGTAGGTGTACAAAACCAGTAGAGAGCAAGTTTGGAATTCAAGAAAGGAAAGGAGCCCCAAGCTCCTTCCCAGAAAGATAACAGCCCCTAGTAACAAACCATACGCAGTGGATAGCAACCAACCCTGAGCTTCAGTAGGGACGCAGAACTAGTCCTATCTCGGTCCATGCAGCACTGCAGTGAGGTACAATTTGTATTCCATGCCTTGATACAAAGGCTCTAATGGCTACCCAACACTCACAGTCACACTACAGGACTACACAATCAGAACATTACTATCTGAGCCTGTTACTAGCTTCCTTTCTGTGAATTCCATGCTCTGCTTCTGCCTTGTCTGTCTATATACTCTGGGTCCTCTTTGCTAAAATGGCCCCCATCATCTCACCAGTAAGCTCTCAACAATATGCACTGGGAAGTTCTGTTGGAAATAAGGAGTCCTTCAGAGCAGGATGTTAGGCTATGCAGTAAAGGGGCCCTGGCAATAGATGTCTACTGGATGCCAATCCTTGCCAGTTTGTGGTTTTCTTGTCTCTAGGTGTCAGGCTGAAGTGTTAAAGAAATAGAGCCTTCTTTCTTAGGTCTGTCTTCCTCTTCTAGAGCTAAGCTCTGCAGATCATCTCTGAGCTTGCCCTAAGCCATCATTTCTAGAATAGGAAATACCTAAGTACACGCATACTGGGTCTCTGGTGCCTGTGCCAAGTAAGGAAGATGAATCACCTGGAAACAACCACAGTGGAGTAGCTGTCTTCAGATGTCACAATACAATGCAGATGAGCAGTTTGCGCTCTAGTGTCAAGGTCAGATGGCCAAGGGCAGCAGCCATTAATTTACCCTAGGCTTTAAACCTACAGGAAAAGGCCATTCCCAGCAGGTCCTTCAACCAAGTAGAGCAACATTAGTGCATTTCCAGCACTGTTTTTAAAAGAAAACGTCAAGTTTATCTTTAGGTAGCACCTGTGTGTGCCACCAAATAAATATCCTCAGGAAGTAGGTTAAAGACAAAGGAAATCATTTTAGTCGTCCTGAAGGCTCCACGACAAGAGAAACATCATCACAATACAGTGACAGAGAAAGAGGGAAAGTCAACTCTTAACAGCTAAGTTGTTTTTTCTCCTGCCAAGAGGAGCATCGACATTAGCTAAGTCTTCCCTCCTATCCAGTGAGGACACTTCAAAGCAGCAGAGGCCCCCACCTACACAGCACAAGAAAATGAAAGACCCAATTAACAAGAAGCAAAACTCAAATAGTTCAGAGAAGAGTGGTGAGCAGTGCAGGGGAGGATGTGAGCAGTGCAGGGGAGGATGGTGAGCAGTGCAGGGGAGGATGGTGACAGAACTTGTGCCCCTGTGCCTGTGACCATCTGACTTGATTATTATATATTATATCAATTTTATCACAATTAAAAACAGATTTTATATTTTTAGATATGAAGTATAGTTACATGCTACAGTATGGATTAACTTGAAAAAGCATGCTCTACACTGGGAAAGTCGTAATACTAGACACACACACACCCGGTGAGGGGCAGAAGCAGGAACACTGCAAGGTCAAGGTCAGCATGGGCTATCCAGTGAGACCCTTTTTTCAAAACAACTACAAAGCATATCCCAACCACAAGACAGACACAAGATAATTCAATTTCTGTCAAATTCTAGAAAAGGCGAATCTACAGAGCTGTGAAGGAGGCAGCAGCTGCCCAGGTCTGCAGAACTGATCGTGAGCAAACACAGCACTTCTTTGTGGAGGACAGACACCATAAGCACATGAGAAACCACTGATCATGATGAACTGCATGCTATCTGAACTAAACTGCTTTTAAAAATTATCATATACTTTCTGTGCGGCAGGCAGAGAGCTACAGAAGAACGGGCATTGTCCCTATCCCACCGTGCTTCCAACAGCAGAGGACAAAATGCTGCTCAGCTCAGACCGGCTCCTAGCCCACAGGCTGCTGCCTCAGAAACGCCACCCTCCTGGAACCGGGGCTATAAGGTCGCTGAAGGCCAGAGCTATGGACAGCATCACCTTCTACATGCTACCAAAGCCGTTATTGGGAAGAGAACAGATAATCATGAAAGGCTCAGCCCCAGCCTGACTGACATTCCACTGAACAAAAGAATGACCAAGAAGGGCCAGGTCCTGGGGCTTCATTTATAGGTTATATCTTCTGGGATGCCTGCCCAAATCTTACCCCAACTTGAATGAAGTGGTTCTGAAGGAAAATTCAGAGACGGATGCAAACAGGAGACGTTCAACGAAAAGCTTAAAAGCAATTAATTTTAAGTGATCACAGCTTTACCAAAGCTGTGGCTACAATTTCCTTCTGACTTTGATTATAACCTTCCAGTGAAATATTTGCCTCAAGAAGGCAAAGTCTTTGCATTATTTTCTATTCCTAGCATGACTACAAAAATATTCTTTGATTTAACATTTGATATGTTTTGTTCTCAAGGGCAAGCCCCATGAGAAGAAAAATGTACCCCAACGGAATGAAATATGACTACCTGCTTCCATTTTTCTTTCCTGTTGGTTCCTGCTCAAATATTCTGCATTAATTTAAACTCAAGACTGTGTCTGATGTTGTGCCGCTCCCACACTGTCACCTCAACCAAAGCAAAGTCACCCGCTGTCCAGCTCCAAGAGAAAGTGGCACAGAGCAGCTCAACTTGAGTCTCCGGGAGACAGCTAAGGCACTGCTGCTTGGAAGGAGATCAAGTGGGGTCAGGGAGCGATAAGGCGCCAGGCACAGCAGAAGCACTTGTATTTCTATAGCAGCACACTGCAGTGGGGAGGACTTCCTACTGACCAGAGAGCCTTTGAAGCAAGGGAAAGCAAGTAATTCACGTTGGTCCAGCATCACCTAATAGGAGAGTACAAAAGCTGTGCCAGACGGCAGAATCTTCCAGTGTGTGTGTGTGTGTGTGTGTGTGTGTGTGTGTGTGTGTGTACACTGGAAAGAACAGATATAGGCACAGAGAACAGGGAATCATGGCTCAGCAGTTGAAGGAAGCACTTCCCCTTCTACACCTAACTAAGCCTCAATGTTGTAGAACAGGTATGTAAGTGCCACACTTTAACAACACATGTTCCTACATGAATTCTTACAGAAAGACCAAAAGCAAAGAAAACAAAAAGCATTTTTCATATTTGTTTCCACTAGAATAGCACTCCTGTGTCCCCTGGTTGCCAAGGCCTAGATCTAAGCGCCCTCCACTTACCAAGCAGCAGTCTGGCCCTAGGTATGCATGCCTAAAGGCCAGTATGGACTACATGAGAAATTTGATTGATGACATACATTCTTTTCACACATAAACCCAGTTACATTCATGAGTCCAAAGGAAGGGTGTCAGACAGAATACAGAGGGATTTAAAGGGATGGGCCTGGAAAAGCAGATCACAGGCCAAAAGCTTTTACCCATTGAGCCCCAAGAGTACAGGAAATCAGAAAACCAATGATGACACATAGCTTAAGCTTTGCAAAGAAAGTTGTCTCAGGGTAACAAACCAAAATCGCCCTAAGCTCCCAAGTACAGTGACCAGGTCAGATGAACAAACTCTGGTTCATTCCTATCAGGGAGTGGCCCAGAGATGGCCCTGGCCATGTGGGGCTTGCATCACACAGTGGGTATGGGATGGGAGGGCTTGGAGACAAGTCGGTGGTGGCAGAAGAGCTGTACATTAACAACCAGAACAAAAGACTCAGAGACAATAGACTGTTAATCCTCACAGCCACCAGAAGACTATAAATTGCCAGGCCAAGAGTCCAGCATTTTTCAGCCTTCCTCTTTCCTACTGGAGTTAGATTGAAGATGAGCCTTAAGTCTCTCACCCCAACCCAAGTCTTTAAAACATACATTGTTTAATCTTTTTGAAGTTCTAACCCTGAAAGATTTATACTTGAAAATGGATTCGAGAAAAATATCGCCCTAAAGCACTACCATGAAGGGAGGGGGTGCGTGGACAGCACACTTTTCATTTACTCTAGGAAAGCCAGACAATGGCTGGAGAGGCACATGGGCTAAGTTCAAACCTGGCAAACAGTAACTGTGTCCCTGCTCTCTCTGAGGTACAGTTTTTTTCAACTGTAAAAAGTGAATTTCACCTTTACTCCCCAGGGAAGCTGTGAGGGTTAAGAAAATATTAACGAAATGGGCCGACGCACCAACCAGAACAGCACCAGATAACTGACACATGCATTTGTCACCTCCAGCCCCGAGTACCACCAGGTGCTTCAGCTCAGTTGCAAGAAAGATGAAATTCAGTTTTCATGAAGAAAGGATTCTTGTTTCTAGAGAGTTCATCTACGAGAACAATGGAATCAGAGAATGGGTTTTAACTTAAGAAACCATCATTTGAAGCTCAGTTGTGATTGCCTCCCCCAGGGGAGTATATATTCCACAAAGGGTCTGAACCACTCAGCAAACCACTCATAGTCCAAAGGCTCTCAACCTTCCTAACACTGTGACCTTTTAATACAGTTCATGTTGTAGTAGTACCCTCAACCACAAAAAAATTTTCGTTACTACTTACTAACTGTAATTTTGCTACTGTTATGAATCATAATGTAAATATCTGTTTTCCAAAGGTCTCAGGCAACTCTTATGAAAGGGTTGTTCAACCTCCCCCCATGGGGTTGCAACTGTTGGCATAGTCATCCAAGGATCCCAGGAGGAGAGGACTAGAAGACCACACCTCTGTGCACAATGTCCCTGCCTGCAACTTCGTACCCACAGCTCAGCTGGCCACATCATACATCTACACAGCAACAGCCTTCCAAAGTGCTCCAGGCCCTTAGGAGAAACGATCCCAAGGGCTCCCCTCTAGGATCTAACTCTGCTCAGACCTTCCACTGTAATGAACACACCGTCATATCCCATGACATCCTGCTGCACCCCAAGCTACCAGTTACCTCTGACCTTAACTGACAAAGCAGCCTCATCAAGTTGTTCCTTGCCCTAGGAAAGCTTTTCTTTCTAATGTGCCCACACCCTATCCCTCAACAAGAGGTGGGAAGTGTCTTCTTTTTTTAACAGAGAATCACTATGTTACCCAAGCAGGACTCAAATTCGTGGTCCAAGTAATCCTCTTGCCTCAGCAGACTGAGCAGGTAGACAAGTGCACTGCAGGCCCAGCTTTGTGAGTACTCCAACTTCTTTCTGTTCTCTGTGCATAGAACTCCAGAGATCTCTTGGGACATGGCAGGGTGCCTTTGTCAGCACTCTTGTCATCTCCTGGACACCAGGATGCACTTAAAGAGCTCAGCCCTGTCCTAACTCTGCCCACTAAATCACAACCAGCTAGGCCATCAGGTGAAACGCAGCTCTCTGTCCCTCAGAATTCTCTAAGAACCTGCTAGATGCCAGCCCAGGCAGCACAGAGTGCTGGCGAGTCAGATTCCACTCTGCTCTCAGAGCCCCAATTCTAGCCAATGATAAGTGACACAATACAAGGGGCATCAGGAAATGGGAAAGTATGAGGGGTAAGGGTTAGGGACACGCCATAGAGAGGTAGGTTGGGAGGACTCACTAACGAAGTGACATTTGAACTGGGACAAGCAACAAGGAGTCGGATATACCACAGAAGCAGTAGCAGGTGCAAAGACCTTGGGGGAAGCAACTGCTGACCTACTTAAGCAGTAGAAAAGACAGCAGCATGACTGAAGGCCAGAAACAGAAGAAAGTAGTCACTGAGGAGGCTCCAAGGAAGGCAGGGCCTGGATACTAAGCCTGGAACAAGGAGGCTGAATTAGTCCAAATACAATAATATACTGGAGAGTCAGGTATGGTGGTGTATACCTATAATCCCAGCACTGGGAGGCAGCCAGGTGGATCTCTGTGAGTTCTAGGCTAGCCTAGTCTACTTAGTGATTTCCAGAACAGTTAGGGCTAGAAAGACCCTGTGCCAATAACCAAACCAAACAAAAAAAGACTGAGAAGCTAGAAGCAAGAGCTGATATGACCTGATAAGTCCCTGAAAATAGGGACAGTGGATAAACTCCAACCACTGTTCGGGCAGCAGTGTCCAAATGGTGGGATTCCAAAGGCATTGCCAGGATCTGGCCTGTAGTTGGTTCAGGAAGGCAAGGGCATACTGACAGATGGACCCTAAGAACAGCTGAGAGATGGCTTCTAGCAGCAGCCCTGTACACTTTACCTGGCAGGCTTGCTTCCTCAACTAAAAACCAATGTAATGCCTCTAGTCCACAGGATACTGACCAGCTACAAGGTCCTCCTGGCCACAGGGTTAAGGCAGAACAGGCACTCCAAACAGGGGCATGCTTCCCTTCAAAAGGAAAACTTCCATCTTCCAGGTTCCCAAAAAGAAAGGTAGGGATCTAATCTCCCTAAGGAATAGTGGTCTCACCACTCCAGTGAGGTCAGGCCACATTTTAACACCAGAAAGAAGTTTTCTCAAGATATGAAGCAAGAAGACCAATAACAAGACAGACAATGGTGGCACACACTTTTAATAGCATCACTTGGGAGATGGAGGCAGGCGAACTCTGTGAATTCAAGGTTACAAAGCTAATCCCAGGGCAGTCAGGTTATACAAAGAAACTGATGTGGGAGTCCCCTCTGTATGCTGTGAATACCATTGGTTAATGAATAAAGCTGCTTTGGGCCTATTGCAGCACAGAATAGGGCAAGGCAGGAACTCCAAACAGAAAGAGGAGAGAGCAAGTAGAGTCAGGGAGAAGCCATGTAGGTAGCCGCCAGAGGAGAAAGATGCGAGCCACAAGTGGGAACCTTGCCAATAAGCCATGACCCTCATGCTAAAGTATAAAATAATAGAAATGAGTTAATTTAAGATGTAAGAGCTAGCTAGAAATATGCTTACGCTATTAGCCAAACAATATTGCAATCAATATAATTTCTACGTAATTATTTCGAGTCTGGGCAGCCAGGAAACAAATAAGCAGTCTCCACCTACGAGAAACCCTGTCTCAAAAACAAAAAAAAACAAAACAAAACAAAAAGGACAAACAACAACAACCAAGAAGAGAACAAATCCCCTTGTATGATTATATAGTCTCAATCAGAACACCAAGCACTCGGGCAGTAGCCATTTGATCCTATATACTGGGCTCATACTGAAACTGTTTTGTCACACAAAGAAGTTCTGTGTGAATGTACATATTGGAAGAGGTGAGCAGGGATTCAGAAAACTGGTGTCAAGGAAAGCCCCAGCTTGGGAAACAGGCAGGCCTTGACAGTCCAGCTTACTATCTGCATTCCTAAGTCCCAACTTCATGAGTGACTTCATGATAAACATGCTTTCTGCAAAGTTTGTCCAAGAAGCATAACTATTTGAAAAGAGCCATGTCAGAAAATAACTGCATGGTTAGTATTATCCAGTAGTGACGGAAGATCCAGAACTAGGTTCAAAGGCCACACAGCTAGAAAGGAAAAAAGCGGCAAACCCAGTTCTGTACACCTCCAAAAGAATGCCTGTCCTTTTGCCTGGCCTATATTTCAGATGTTTCTCCCCTTACAACCGGGCTCCATCCAATACAGTTACAGTATGTTGAAAACATAGTCTAAGTTAAGAAACACACTGAACACACAGAAGGTCTGGGCCTGCCAGCGTAGCAGTCAGTATCTGGTAAACAGTGATTTGCCCTCTGGACCTTAGGCTGACTAGGAGCTGGAGTTTGCTGCTTTGCTCGGTGTCCTGACAACCAAGTCAGAAACCAGGAAAGGTCAAAATTTTACTGAACTTGTACCATTTGCACACCATCATAAGGATGAAAAATCATGAAGTTATTACAAGGCAGATTCTGTATTTACCAGAAAAGACTTAATTGTTCTTTCCTTTTTTGTTGGTAACACTGAGGATAGGACCAAGAGATTCCTCCACACTAGGCAGATACTCCACCACTGCGACACATGCCAACCCACCTTCTCGTCTTTACCCTGTGTGCTCCACCTCCAATTTACACTAGTTTGGAGGACATTTTCTTTTCTTAAAAAAAATATTTATTTATTATGTATACAGTATTCTATCTGTGTGTATGCCTGCAGGCCAGAAAAGGGTACCAGACCTCATTACAGTTGGTTGCAAGCCACCATGTGGTTGCTGGGAATTGAACCTTTGGAATCAGGACCTTTGGAAGAGCAGGCAATGCTCTTAATCTCTGAGCCATCTCTCCAGCCCCTGGAGGACATTTTCTAAAACGTTTTCGAATATGACCAGTCAGAATAGAGCTGGAGATATTAGTTTTGTTGTTTCTTTACTGTGTGGTCTTTAATGAGTGGATTTTGGGTTGAACAGACAGTGCAAGAGAATGACTCTGGACAGGTAAGCCTCCTTTTCCACTTGAGGGAAACAGGAAAACGGTCTCAGAGAAAGGGAGGCCACAAAGATCAAAGCACTTAACTAATTACTGCAGCTGGGACCTGGAATGCCCAGGGACTAATGAACCATCTGCCCCATATACATTCAGGCATATGCTTAGAGAAAACTGCTGGAAAGAAACCCAAGGGCAAGGGGGCAGGCAGGAAATGGGTCACTGGGGTTACAGCAGGTAGTCTCAGCCATATACATACTTGTGTTGGGTACTTGTAAAAACAGGTTATGGGGTCCTGTCTCTAGACCTAAGTGTAGTTAAACAAGTGTGCAAAAGCAATTTTAAAAGGCATAAGAATAGTTTCATGGGCACACATGGAAGGGGTCCAGAGTTGAGCAGGGGTTTTGTTTATAAAGCCCTATTCCTAAGTAGCCTGTATTTAAAGACTAGTTAAGTGGTACAAATCCTAGGGGTAGATTTTAGCAGTACTCTTCACGACGGAAAACACACAGGCCCTTTGCCTTAGACCTAACTAACTCTGCTACACTAGAGCACGCCCCCAAAGCCTTCTGGATAGAATAGTCACTACTGCATGGCTAGCCAGCCCTGGAAAAGCCACGAAAGTCCATCAAGAAAATGCTAGTGTAAGTATACACAATGGAACTTTGTGTGAGTTTTTAAAATGAGTGGTGGAACTTTATGTTTCGAAACGGAGCAGTCTCCAGACAGTGATGATTATGTATAAAAAGGGAGAGAGAAAGCGCCCAGGGACAGGGCACTTGCCTCTTATGATCTGGGCACTAAGTTCGCGCTCTCCCGCCTCTCCCCGAAGTACTACAACAGGAGAAGAAAAGCCGGGATCTTTTCAAATCCGCGGTTTGCCGGCATTTCTGTGTACTTTTCCCGAAACCATCTATACATAGGACGCTGGGAACAATGTCTGGGACAGAGAATGCGGAGACCAAACGTCAGGTGAATGGTGACTTTTTTTGAAACTTTTGCGTACACACTTTTTGCAGGGTTTGTTTCCTTGACTGTTTTTCTAGGAAAGCATCTCGCTGCACGGCAGTGAAGGCGGGAACGGCGTTCGTGTCTGGGGCTGTGAGTTCGAGCCCCCAAGCCTCCCGGGAGGGTGGCCAGGCCTAGGCTGTCAGGCCAGTCCCTTCCCGCGAGCTCGGACCCCGAGCCCGGCTCCCGCCCCGGCCCGCGCTCACCGCCAATGATGGTCCGGATGAGGGAGGCGTGCCCGGGGCAGTCGACCAGCGTGACTTGCAGCTGCAAGTCGTCGGTCCCGGGTTCAGCCCCCGGCAACGGCACAACGAAACAGGAGAAGCCCAGGTCGAGCGTTATGCCGCGCTCGCGGCTCTGCGGCTGCTTGTCGAAGGCGGCGGTAGAGGCCGTAGTGCTCAGGGCGCGCGCCAGCGCTGTCTTGCCGCTGTCTATGTGACCCAGCACGCCCACATTCACATTCACCCGCCTGCCCGCCATGCCGCCGCCGCCTCGCACGCCGCCGCTTGAGCGCCGGCTAGGCGGTCCGCCCGCTAAGCCGCACCCCCCCGCAACCCGCGCCGAGCGCGCCGGTTCCGGCACGGAAGCTTCCGCCCTCGGGCGACCACAGCGCTACCGCGGGGCTGAGAGAACGTCGGGTATAAGCAAGGTGGGACTAGAGCCTAACTGCCTATGGTTGCTGTCACCGGGTTCCCCCAACGAAGTGTCGCCAGCCTGAGGGTGGAGATTCCTTCTTCCATGTATTCACCCTTCTATTCATTCACTCACCCACCCGTCCGACGTCCATCCATCCATCCTTTCTTCCTTCCATCATTCCACCCACCCATCCATCCATGCACCCTTATATCCTCCCATCCATCCCTCCAAATACGTTCCTTCGTTCATCATTCATTTCTGCCAGCCTTTATTAAGTGCAGACTGTGTACATAGCACTGGGACGTGGTGACCGACATATTTGCTGTGGAAGCAGGAGTGTGCCTAAGCTGGACTATCTGGAAAGAATAGAGATGGGGAGGTGAGCACCCTGGTAAGACTCAGGTGAGACCCCGTCAAGCACTGCCACTGGAATTCCAGTGCAGCCTGAGAAGTTCCCTTTGGAAACCTAGAAGCACGGTTAAAACATGGGAGAGGACCTCATTGACTCAGAGGAAAAAAACAACAACAACAACAAAAAAAAAACCTCACCTTGGAGTCTTGGCTACCATGGCAGGCTGCAATTTAAAATTTTGTTTGAAATGTGTAGTGAATGTTCTGTCAGCACAACTCCTTTCAGGTTTTGAAAGGTGCCTAGAACCATGAAAGAGGCCACAAACCTAAGTGGTTGCTCTGGCACAGACTAAAACCCAAAGAAAAGACGGTACCTGGGGCTTCACAAGGGAGAGATGAGGACTCCAGATCTTAACAACGCTGCTACTCGCTACTCCAACGTGAAGAGGAAGGGGCTCTTGGTTTCACACTGACACCAAGAGGATGCTGGCCCCGCTTTCTCTTCCTTCCATTTTTCTAGGGTATGAGAGGTTGGCATTTGAAAGTGAATTGTCCTCTGTTTTTGTTAAAGTTTCCATTGCTGTGAAGAGACACTGTGACCACAACAACTCTTATAAAGGAAAAGCATTTAATTGGGGGTGGCTTCTATTTTCAGAGGTGTAGTCCATTATCATCATAATGCTGTAGCTCAGAGTCCTTCATCTTGATACGCAGGCAATAGGAAGTGGTCTGAACCACTGGGTATGGCTTGAGCTTATATGAAATCTCAAGCCTGACTTCACAGTGACACACTTCCTCCCACAAAGCCACACCTACTCCAACAAGGCCACACTCCCAAAAGCACCTTACCCTTTGGGGGCCATTTCCTTTCAAACCACCACAACCTCACAGACTTGTTTGTTGAATGCTCAGGCCCCAGATGGTGGGCTTTTTTGTAAGATGAAGCTTAGCCGAAGGAAGTAGGTTACCGGGAGAGCGCCTTTGATGACTGTATTTTTGAAGGCTATATCTAGTAGTCCCTGGTCCTTTCCCCATTCTCGGCTTCCAGTCCACCATGAAGTAAGTAGTTCAGTCAGACCGGTACTTGTTCCTGTCACATAATGAGAAACTACTGTTCCACCACAGGTTCAGGGTTTCAAGCCCAAGTGACAGTGTACTGAAATCTCTGAAGCCACGAACTAAAACTAAAATTTCTTTAAGTTCCTTGTATAAGCATTTCATCACAATGGTGAAATATTATCTAATACAAAGCCTGACTTTGGAATGCTGAGAAATATTTCAGCTTTTGTTGCTAAAATCTTTTTGTGGGTGTAATGATCTGTTCTTTCTCTTTAAGAGACAAGCCATGCCCACTCCCCCCAACCCCATCTGCTGAGACAGGCTGATCTTCAGCTTCCAGCCTGAGTTCCCTCTCTTTTCCGCCTCCCTCTCCAAGAGGCAGCTTCTGCCTCTCCCCACTTCTCCCCTTCCCCCTTCTGTCCCTTCCTTCTCTCTCCCTCTCTCTCTGTCTTCTCTCTGTCCCCCCCTTCTCTTCTCTTCTCCCCTTCTCCCTCCCCCCTCCATAACCCACTGAATAAGATATCCAACCTCACTCCACATGGCGTGCCTATTCATGTCTCTGTCTGTTGCCTGCCGCCACGTGTCTCCCTGTCCTGGACCAGCCACTTCTCGGGGACCTACAGCCATCGGGAATCCTGCAGCATTTTTAATAATCCATTACAGTGGGCAGATGTGGATGTCATCTACCCCCTCTTCCTAAGGTTCCAAGGACAAATCAAAGGGCAGTTCTACCCTGGCTCATCCTAGGGATGAGTTTATTTGGCTTACTAGTGAACATGGGTGAGAGGTCACTGTTAGAAGTGTCGGTGACCACAGAGCAGCTGCACTGGAAGGTCTTCCCAGATCATGGACTATGGCTTCCCCTCAGCCTCACAGAGAAAGCCTCTTTCCCCTCGTCTACACCAGCCTGTATATCTAGTCCCTCCCGGAGGTCCTGAGGCCACGGGCAATTAGGGCTGAACTAAATGTATATGGCTTGGAGGAGTGGCCAGATACTCCTCCCCCAGTGAAGGCCCAGTGGCCCTCCATGAGGCCCTCCTAGGAGGGAATATGTCATCAGGCCACAGGCCTGATCATGACAGACTCTTGGGAAGCAGGTACAGCTGGTCTCATAAAGATTTTGGCAGTTTTACTCAGATGGTGGCCAAGCGTAAAGTTTACCGACTCCTACCTGGCAGCCAGTTTGGGCCAGGCTATATATGCAGTTGCAGAAAGAGGCTCCAGCGACTCCTAGGCTCAAGACTCTATCCTAGAGTCCCTGCTGTGAACCAAATTGTGTTTGCCACAGGTTTGTGTGCTGGATCTTTGACACTCCCCGTACCTGTGATGGCATTTGGAGATAGGACATTAGGACTAAGTGGGTCATGGGAGTGGGGTCCTCATATGAACTAGTGCCCTTAGGAAAATGACCCCTAAATTTTGTGTCTCCACTTTGCAAACAGGAAACAATAAGTCTGTTTGAAATATAAAACTGTTGTTTTAAAATCAAACTCTGTTTGTTTGAAACCCAGTGATAAAACAGTGGGCATCTTTAGGAGGGAGCTTAGCGGGCAGGTAACAAGAGTTTTAGAGGACATTCCAACTAGTAAAATGTCCTGAACAGGATCTGGCTTCAAGTAAGCTCACTATTCACCTCTGCCCTACATAAAATCCTGACAAACAGTAAGACTTAAGCGTCTCTACTCTATAAATCCAAACTACAGCAAAATCTGAAACTTTCTGAGCACTGACATGATATGGCAAGTGGAAAATTCCACACCTGACTTCATGTGACAGGCAAGAGTCAAAACATGAGAACCTTGAAGCTGGCACATAAAAGTACCCCTAGGCTCCGTACACACGGGCTATGTGGAACAATGGCTTTCATGTCCCACCTCCAAGTTACCATATTGTGTGTATGCAAGCATTCTAAAATGGGAAGAAAACCCCTGAAATCTTCAGTACTTCCCATCCCAGGCATTGCAGAGGAGCTGTATTAAACCTGTAATGAAAGGAGCTGAGCCTGTTAGCACATGCCCATAACCCCTGCACCCAAGAGGCAGAAGCCAATTTGAGCTATCTATCCACCTTGTCTCAATGAAGCAAGAGCTAGGGATGTCATCAGTGACAGAGTGCTCACCCAGTACACACAGAGAACCCTGGGCTCCGTCTCCAACCCTGAAAAATAACAATAACAAAATTAATATTTTAAAGCTTTAATGTAATATTGACATCAGACTCAGTAATGAGCGTCATGTGTTGAATTTTTAAAATATTCTTTTTATATTTGTTTGGCTAATTTGCCTGCATGTATATCTACATCATGTGTATTCTTGGAGCCCACAGAGGTCAGAAGAAGGCATCAGTTTCTTAGGAACAGAAGTTATGGGTGGTTATTGTGAGCTACCATGTAGGTGTTAGCACCAAATGCAGGTCCTTTGCAAGAGCTCTTACTCACTGAGCCATCTTGTCCCCTCATGGGTTGACTTTTAAAATAATGACTCAACTTTGGAACAACTCTGGGCCTCAAGGGAAGAGTTTCTTCTTGCAGCAGGACAGGCAGAAGGGAGAGGGACAGCCACTGGACTCGGTATTTATAAGAGGTGGGTCCATGTGGAGCGGGAAGCTGTCCCAGCTCACCCGAACTGGAACAGTGCTCAGAGGCATGGCTGTTACAGCCTGAGACAGGGTAGAGTTAAACGGGGTAGCAGGAAGTTTTAAGGATGGAATTGAGGGAAGATTTCAAAGTTACTGCCCCAGAGGCAAAACCATCATTGGTGGAAAAAGCTTAAACAGTGCTAAGGGTAGGGGTAGACTGGGAATGAACTAGGAGACGTGAAAGCATTTTCTGAGCTGATTACAATATTCTGAGCCTTGATAAAGCTTTACATTGAGAGACAGAGAGAGAGAGAGAGAGAGAGAGAGAGAGAGAGAATCGACATGCAACCAATATACACTTCAGATCTGTGCACTTTATAGAAATTCTGTATCCCCCAAAAACCTAAAATCCACTGTTGAGCTCCAAGAGTGGCATGTGTGCCTAAGTACTGAAGAGGAAGGATGCTGCTTCTGTCACCTGCTTTCCAATGCAGCAGAGATGCCTCGGTCGCACTGGGTGATCCAGGGACCTTGGAAGCTAAGGAAGAGGATGTCTTTGAATCCAGGAGTTCAAAGTCAACATGGACAAGATTGTTAAACTCCATCCGAAAACAAAGCACAACACAAGTAACAACACAGTCTGGGGCTGAGCTCATGGTAAAGTGTTTCCCTAGATAGAGGGGCTGGGCAGATGTATATGTGATAAAATAAGTGAGTAAAATGGGATTGGTAAAGTTCAGGTGATGAGTGAATGAGGTAATCATGTCAACTCTGTGGGATCTAGAATCACCTAAGAGACACACCTCTGCTTGTGCCTGTGAGGGGGTTTTGAGACCGTTTAACTATGGGCTGTATTGTTCCATGGCCTGACTAAAGGACAGAAAGTGAGGGAAGCAGAAGCATTCCCCTCTCAGCCTCCTGCCTGTGACACAATGTAACCCACACCCTCCTGCTTTCCCTGCTGTCATGCCTGTATCCTCTCCCCATAAATCAAAATAAACTCTTCCTTCCCTTAGCCGCTTTTGTCATGTACCTTGTCGCAGCTATGGGGAAAGTACAAGTGCAGGTGGTGCACAGCGGTAAATTCTACAACACCGCTGTGCTTTTGAACATTTTGTAATAAATATTGGGAAGAATGAAAGGCAGTCTGAACTTTAAAACAGTCATTCTCCAGCCTTGGGTCTGTATTTCCAAAATGCTCTGAAAATGGCAAGTGTCTTGACGAGCTGGTAACATACCATGGCCTGCACCAGGAGAGGCTGGCTCTTGCTGTACCTGATTATCAGTGCCCATGCTTCCTGCAGACACAGGGATGATGTGAGGTGCTGCCCCCCATGCCACATGGGAGGCATATAGTAGGTATCTAGTGACCCTCTGGATCTTCCCTTGTGTCTGAAAAGTTGTGAATTCTAGGGTATTTGGTCCTAGGAGTTTGGGGTAAGAGGTTCGGACTCGCCAAGATTTCCTACTTCCTTGTCCCGCGCTACCGTCTAGCCAGCAAGAACGACGCGGGACACTTAGGATCCTTCTGCAGAAAAAGCTTTAATGCGTCTTGAGAGAGCATAAGCTTACAAAACGGAGACCCAGAATGAGGGGAACCCATCCCTTATATAGGAAACAGTCCTCGCTTCGGACGTATCATTCTTGGATTGGTCCGCTGCCCATCAACCCAGAGGACGCCTTGGGAGTAGGCAGGGACGCAGCAGTGGAAAGTTACCAAGCACATGCACATTATAGTCCCACTGTCTCTGCTTCCCCAATGCTGGGATTAAAGGTGTGTGCTACAACACCTTGAACTCACAGAGATCTGCCTGTCTCTGCCTCCCAGGCATTGGGACCAAAAGCATGTACTACCACACCTTGAGGTCACAGAGGTCAATCTGCCTCTGCCTCCCAGGCATTGGGACTAAAGGGGTGTACCACCACACCTTGAGGTCACAGAGGTCACTCTCTACCTCTGTCCCTTGAAGCAATGGAGAATGTGGTTGCGGCCCTCCACACTTCCTGGACATTGTGACTTGTTGAATTGGATAATCTGGGTGATCTTTGCTACAGTTGGGGCCTGTTTCCCAAACACGCATGTGCCAAAGGCTTGTCTCAGCCTGGACATTGTTGGGAGGTGACAGAATCTCTGAGGTATGGGACCTCATCAGAGGAATTGTGGTCCTTGAGGTGTGCCCTAAAGATCTCAACCCCTTCTTCCTCCTTTCTATTTCACCCGCAGGCAGGAGGTAAGCAGCTTTCTCTTACAAGCTCCTGCCACAATGTACTACCTCATTGAAGGCTCCATAGTAATGGGGCCAACTGACCCTGGATGAAACCTCCAACACGCCCAGCCAAAACCAGATCTTTCTTCTTCCTAAGTCGATCATCCAAGGCATTCTGTTAGAGTAACAGGAAATTGAAGAATGTAATTCCAAATTTAAATCTTTATTTATTTTACGTCTTCATTACTTCATTTTCTCAGTTTTTCTAGCAAACACAAACATCTGCTATCACACACTGTAATGCTGGAGTAGCAAATGAGACAAATAGGTGGCTGAGATGAGGTAAATGAGAAAGACCATCCATGTTTTAGTCAGTGTTCATGCTGTGAAGGGACACCACGGCCAAAGCAACTCTTATAAGAGAAAGCATTCAATTGGGGCTGGCTTACAGTTTCAGAGATTTAGTCCATTATCACCACGGTGGGGAGAATGGTGGCATGCAGGCAGATATGGTGCTGGAGAAGTAACTGAGAGGTCTATATCCAAATTCACAGGCAGCAGGAAGACAGACTCTGGGCTTGGCATGGGCTTTTGAAACCTCAAAGCCCACCCCAGTGACACACTTCCTACACAAGACCAGACTTCCTATTCCTTTCAAATAGTGTCACTTCCTAGTGACCAAATGGTCAAACCTAAAAGTCCATGGGGACCATCTTCATTCAAACCACCACAGATGTTGTGGTTGAGGGCCCCAGTGCTCATTACAGAAAAGACATTGGAGCGGGAAAAGGGACGGTGAGAAGGCCACCCATGCATGGGACCAAGGGAAACTGGTAAAGACTGACAGCGGGATGATCGGGGCAGAGCAGGAGGTTTCAGGTGTGAGGTTGGGAAGGAGAAGCTACTTGCTAAACTAACCCCGAGGGTGTCTTTCAAAGTGTGCTGTTAGCATGGTGGTGTGGCCTTCCAGAACGTTGAGGAAGGAGGCTCCAAAGGGCTACTCAGAGGCCAAGACCAGGGGCACAGAAAACAGGATCCCAGCACATTAAGATGTGTGTTGTGGAATCAGCAAAGTGTCCCTCCTGTGTGGGATCTAGACACATGGCCAGCCCAGGGTCACATCAAACTGTCACCATCAGCTTTTTCTTCAACAACATGATTTTTTATTGGGTAGTTTATACTTAACATGTTAGTAGCTTAAACATCTCAGAACGTGTGGCTCAGTGGCATTGCTCACATTCTCACTGAGGTGTAACCACCCCACCCTCCATTTCCAGAGCTCTGCATCATCATGTATGAAACTAAACCATTAAACAAAAAGTACCCATCCTCTTCCATGTTCAGTTCCAGGAAACCAGTGTTCGATTTTTGTTCATTATGTGTTGATGACCAGAGGACCTTGGGAGGGAAACACGCGGTATCAGTTATTTTGTGCCCACCCCCTTAAAATCTGTTCAGTGCTATGTCTGGGGTTCCCACTCACACTGTTTATTATTATTATCACTTTCTCATATTTTACACACCAACTGCAGTTTCCCCTACCTCCCCTCCCTTTAGCCCCCCTCCATCTCGGTTGATGTCCCTGGGACACCATCAGCTTTTGAATGGTGTTTTAAGACAGTGGCTCTGGGAGCTTTGCAGGTCTCAACCTGTTCCCTTTGCCCCAAAGGAAAGAGGTCTTTACAAAGACATGTGTTCTAGTAGAGTATTTCTGCTTTGTATATGCTAGAAAAATACTGTGAAGACAACAAATATACTTTAAAAGTCGCTATGCTATGTTTGAGTTCTTATACATTATTTTTACTTTATGTGTATGAGTGTTTTGTCTGCATGTGTGTTAAGTGCGCCACATGTCTGCAGTGCATTCAGAAGTCAGAAGAGTGCATCATATCTACTGGAAGTAGACTTACAGAAAGTTGTGAGCCATCACGGGGGTAGTTGGAACTGAACCGGCTCCTACCACAATGTGTTCCTCATAGCAGGCTCCATAGCATTACCCTCTGTGAGAGCAGCCAGTGCTCCTAACCATCAAGTCATCTCTCTAGCACCCATTATGGTATATTTGAAATTATGAGAATTAAAAGCTACCCAAACTAGAAGGTTAAAAGAAGAGGAATGTGTAGTGGCTGTGGTTTGATTATTGTTGAACTGGATGACACATCTGGAGGGCTTCATTGTACCATCCTATATATTTTTTCCGAAAAGAATTTTAGGGCCAGGGACATAGGTCAGTTAGTACAGTGTTTGCCTAGCATGCATGGGACCTTGGGTTCTATCCCTAGCCCCACATAAACCAGGCATGGTGACACCCAGATGTCTCTGCAGTTCAGTGGTAGCCATAATCCAGTAGGTTGTCAAGAATCAAATTCCTAGCCATATGTTGTTGTTTCTGAGGAATACGAAAGAGACCACAAGGTACAAACAAACCCACGTGTAACTTTATTACAAGGAAAGGGCGTGGGGACCGTGCAGGCTGGAAACAGGAAGGGGAAAAGAGGAAGTGGGTACCGCAGCTCTGCCTTTTAAAGACCAACCCAGAGTACACGCATCAGACGCTGCGTTCTGTGTCCGTGTTGGATTGTGGGTGCATGTGTTTTTGGGAAGCGAGTCATGCGGACCACGCTTCACTCTGTGCCTGCGCATAGGGGCCTCCTGGGAAATGCAGTTCCCCAGGAGAATAACACCATAAATCTTGGCACATACCTATAAGACCAGTACTTGGACAAAAGAGACAGAAAGTTCAAGAGTTCAAGCTACAAAGTAAGTTCAAGACCAGCCTGGTGAACTACATGAGACCTTGCTCCCAGACACCCCAACTGCTAAAGTCGATTCCTGTCAGGCATTGTAGTACATGCCTGTAATCATAGCACTCTGGGGGCAGAGGCAGGAAGATCATGTGTTTGAGGCCAGCCTGGCCTAACATAGTGATTTCTATAAAGCCAGGATTACAGAGTGAGACATTTCAGAACAAACAAAAATGAGATTCCTAATCACACATACCACCTCACTCCGCCAGCCTCTCCCCTTACCATGCTTTTGATGAGAACCCCATCTTCCCCGTATTTATGCATCTCTTCTTACTCAACATCCACCCAACAATCCCATTAATGTTCCTTCTATAATCCAGCAACCTCTCTGGACTTTCACTGTCAAGCCATTACTCTGAAACCATTCGTTCTGATTCACTCATAGAATCCAGAACCTGTCATCATGATCAAGACACACAAACGGGCCCATAACCCTCTAACAAATACCTATGACCAAACTTGCCCTCCTCTTTAGTTCCTGGCAGCCACTGTTCCTGGTTTCCTGTCCCTCTGATCTTCACCTTCTCAGAGAATTCTGTAAGTAGCAGCAAAAAGGAGATGACTCTTTGAGTCAGGCTTTTCTCACTCCAGGTAACATGAGACTCCACACATTGTTTAACTGTGATGCATGCTGGTTTTTCATCACTTATGGTCTTCCATGGTGTGGGCAGAGCATCATTGTTTTCCACACCCCTGTTGAAAGACACTTGGGCTGTTTTCAGTTTAGACAATTGTGACAAAACTGCCCCAGATACTCGTGTGTGTGTGTGTGTGTGTGCTCATATGCACACACACTTGCACATGCATGCAAGATACATAAGTTTCACTATGGTAAATGTTGAGAAGAGGGATTGCTGGGTCATATGGTGTGCTGAATAGTTTTTTATCAACTTGAGAGAAGCTGGAGTCATCAGAGAGAAGGGAGCCTCAGCTGAGAAAATGCCTCTATAAGACCAGGCTGCAGGCAAGCCTACAGGACACTTTCTTAATTGGTGATTGATGGTGGAGGGCCCAGCCCATTGTGGGTGGTGCCACTCCTCGGCTGGGGGTCCTGGATTCTACAGGAAAGCAGACTGAACAATCCTGGAGGAGCAAGCCAGTAAGTAGCACCCCTCCATGGCCTCTGCATCAGCTCCTGCCCTGTTTGAGTTCCTGTCCTGACTCCCTTCAATGATGAACAATGATGCGGAAGTGTAAATCTAACAAACCCTTTCTTTCCCAAGTTGCTCAGTCATGGTGTTTCGTCACAACAATGATGAGTGTAACTAAGACACACAGTGAGTTTATTTTACTTATAAGAACCTGCTGGGCTGTCTTCCAGCAGGTTCTACTCCCAGCGGTGCTACAGGGCTTCAGTTGATTGGTAGGACACTTCTGTTTGGCATCATTGAGAAGTGTTCAGCTTTGTTTTAATTCTACAGCTCTTCGAATAGGTGTGCATCAGCATCTGGTCAGGGTCTTAATTTCCTGGAGTCATTGTTCTAGTCCCTCTGCATCTGCCCCTGCTCCTCACAGCCTTACCCACTTTCTTCTATTGGCAGGAGTACTCAGACCTATGAGACCTGTTCATCCTGGAATGCTCTCCCAGAATTCCTCACGGTCTGCCTCACCTCCTCCAAGTTCAACTGCCACTCCCTCCAGGAGTGGTGCCCCGGACAGCATACTTCAGATATTCCTGTCCCCTCTGTCACTTCCCTTTCTCTAGTCTATAATTTGCATGTATCACCCTTTAACATGAGGGGTTTTGGGGGGGAAGGAGTGCCGAGGATCAAACCCAAGGCCTCACTGCTCTACCAGTGAGCTATAACTGCCCTCACCCCTGAACATACTTCAGAGTTTATTCTTTTACTGCATTCATCATCCATTATGTGTTCTCCTCACTCACAGTGGGGAGGGGCAACCCTGGCTCCCTGGAAAACACTGCTGGACCTGGCGTGGTTAGACAGATTGTCGCTGTGGCTGGTGTGGACGCACTCTGGCACTCCAGCTGGGAAGGCAGCCCTCTCTGCAGCAGCCTCCTTAGACCTGGGACCGTGGCACAGGCCGAGTACAGACCTGACAAAATCACTGGCGGGAAGCAGCCTGCAGAGCTGCGATTACTCTGATTCATTCTTCATATTAATGTGGTGCCGGCTCCTTTCCGCCTTTTTAATGCTGTTTTGTACTCAGGTAGTTCAAAGTTCTTTACAAACAGCCAGTAATTAATTCAACTTCATTAAGGCCAATTAATCCAGGATTAATTATAAATTTGCCCACAGGAAGTTATTATACTGTGCTCTTTGATTTGAGTTTGGGCTTTAAAGATTGTTTTAGGAATGGGATGGAAATGCGCCTTTCCTCTGAGGGTCTCTGCTGCCTTGATTCTATTAACCATGTGTTTGCCTCAGTTTGTCCCATACCAACTCCAAAGGAGGTAGGCACCCAAGCCTCCAGTTTAGCAAGCTGATATTCCAAATGCTGATCATAATCTGCCAGTGCCATCTTGAGTCACAGGGCAAGAGATCAAATATCAAGGCAAAAGCTGGTCCCACACCAGTTCAGATCGTGCCATTAGCTCCCTTTACTTCTTGTGGAATAAATAGGACAGTGTTTCCGGAGCCCACTCAGTCTGTAACGGTCAGCATCCAGTGCTTGGCTGGCCTAGGAGCCTCCTTGCCTTCTTCCCTTGCTTCCTTCCCTGGGAAGCTGCAGGCCCAGCCTGGACTCTGATACAACCCATCGTTGTGCTCCCGCCATCCGTGGTAAGGATATGCTAGGATACAAGTGGCCTCATCAAAGAGACACCGGTAACCTGAGTGTGATAGCCCACACCTTTAATCCCAGAACCCCAGAGGCAGAGACTGGCAGATCTCTGTGTGTTCCAGGTCAGCCAGAGCTGCAGAGTGAGACCCGGTCTCCAAATAAACAACACAAGGGGTCAGGGGAGGCAGAAAAGCTGGGTCTGGTGACACACCTGTAATCCCAGCACTCAAGTGGCTAAGGCTGGAAGCCAGTTAAGACTACAAAGTGAAGTTCCAAACCAGCCTGGGCTTCAGTGTGAGACTCGGGCTCAAACAACACAATACAAAACCCACAAAAATTAGGCTGGCAAGATTGTGCAATGGGCAACCTGAGTTCAATCTCTGGAACCCTCATGGTGGAAGAAAGGAAAGGCCTGACTCCCAAAAGTCATCCTCTGATGACCACACACACACACACACACACACAAACAAAGCAATACAATTGAAAATGTATTAAAATAGAAGTTGCCTTGTTAGATCATCTGTTAGTCTGTTTTTAACGCTTTGAAAAGCTGAAAGGTTTTCACAGCTCTCGTATACACTCCCAGCCCTGTTACATGAGGGTTTCAGTCTCTCCACATCCTTGCCAACAGTTGTTATTTTCCCTTCTGTTAATTCTAGCCAGGCGAGTGTGGGGAAGTGTCTCACTGGGGCTCTGCGCTTCACTGTGCCATTGACAGTGTGTGGAGCCTCTCCTCCTGCTGCTGATGTGTCTTTTTGGAGAAATACCAAGTGCTTTACATGTTTTAAAAATTGCTATTTTATGTGTATGAGTGTTTTGCCTACATGTGCTTCTGTATACCACAAGTGTGCCTAGTGCCTGAGGAAGCTTGAAGAGTGTGTGGGGTTCCCCTGGAACTATAGTTAAAGACAGTTGTGAATTATTATGTGGGTACTGAGAGTTGAACCTGATCCTCTGCAAGAGCAGCACGCGCTCTTATCTGCCTAGCCATCTGTCTCCCACCCAACCACCCCATTGTCTTTTTAGTGATTTCATATTGTTCTTCGATACACAGAGTCTTTGACACAGTCTGACTTCTTTGTCCTCTCATTTTCACTATTTGAAAATGTATTAAGACCTGGGCTGGAGAGATGGCTCAGTGGCTAAGAGCATTTGTTGTTCTTGCAGAGGACCTAGGTTTGGTTAACACTGCCCACACCAGGTGGCCCACAGCACAAGTCCAGGGGTTCCAATGCCCTCTTCTGGCCTCCAAGGGTACCTGTACACATTTAGTGCACATTCAGATAGGCAGGAAACAGGCAATTAAATTTTTTCTTTTAGATTTATTTAATTGTATGTTAGTATTTTGCTTGCACGTATGCATGTGTTACCACATTTGCTTCTGGTACCTGAAAAGCTCAAAGAGGGTCTTTGCCCTAGTTAGGGTTTCTATCCCTGTGATAAAACACCTTGATAAAAGCAATTTGAGAAGGAAAGACGTATTTCAGCTTACAATTCCACATCATAGTCCATCATTGAAGGAAGTCAGATCAGGAACTCAAGCAGGACAGAAAATTTGAAGGCAGGAACTGAAGCAGAGGCCATAGAGAAAGATGTTTACTGGATTACTCTCCAAGGCTTGCCTGACCTGCTTTCCTACATACCCCAGGATCCCCTGTCAAAGGGGTAGCACAATAGGGGGCCTTCCCGTATCAATCACTAATTAAGAAAATGCACTACAGACTTGCATATAGGCAAATCTTACGGAGGCAATTTCTCAATTAAAGTTCCCTCTTCCCAAGTAACTCTTGAGTCAAGTTGACAATAAACTAACCAGGACAGTGTTGAATCCTTGTAGGGCCCATGAGTCTACCCCTCCTTTCAGGGATCATCTTACAGACAGTTTCTGGCCAAACATCTTGTTGCAATTTCCACCTAAACATCCTGTTTGTTCCTGTGCCCCCTGTGCACCCCCCCCCCCCGCCCCGTGGTGGTCAGCTATAAGGCCATTGTTTACTCCATCTTGGGCGGGGTAATTTCCCACCTGCCTGGGGGGAATTCCATTGTGCAGCAACTATGTATATAAGATTTTTCCTAAGCTTGAATAAATGGCGTTCGGCATTATCTTTTCACAAATGACCCATGTCTCTTGTGTGTTCTTTTAATCTCCAGGGCCTTGCCCGGCTCACAAAAGGTACAGTGGTGCATGAACTGTACCATAGAGAGCAATGCAGGCATTACAGATCCCTAGAGCTGGAATGACAGGCAGCTATAAGCTACTTGGCATGGGTGCTGGGAACTGGACCTGGGTACTCTGCAAGAGTAGCCAGTGCTCTTAACTGTTGAGCCATCTTTCTGGCCTCCCTGTCTACACACTCTGGTCAAGGCTTACCTTCTTCCTCAGTTTACTCTCTGTAAGATGGTGCTGTATCATTTACTTCTGAGGGAGTTCCAGCTGTCAGTCAGGAAGTCACACGGGCACCATCACCTTCCTGCCACCTTCCTGGGCTCTGCAGGCTGCCCCTGGTGCCTGCTTTGGGCTTGCATACCACTAGACTAGGGAATTTGTCCCAGCACATTCTTTACACGTTTCCCAACTCCTTGTAAGCTCATCAAGGTCATTTCCTACCTGTCTCTGGGTGCACTATAGTGTCTGGTCACACAGGTGCTAACATTTGCTTGTTGAGTGGATGGAGGTACAGTTATGAAGGCAAACAGGATCACTATGGGAACCTGACGGAACATATTTTCTGGCTTATCGTCTCACCTGAGCAGTGGGATGGGGTAGACGTGATGCAGGATTTCAAGCTTTAAGTCTTCCGTTGGAGTTCCAGTGCTGATTACTTGTGTGTTCTTGGGCTACTCGTTGAACTTCTTTAGCCTATAGTTTTTTGTTTTATGGTGCTGGGAAGTAACCCTGCCATAACCAATAAGATGGCTGAGTTCTTCTACTCAGATAGAAATTCTGGGTAGGTGAGAAGTTCTTCCGGGCTGGACAGCAAAGACAGAGGCTTGTGGCTTCAGCTCTGAGAGTCAGGGACCCTGTTGTTCCAGGCTTTAAAAGCCATATGCTTGCAGCTTCAGGTGCTCAGGTTGGTGGCTTATTGCTCTTGGCTTTAGCTCCTGTGGTCACTGTACATAGGAACTATTGTTATACACAGCTTCTAGCAGGAAGCAATGTCTGCTAGCATTATAGCTTCCGAACGGCCAAGAGTTGGGACCCTAAACTCTACAGTTTCGGGTACTAGACATTTTGACCATTAAGACTTTGAAGCTCCCAGGGCTGGAGTGCTGGAGTTAGGAGCACTGGCTGCTCTTCTAGAGGACCCAAATTCAATTCCCAGCACTCATATGGTGGCTCACAGCCATCTGTACCTTCAGTTCTATGGGATTTGATACCTTCTTTTGACCTCCTTAGGCACTGCATGGGTGTGATGTACATTTCACACATGCAGGCAGAATTCCTCCACATATAACATAATAAAGAGACTCAGAGTACCCTGGAACTTGTCCAGCAGCCTCTGCCTTGGGTTTCTCTGCTGCCTGTCACTTGCCACTTCTGCTCCCAGTCATTCTGGAACTCTCCAGCTGCCCTTTTATCACCATCTTCACTGCTACAGACTCTTGTCTTCTTCATGTTACTAGCTCAGCCCACAATTTTACTAACAGAGCCTTCCACTGACCACCCAAGAGAAGTCTTACAGTGGGCCTAATTTTGCAATACATGGCACATTGCAGCACAGGAGGATGGCTCCTAGCTGATTTGAAAAGTGAAGGACACCTGCTTCCATAGCCAGAATGTTGTAGAGGACAGTAAACAGGAGTGTTTTCTGTCCTTAGGACAGCCCTTCATGCACATGAAAGATTAGATTTATGCTATGGCACAGTGATTCATGAAACCAAACTACCACATTTGCACCAATAACAGTTGCTGATTCAAATGAAGGATCATGTTTTCACCAATCACAGGTTATTTTGCCTGGGCTGCCTGTAGAACTGTGCCCACTCCAGTCTGATCAAAAGGATAAGAGTACCATGGCAACACCTTTAATCCTGGCACTCAGGAGTCAGAGGCTGGTGGGTCTCTGAGTTCTAGGCCAGTCAAGGCTACATAAACCCATCTTAAAAAAAAAAAAGTTCATTAGGTATGTGATGACCAAAATTATGGCATAAAATGCCTTCTGGATCTCTTTTATTCTAGCAAAAAGCAAAGTGGTTGGCTGAGTAGCTTTTTCAGGGCATCCTTGGGGTGTCTTAAATACTCTAATTGGCGTGGTGGAAGTTTGGGCAGCTGCTTTGCTGAAAGTTCTCTCAGGGCAGCTAGACACCTGGGAAAGTCTAACATTTGTCAGTGAGTCACCTCACCTGGCACAGACGTATTAGTCTAGAGTAAAAATAAGCATTAAAAGAGGCGTTTACAAAAACAAATAAACAAAAAACTGCCACTAACAGTGCTAGTGCTTTAAAGTATTTAGCGGTTCACCATCAAAGATAGCCAGGGGAGGAAACGCTTGCCCTGGGGGAATCAAACCTGTGACACAAACGGAAGTTGGTGGGCGGGACTAATCCGCAGCCAGCGACAAGAGTTTCTTGCAGCCAATAGAAACCGAAATCTTCTCGCTTTTACCAATGGCGAGCTAGCAAGGGCGGGTCCCAGAGAGCGGCCTAGTAACAGCCGCGTGGTAACCCGGGCGCCTGGCGTGCCGCAGTGCCTACCTGTCCACGCCAGTTGTGTGTCCAAACTCTCGTCAAAATGAAGATTGAGGAAGTGAAGAGCACCACGAAGACGCAGCGCATCGCTTCCCACAGCCATGTGAAGGGGCTGGGACTGGACGAGAGCGGCCTGGCCAAGCAGGCGGCTTCAGGGCTCGTGGGCCAGGAGAACGCGAGAGAGGTGGGCGTGGAGCGTGTGCGCGGGGAGTGTGCAGCGGGACCCGGACCCACCGAGATCAGAAGAAGCGGGGATCACATTAGCGAGCAAAGATTGCATCCTTTGCGGGTCAGGGCACGCAAGTTAGGTCTCACCGGAAACGCAGTGGAAGGCTCCGGGGTTAAACACAGAATTGACTAAGTTTTCAGAGTCGATGCGGTTTCTTTTGACCTGGGAGCTGACCTGGGAAGTAGGGATGGGAGAACCAGTCTGGCTATTCACCATCCAAGCACTATTTAGCTATTCCAGTTAAGTCTACTTAAAATCATTGACTATCATGCCAGGTGTTTTGATCTTTAATGTTGTGCACACATAGAAACCCAACTGTCTGTTCTACAGTAATAAAGCTGACCCCTCCCCCCCTTACTACCCCAAATCAGTATTCTTCCCATTTCCTCAGCCCTCTCCACTCTGGTTTCTACAGAGGGTCAGTGGCTACAAAAACTTCATCTTTACATTTGGTGAAGACTGCTTTCTCAGCCTCTTGCAAACTGAAGGTGCCAGGGACAAGAATCTGGTTTCTTCTTGGGAAACATCTGACCCTAGCTCACGTGCGCCTTTTCTTGCAAGTAGGTGATGGTAGTTAGTTGAGTGGTTTGAGCCCATTGTTTGTTATTGTTTGTTATTATTATCTGTTGAATAACCCTTTGGTATGATGCTTTCTAGACATACAAAAAAAATTGCAATGTTCGCACAGTAAATACTAGCAAACCTAAATTCTCCAGCGAACACCTTACAGTTGTGCTTTATGGTATACCTGTTCACGGATGAATCTACTGTCACATTTCAGAGTCAACTGCAGGCCTCAGCACACTTTGCCCCTAAGCCCTTGTATGTCCAAAGAGTTATTTTGAACACTTGCATTCAGACGAGTAGTCATGATTCTCAGAGATTGCAGGTAAAATAGGTCTGAGGGCACTCAGCTGGCAAGGGAAAGGGCCAGAATATAAGCTGGAGTATGACGTCGGTGTCTGCCCTAGACCTACCTCTGCATTGGATTCTTGTATGACCAGTCACACCAGCAGCTTCCTGGTACTGAAAAGTAAGATTGGTGATCTTCTGAAGACCCTTCCTGTTCTTTAGTGTTAGCTGGTATTTCTTTAAATTTCATTTGTTAATTTGTGTGTGCGTGCACGCACATGCGAACACACATATGGCTAGTGTACATGCAGTGCCATCATGTGACTGCCGTGTTGCTTTGGTAAAGGCCAGAGGTTCTCGCCTCCCACTGTGGGATCCAGGGATCGAACTCAGCTCTTCAGGTTTGCACTGCAAGTGCTTTTTACCCACTGAGCCGTCTCAGCAGCCCTTTCCAGTCCGTTTACTGGATGACGCTTAGTATACCTTTTTGTTTAGATGATGTTGTGGCCTGGAATCCACATCCCTGCTGCTGCCTTTGAACTTTAACTTCCAGATCTGTGCTGGTCTCTGCTGCCTCAGCTTCCATTTTCCGTTCTCGTCACCATACTTTAGCTGTTGGAACTTGCTGTCCTGAAGACATGGCGAGCTTCTGCTGTGGATATTTTGAGTTTTCGATTTTTGCCTGGAATGTCGATTTTTGCCCAGGGCTTCTTCCAGTGTTATGTATAGTGTTATGAGAAAGACCTTCCTGCTCCCCATGGCCACTCACTATCTTATTACCCTTTTCTCTCCGTAGCTGCGGTCTTGGGCCCTGAGCTGAGTGCATGGCTTTGCTGCCTCACCTCCAGTGCGCCGTTCCACTCCATAGCGGCACTCAGTGTTGGAAGAGTATGGAACTATGTGGACCACACACTGAATTGTTTCTACCGTGAGGCATTTTAATATTGACTGATTGTTTCTTTCCTTTGTGTGCAGGCATGTGGCGTCATAGTAGAATTAATCAAAAGCAAGAAAATGGCTGGAAGAGCTGTCTTGTTGGCAGGGCCGCCTGGAACTGGCAAGGTATGCATTCATTTTCTTTTCTTTTCTTTCTTTTTTTTTTTTAAGCTACCCAAGAAAATGATATTAATGTTTAACTTCAACTGAATTCATGCCTTCACTAGTCTCTAGCTAGACTGGTTATATGAATGTTTTAAAAAACAATGTACAGTAATACAATTTAGCATATAAACTCTGTTTTCTAAAATTAAAATTACCCTGGTCTACCTCTAATAGAGGCCTCAGACTTGAAGATAAAATGCTTGTCTCTGGTGTTAGCTGGCAGTCCTCCTGTCTGGTCCTCTGAGTGCTGGGATTGCAGGCATGAACTGCCAGACCTGGCTTTGCCCTTGTGTTGAAAGACGCCTGTGCTGGGTACAATGTCAGTTTTCTTGAGTGCAGTCTCTTCTCTGCTTGTTCTGTTCAGCAGTCAGGTTAGTAGGGTTTCTGGTTTTCCTTCTGGGTGCTTTGAGGTGTTTTGGCTTTATCGCTTCACCATGCACATCACCAGGGAGATTTTTGTTTTTCTGTCTTGATGTAAACTGTGCTTCTTAAACTTGAGCCTTATGTCTCTCTGATGTGTTCTGGAACATCCTCAGCCTCCATCTCTTCAGCTCTTCACTATGTTCTGTGTTCTCTGTCTGGGGTCTAGTTAGGTCATGTTAAAGTTGGAATGTGGATTTTCAACCTGAAGACATTTCGTAACCTTGGAAATATTTTTCTTTGGTCACAACTTGAGCTGAACACCTTCCAGGGAATGTAATAGTCCTCAGAATAAGGAACTATTCTGTCTTCAGTGTCAGTGGAGCTAAAGTTGAGAAGCGCATGGAGTAGGGCTTAAAAGAATAGTATGGTGGGCGTGGCTGCGCCTCCACCTGGAGAGGTGATTATATTTTTTGACATTTGCTATGTCTTTGTCTCTGAACTGTTTGAAAGCAGGGGACCCTGCTTTACACCACAGTGTCCTCATCTTACCTCTGACTAGTTTGACTCCTGCAGCATTAGCTAGTGGGCAGTTTGTGTTAGAATTTCTTACAGTTTTTATAAATGAAAAAGAATTAACCAAAAAGGATTAGGAACAGGGTTAGGGAGAGTGGTCTCAGCAGTCCGAGGAGCATAGCCTTTTGAGGAAGGTATCGGGAGCCCCATTGTCTCCTGCTGTAGGCCGTCCACTGTAATTAACTGGTTACTTCACTGCTGTGCCTTGCTCTCATGGTGCTGGGGGTTAGCCCAGGACTCTGTGCTTGCAGCACGTGCTCTACCACTGAGCTCCTTAGGGAAAGGGTCTCACTGATTTACTCTGCGCGTCAGAAACTCCTTGTGTAGCCCAGGCTGGCCCTGATTTTCTGTTCTCTTGTCTCAGCCTCTCAAGTAGCTGGGATTACAGGCATGTGCCTCAGTGCTCAGTAGGAGTGTGCTTTCAAAGACAACACAGTGGAGTTTTGTTCTGTTCTGTTTTGTTTTTTAAATGAAAAGGAAATGAAAGTGATGTGTAAATGGCTGGGGGAGATGGCTCAGTCAGTAATGCACTTGCCACACAAGCATGAGAGTCTGCGTGATAGTGCTTGCCCCTAATTCCATTGCCAAGGAGGCAGGGACAAGAGGACCAAGCCAGACTGGCTGGGTCAGGGAGAGATCCTGTGTTAGAAATTAAGATGGAGGCCTGGAGAGATGACTCACTGGTTAGGGGAATTGCTGACCTTCTGGAGAACCTGAGTTTGGTTCCCGACACTCATGCCAGGTACCTTACAAGTGTCTGTGCCCCTAACTACGAGGGGGTAGATCCCCTTGTTTAGCCTCTGTGGACAAGTGAATACATGTAGCTTATACTCAGACACAGGTGTACCCATTAAAAAAGAAGGTAGTGATTGAGGGTAATACCCAGGGTCAGCCTCTGGCTTTTACATACATGTGCACACACACACACACACTATGTACATACATGTATATATACACAAGATGACTTGTAGAAAAGAGAGTTCTTCAGTTTCTCACTTTTATTATAAAATTCAGACTACTTGCCATGTATATGTCTGAGAGATGCAGGCTCACACAGGACCTGGGCTTTATCCTCAGTAGTACTGGAAAAAGAAAGTCAGAACTCAGCTGGGTGGTGGTGGCACATGCCTTTAATCCCAGCACTCAGGAGGAGGAGGCAGGCAAATCTCCGTGAGTTCAAGGCTAGCCTGGTCTACAAGAGTTAGTTCCGGGACAAGCTCCAAAGCTACAGAGAAACCCTGTGTTGAAAAACAACAACAACAACAAAACACTGAAAGAAAGAAAGAGAGAGAGAGAGAGAAAGCAAGCAAGCAAGCAAGCAAGCAATTAGAGGCCACACCCAGGCAGTAACCCATGTGTCTTTTTACCTTCCTTTCATTTAGAAGAGTTACTGTCCCCACCATTTTGCTTTATTTTCTCTTAATGATGCTGACATTTAAAACATTATATTTACTTCATTTGAGGGGGTTGGTTTGTGCCCGCCATGGTGTGCATGTGGCGGGCACAGACTGGGAGCTGGCTTCCTTCTTCCATTGTGGGGATTCCAGGGGTCCACCTCAGCTTGTGAACTTCAACAGCAGTGCCTGTGTCTCCTGAGCCATCTCATCAGACCTGCACTGACATTTTTAAGCATCTAGAGCAATCCTATGTTGAAGATTTCACGGCTGGCTATGGTGCCTATCTGACTCTGGTCCCAACCCCCAAAAGATGAGTCTTTTTGCCCCATTAAACTTTGGCTGAGGGGGGAGCAAGGGAAGAATGTGGCTCTGTGCCTTATTTAGGAAAAATCTCTCTTTTTAATTTTATTCTAAATTCATTTTGCTTGTGGAGTTGGGTTTGGCAAATCTGGAAACTTCTTCCTTCCCCTCAGACTGTGTGCTTTCTGAGTGGTGCTGAGGGACCCTGCCCTGTAGGTTTCTGGACTATCACAGAGCAGTGCAGTTGTGTGTGAGTGTGCCAGGGGACTTTTCCTCACTTGCAGGACAAAGGTTCACACCTTATACCCAGGTGTATTCCCTGGTGGCTCATCTTTCTTTTTTTCTATGGTCCTGTTTCTTTCTGGGGGTTTCTATTGTAACATTGTATGTTGTCGCAAGCTACAGATTGCACACTTGCGTGGCAGAAGTTGTCCACGCTCTTGCATGTCTAGGTGCTTTGTGGAGCTGGCACCATGTTGCTAGCATGTGAGTCCTTCATTCCTGTGTGATATTGGCCACTTTCACTGAAAATGTGAAGAACTCAATCCTTGGCCTCACTTTGTAAGTTTTCTGATGTGGTGAGTTTGAAGGCACGTGCTGTCTGAGGAGAGACTTGTAGTGTGCCTGGCGGTGAGGCTGCTTTGTTGCATGAAGAGGCAGGGGCACCCTTACTGTCCTGGTGCAGCTCCATTCCTGAAGACCTCAGGCAGTTGACAGTGAGGCTAGTGCTTGGGCTTGAGGAAAGGAGGCATCCAGATGAAACTGGAGTAAACCTTACTGTTCAGCCTTTTTTCAGCAGCAGCTTCTTTGTGGGCCAAGGGTCAGTGACGTAGTGTGCACACACAGGGGAAGGTAGGGCAGTGCTTGCCTCCTGGCTGTACTGTCTGACCTTGAATAACCTCTGTATTTCAGTTTCTTAATCTATAAACTACAAACCAGGACCAGGGCACAAAGGTGTGTGCCTGAAATCCTAGCACTGAGGCAGTTGAGGCTGGAGCCCCAGGCCAGCCTGAGCTATGTTGTAAGCCCCAGGCCAGCCTGAGCTATGTCATGAGCCCCAGGGCAGCCTGAGCTATGTTGTGTGTGCCAGGCCAGCTATATCGTAATATGCTGTCATACTCTAGCTGTCAAAAAACTAAACCAAAACAGTGAGACAAAACCCCAAACCAAAAAGGCAAATCCAAACTAGAACATGGGGTTGAAGCTTCCTGTGGAAGGTCTGGGAGGTATTCACAGTGGCAGATGGAGGACTGGGCAGGCACTTTCCTTCTAGGACCCTTCACCCAGAGGAAACAAAGTGCAGCGCGCTCCCCTCATGCATTTACCCTGTCCACTTGGACAGATGGCCACTTCTGAATTAGGACAAAGGAGGCACGGGGGCCGCTGAATTGTGTGAGGGCACTCTGAAGTCTGAAGCTGAGGATGGAGAATTGAGGTCTGTGGAGCTACTTGGAAGAGACAGCAGGATGACTGCAAAACAGGCAGCCCCGGGCCCCCACTGAGTGTCCCATGTCAGAATGCGTTCCTCTGTTTGTATCCTGTCACAGTCCAGACATCTTCCCTTCGCTCCTAGAATATCACTGTTACTGTTGTCTGCTCTGGGCACATAAACTCAGGTGTGTGCCTGAGCTGAGTCAGTGGCAGGTGTGTTCCTGGATGTTCTGGGGCTGAGGAGGCTGCAGCGGGAGTCAACTGCTGCCGCAGGGTGATGAAAACCACACAGAACCAGTTTGTGGGCAATGTGATCTAGCCTAGTACTTTAATCTTTCATTTGACTGATGAGGCCGCCGGCTGTGCTCGGTGTTAAGGTTACTCCAAATGGCGTGGTTAGCACTGCCATCCAGTTTCCGTCTTACAGGCTACTTGTTCTGCACTTTACCTTATGTTAATTTGCTGCCAGATTCTACTATCTTAAAACCATCACCGAAAGGGATTGAAAGGAGTAGAAAGCACCGTTGGCAGGTCATCTGTAAGTGCTGTCTCAGAGTTCTCTCTGTTCAGGTCGCCAGCTTTAATGGCCGTGGCATCTCCTGCTCTCTGTCGCTCTTAGACACTTGCCTTTCTTACTTGGTATTTGCCCATATTTCTACTCCATCCGACCTTGCTTAGCTAGAGCCTCTGCCGCTATAGTTGATTACCTGCAGTCATTTGTGTTTCCCAGAGTGTGCTAATGCAGCGCGTTAGGATCAACTCATGTCAAAAACCCTGCCTAGGTTTCCTTCTCTTATGGGCCACTTAATATAAAGTGGACATTAGGTGACACCTTCCTTCAGTGCTGATTTCTGCTGGCCTATAAGTTGGTGTTTGTGTTGTGTGTACAAACAGAAAAAAGTCTAGGGCCTTGCAGTAGCCTGTGCAGACAGGCCAGATGCTATTTGAGGCTAAGAGAGAAGAGTCAGGAAGATGGTGCTCTTTCTGGTGAGAACCACTGCCAGTCCAAATGTGCCCATTTCTAGGTTGTGGCACCTGGGCTGTGTCTAGTTCCTTCCATGGTAGAGTGAGGAAGACAGTAGCATCGGCTTAGATGTGGGGTCTTGTGAAGCACTTGCAGTCAGGCCTTAATTGGGGCATCCCTTGTAAGAATAATGGTAATCAAGGTGGAGTGTACGATATTCAGAGTGCACAGAGCCTCTGACATCGAAACATGCCTGGTGAGGATAGCAGATGAGACGTCACTGCTCCCTGCAGATGCTGTTTTAATAACCTGTGTCTCTGAATGACCATTTTTAACACTAAGCAAATGTCTTCCTGTTGTCCTCCACAGACAGCCTTGGCTCTGGCTATTGCTCAGGAGCTGGGCAGTAAAGTCCCTTTCTGCCCCATGGTGGGTAGTGAAGTATACTCAACCGAGATCAAGAAGACAGAAGTGTTGATGGAGAACTTCCGCAGGGCCATCGGTGAGTGATGGGTGTGGGGACGCTGGGAAAGTGGCTTTCATCTCCAGGTGCCTTGAAGCTTCTTGGTTGTAAAGATGTCATATGACAGGATGTGTATCTGTTTCTCCTTTGGCTCGTTGCCATTATGGTTGCACGTGAATGACAAAACCCCAGTGTTCTAACCAAAGTGCTCCAGCAGCGGAGGCAGTTGTGGACCCCAGTTATGGCACTTAGGTTCTTCACATGGAAAAAAGGGATGTAAGTCAGGATCAGAGTATGGCTTAAGGGTGTGCTTGCACGCACAAAGCTCCAGGTTTGACCTCAGCCCCAGTCTCTTCAAGAAAAGTTGTGGCTATACAGTGATGATTGATTGATTGATTGATTGATTGATTTTTGAGGTAGAATCTCACTATATATAGTCTTGGTTGTCCTAAAACTTGCTGTGTAAACCAGGCTGGCCCCAAACTCCCAAAGATCTGCCTACCTCTGCCTCCAAGTACTGGGATGTGCCACCACACTGGCTAAAGAGATCTTTTTAGGCGCTCGCATGCTCGCGCACACACACACACACACGGGGGGGGGGGGGGGGGAGAGCAAGAAAGTGAGCAAGAGCCAGGTTTCCTTAGTGCCCCTGTCTTGCATCCCAGGATGGCTGTCCATTGAACAGGCTTTGACTCAAGCCACTCATTGAGTGCTGAGCTGCTATAGCATCTGGGCTTCCATGGCAGGCCAGCGGAGTTGTGACTTGTCAAAGCAAGGATCCTAGGGACTGGCCAAACTTTGAGACTTGTGATGCCAGCCTCTTAGGGCCTACACTGCTGCCACAGTGTCTGTTATATGCCAGAATGTTTGTTTCCTTAGCTAAACTTCTTTGTCTGCACTTGGCATTTGGGTAAACAGGTTAACGAACTTGGCCAGTGGCATAACTAGTAAGTAGCAAAGTCAGTTGGAACTCAGGTCAGCCTGCTTTCTGTAGCCTGGGCTTGGACTGTGGGAGAGAAAGGCCTCTCCTGAGTTAATGCTCATACATAGGACTTCCAGATGATCTTTAAGGCTTGTATCTGTTGGTTTAGTGCTAGGTATGTCCTCAGTTTCGTTTTTTGCAAATTGCTGTGGAAACATGGGCTCCTATAACTGTGGTTAGCCCTTTTTTGAAGGTAGGCATTTAGATTGATTTTTCAGGTCTTGCCGTTCAAAGGCTGGCTGCTGAGGGCTGCTTGGGTGCTGTGGGCATCTGCATTCCTCTCTGCTTAGAGTGGACTGTGGACAGCGACACTACAGGTGACCACACTGTGTAAGGCATTTGCACGTGTGTATGCAGAGGCCAGTGGAGGATGTTGTGTCCTGCTCTGTCACTCTGCCCTATTTTCTCAGACAGCTTCGCTGAACCTGGAGCTAGGCTGGTGGCCGTGAGGCCTTGGGGATCTTTCTGTCTCTGCCCTACCCCCATCTGTGCTGATATCACAGGTGTCCGTGCCACCATGTCCAGCTTTTTAACAAGGGTGCTGAAGTCCAGGCTCGGGTCTTCATGCTTGCAGAGCAAGTACTCTGTCCCACTGAGCCACCTCCTGAGCTCCCAGAAAAGAATGCTTTGTTTGTTTTTCAAGACAGGGTTTTCCTGTGTAGCTCTGGCTGTCCTGGAACTCATTCTATAGACCAGGCTTGCCTTGAACTTGGAAATCCACCTGACTCTGCCCACCCCCTAAAAAATGTACTACAGAGAAACCCTGACTTGAAAAACAAAACAAAACAAATGTATTTAATATTATTTTTGGAGGGGGTGCATGATGTATGTGTAGGCACATTTGCTGTCCATGCCAGTGGCAGTTAGGACTTTTTGGAGTTGGTTTTCTCCTTACTTTTTTTTTTATTATTATTATTATTATTATTATTATTATTATTATTATTTTGGTTTTTTAAGACAGGGTTTTTCTGTAACTGTGGAGCCTGTCCTGGAACTCACTCTGTAGACCAGGCTGGTCTTGAACTCACAGAGATCTGCCCGCCTGCCTCTGTCTCTCAAGTGCTGGGATTAAAGGCAGGCACCACCACCACCCAGCTTCTCTTTACCTTTATATGGCTTCCTAGGATTGACTTTACGTTTCTGCTAGCACAGAAATCCCTTTACCTGTTGAGTATCTCACTAGTACACCCCCCAACACACAAGTAATTTTTTATCTCATTTTTTTTATGAGAGAAATATTAAGAAAATATACTGGATCACTAGAGGTAGGTGAGAAAGTAGGGGCTGAGATAGTCTGCTGTTCTGCCACAGGGCAGGGTCAGGCTTTTACCCTGAGTGTAAGCTGAAGCAATTAAGTAGAAGGTGCCTGATGGCTCTAGTCCAGCTCTGCAGTTCCCCTTCTCTGGGGCATGGCAGAGGGAGACCCACTGGGGTCTGAGCAGGAGGTGGTGCAGGAGGTGACTAGATTCCGGAGAAATCCATGGTATAATTCTTAGGGCTTATGGAAGGGTCCGTTGTGGGGCAGAGAGAGACTACAGGGTCTGTGTTTGCATTTGAGATGGAGAGAAGTGTGGGGATGTGGAGAGAGGTGTGGGTCTTTCTGGCCCCGACCTGGCATGTTGTCGATGCTTCCTGAAGTTTTCCAGCGAGAGAAGCAGGTGACCTTGAGGAAGATCCAAGCATAGAGCTGTGTGATCCTGCCTCCTCTTGCCATGTCTCTGCTTGCATCAGACTCTGAGACGGTTCATTTTTAGATATTTTAAGGGGTACTAGGATGGAACTCACTAGACCACATCCTGGCTGCTGGGTGACTCCCATTTTAAGTCAGAGACATTGGTTTATAGTTTAAAACACTACAAAGTAGGGGCTGGAGAGGGCTCAGTCTCAGGAGTACTTGCTGTGTTGTAGAGTTCCTAACGCTCACCAATATTCACCTGTCACTCCAGTTCTGGGCATCCAGTGCCCTCTTATGACTTTGGACACCTGCACTATGCAAGTATACACACACAGAGACACACAGCCACATAAATAGAATAAGCCTTTGAAAAACCTACAAAATATTTGTTACTGGAAATGCTCCTGCCTTCTTCAAGCAGCATGGTGGAAACCTGAGTGACTTGTGAAGTGAGGTTCATCCAATCACCCCTTCGGCCCACGGGTAGAGCACCACCAGTGCCCGCGTGTCTTAGTACCCTCTGGTCTCCCATCTGCTCGCTGCTAGGGGAAGCCTTGGAGAATGACAGCTGAGACTGTGTCTATGATGGTCATAACCTGGTCTGCCTCTTGTGTCCTGAACAGGGATGGAGTGGGGGTGTCTTCTCTTTGCTCTTTGTCCAGGTGGAGCCGTGCTGTGGCTGTGCTGGTTCACTTTACCTTGGTGTGTGTTTGTGGGTTTCAGCCCATTGTTTGGGGTGTAGTGTGTTCCTTGCGCTTCCATGGTGGTCTAGAGGAGCAGCAGAGGTGGCTGTGGCTCATCGGCTCTCACAGCTGGGAACCTTCCTGAGAACTAGTTCTTGTTCTTCCTTGTTGTTTGTCTTCCTTCTCTTCCTTGTGCCCTTCCTCCCTTTTAATTTTTGAAATTGAATCTCACTGTGTTACCATTTTGTCCCAATTGCTGGGCTCAAGGTGTCCTTCCTTAGCAAGCAGCTGTGGCTGCAAACACTTAATTCTATTAAAACTTATGCCAATTGTTTTCTTTTGACTTTTTTGTGTCTTACTACTACTGCTAGTTCTTCTTCCTTCTCCTCTTCTTCTTCCTTCTTTCTTCCTCTTTTTCTATTTGACTTTGTAGCCTTTCTTGCCTTGACCTCAGTCCTCCTGCCTTAGCTTTCCTAGTGCTGGGGTTGCTGGCTTTCCCACACCCAGCTACCTGTGGTTTGCTTTAACTCATTAATTATTTAAATAGCAAGTTATTGCATCTGCTTTAAATATGTGAATTGTTTTAAAATTTAAAGACTTATTTTAAATTGTTTTACTGACATTGACAAAATTTGAAAAAAACCCTGAGCCTCATGTAGGCATGTGCTTTTGGATAATTTTCCTGCTTTGAACTGTAAAAAATACAGATGAATTATCTTAGCACCTGGCTATCTTTTGCAATTTCTGATGGGGAGAGGTTTGCCCATCTGTTGATGAGAGCAAGGTAAAGAAAACTTTCTCCATCCTCCAACAGAATAAAAGGGCAGGCCATCAGCTGGCTTTAGAAAGGAGGCCTGGCCTGCTTGTTGTCTCCCTGCCCTGTGCCTTTGAATTCTGGCGAGGTTGGCAGCGGGGGTGGGGAGGAAACCATAAGCTGACCAGAAATGAAAAACCAGGAGTCTGTGCTATTTCCTTGATGTGATGAAGGTCCCTGTCAGGGGTTCAGAAACCTGAGCCAGCAGATGAAACCCGTCATTTATGTCATTTCTGCCAGAGATAGCACCACTCAGCCATTCTCCTAGCAAACAGCAGGTCTCATTGTCCGTCACCCACACCCCTGCCAGCTTGTCAGCACAGAAAGGCGGCTAACAAATAGAAGCACCAGTCAGCGATGGGCAGCCTCTGCCCTCCAGCAGGAATTTTGGGTTGCAGTCAAGGGAGCTGCTCTTGGAATGTGCAAGATTTGCTGTTAGCTCACTCAGAAGGACAGTTTCAGGGTTGTCACAATTTTCTGATGCATTCTGTTCGAAGTATTCTGTTCTCAATACTCAGGAGCCTAGAATTTCGTAAATAAAGCAGCAGTGTACCCCTTGCTTGGGGCTGTTCCAGAGCCTCCATTTTCTAGGCTATCAGGTAGATAGTGGAAGAGCAAAGCTCTCCTCGACTGGACTATTGGAGTGTCTGTCCTGATTAGGTTTCTGGGAGAAAGCTGGCACTGAGCCCATGATAAGGTAATGGCTACATTTGAGATGGGTAGGTGATAGAGAGTGCTTCACACTCTGCCAGTGTGTCCTTGTGGCGGTTCTGTATCAGCAGGTAGCTGAGTGCTGGGGATTGGCATCCTGCTAATCAGGAGCAGTCATCGTGCCCACTCTTGTGAAAAGAGTAGGCTTTGTTTACTCTACGTTAGGGCTCTGCAGAGCCTAGCTATAGGATCTGCTGTAGAGCGTCAACTACTGATGATGTCTCTAGCCCCTGACTTTTGGAACTGGTGCCCTTTGGATGGTCTGGAGATGAGGACCGTGAGCGCAGAGCCAGCAGAGGAGCAGAGCTGTCCTCGCGGTGGTTGTGCTCCCCCGCACCGGGTCTCACAGCCGTACTCACTTATACTTTACCTTTTAAATTGACCTTGTTATTTTGAGCTGATGTGCGAGAAATGCATAAAGCATCCTCGTTCTCAAAGCTCTTAAGATCCGCCGTTATAACGATGACGCGCCAGAAACCCACAGTGTCCCCTTCTCCTTGTCACTGTCCCTTTCCACATAAGGGATGGTCTTGATTTCTCATTCCTTAGAGAAGTCACGCCTTCTTTGAGCTTCACATTTATTTTCTTCTGTGCTGATGGCGCCTTTCCCAGTGTTCTCTGTGCAAGATTCATCCACACTGTTACATGTAACTATAACCTTGCACTGGTAGGTAATATTCTCTTGTGTGAGCATACTGTAACTTCATTTTCTCTTTCACTGTGGAAGAGATTGTTTGTGATGCTGCTGTGACCATTATTGCCTGTGCCACTTAGTTGTGGCTGTCCCATTCTAAGGGTGATAGGCTGTAGCATTCTGCTTGGTTATGTTCCTAGCAGCAGAACACAGACCTTAAAGTAACTTTTCAGAACTGAATTTTTGGCACCACATGCCTTCCAATGTTAGCATTCTGAATGGAGGGTGGGGAGTAGTGTTTGTTTTTTCTTTTTAACTTTACCATGGAAAATGTACAAGTCATCAAGTTCTCCCGTCAGCAGCTTCAGTTCACAGTGGGACTGGCATAAGGCTTCTCGGTTCCCTTCGAGATTGTTTTGAAGCAAATTGCAGATCTGTTAGCTTTTTTTTACATTTGTGTGTATGTGTGTGTATGTGTACTTCTGAGTACTTGAGAGTATGTTTGCATATGCACACACCATGACACATGTGTGGTTATCAGAAGTAGAAATTGAGCCTCTCTTTTTAACATTTGAGTTCCAGGGATCCAACTCAGGTTGTCAGTCTTGATAGCAAGTTTTTTTTCCTGCTGGGCCCATCTTGCCTGTCTTTTTTTTTTTTTAATAAAAGTTTAATTCATACATATTTCAATATGTGTCTTTTAAAACCAAGAACTTAAATAATTACAAGTACTGGAGGGAGATGTCTTTGCTAAGAATGCCTACTTGGGCTGGAGAGATGGCTCAGCAGTTAAGAGCACTGCCTGCTCTTCTCCAGGTCCTGAGTTCAATTCCCAGCAACCATATGGTGGCTCACAACTACCTGTAATTCGATCTAGTGCCCTCTTCTGGCCTGCAAGCATACATGCAGACAGAACACTATATATAGTAAATAATTAAATCTTAAAAAAAAAAAGAATGCTTACTTCTCAACCAGGCGGTGGTGGTGCACACCTTTAATCCCAGCACTTGAGAGGCAGAGGCAGGTGGAGCTCTGTGTGTTGGAGGCAGCCTGGTCTACAAAGTGAGTTCCAGGACAGCTAGGACTGTTGTTTCACAAAACCAAAAAAAAAAGACCAAAAACAAAACAGAGACCAGAGTTCAAATCCCAGCATTCATGTAGGTGGCTCACAGTCACCTAAAACTCCATCTCCAAGGGATCAGATGCCCTTTTTTGGTTTTCCTGGGGAATCACATACATGTGCATAGACACACACATGTTAAATCATAATACCCTTGTGACACTCATAAAAATGATCGATAAATCCCTCAGTATTGTCAGATACCCAGCTCTCACATTCCTCTGTCTGGGAAGTGCCATGTGTTGACACACATTGCCTGCACCAGGGTACAGATGAGCTTTCTGTAAGAGATCGATTGAAACACATCTTAAATTTCTCTAGAGTTTCCTTTGGGCAAATCAAGTTAGATGGAGACTAGGCTCTAGCTCAGAGCTGGCAGAGGGGCTGACTTTGGTGAGCGCATGCTTCTGGGATGGCTGTAGCACCTGGTGTGGAGAGAGACAGACTTTCATGTATGTGCAGTGGAACTAGAAGTGTCCTAAAGTCAAGTAGAGTGTGGCTCAGAGCGGTGCTGAGCTTCTCTGCTGAGTAGGTGAAGAGGTCAAACCCTGAGAGCACATGGCAAGGTCAAGGGTCATCTACAGTTGCTACAGAATCCCTTGCTTAGCTATGGGTGTCATAGATGGATAGTGGGTTATTCTGTTGTTTTTAGGGGAAAGAGAGACAGGTTTTGTAGTCACTGATTGGCAAGTAGAATCCTGTGGGTTCATATGCTTATCAGCTCAAAACAGAGTTCACTCCTTGAAAGTGTGGATCTGAGAGGCAGTGTTGGGAATGATATCTAGTTCTGGGCTTGAATCTAGGAAGATGCTTTAAAGATTAAGATCAAGGGTGGGTAGGATAGCTCAGTGGTTAAATGTATGTTCCTGTTTATCTTCATTCAACTCCCAGAATCCCCATGGTGGAAAGAGAGAAATGACTCTGACAGCTTGCTCTCTGACCTCCACAGATGCACTCCTGTACTTACATACATTCATGTACAAACAAAATAAATACATGCTTAAAATTTTTTTTTAAGTTGAAATAAGTTTCCAGGGAGGTGGTTCAATCACATGCTCTTGCAGAAGACCTGAGTTTAGTTGCCTGACTTATGCAGGGTGGCTCACAGCTGCCTATAACCCTGTTCTGGGGGATCCAGTGCTCTCTTTTGGCCTGTGTAGGCTCCTGCTCTCACATGCGCACATCCTCACATGTGTACACATAATCAAAATAAAACAAAAATAAATCCTTCCAGGTTCAGCAATCAGATCTCTCTCCTACACTCCACAGCACCTCCGGTTTGCACTTGTCTCTACTGCTTCTCTGTCCACAGTGGCGTCTTTCCACTTACGCTATTCAAGTTGCTTTGTCATGGATGTTTGGGGCTGAGAGTTTTGGCATGTAGGTGTGTGAGAAAAAAGTGGCCTCTGAGAGATGGTTCTTCTTCTCATAGCCACTTTGCTCTCTCTTTCAGGACTTCGGATAAAAGAGACGAAGGAAGTTTATGAAGGGGAGGTGACAGAACTCACTCCATGTGAGACAGAGAACCCCATGGGTGGTTATGGCAAAACTATCAGCCATGTGATCATAGGACTCAAGACTGCCAAAGGAACCAAACAGCTGAAGGTGAGTCTGTGGGGGCTCTTACCTTAACCCTCAGTGCTGTGTGGCTCTGGAGGAAGGTGTGACCTCTGCCTGTGTTCTGTGCACTGTGACCGTGGGGCTGCACAGGTCACCGTGAAGGTGTTAAATGATGGTACAGGACCTGGCACTTGAAGACTCAGAGGCTGTAACTGCTACTCTCTTCCTCCTAGAAAACCACACGTGTGCATTAGAATGAGCTGATAGGTAAGTGACGAGCCTGTCTCTGCCATGCCATATTCCATATGATACTTCATATCCAAGGCCCTAGCCCTCCGATGCACACAGAAAGCAACACCTCTAGGAGTCTGAGTTGCAGGGCAGATAGCTCGGTGGACTGCAGGACTCTTACAGCAGCTCTTGATAGGCTCCCATGGGTTGAAGCTCGAGGCCTGCAATGTACTGAGTGGGCCTTTGTCTGACCTTTGAGCATTATCCTGTTCCTGTTGTCCTTTAGGACACAAGCTGCGATGCTGGAGATCAGAGCATAGACTTTAAAGTCAAAAGAAATCTCTGGCTTTGCTAACTTTTATTTTAACTTTTAGCTTTGTCTCTTCCATACAGACAGGTGATGTGGTCTCTGAGCAGCTGTCTGTCTGCTAACTAGGAATGTTAATTGCTTATCTCACATAGTCCTGAAGATGAAATTTGTAGTTTTAGATCCACAATGAGAGGTGGATATTCATGTCTATCCTAGCTCTGCTTTAGTTATTGCCACAATTACTAGAAAACGTCATCAGGCCCTCCTTGAGTGTGTGTTAGCCTAGAGCTGACAGCTTCAATAGATGCTGTCAGTTCATGTGTGTATACATACCAAAGCTCCCTTGGAGGGAAGTTAGCACTGGTCACAGACTCCATGCAACCTGCATTAACCAATCCAGAATGCATGGCAAGGCTGGCTCTGACCTGGCAATATGGATCTTCCTGTCAGCTTGTTCTGAAACCCCAGAAAGTTACCTGGGCTCTATGGACCCAGCATTTCATCTGAGGTGTTCGATCAACTGGGTAATTTCTGTTTTTATTCCACTCTGATTTTTCTGGTTCTGTGATTCTGAGGTTGTTTCTTGGTCACTGTTTTATGGAGAGCATAAAAATGTCACTTTTTCAAAGAGCTGTTTTCTCTTTTTTCCTAATGGGGGTTCTTCATCCCAGGAGCTTGCCTCGGTAGCTCTCTCTGTTGAACGCAATGCTCAGGCTTCATTCTATATTCATGAGGTTTCCTAGTAGGAGGCAGCACCTTTTCAGTAATCACAGCTTCAGCCAATTCATTTGGGAAATTAACTACTATGAAAATACTTGAGGGACACACACACACACACACACACAAAACATGTGGTATATCCTTGAGTGTATCTTATTCTAAAAGACCTGCAACTTAAATTTGACCTGTCTATGAGGCTACCCTAAGAGTTTCTTTTAGGAAAATTAGAGGAAAGTAAAAGAGAAAAACCTCAAGCCACTGATGGTTCCTCCCTGTGTCCCATTCTTAGTCCTGGGCAGCTACTCTCTGTCTCTATAGGTCTGCATGCTGGGGACATTTCATAGAGAAGGAGCCATACAGTATGTTTTTTCCTGTTTGACTTCTACCCAGTGCTGAGTTTTCACTCTTCAATTGTGTTCACAATAGACCTCTGGTTTTCCCCTATTGCAACCGCGTATGTAATATCTCTGTTTGAAGTTTAACCTAAAGAGATGTGTCTAAAAGATGCTGTCCTAGAATATCAGTAGCCAAGGGCATGGGTCTGGGCTGCCCAGGAAAACTGCAGGCCTGTCTGTGCTTCTTGGCAGTCTGCCTGTGCCCATAGGCAGGCCCTAAGCACTGGCATTGACTCAGAACCTGGGAGAGTTCTAACTTATGTCTCATTTTGAAGTTTATGCATCTGTGATAGTGTCTTGATGCAGTTTAGGTAGATGAGGAATCAAGGAAATCATGAGCCTGGCAGGATACTAGCCTGGTAAGCAGGTACTGGCAAGTTCTGTGTTAGGAAGATCCAGGGCTACCTGAGGGAGGGGAGGAGCGTAGTACAGTCAAATGAAGAGGGATAATAGGGCTGTGGTTCCATGGTCAGCATTGTTCATACTTAAGAGCTAAGTCAGAGCCATCTACGAACTCCCACCTCACTCCTTTCTGGCCTCTAAAACTAAGGAAGGTGAACCATGGTGTCCTGGTACCCTATGGCTGACTTGTGGGCCCACTTTCTCTCCTCCTCTCCCTGGACTGATCACCCGCATCCCACTCTGATGTGCTCTGGCTTTCATGTTCCCCACTGATGGATGGTCCACATAGTTGCTGGCTTCTTGATATTCCATGGAGAGACACCTCACAGCGTGCTAGAAAGAAGTCAAATATGTGTTGCAGGTCTATGAATTGCCCTTGTTTTTTTCAGCTGGACCCCAGTATTTTTGAAAGTTTGCAGAAAGAGCGAGTAGAGGCTGGAGATGTGATTTACATTGAAGCAAACAGTGGAGCTGTGAAGGTAATGTCCTTTCTTCATGGGACAAAGCACTGTGTCTGATTTGTGTTCATGGGAAGACCTGGGTGCTGGAGGAGGGTGGGCACTGCCTGGTGCCATGCCATGGGAAGGGCAGAGTTGTCCCTCTGTGTATTATAAAGTTTCTTTCTTTTCCTTTATCTTCATTCTTTAACCTTCTCATGATGAAAACAGACAGTCTGTTAGAAATACTAAGACCTGTTTAGAGGGGGAGTACAGGGTGAGAGACCAAAACAACTTTAGTCATTTTCAAATTGAAATGTGCAGTGTATTTAATCTTCCTTTATCTCTCTGGTATTTTCTTTCTAAGATATATGCATGTGGGAAGGAATGCGGCATTAGCTGGCATTCTTTTCGTATCTGATTCCCAGTGTCCTGTACAGGGTTGCTCACTGTTTAATGGATGAGCATAATACTTGATATCATGCAGTAAATCACCCACCTACAAAAGAGGCTGAGCAGCTCCCTCTGTCTCCAGTTAATCTACTGGATTTGCCCTTTATCAGGAATTGCATACAGTTACGGGTGTTGGAGGGACTCTGGAGAAAGTATTGGGTATCTCCAACCCGCCGAGAGCCTCCTTTTCTTGGCAGAGGGCAAGTGGGCACACTGGGGTCGGGCACATTGGGAGATTGTCAGGGAGACTATCCTTGTTAGGCTACAGTTGGGAACCAAGCCTTTTGTATCATTGAACACTCTGTCACTTGAGGACTGGGCAGTAAAAACCCGCATAACATTTATGTTTCTCTGTCTACAGAGGCAAGGCAGGTGTGATACCTATGCCACAGAGTTTGACCTTGAAGCTGAAGAGTATGTCCCTTTGCCAAAGGGAGATGTGCACAAGAAGAAGGAAATCATACAGGATGTGACCTTGCATGACCTGGATGTGGCCAATGCACGGCCTCAGGTACTGCTGTGCCACTGTGGGCAGCACACTTGCCTTTTGTCTCTTTCTGGAAGCTCTGGGGATGAATCGGCAAGATCTTGCTGTCACTTTGGAGGCAAGCACTCCTTTTTTGTCCGTGATGTTCAGCAATTAGCATGGGCATGAGCTGTGCAGGACTCCTTTGTTCCCATTCTAGTGCAGCAGTCACAGATGATTTCCTGGGCTATTTCTTCTCCCAGCCAAGCCTCCCGCCCTGAGCTAGCCAGCTTCCTCCCTGGCTTCTGTCCAGCCTTGGCTTGTGCCTGAATGCTCAGAGTGTTACTGGCAGGAGGGTGCAAGTACTCTGTGAGCCTCACAGGTTTCTGAAAGCCTAGCACAGCTCCGACCATCCCTCCACTGAGCAGGGCCTCAGCACCTTTAGCTTTGAGTTGGAATCAAGTCTGCAACTCTGGAGGGACAGTGGATACTTAGACGTTGACTGATAACTGTAGGGAAGGATGGCATCCCCTAACCACATCTCTGAGAAACATTCGAAGAACCAAAGTACACATGTTGTTGGCGGCCTTTTAGGTTGCATTCCATTTTATCCTCCCTAGGCCACCTCTTCATCAGGAGAGGAGTCTCCGAAGGCTTTGCTCAAGAGATTGTTGACACTGGTCTTAGACCAGCAAGTGCCTTCAGGAGGTAGATAGATGTCTGTCTCCAAACTGACCCCAGAAGCCTCTGCTTTAGGCTGAGTGTGGGGTCAGGAGCAAGTCAGCAATTGTGTAGGGGCCTGAGCACTAACAGAGCAGCTCTTTAGGAAGAAGGTACAGACTGTACCAAAGCTTCGAGTCATAGACGAGCTTGTGTCCAGGGGAGAGTGTGTGATCCTTTGTGGCTAATTCAGGAATAACGAATTTAAAAAGATACAGTGAGGAGAGGAGGCTACCCTCCCCACTGTACTCTCAGTGGAAAGAATTTGTTTGATTCCTATAGGTCTGAAGTCTGTGAAAGTTCCTCTGTGTTCAGAAGCTTCTCAAGGTAGTTGGCATGGTGGCACAGACCTTAACCCCAGCACTCAGAGGTCAGAGGTAGGGGGATCTCAGAGTTCACAGCCAGCCTGGTTTATAGAGCAAGTTCCAGAACAGCCAGGGCTACATAAAGAAACCCTGTCTCAAAAAAATGCATATATACATAACATCCATAAAAATAAAAGCTTATTAAGCTTTCCAGGGGACTCGGGGTCTCAAGTACATTGACATTGGAAATCTATATGAAGCAGGAAAATTAAGTTTTGGTAGCCTTCCTGGACAGCAATGCTGACTGAGTCTTCTCTTATCCAGGGGGGACAAGATATCCTATCCATGATGGGCCAGTTGATGAAGCCAAAAAAGACAGAGATTACAGGTAAGAGCCAGTGTTCTGTCATTCTGGAGCCTGCAACAGGATCGGGACCCTGGGTGCAGGGCTCTGGCTCTGTGTGCAGATCTAAGCAAAGTGTGTGTGGGACTGGTGTCCTCCCTCCTCTAAGATCATAGCCTAGCCCTGTCGTCTGTGCTCTGCCTAGATGGTCAGTAGTATGCTCTCTGGCTCCACACACCTAGAGTTTCGTGTCCTGTAGGGAGGTTGAGAAGTGGGCACTCTGCTGCCACGGCAGTGCCACCTTCCTCCCCATTCTGCTCCTGTGTGGCCATTACCACCCTTCTCCCCCACCTGTGTTCTCTTTTCCCTAATGACCTACAGTCTCACTCTCTCTGAAGTGTGAGTGATACACTGAAGTCTCAGTGACCGTGGAGGGCTCAGCCAGAGGAGCAGCTAGAGACAGTTCTAGAGAAACTGTCTGATTTTTCCCTTGGCTTTGTGTGGCTGCTGAGATAGGGTGTTATTGTGTAGTCTGGAATCTTGCACTCTGTATCTCCTGCCTCATCCTCCCTAGTGTTGGGGGCACAGGTGTGTGTGCTGCACCCAGCAACAGCCACTGTCTTTTGCCCTGAGTTCTTTATTCTCAGGCAGTTCTTACCTGGTAGATTTGGTGGAAGAGGCAGCAACTCCTGCAGGACTTTTGGTTCTGTTTGTGACCAGACCCTTCTGGTGTTTTTCAGGCTGGGTTGTGACTTTGGGTAGCTTATATATGACTCTAGATAACCTCATCTTCTAGGAGCTAGAAAGCATCTTACTCTCCAGTGAGGGCTGAGACTACACTTGATGGAAGGCTAATTAACCTTACACTGTCATATGTGGCCACAAGACAGGGACATTTACAGAACACAGAACAGGAAGATTTGCATATGAAAACTGGTATCCTGGGCTCCAAATCTTCCAGTATCTGAGATCAGGTTGGAACTGGATCATCATCAGGTTGGGAGAATGAGCTAGTGAGGTGGGGTGGGGAGTGTGAGGAGGTCTTGGTCTTCCTTTGCACAGCCCTCTTGGGGTTAGCCAAATAACTTTAGGGAAAGCTGCCTGTTTTGTGGCCTTTAGGTGTGTTTGTTCCTGTCTCAGAAGATATAACTGAAACTGGAGTGTGGCCCAGGCCTGCTGGGGCCTCACAACCAGGGAACCAGGTGACAAGGGTAGATTTGGATGAAAGTCAGCTCGTAGTGGGAGCTATTTGCTGGTGCTGACCCTGCCATCCCTCATCTAGATAAACTGCGAGGGGAGATCAACAAAGTGGTGAACAAGTACATTGACCAGGGCGTTGCAGAACTGGTTCCTGGGGTGCTCTTTGTCGACGAGGTCCACATGCTGGATATCGAGTGCTTTACCTACCTGCACCGAGCCCTGGAATCTTCCATCGCCCCCATTGTCATCTTTGCTTCTAACCGAGGCAATTGTGTTATCAGGTAAGGCCTTTCCTGCCTGCCCCCAGACTTCCCACCTTCCTTCTAGTGAGTTTCCCACTTGGACGGAGTACACCTGCAGCACCAGAGACAGATAGGGAAGAAGCAAGGTTGTGTCTTAGAGGTGTTGTGATGAGAAGGGTCTTCCTAGTGGTTTTTAGGGCCATTGAGTGTACAAAGGATGACCACGTAGGGCTGGTTTTTGGTGGAATGTCATGGGTTAGCTGACTTCTTACATCACCTGCTGAGAGGTAGGCATGGCCAACTTCACTTCAGGTGAGGGAACTGAAGGATGTAACTTGGCCCAATTCTTCTCACCCCACAGACCTTTCTGTGACACAGTGGTACCTTGCTGGCCATCCTCCCTTATGCCCCCTTGAGAGTCTCTTCTCTGTTATTGCAGACCCAAAGCTGGGGCAGAGGACTTTTCCAGTCTCCATGTTGTCTTTAATACTCTGGGCCTGAGCTGCAGAGAATGTACACACTTTTGTCTGAGACCCTTGTCAAGTCCCTAATATGCGGTTGTAGTGTCCTAGAGATTTCCTGTGGTCCTTTGGGACGTTCAGGGTTAGCTTCTGCAGTGCTGGGATGGATAGGACTTCTTTTCAAGCCCACATCAGTTTCATAAGACAGTGCCCTGGGGCTTGTGATTCTGGCAGTGGGCACTGGGAACTGGGAAAGGGCCCTATGGCCCATGAGTGTTCATACTAGCTAGAGCTATAGGGAACTAGAAGTCCAGACTGCAGGCTTGCCGCTCCATGAGGATGGGCCATGTAGAAGAATATCACTGGCTCTCACTGGAGAAACGTATTCTACACTAAGATTGTCCACATTGGGTGCTACTGGCTCTGGGGCAGGCTAGTGGGGAGCAGTCTGGTGCTTGCTGTGAACACTAGTACATTACAACAGCAGCCCGCCTCCGCTGTGTCCCCCTACCCACTTATAACTGGGTTATGTTTGTGGTTCATTGTGTGGCTGCTCTGGCACCCTGTGATGCAGTCTGGCTAAGAGGAGTGTCACAGGTGTGTCCTGCAGTGTTGGAGGAAGCTGCTGTGCCAAGTCCAGGCCAACTTCTGGAGAGGATCAGGGCACCTGGGTGCCATCTGGAAGCTACATGTGGGCCCTGACCCAGGAAGCCTGGCACCTGTGGCTCTGCTGGAGACTTGCTTTTTTTGCACAGCTTCATCTGTGCTCAGCATGAACACATGATGCCCCCTGCTGGGAGCTCTGCAAACAGAGCTAACCTAGCCCAGTGGGTGCCAACAAAGGCTGGCAGCTCTTGGTCTGTTTCCAGGGCTATATCCAGGAGGAAGGAGCTGTTGATCCCAGCCTGCTTGTGAGAACCAAGCTCTAACTAGCCATGTGAACTAACCACCAAGTGGACTTGGTACTGAGTGATAGTGGGGATGCTCCATCATGCTGACAATATCCCCAGGAGATGGTGGAAAGCCCACACTTGGAGTACCACAGCGAACTGCTGATCTTGCCAACCTGGACAAGCAGGGCGTGTGGCTTGGGTTTGGGTGAAGACTGGACTCCAGAGTACACACTCTCAGAAAGTTTTTTAGCCCGAATGCTAAAAGGCAGAGTTCAGGAATATCTGCACGGTGTGAGCAGCCTGTGAGTTGTGCACAGCCTTCTCCCCCGAGGAGCTCGCTGTTGAGCTCTTGAGCCACAAGCATCATATCTGACACCCAAACTCTGAAGGGAAATTGTAGTGCTAGGACTTTCTCCTTGTCAGCTTTCTGGAGCTCTCTGTATGAGCCACAGAGGAAATGATGTCAGGGCACCCTGACACCCGAGGGTAGATGAGGTTATCTCCCAATAGTAGACTACAAGCTGGAAAGTCCATGTGATCTTCAACCCAGTGGCTGCTGGGCAGTGAGTAGGCAAAAAGTGTTGAGTGTGGCACCACTTGGAGCTGGCTGTAGGTGGAGTTTCTCTGAGTCTCAACAGCTGCTCCCAAATAACCACATAGAAACATATATTAATTATAAATGCTTGATCAGTAGCTCAGGCTTGTTACTATCTCTTACAACTTAAATTAACCATTTATATTAATCTACATTCTGCCATGTGGCATTACCTTTCTATCATCTTGTACTTCCTGTTTCCTCTACTGACTGGTGACTCTTCTGACTCTGTTCTTCTTCCCAGTGTCCTTAGTCTGGTTCTCCTGCCTAACCTTATCCTGTCCAGCTATTGGCCAGTCAGCTTCTTTACTAAACCAATCACAGCAACAGTATAAGGGAATGCTCCACAGCTGGCATCAGGGAACACTAGGCTCTGACATCCAATGCTGTGAAAATATAGTCATGATAGTGCCTTTCCAGAAGTTGACTTACATCTACCTTTTGGCTTCTGGCCATCTTACCAGCTGTGTGCTAGTGGCTTCACGGGTTGAGCCTCAGACATGAGCCCATTGCCTGCAGGCCTTGTGTTGTCTGGAACATGAGTTCTAGCACTAGCCTGGTTCCCACAAGGGAAATGTCAGTCATGTGGAAGTCCATAACCTTAAGCAAGTTCCTTGACCTAAGCATCCTCCTGGTCCCATCATCATCAGAAGGGGATGGTCAGTGTTTTTCTTGGAAATTATACAAATTATATAGTCCCAACCATTTGTTACTACTTCATGACTGTAATATAACTATCTGTTTTAGGCAGTGACCTACAGGTTGAGAACCACTGCTCTAAGCCATGTGGGCCTGGAGTTCTGTACCATAGGCTTGTCCCTGCTTATCTGTCCTGTTCATGGCACTGCCTCAGTAACCTGTGGTAGCATGGCAGGCCTTGTGGCCCTGTCATAGGCCCTCTTGGCCCTGGCAGACTACCCTCTTCTGGGTAATGTCCACCAGTGGATGCTGGAGGAGAAGGAACTTGCCCCTTTGCTATCCCGAGGAATCCTATCCCTTTGGATCCAGGAGTGTCAGCTGTTAGATGAGAGTGGCCAGCACTGACCTCAGCTCTGCCTGTGAGAGGTTCCATTTCCCATGGAATCATGTCTTCCTGGGATTTAGGAAGGTCGGTAGGAATTTCTGAAGGTTGGTTACCTTGTTTTACCAGTGTCAAGACTTAGCCTCGTGTGGTCTCCCTTCAGTGTTGATCTGTGACAGATGTCCAGAATGACGCTTTTAAAAGACACTGTCTTATAGACATATCTGATGCATAATGAAGCATTCAGTGGTTTGTAGTATATTTGCTGTCTCTCCTGATTTGCCTTTTTTCATATAAATGGCACTAAACTTGTGGTTGGCTTTTTCACTTATTCTCAAGTTCATCTGTGTTGCTCTTTACATTTTGTTGTAGAACCATATTCCATAGTGTGGAATATTTAATGACACATGTCATCTGTACATTCCTCAGCAGTAGTTCTTTCAGCTGTGATGAGTGATGCTGCTGTGGACATAGTTGTGACTTCTGTGGGGTGTGTCCCTAGGAGAATGGGTGCTGGGTTAAGTAGTAACTGCTCAGCCTTTTTTTAGCAATGATGACTCTTCCCAAATCACTGCCCTCTTTACGCCCCCTCCCCAGCATTGGGCAGAGTCCCATAAGCCCATTCTTGCAGCACTCCCCAACATCTGTCTTTCCAGTTAGAGACACCAGCAGTGGGGCGTGCAGCACACTAGTTTGACTTGTGTTTCCTAATGGGTGGTGGGAAGTTGAACATTTTATTTTTCTAGTCACTAAGAAGTCTTTGGAGAAATGCTTGCTCATGTCCTATGCCTATTTGTTTTCTTGTAACAGAGTCTCATATATCCCAAGCTGGCTTCAAACTTATGCTGTGTAGCCCAAGTTGATAACTTGAGATTACATATGTGCCCAGTTTTCATTTAGGTTGTTTGTCTTTATTCTTAAACAGTAAACATTCTTTATGGCCAGGCACCTTCAATTCCAGCACTCAGGAGGCAGAGACATGTGGATCTCTGTGAGTTTGAGGACAGCCAGGGATACTAACTCTAATTTTGGGACTAGGAGTTCAGCTCAGTAGAGTACTTGCCTTGTATGTTCAGTCCTATGGTTTTCATCCTACTGCCCCCAGTAACAAATTCCAGTCCATCTGGAAACAAAAGCCTGCCTGCCTTTGTTTTCTTCCAAGAGTCTACAGTTCAGCTCTTGGTTCATATAAATCATTTGGGTTTAATTTTTGTGCATAGTCAAAGAGGGTCAGTTCTACATCACAGACATAGAGATGTCTAGCTATCATAGACCCATTCATTGAAATGATCATCCTTCAAAAAATATTTATTGTGTATGCGTGTGCATGCATTTATGTGCATCATATATGTGTGTGCAGGTGCTACAGAGGTCAGAGGATACTGGATACCCTGGAACAGGTACAGGTGGTTCTGAACCACCTGGTGTGGTATTGGGAACTGAACCTGGGCCCTCAAAGAGCAGTAAGCTCTCATAATTGCAGAGACATTCCCCAGCCCCAAATGACCATTCTTATCGAGTGGCATTGGCAACCAAGTCATATGGCTGTCCTTTTAAAAGTAGTGTCATTGTGTCCACAGGGCTGAGGTCAGGAGCCTGTCAGGAAGTTGCCTTTTGAATTGCTTGGTTGTTTATTGTGTTTCAGCCATCAGAAAAACCTTGTGTCACCTGTGTCCCTGGCATTGTGGATTACAGAGAGCAACAGTGGGCACTGATCCTCAATCAGGTGCTGTTCTACCTATGAACATCTGGCAATACCTGGGGACATTTTTATTTTTCATGACTCAGTGCTTTGGGTGTCACAGTGCAGAAAGTATGGGGTCCAGAAGTCAGTAGTGGCATGATACAGAGCCCAGAGTTTAGGCAGAGGAGTGTTAAAAAGTACGTGGAGTATTTGCTCAAGTGAAAGCTGTTTGTAGAGGTCCAGCACATCCTGCAGAGGCATGGTACCCAAGCTCAAGGCACATTGGGCATGTAGGCTCACCACCCAAGCTATCTACCTAGAAGCGTGATTAATTAGAATACATTTAAGAAGTTTGTAGTAAGATGTGGCTCTCCTCTGTTCCTAGTTCAGTGCTGGCTCTGCAGATGCCACTGAACAGTGTCCCTGTGTCTCAGATGGGAGTCCACAAATAATTTCCATGAACGTATTCTCTAGAAGAATCTTTGTGCTTCAGATTCATCACTTGAATGATTAAATAGTAATTGGCAGTTCTTAATTTTTTTTTTTAATACTCTTTGGCTCTTCAGGAACCACTACCCAGATACCAAATAAATCACATGGAGTCTTATTCTTTCTTATGAATGCTGGCCTTAACTTGGCTTGCTAGCGTTTCTTAAATTATCCTGTCTACCTTTTGCCTCTGGGCTTTTACCTTTCTCTATTTCTTTATATCTTTTCTTTCCTTCTTTCTCTGTGCTTTGCTGTGTAGCTGGGTGGCTGGCCCCTGATGTTCTCCTCCTTTTCTTGCTCCTTGTCCAGATTTCTCCCCCCTATTCATTCTCTCTGCCTGCTAGCCCCGCCTATCCTTTCTCCTGCCTTGCTATTGGCTGTATAGCTCTTTATTAGACCAATCAGGTGTTTTAGGCAGGCAAAGTAACATGGCTTTCCATAGTTAAACAAATACAACATAAAAGAATACAGCACATCTTTGCACCATTAAACAGATATTCCATAGCATAAATGAATATAACACATCTTAAACTAACATTCCACAACACTTAATAACTTTTGAGTGGTCTTTTGGTTTAAGATTTAACTTTCATGGACTCGGCCATAAGGAAGCTCATTAACCACATTTGTGTGGGCTGCTGGAGGGCATTCATTTCTCACACACCCTTTTCCATGACATTTCTTACTGTCTTGGACTATTTCAACATTTTTAGACATTCTCAGAACCCCCCCCCCAAAAAAAAAAGCCCTCCCAAATAAACTTTAAGAAGAGTTGAGAGGGAATTCAGTAACAAAAATCACTACTGTTTATCTATATTTCTAAAACTTTTAAAAATATCTGTTTATCTTATGTGTATAAATGTCTTGCCTCTCTGTGTCTATGTACGACATGTATGCAGGAGCCTGTGGAGTCCAGAAGAGGAAATTGAATCCTCTGGAATTGGAATGTGGCTTCTGGGAACAAAACAACAGGTCCTCTTCAAAAGCAACCAGTGGCCTTAGCCACTGAGCTGCCACCAGCCTGTTTCAACCAGAACCTTTCCTTTCCTCAAAAACAGGACTCCTGTAGCCCTTAAGCATCCAGTCTCATCTTCCCACTCAGACCACAGCAGACCTCAGTAGCTTTTGACTTCCTTCTGTGAATATGACCGTTAGTTTCCTGGCATGCAGTCTGTCACCTTTGTCCTTGTGCCTGGCTTATTTTACTTAGTGGGTTTCCAGTTTATCCAGTGCTGCCACACATCTTACTTTCATTTATTTTTATAATAAATATACACTGATACTTAACTAGTTAAAAAGAATTTCAAAATAGATGTTTGAATATTTTTTCCTTCCTTTTTTGTGTCTGTGTGCACGTTCTCACACTCCATAGCACCGCACACTTGTGGAGGTTTTTGCTTTGCTCCATGTGGGCTCTGGGAATTGAACTCAGACTATTAGGCTTGGTAAACCCCTTTGCCTGCTGAACCATGACGCCAGTCCTGAAACCACATATTTTGATATTAACAATTAAATTGAGGTGACATGCCTTGTTCTTTGTTATCTTTTGCAGTTGTGACTACGCTTAAGATGCTAGGGAGCCTGATGGCCTCCCATGTTAGGATGGCCTGCTCCAGAGGCCCACAGCTATTAAGCTCTCCTGGCGGCAGCTAGGCTGGCCTGAAGAGCACCAGTGTTTGCCCAGTGTGTGTCGCATCAGGCAGCTGGCACAGACCTGGCAGGTTGGCAGGCCTCCTCTCCTGGCTGTTGACAAGGGCTTGGCTAAGGGTTGAAGAAAAAAACAAAGGATGTAATTGGACAATTCTTGGGAAGAAAAGAGTGAATGTTAGGGAAAACATTTGTGCCTCATCAGTGACCAAGGAAATGCAACTCAATCAAGGTGTTCCCCTTTTCCTTTTTCTAAATCACTAAAGCAAAAGATATTTAGGAATTCAAATGCTTGGTTCTAACTATGATATTGGGCAGCTGGGTTACTCATGTAGCTTTGTTGGCTGGCACAGTCATCCATTCCTCAGACCCTTGAGCTGGTCAGCATGGTGATAGTTTCAGAGGTAATTCACTAATGTGTGCTGTCAAGTAAAAGTTAAGCATGCTTATCAAGACTGAAACAACAAACAAACAAAAAAAAATGCACACATTGGCAGTGTAACTATGAGACATTCATTGAAAGTATGGCAGATAGGTTTTTTGTTTTTGTTTTGTTTTATTTGTTTTTGTTTTGGTGTGTTCTCCCTTCCCAAACTTTCTATTTCTGGAATAATGAAGCTGTTCCCCTGGGCCACCTGACCCTGATGCTCAGGGATGCTAGCGACCTACTATGGCGTGAGTGCCTCTACTTATGTGTCTGTTGTCCAGGGTCTCAGAGTTCCTTGGGTAATGGGAGTGATTTTGGCTCTTGCAGGGGCACCGAGGACATCACCTCTCCACATGGCATCCCCCTGGACCTGCTGGACCGGGTGATGATCATCAGGACCATGTTGTACACACCACAGGAGATGAAGCAGGTCAGCTCCTGAGCCCCCCATTCTCACTCCTCTTTCTACCCACCTCTGACCCCTTAGCTAGCCTCGGCCTGGCTTTGGTTTATCAGTCTGAGCAAGTCACAGTGTCCTTGAGGCTCTGAAAGATGGGTCATTTTGAGTGGACATTCTCAGATGAATTAGAACCTCTGTTCCTTGTGGGTCTGGTCCATCTACTCTTGATGAGCTTGTGGAAAAGAGGAAAGAAAACATGGACTTGATGGCCACTGGATGACATCAGCCTGAAGAAGGGACAAGTATGACGTAGTTGCCTGACATGGTAATGCATACCTGCAATCCCAGCACTCCGGGGAATGGAGTAAGAGCCTGTCTCAAAAGGAAATAGCAGCCGGTGGTAATGGCATACTTTTAATCCCAGCACTAGAGAGGCAGGGGCAAGCAGGCAGGTGGATTTCTCTGAGTTTAAGACCTCCTAGTCTAGCATTCCAGGACAGCTGGGGCAGTTACACAGGAAAACCCTGTTTCAGGAAAACAAACAAACAAACAAAAAACAAAACAACAAAAAGGGAAACAAGCAAACAGCCATTCTGGGGCTGTAGCTTGTTGGCAGATTGATTTTCTAGGATGCATAAAGCCCTGGTTTGGGTCCCCAGAACCATGTAACCTGGGCTTGGTGAAGCTTGCCTGTAATCCCAACACTGGAGAAATGGAGGTGGGAGGAGTCTCCTTAGCTAATAGTGAGTTGGAGGCTAGACTAGACTTTAAGAAAAACAAAAACCTAGACATATGAGACTACTGAGGTTAGCTTAAACAGCTGTCCTACGGTTATAAAGCTGGCTAGTAGCTAGGGCAGGACAAGATGCCTGGAGCATTCACGGATGTGTGGCTCCTCTGTTCTGGGCACACTCTGAAACTGGGTGCGGCCCTCTCAGTGCTTCTTATTGATGGCACTCCGGGAGGTCTTGGTGACACACCAGCAAGTATGGTATCTCCATAACCAGCTGTGGCCGTCCTTAGTGCCACTTGTGTACCTGATTTAGGAGGTCACCTCATGGCCCTTGTGTCAGTATCTTTCAGTTACTGTGACAGTCTTAATCAATCTAAGTATGGAAAGGTTTATTTTGGAACATGGTTTCAGTGGCTTTAGTTTGTCACTTGACCCTGTTGCTTTGAGCCTATAACTATATAGTGTATCATGGAAAGGACATATAGCAGAGGTGGCCACTTACCTCACAGTGGCCTATAAACAAAGAGAGATAGGAGAGGCCTGGGATCCCAGTTCCTTCTGAGAAGGCCCAGCCCTCGTGGCCTGACTTCCTCCTACTCATCCCTGTGTCTTGAAATGGTCATTACCTCCCAGGCTGGTGCCAGGGTGGCTGCTCATCAGAAGCAGAAGCAAAACCAAACTGCTGACCAGGAAGTGCTTGCTGTTGAGTCAAAGCTTGAGTCGTGTCAGGAAGTGGCACTCACTCCTGTGGCTCCCTGCCTAGCTGAGTGGCTTGAGTACCTGGCACTCTGGTGGTTGGTCTTGATTGTCAGCTTGACACACCTGGGGAAGAGGGAGCCTCCATTGGGAAATTGTCTCCATCCAATTGGCCTGTGGGCATGTCTGTGGGGCATTTTCTTGATTACCAATTAATGTAGGCTGGCCCAGCCCACTGCGGGCAGTGCCATTCCTAGGTGGACCTGGGCTGTATAAGAAACTAGCCAAACATGAGCCCAGGATCTGCACGGTAAGCAGTACTCCTCCATGTCTCTGTTTCAGTTCCTGCATCCAGGTTCCCGCTTGAGTTTCTGCCCTGGCTTCCCTGGACAATATCCTGTAATCTATGAGATGTGATAGACTTTTCCTCCCCAGTTGCTTTGGTCAGTGTTTTATCACAAACTAGAACAGTGCCTTCTCTGGTAAATGAGAGCCCTACCTTTGGTTTTGAGACATTGTCACTCAGATGTGACAAAGAGAACTCTCTCCTTGCTTTGCAAAATTATCACATGCATTCTGTGTGATAGTGACAGGACCAGGGCACCATCATCCTCAGCTGCCTCATGGTCTGCCCCTAGGGTCTTTGACAACTGCTTTCTAATAACTAAGTGGTGGAGCTGGGCCCATCCAGAGTTGCTCACCTTGGAGCTCCAGGCGAAGCTCCTCTGGAGTGAGTGCTCTGCATCTCCTCATACTGGTGCTGTGATTGACAGGCCTGCTCGAACCAGTCTCCAGGCTTCTGTTCGTGGCTGCCTGTCTGGGTCTTGCTTTGGCCTTGGTGGCTTCAGGGATCCTCTCAGCCTTTTGCTGGAGTTAAGGCCGGTTTTACACAGACAAACTTTAACATGTGAAGGGTGCCACTAGTGCTGACATCTCATAACATTCCTGCAGCTTATTAAATGATTAAAGAGCTCATCCATGAGCTGCCTGTTTCCAAGCAGCTGAGGTAGGCGCTCCCATGATTGTTCTGGCCTCTTCTAGAGACAGTGAGAGCAGATATCCCTGGCATTATGGAAGGAACCCAAGGCACTGATCCAGTACAGCAGAGAGGTGTGGCCAGCCCTCCCATCAGTGAGCCTCTGGCCTTCAGTGTGTGTATCTGTCTGGAGTTGTCAGCACTGGGGATGGGACCTAGGACCCTATGCATGCTGAGAGCATGCCCTGCGCTGATATCCACTGATGTGCTCAGTCCTCTTGTAGCTCCAGAACATGCTGAGAACATGCGCGTCCACTGATGTGCACTGATGTACCCAGTCCCTCATGTAGCTCCAGAATACGCCTGAGCAGCCATGTTTGCTGTTGGCCCTAGGTCTTCCTTGTCCAGCTTTTGGTCACAAGTCCTTGAGTCGTGTAGCTGACTGACGGAGCAGAGCAGGGCATCCTTTCCAGCTTTCTTTCCACAGCTCTTGAACACATCTGGTGTCTGTCTTGGGCCGCTCTGCTGTTGGACCTGATAGCTGAGCCTGTGTAGATGATCATATCCTGACCCCTGAGGAGCACAGCAGATGTGTTTGTGGCCTCTGTAGTGTTGGGGCCATGTTTGAACCAGTCAAGAGGTTCCCCCCAATTCTGCTCTCACAGCCTTGTCTGGATGAAGGTAGCACCAGCAGTGGTGGCCTGTGAAGAGGCCACCTCTTAAGAATGCATGCTAGCCTGCTGACCGCAGCTCCAGGCAGCTCACAGTGACAGGCAGCTGATGACTGCTGACCCCAGCAGAGTCTCAACTGTCAGCCACAGCCGTCTCGAGCCTCCACTCCTCTTTTCTTTCCAGAGCCTGGTGTTAGGACTCAGTGTCTTCCCATTCCTGGGCCTCTACTCTGGCTGTTTTTACGGCTTTAATTTAAACAGCGGCTTCTTGATATCTTGTTTACGAAGCTGCCAGAGTGAAAAATTCCTGTATTATATGAGGCTCGAAGTCCTCGAGTTATCTCGGCCCCGCAACACACAACATCATTATCCTACTGGCCCTTATCACTCAGTGCTGCTGCGCCTGTGGGACCCCGTGCCACTGCTGCCGCATCTCACAGCCTGCTGGCCGCCCCTCCAGCCTCACCAGGATACTCAGTGCAACAAGCATTAGGCTCTTGATAGATTAGATATTTCAGTGATGTCAGGAGACTGGTAAATCTCTTAAAGTAACTTTTTTTGATTTATTTAACCATAGTATTTATCAAGCAAATAAAAAATGTCTTCTCTTGCTTGAGTGCTCATAGGTGATAGTACCCAAGCTGCCAGGAGAGGTTGGAGCCTTGAGGGCAAATCTAGGATTGGTCCTAGTTCTCTGTAACAGTGAAGAGGGCTAGAGGAAGCTGTGGCCTACACTGGGCATGAGGGTACCCTTGTAACAACGTTCAGGTGGACTGTGACTGGGCTTGTTATCCCCAGAGATGCAAGCCAGCAGTGCTGGTGGCCATCAGCAGGTCAGACAGTGAACACAGTTGAAATACTTAATCATATTGTTTTCTCCAAAGATCATTAAGATCCGAGCCCAGACGGAAGGCATTAACATCAGCGAGGAGGCGCTTAACCACCTGGGGGAGATTGGCACCAAGACCACACTGAGGTATGCTACGCCAGGTAGCAGGGTGCTGGAGCCCTTCTACTGTGCCAAGGGCCTTCCCCAGGCACTGAGCTGAGTGCCAAGGATCTAGAAATGAGTTTTAGAACCCAGTCTCCAGCAAGCCCACCATGGAACTCAGTGGGCAGCCCAGGGGATCAGTGCATGTGCAGTGTTCTCCAGGCTGTTCTGCCAGGGCTCAAAGACAGTGACTGGAGAAGCTAGTTCTTCAGACCTCAGCCCTCCCTGTGTCCTTTCAGCATGTGCTCTTGTTCCTGAAGGAAGGAAGAAATTGTCAGATGTTTGAGTGAACTTTCGCTGATTGGGTTTCCATGTCTTGGACCAGCATGAGCTTTTGGTTGCCTGTGTTGATTTCCCTGCTTGTTAACTAACAGTCCCCATCTAAGTTGGCACTGTCTGCCCTGCCAGGGTTGTGTGGGCATCAAAGTGTTAGACTGTCAGCAGACATGGAGTCACCTCCTTTGCAGAGGTGAGAAGAGCACTTGTACCCCAGTGTCCCCCACCTCAGTTGTAATGGGCAGTGGAAGTCATCCTTTGCTTCCTCACCTCGGGTTCACTCCGGCTAGACTGTTGCAGTTGTGCCAGCAGTGTCCATACTGCCTGCTGACTCTGGGCTCCCTTCAGTGGCCCCCTGTTCACTCCTGTGCTGTCTGCTGTAGGTATTCGGTGCAGCTGCTGACCCCGGCCAACCTGCTGGCCAAGATCAACGGGAAGGACAGCATTGAGAAGGAGCATGTGGAAGAGATCAGTGAACTCTTCTATGATGCCAAGTCCTCTGCCAAGATTCTGGCTGACCAGCAGGACAAGTACATGAAGTAACATTGGGTTGGGAGGTGCACCCAGAGGACAGACCCCACACCGTGGACAGGGCCTTGAGTCAGGCATGCTTTGCAGTGTTGCTGGCTCTGTGTGGAAACAATCTAAGTTATCAAGCCTCCATGGCTGCTTGGAAGGAACCCTTCCTACCTGGCTTGTTTTCTAATAAAACTAAGTAGGTTATTTTGATGATACCTCTCTTTTTAGGTGTTTATGTTTGGATGTGTATATGTGTGTGCTCGTGTGCGTGTGTGATACACAGGAATTACAGAACCGGTTTAGATTTGTAGCTGTTGTGGCATCAGTGCAGGGACTTGCTGGGACACAGCACTCTGCAGTAGGGCAGCACATGTATTAGTCAGTGTTGGGAGCAGAGGGATGTTCCACCTCATCCTCTGCTCAGGCTCCTGGCTGTAAGATTCCCAGGCCTCTCTGTTCTGATGACCTGGACAAGGGTGGCTGTTGGACATTCAGAGCCACAAGTCTGCAGCCCATCTTGGCAGTTACTTTCTATAGAACACTTTACTGTGATCCCTCAACATGTGGACAAGGCTGCCGTGTCTAGGACCTTGTGCATGCATGCTCCCTGTTCTATGCTGGACTTGAGTGAAGTCACTCTGTGCTGACCACGCTTGAGGGCTGTCAGCTACCCTGGGAGTCTGCGTGAGGACTGTTACTGCTTGCTTGCCTGTTTAGTAAAACCATCAGTGTGGACTTGTGGGTACTTAGTTTGTACATTAGGTACCTTGTCTAAAGATAGTCTTGCTATGTAAAGCAGACTGGTTTTGAGTTTGAGGCAATCCTCCTGCCTGTTTCCTGAGTGCTGGCATTGTAAGTGACGTCATTTGACCTCATGAGGACACAGCATTGAGGCTAATTGACTGCCCAGATAGCTGGAGACAGAAACTGAATTTACGTTCAGCCTAGCAGCAGCCTGAGCTGGGAACTGTATGCCTAGACTTCCAAACCTAGCAATAGTTGAGGATCTGACCTTGAGCAGGCGAGGCTGCAGGGTAGACTGAGGCAGGTGACTCTACTCTCAGTCTAACTCTTCACAGCTGCTGACGAGAACAGAAGCATGTGATAGTGGTGGGTGGGGATATTCTTGTACAGCCCTCAGCACCTGCTTTCCAGAGCTTTCAGTGAGGACTAGGGGTGTGAGCTTGTTTTCCTAGCCACAGCCCATGGATACTGCTACTTCTCCCTCATCTGGGCTGTGGCAGTGCCTGAGGAAGGGGGAGATGGTCTGGCTAGGTGGCAAGGTTTGGTTATTTTAATTTTCCTCCCTTTCCCCCAGCAAGGCCTGTGATTATTACATTAATCTTATAGGCGAAGTTTTTATGGCCCATCCCTCGCAGACTGAGAGAAGTTTCTCCATCCATTCCCAGGCGGGCAGCAGGCCCTGGTGGGGAGAAGTATTTGTTACATCTTATCAGGCTGACACACAATCTAACAACAATTACAGCAGACCCATTTTTCCACTAGTTCAGCTCCAGCTTGAAAAATTGTTGTAATATTAAAGTCAGGCAGGGTGGGGGCTGGTCACAGGAGGTGGCCACTATCCCAGTTCTGGGCCAGGCTCTTGGAAGCCTCCCCTTGAGCTACTTGGTGGCTGAATAGAAGCCTCTGCCCCTCATTCCAGGTGTGCAGTGCAGGCTCCCAAGTGGCCAGTCATTGTACTTAGTTTTGCAGGCTTGTCACCTTTTTAGGTTGCCTCCAACCCTAGGTTGATTCAGAGAATATTTGGGTTTTAAGAAGAAACTGAACTTGTTTTTCACACCAAAAAGTGGTGGGTCAACAAGCCTAGGCTAAGAAAATGAAGTTGCAGGCAGAGGGTGGGAGTTACACCCTGTAGACCTCAGTCTTCCTGACCCTGAGCCAGCCCTGGTTGGGCAGCTGGCCATGTCTGAAAAGGCCTTATCTTTGAGGGAGGAGCCGCAGCCAAGCTGAAGTGTGAGACTCTCTGAGGCCGCAGGCACTGTGACCAGGGTTCAAAGAATAATGCCTTGGCTCTTGTTGCTAGAGGAGGTCAGAGTTTGAGAAACGGGCGCAAGCTTAGGTCCAGCCCTGTGTTTGGATGCAGTCCTGATTGCTCTCCAGTTTCCAGAAGCGCCCCCCCCCCCCCCCCAGAAAGGAGCTATGGTATGACCCAGACTTACTTAGCCAGACAAGCCTGCTCTCCCTTGGGAGAGAAACACACTGTCCTCCCATCCCAGGTTGCAAGTGACCTGGGGATGATGCCGGTGACCTGCGACAGGACCCGGCAGTGGGAAATGCGGGCTGGCAGGGCTGGCAGTCGCCCGCTGGTCCTGTCGCCCTCCCCGTCAGTCGGCGCTGCACAGTGATTAATGGCTCGGCGAGGCGCGCGTGCGGCCGTCAGCGCGATGGATGTGGCTGTCAGGCCGAGCGTCCGCGCTGACCCTCGGCCCCGGCCCCCGCGATCAATGGGCGGCGCGCGGCGGGCGAAGGCTGGGCCGGTGCGATAAGATGGGCCGATGCGTGCCCGCCGATTGCCCGCTCCGTCACCTGCCGTCACCGGCGCCGTCACGCAGCCCGCGTGCGGGTCGGCGCCGTCAGCACGCGTGATTAATGGGGACACGGGCGGGAGGTGCGGCCCAGAGCCTTGCAAAGGCTTGTGGACCCTGAGTGGCGCGGCCCGAAGCGCCCCCGTGCGGCCGCGCATGCAGCCTCTGGATAGAGGAAGCCTGTGGGAGAACCAGTTGCCAGAAGAGCATGGAATTCAGATTTTTCAGTATCTGAAAGGAAACACACTTCTATCTGTCTGTCTGTCTATCTATCACCTATTTGTCTATCATTCATCCATCTATCTGTCTAAGGCAGGGTCTCACTATGAAGGCTTGGCTGACCTGGAACTCTCATGGAGACCAGGTAGCCTTGAACTGGGATAAAAGTACGCCGCATTCTGATACGGTTTTGAGTGGATAATTTTGTGATAATTCTGAATTGGTGCAGAATTTCGAATGTATCAAAGGAGTGTGCGATGATGCTGTGTTCTACCTCCTGTTTCCTCTGTGCAAGCCATTTCAACACTCATAGCCTATTTCCTAGTGAGCTAGAGAAGGGACAGGTTAGGGAAGGAAGGTACTCTCCATCCAGGTCCAGTCTCTTTTGCATTTCACCGTGACAGACCTCGTTCCCTCATCCCAAGTGATGTAAGAATTCCAGTCCTTGCCTAGAGGTCCAGATTTGCTTGTGTTCTCTTTTAAAGTTTCATACAGTAAAATCCCAAAGCCATGAGTGGGCCATTGTGAGCTCTGACAAAGAAAACCTACCTAACCCCTATAAAGGAGGTTATTCACTAGAAAATTCCATGAGCACCCTCCCCCCTTCCCCCATCCATATGAAGGCAAACCAGCATTGGGCTGTTGCTAAAATCTCTTCCCTTGGGGAGAATAAAGGATGTTTTCCCACTTCCTCCTAAGGTCTCACTGACAAACTAAATTCCACCAAAGATCATGAATTTATTGGTCTTACAGAGCAAAGGGTGGAGGGTCATATGCAGGGGTGTAGGTGACCTTAAAGCAGCCACACTGAAAATGTGCACCCAGCAGGGATGGTAACTCCTCCCATGATGGGAAAGACAGAGTCCCCTTCCCTCTTTCCCACTTACGTCCTCTAGTGCCTCTCAGAGCTCCCGAGGCCACATTGATATAATTAGGACAAGATTACATACAACTTGTTGGGAGGGGTGGTTGAGTACTCAGGTGAGGGTCCCCTGGGCTTCCCTGGCCCCTTGGAAAAGGAAAGGTCACAGTCAACAAGCCTATCTGTGATGATCTTTAAACAGCAGGTCCAGCCAAACTCCTGAAGATGGAGGCAGCTTTCCTTGGAGGAGTCTTGGACACCTGTGTGGTGGTTTTAAAGAAAATGCCCCCAAAGAGAGTGACACTAATGGGAAGTGTGGCCTTGTTGGAGTGGGTGCAGTCATGTTGAAGGAAGTGTGTCACTGCAGGGGCAGGCTTTGCGGTCTCAATATATGCTCAAGCCACACTCAGTGAGCCAGACCACTTCCTGTTGCCTGCCTATCAAGATGTAGAATCTTCTAGCACCATGTCTATCTACACACTGCCACACTCCCTACCATAATAAGTGACTAAACCTCTGAAACTGTAAGCCACCGCTTAAGAGTTGCCGTGGTCATGGTGTCTCTTTGCAGCAAATAAAAACCCTAAGACAAGCTGTTTCTCGCCCATATGAGTACTGTGGTTGCGTTCGCCCTTTGTGAGTTGACTCCTTTCATTCAGAACAGTATATGGCTATCACACCATCTATTTATCATGTGACTTCTCATGGTTGTTTGGGCTCTCCCATTTCCCATGTCTTAGTTAAGGTGTTTCTTGCTGTGAAGAGATACTATGACCACAGCAACTCTTATTAAAAAAAAAAATTAATTATGGTAGTGGCGTACAGTTTCAGAGTGTCCATTATTATCATGATGGGGAACATGGAGGCATGTAGGCAGACAGTGCGGGAGCTGAGAGCTCTTGATCAGAAGACAGCAGGAAGTCCACTGACAGTTACACTGGGAGAAGCTTGAACAAGAGACCTCCAGCCCGCCCCCACAGTGACACACTTCCTCCAACAAGGTCCTATGTCTTAATAGTGCCACTCCCTTTGAGGGCCATTTTCTTTCAAACCACCACACCCATGCATATAAGAATTGGGAGAGGTCATGTACATTTAGTTCTGAAGGTATTGCCAGACACCCCCACCCCCGTACTGTGTGTGTGTGTGTGTGTGTGTGTGTGGTGTGTGTGTGCGAAGAATGGATACAGGGTTTCCCTGTGTAGCGCAGCCCAGACTGACCTGGAAACCATCTGCCTCTATTTCTGACGCAATGGGATTAAAGGCATGTGTCACCACACTGGGCGGCTCCTTTCCTACTCTAACCATGAGCAGTAATGGACACTATTCTTGCTTTTTGTTTTTCCTCCACAGTGTATCTTGGACATTTTCTGATCTAGTATACAGACTGTCCTCCTGGTTCCTTTATGGAAGACAAAGCTGGTGTCACTACCCCCACTCCTCCCCACTGTGGAGATGTAGCCAAGGCTGGCCTCAAACTCATGATCCCCTCAGCCTTGTGAACACTGGGATTGCAGGTGTGCCATCAGGCCTGGCTTCCAGTTCCTCTGATAGCTTGTGTGTGGGTGTTTTTAAGTCTTACTGAGGTGGGCTTTGAAGGATGGACAGGAAGGAGGCTGTAAGGCAGGCTGGGAAGTAGGTTCCAGGTTCTGTAGACACTGCAGAAATGTTCTTGCTGGGATGTGAGCTCACAGGGTGCAACCAGCTTCCATTCCATTTACTCCACAGGGCTACTGGCTGGTACAATGCAATACCAGATAAGCTGATCTCAGGTTTCAGCCACAATGATGCAGGTGCTGCCAGCAATGGCGCTCCTGCAGCAGGTGAGACCAGAGCCTGCTGAATGCTGAAGTCTAGGCTGGGTTTTTGTTATCACTAGGAAGCATTCTCTTCCCAGAGCCTGGCCTGAGCCACCCCATACAACAGAGATGAGGCTCCTTGGTCTTCCCTAGGCTCCCCTGAGGCTGTCCTCCAATCCAGCTGGGATGGGCGGGCTAGGCTGCAGGGCAGCAGTAGGAAGAACAGAGTATAGTAACAGGGCTACAGGGAGCACAAGGAACCCTGGTTCATTATTTCTCGTTGCAGCAAAAGGATTTACTCTTGCTCAGTCCACTATGGTAGGGACATTGAGGCAGTTGGTCACACTGCATCCACAGTCAGATAACTGCCCCTGCTCAGCCAGCTTTCTCTGGTCAGTCCATTATCTAGCCAATGAAATGGTGATGACCTCATTTAGGGTGGGCCTTCCTACCTCAACCTAATGAAGAAAATCCCTCACTGGTATGCGTAAGTGAACCTCATCTAACTAATCTTTTGTGTAAGAGTTCCTTTCCCAGGTGATGCTAGGGACTGTCCAATCAGTAGACTTGAACCCTGTCATCCCAACTAGGTATCTGCAGAGGTGCCTGGAGGACACCAGCAGCCAAGCAGTAGGAAGGGAGCCTCGAACAGAAGCCAAGTCTGGCATGTTAGGCCAAACTGCTGCTGTAACCGGGGTTCTGCTCCCGGAGACAGGCTGCTTCTGGCACATGTAGTCTCAAGTCCCCAGGCAGCAAGAGCATCAGTTCCTCCCTAGAGTGGGAGGTTTTGTAGAAGCCAACATTTACCTGTTGCCTGAACCTCACCACCTCCAGCCATATTCCTGGCTTAGGCTTCAGCTGTGCTTGGCAGGCAGGTGAGTGCAGGGCAGAGCTGGCTGCCCACCTGCATCTGAGCAGTCTTAAGCAGTGATGCTGAGCCAGGCTTCTGCAGTCCGGCTCATACCTGTCCACCAAGCAATCCTCGGGGAGCAGAGAAGTGTTCCAAAGCTGTGAGCAGCATGTGCAGGGAGCCCACTGAGTATAGCATGCCTTCCCCCCCCCCCCCCCCCCCCGCCGCCCAGTCCTGCTTAAGAACTGCCCTGTCACCTGCATGGATACGTAAACCAGAAGCTTCTGGCAGATCAGTTCCCAGGTTTACTACCCAAGTCATCTGTCCCCATCAGGCTCTGGCCAGCACCAAGCCTCCCTATAAGCAGCTGTGCTCTGGGCCTGGTCAATTAGAGCTATAGGTGCTCACCAACTTGTGCCACCTACCTGGCTTGGACAGCTCACTCCAATACCCTTTGGGACCCAGGTGTACACTGTTGTCCTGGAAGCCACAGCCTCACCCCTGCTGGTGCACAAGGATTCCACTGCCCCAGCCCCATGCTTCCCAGGAGTGGGAGGGAGCACAAGAAGAGGAGATGGCAGGCAGTACTTAGCAGAGCAGCTCCCGAAAGGTATAAGTCCACTGGTAACCCTGGTTCATTGCCAACACTCCCAAACAAGTCCTCTGCTCTCAGTGGCAGTTAGTTAGCAAGGATGACGAGGCAGCTTGTAAAAAGTCGGTTTTATTTGTCGCTTTTTCACTGTATCTCAGTTAAGCCATTTTGGTGTCCACAGTGACAGTCCTCTTGGAAGCCAGGTCATCCCCACTCACCCACAAATGGTGACCATCAACCACAGGCTACTAGGCCCAGCTGATGGCTACAGCAGATGAGGCTGTGGGCTCCCCAGCACAGCCCAGAGTTGGGGACTCTGCACCTGCCTGCCAGAAGCTGTGGAGTCCCTAGTGTAGGTGGGAGGCTCTGCTGCTCTGTGGCAGAGGAGGGGCAGTGGGAAGACCCTGTGGACTGGGAGGGCACCGGGCTCCTCTGCTCAGGACTGGGTCTAGACAAGGCCACGTGTGATATGGTGAGTCCTGGGCTGTGGGCAAAGGATCTGGCCCTGCTGCTGACCTGTGTAGGGGCAAGTAATTAACTGTCCCTTGACTGCCATTTTTTGGCAAGCACAGCAGCAAGGGTCCCTAGGAACCCTGGGTCAGGCATTTGCTACTTCCAGAGGTGAGAAGGACCCAGGTGTAGCTGGCAGGCTGTGACCACATGACTGCACATCCCCCAGCACTCCTGCCTCGTTGTGGGAACAACTTGGACCTTCTTGTGTCTTAAGGTAAGCTGACAATCTCTATTTACTCTGATCTCAAACTGCAGCCTTGCACACTTGCTGCTAGGCAGTGTCTGTCTTGAGAGTGGACTCTTACAGGCCTGAACTCCTAACTCCCACATCCATGTTGCCTGTCACCCCAGATACCTTAACTCCAGACAGGATTCTGAGCAACTTCCCTAAGAGGTCCAAACCCTGGTGTGTTTTCCTACAGGTCCTGAGCCAGTCTACATTTGGTCCTAACAAATCCTAAAAAAGATTCTAAAAACTGGAACAGGAAATTTTCAGTAGGAAGACAGAAGTGGCCACCATAGGAGCTCCCTTTCTAGTGGGAACCAAGGAGGGCAAGCATGAAGCCCTTTGTATGTGCCCAGCTATCTAGTATGGCTAGGCTCCAGGAAGAGCCTGGAGTCCCCGCCTTGCGGGCAATGGTAGGCAGGCAGATCTTGCTGTTGTTCACCCGTCTGCATGCTCAGCTGCACCACCCAGAGCACATGCAGGGTACTAGGCTGGCCAGCTTCCGGGGCACTGATTCCTCCAGTAGCAGCTCTGTCCTATGAAATCTGCTTTACAGATTGATGGCATCGTACAGAGTCCTAAGCCAGATGTCCTCACCCGAGAGTTAATCTCGTGAAGTACCCCACAAGCAGGTCCCCAGAAAACACATCTGTTTGCAGCCGTTTTCTGCGGCCCAGATGAGATGGAGACATCTCCTAGTTTGTGCTTCCTTCAACCAGGGCCACAGACTGCCTGGGGGCAGTTGGGACCCTTGCAGCTGCCAGGCACTGAGAAGTGCAAAGGTTTAAATAAAAATTACATCGAATACTTGGAAACAATCGGTTACCACATCCTCTGGTCATTAGCTAACAATTCACTTCTACTGTTTTTCTTTTTGCCAATGCCAGAAAAAAAAAAAAAGCAAAATTTCAAATTGGAAATTTCCTAGCACTTTACACAGTGGAATGAAAAGATATGAAATTAAAAAAAATTAATAAAAAAATTTAAAAGTCCCTATGCCACGGTAGCATGCTCCAGTGGTAAGAGCACCCTTTCCAGGCAGTTCTGGAGCCCTCACCCTGGTCCATGGGCACACAAGGCTCAGAAGAGAAGGGCTCCCATGCTGCCCACCTCGCTCTGCTCCTTGACGAAGATCTCAAAGTACTGGTAGATGATGGTGACTGCCAGCAGGATTCCGGTTCCAGACCCAATAGCACCCAGGAAGTCAGCCAGGACCGAGAGGGCCCCAATGCACAGCCCACCAAAGGCTGCGGCTGTGGGAATGTACCTGCAGACAGACAGACAGCTCTGTGTTGCCTACTGAGCCAGAAAGCCGAACACGCCCATTAAGCTGGCCACATGGTCCCTGGGAATGTGACTAGCACAAATGCAAACATGGATGATGCCACACTGGATTTTACATAGTGAAAGACCATAAGACACTTCATCTCCATTCTTCTGCTACTCAGAAGCTGAAAACTCCACAGATGTGCCCAGGTGGGTGAGGCACAAGTATCAGGAATCTCTGCTGGGGTTGCTGTGCTTCTCACAGGCAGTCTGAGTCAGGGCCTTAGGAGTTAGGGACTGCAGTGAAAAGCTGCTTTCTGTGAAGCAACCGGGTGCTCTGCATGAGCGCAGAAGAGCCAACCACGGCAACAGACTGTGACAGCCTGGCTGGAAAGTACCAGGCACTTTCTGCCTTCTGAGAGGCAGTTTCAGAATCATGATGAGGAGGTCTTCACAGGGTCTCCTGCTGCTCCGGGAGCTCCAGTCTCTCCTCTCCTTCTCTCTCCATAAGGTGATTGCTACATTCCTCCATCACCGTGGCTGAGTCTGACAGTCTCTGGCCTCTGATTTGGTCTTTATCTGAACACTAACCACTCCTTTCAGGACAGCTCTTGCTTAATCTGTGCCAGGCCCCACCCACTCTGAGGATGCTTTCAGCTTGCTCTAGGTACATTCAGGCCTAAGTCAGGTCAGTCACACACATACCACACCCCCTCTCCCCCCGGGTGTGTGCTTCCTTTTCCATTCTTGCACTATCTTTGCTGGACAGGGTTGTATAGGGCTATTCTGGTACCTCTGGTGTTCAGGGTTAGTGACCACACTTACCGGTTGAGCTCATGAACCATGGAAGTCTCTCTGTGGCCCCTCATCACCATTTGCTGCTCCTTCAGCTGCTTTGCAACCTACATGGCCCAAATACAAGCACATGAGCCAGATGCCGGGGAGGGGTGCTTCACAGTGGAATTAACCTATTACAAATGTCCCCCTGCCTCTCCCAGTCCTAACAGTCTTCATGGAGGATTTTTAACCTGTAGCAATGCACTCACTCACACAGAGGTCTACCTTTCTAGTCTGGCCTCAGGTTCAATACTCAGAGCCAACTCTGTCAATCTCCATCTGTTGCCCTCAGAGCTTCCATACAGAACCACCAAAGGGGATGGTCCCTCTGCAGGATGGAGCACTTAGATCACAAACCACTACTTATAAAGTGGTAACAAGTGGAACTCTCTGGATGTCAACAGCTGTCTCATTAGGACACCTGTCTCTATTAGGAATGTTAACTTAGACTTACGTCTTTGGCAGAAGAACCAGAAACTTCAATCCATGTTTTAGAAAAGAATGCACAGGATCCCAGCATGAATACAATATACACGACAGCATGGACAGGGTCCTCCAGCACTGAGCCAAATGATTCCGGAGGAGACAGGTAGTAACACAGGCCACCAACTGGATAAGCACGAGCTGGGCCCCCAGATGACGTGTCCTAGGAGTAAGACATAGAAGTCTGCTGTGGGCTATTTGCACACCGTATGAAGGGGTACTGCTGTGAGTGGTATAATAAAAGGCTGAATGACCAGGAGCTGGGCAGGAGTACAGGACTTCCAGGCAGAGAGAGAAAGGAGGAGGAATTTAGGCACTTGACGTGGGAAGACATGGAAGAAGCAGGAGGAGTAGTATATGACAGAACATAGTTTAATAAAAATGGGGAAGTTATAAGAGCTAATTAAAAACAAGCCTAGGGCTGGAGAGATGGCTCAGTGGTTAAGGGCACTGCCTGCTCTTCCAAAGGTCCTGAGTTCAATTCCCAGCAACCACATGGTGGCTCACAACCATCTGTAATGAGGTCTGGAGCCCTCTTCTGACCTGCAGGCATACTCGCAGACAGAATTTGTAACATAATAAATAAATATTAAAAAAAAAAAATAAAAAAAAATAAAATAAAAACAAGCCTAAGCTAAGACCAAGCTTTCATAATTAGTAAGTTTCCATGTCATTATTTGTGAGCTGGTGGCCCAAAGGAAAGTCTAACTACAGAAGTTCTCTGGATGCTGTTTCAAACATGCCACAGCACGGAGCCAAGGCGTGGTGTCATAAGCACGCCTACAGGCAAACTCACTCAACTGTATTTGTATGAGGCAATAAAGAAACTTCACCTTTGAGTGAAATACTTAGTCCCGAGTTAAGATATCCTGCCACAAAACACCACAGCTAGCTGCACTAGTACAAACAATCCTTAACTCACCCAGTGACACTCACCGACCAAGTGCCCAACAGGCTAACCAGCAGGTTGCCACTGAAGCGGGCTGACAGCATCTGGGAGATGACATACAAGTTGGACACCAGAGCGGACTGCAGAATGATGGGGATGTTGGAGGTGTAGAAGAGCTTGATGGGATAGGTGTTGTACTGGCCTCGGTAACGTGCAGACTTGATTGGAAGGTCCACTCGGAAGCCCTGCAGGGCAAACACAACAACACACCCTTTTACTGTTCTATTCTGCCTAGAGTCCCCAGTGTGGCTAAGAAGGTCAGGCCACAAGAGAGGTGGGCCTGGGTGTCAGTTCTACCACCGGGCTACCAGTTGTGATGGTGTCCAAGGACACATGCCCTTTTCTTCCTATACAAAAAGGCTGACATAAAAACCACCAGCTCCAGATCCTGTTAGGGTTCTCAGGCAGTGATCATCCATGATGTGATCATCCACAAAAGCTAAGCTCTCCTAGCAATACCACCCACCCCTCGGAGACCCTGGATCCCAGAGCATCAATCTTCTTTACTGTCACAAACCCAGTGCCCAGGACACTAGTCTAGGACAAAGGACAGAAGACGCAAACTCTTACTGATTTAACTACAGTTACTCACCCTGCCCTGGAAGACTGACTTGTTACTAAGTGGGCAGTTGGCTGGTATCAGCAGGAGTCACTATTGAGTTGCCTGGCCTCAGAAAAGTATTCCTTATCACAAACAAGTGTCTTTCAAGTGTTGTCCCCTTCTTTTGATTGTATTTAAATATGTGTGTGTATGCCCGTGGTGATGCATGCATGCCAGTGTGTAAGTGGAGATCAAAGGACAGCATACAGAAGTTGGTTCTTGCCATGTGGGTCCTGGGAACTGAACTCAGGTCACTAAACTTGGCAACAATTACCTGTATATACCGAGTCATCTCACCAGCCTTGTTTGTTTTAAAATAGGATTGTACTACATACACCACAATGCCCTAGAACTCTTGGTCTTCTGTACCACCAACCTAAATGAGCCATCACATCTAGCTAACTGCTGCAACTTCTTTAGTGAATATCAAAATACTGCAAAGAATGCTGGGCATGGTGGCATAACCCTTTGATCCCAACACCTGGGAGGCAGGGAAAGATGATCTATGTGGGCTTAAGAATAGCTGATCTACATAGTAGGGCTTGACAGACCCCATCTCAAAAACAAACCCCTAAATACAAAAATCCCATTAAGTATGAGGATCAGTACAATTAAAAGACAGCTAGCAATTCAGGTGTCCTACTCAGAAACATCATAAACCTGAGAACATGAAGCAGAAGGATAATGTAGGTGCTGAGCTGGACTCTGTACAAGGCAGACCTACTTAGCTGACTTTGAACATACCTGGAAATAGATGACAACAGCAAAGACAAAGATGGTGGCAATCAGGTTCATGAGGTTAGGGAGATTTTGGCGATAGAACGCTTCTCGAAGGGCTCGGACCTTGTCTGTGCGGGTGGCCAACAGGTGGAACAGAGCAATGATGGCACCTTCGAATTCCATCCCTGCAGGCAGAATGGTACACAAAGGTGGTGGAGGATGAAGAGCAGCTCACCTTGCCTCTCAGTTTCTGAATCACCAAGACTGAGTGGAAAGTGAAGGAGTTCAGAGAAGCGAACTACAGCACTGGGCTGTTTTCTTTGAGATGTGCTGGTTGCTCTCAGTTCTCAGGTTACCAGACATGTGGAAGGACAGCCACCAATTTAAACATATTCATGACACATGTTGCCTGGAAAAGGCCAAGTCCTGATCTATAATCTGGGCAGCAAGATCATTTATCCCAGTCTCTGAAGAGGGCTGCCCACAGAGAATGAGAGTTGGGAAAGCTTGGGCTCGCAGTTTCAAACACCAATAATCCTACTAGGAGGAACACCATGGATGTATAGCCTGAGATCAGTCTTCACCCTTCCACAAGTTATGCCCAATAGCAGGCCTGCCAACAGATGGGTTCCTGAAAGATGAAAGGAGCAGGAAGAGGGTCCTAAATATCTATAGGGCAAGGGGAGACTAGAGGAAGCCCAATGTTGTTGAACAGTCTTTGTATACTGTAAATATGTATTACTCTCAAGGATTAATAAAGAGCTGGCTGGCCAATGGACAGGCAAGAAAAAGTTAGGTGAGAGAACCAGACTTAAGAATGATGGGAAGAAGGCAGGCAGAGTCACAAAGAGCTGTGAGCCAGATGCGAAAGATACAACATGGAAAGTTCATAGATGAGGTAAATGAGCTTCGGGGCAGCACATATATTAATAGAAATGGGTTACTTTAAGCTGGCTGGAGACAAGTCTAAGATATGGGCCAAGCATTTGTAACTACTAATAAGATTCTGAGTAGTTACTTGGAATTGGCTGGTGGGACAGGAAAGTCTACCTACACCCTCCTACCTTTCAGCTGTGGTCTATCTCCTATTTAGTATTCAGGGATATGGGAGCTGCAGTCAGGACAAGCCTCTTATCTAACAGAGAAGGTGGTCCAGGCAGGCCAGGGGAAGAAGGACGTGCTTGTATTTATCCCCAGCGGCCTTTCTAAGCTCCCCACCAAGCGCTCTGCTTTTGTCCTGTCCCAGCTTGCAAACAACCTCAGCTCAGGATTCCAGCACTGTTGGTTGCTTCTCTCACGTCTTTCAAGACTGCTCAACTAAGTTGCCTGGATCAACTCTGTAATACTTTCCCTGTAGCTCTTCCTTATTTTTGTCATGGTGACCCATAGCAGAGCCAACAATGCCAGGATTAGGTCCCAGTAATTTTTACAATTACTGTCGTATCTGGCAAATTTCTGGGAACTAGTGCATCTCCGCACACTCAGCACCACCTCTGTGGCACACCATGCAGCTATCCACACTAATCCCCGGTCCTAGACTTTTGCACCGCTCAAGGAAGCAGCAGTGGTGAGCTAGCCAAGATGTTGTAGCCCTTCTGGCTACACCTGTGCCCTCTGTATACTTCTGGTCCTTGTACCTTACTGATGCTATCACCCTTGGTTCCCTGGTATAACTCATCTCACACTGGCAGCCAGGAAATCAAATCACCCTTCCCGATTACATTTCCGCCAGGCCTGGCCATGGAGACACCTCCAGTGACTTCTCGGTTTTCCACCTCAGCCCCATCTCCCACATCTTCTTCCCTAACAACCAATCCATGCTGCCACATCCTGTCTGCTCACGGCTGCCATGCACTTCTTCAGCAGTGTTCTGCTAGACTCCATTCAGCTCCAGAATGCAATACCCCTCTCCGCTGCTTCCTGAGCCGGGACTGACCATCCCACCCTGCTCCCTTCTCTGCTATCATTTCTACTGCAGGAATCCCTGACCATGTGGTCTAAGTAGTGGACTCCAAATGCACCTTCACCTGACGCCTCTCCATATCCTAGTCTGACAAGTCCTGTCTTTCCTTGTCCCAGTCTCTCCCAATGTGCCTTTGACTTCATTAGAGGACAGCTTTTGTTCATTAGATGTACAGGGTTATATGGTCTCTGGAGGCAGAAACTGCCTCTGCATTCAATTTTATGAAAACATGCACAAATATTTTTCATAAGACTTCTAAATAAATAACACATTTAGGGACAAAAGTCTCTTTCCTAGTATGTCTTATTCTAAGCCTTCCCTTGTTTTCACATATTCTGATTAGAAACATTCCCGTTTCCAGGGCACTCTTTCTGCCCTGGAATGGCAGAAATGGATTTGCCATAGCATACTAATATTTGTTCTGTACCTACTACGAGCCAGGCATCATGTGGTCCCTTGTTTCCTTTCTCTATGGTGCCAAACCTCTACATCCCCAGCTTTTCATTTTGTGAGAGCATGACCTTGTTACATAGTGTAGGCTCACCTCAAATCCTCAGATTCTCAAATTCTCCTGCCTCAGCATCTGGAGTGTTGGAATTACATATGTGTCATGACCCCTTCACTGCATGATGGCCCAGATCAGCTATAGGGGAATGTGCTCACACCACCTACAGCCAGGATCTGAGTCCAAGGGCAAGTGTGATCAAATGCTTTTATTTAATAGTTCTAGTTGTTTTTTTGTTTGTTTCCAAAATGATCCACAGGAATCGTCCAAAATACATAAAGGTGAGAATGTATACAATTTCATTGTCAACAAAGTGAACATGACTTGATGTCTACCCAAGACAGAGGTTAAAACACAAAGCATTTACTATATAAAGCAGTTCTTACTGAGCTGAGAAGTGAGGCCAGACCTCACTCCTATCTAGTATGCCAACCACAGTGAGGCAAATGAAAATCTATGCTGGGTATTGCCATGAGCACAACCTCACCTATATTTTAAAACATAGTGGATGCACAGAAAAGCCAGGAGCTTGTGCCTACCACAGACAGAACCTCTGCTAAACTACAGCATGAGCTCCTGGGGTTCTTACCTCGGCCAGTGTTGACGGTGGTGGGACTGAAAGCCTTCCACACAATGGTCTCACAGATATTGGTAGCAATGAAGAGGGAGATGCCAGAACCCAAGCCATATCCTTTCTGCAGGAGTTCATCCAAAAGTAGGACAATTAAGCCAGCAACAAAGAGCTGTGAAAGAAAAAAAAAGATTAAAGAACTCAAATAGATGTTACTGCTCCCGATGGACATGACTCTCTTCTTCCTCAGTAATTGGGTTCTTGAATGTAAGAACAGAAAGCTGAGTTAGTGAGAGTCCTCAGTCTTCCTCTGGTGGATTAAGAAGGGCAAACCCACAACCCCCAGCATCTTTGAGGCACAGATGAGATTTGGTATTTCAGATAGTGGGGAGGGGGAAGCATAACAATTACCTGAATGGTGATCAGCAGGCAGATTCCAGCACCCATCTCCGAAGGGTCCCCATACATGCCCGTCATCACGTACACAATGGACTGACCGATAGTAATGATCATGCCAAACACTAGAAACAAGAGAACTGTGTTCTCAAAGAGGGCAGTACACAACATAAGAAATGGCTAAAGAACACTTGAATGCCCACCACTGGGAAGAAAAGGCACAGTGCCGACACTGCCGCAAGGGAGCTGGAGGAGGAATCTCAACAGTCACACTGTCCATTTGTGAGCTCTCAACAAAAGCACAGCAGCTTCCCAGTCTCACCTCCTGCTTAGCGATGGAGGAAGAGCTGAAGCATGGCAAAAGTGGTCTTAGGAAAGGCAGCCGAATCCCAGGCACAATCAGAGATGAAATGCAGTGCCAGCACCCCTGAAGCACTGGGTGCACTGCAGGTAGCTGGGATCCGGAAACCTCCTATGCTGAGCCACAAGGAGGCGGGTTCTAAGCTTACAACTCAGATCCACATCCAGAGCACAGAAGACCTTGGGATAAAACCAATCCTGCTGCACTAAGTTTAAATTCCTGCCCCACCTCCTTTGCAGACTGTTTCTTAGATTTCATTATATTTTGTTCCTAGGCATAGTGTAATTATTTTTCCAAGAGTGAGGATTTAAATTTCAGTTTAAATTTTCAAGAGTCTGCCTCGTATAGTCCCTATTTAAAATTTAAAAAAAAAAAAACTGTTCAGGGAGTGGTAGCTAAGATGTCTATGCTGATACTTACTTGCCATGCAAGCCTGATGACCTGAGCTCCACCTTCAGAATCTACATAAAGGAGAAAAGACAGAACCAACCCCACAAAGCTATCCTGACTCCTTTCTACACAGACCATGTCACACGCATGCACACAAACACAATAAAAAATAAATAAAATCAAACCAACCAAACTAAACAAACAGGGTCAACAAAACAGCTCAGTAGCTAAGGCACTTGTTGCCAAGTTGGATGATTTGAGTATGATGCCTGGAACTGGCACATTCAAAGGAGAATCACGCTTGCCAAGTTGTTCTCTGTCCTACAAACACACAAACACACACACACACACACACACACACACACACACACACACAGTGGCACATGAATAAAAACTGTAAAAACTTAAAACAAAAAAACCTGCTCAGTAACCCTGCATTATTTAAAAGATTTTCCCCCCTCAGTATCAGTAATCAAACCCAGGGATTTGGGCATGCTACAAGCGCTCCACCACTGAGCTACAAACCCAGCCCCAAAACTCCTAAATTCTTAAGGCAGAAAAAAGTTTAAAAACTTTAAAAACTTTTCCTGAATAACCTACTCCAGTTCAGAAGTAGGATACTGATGCAGGTGGCTAGCCATAATTACCAGTAACACCCATCACTTGTATGGCAAACACCAGATGGAAAACTAAGCCTGCAGGACGACCGCCTCACTTTCTTCACTTCACAACAGAGGTGTGCCCTCTCCCCACTAAAGCCCCCTTCACACACACAAGAAAAACACCTGACAAATAATGAAGCAGCAGGTACAACAGCCCCTCATATGTTCAATGAGCTCTGATGTATGAGTGGAAACTGCACAGTAAAGGGATGAGGTCCTGCCCTGCCTCTCCCTAGTGCAGATCATGGGGTGCATGCAGAGAGGCAGTAAGGAGAGCAGAGAACAGAGCACCTTGGCTTTAATCCCAGAAGCTTCACAGCAAATTCTCATCCTCAACCATGGAAATTAGAACATTATGTATGATCTTTCTTACACTTTTGGGCTCCATTGAAGAGAGCTCGGTCTTTTGGGGTGTCCCCAACTTCAATTATCTTGGCACCAGCTAAGAGCTGCATGATAAGGCCGGAGGTGACAATAGGAGAGATGCCCAGCTCCATCAAGGTACCTTGAGGGAAGAAGGCAAGACACAGCCAACATTAGCACAGGAAAACAAACATTGCTAAATACAGTGACCAACACTGGGGGCACTCTGATACAAGGTCAAAAGCATTCAACTAACAGAACCACCTCCAAATACCAATTAGAGTACAGCTTAATTCAGTCTACCCTGCCGGAAAGCATCTTCCTCTGTGCACGAAGTCATGCTATCCAAACAGACTGCTGCACTTCAATTCAGCACCAGACTGACCCTGGCCTCACGGAGATAAGAGAGGTTGGTCTCCTCATCAGTAAGGAAGGATAAGATTCAAATCGTTCCCAGAGTCTGGAAAGGGGCTGCTACAACTGTATCTGGCTGTGAATAAACTCCCCACTTCCATTATGCTAAAACCAGTTGGACTTCTGATTTCCAATTTAATGTGGAATATATTTTTTAAATGAGTTAATCAAATGCAGTATCAACACATGTATTCAAAATCTTCACTGTGCACAGAGGTATTTTGTCAGGGCTTACAAACTATTTTTATAAACACATTGTAATATATAGATATGAAAAAGATTCAGCTGAGGAACAAATTATGCCTTCTAGAGAATGTTATCACCTTAGGTATTTTAAAAGTATTCTAGTTTTTCCATGTTTCAAACAACGTTTTACAATGCAGTCTTATCTTGTCATTACAGGTTCTGTATTGCATTCAGACCCAACAGGATGCATTCATCAGCAAATGCTGCATGACTTTTCCACGCCAACATCCTCTATTTTCCAAGCTATGCACCTTCATGAACTTTCTGAGCTCCATCTAAAGCCCAAGCCTGTAAGTAAAGTAGGCTCTTCCTATCCAGTGTGCAGGGAAGGCAGAGTGAGCAGGTCCTACCTCTGTTGGAGGCTAGAATCACTCGCATCCAGTAGAAAGGGTCAGCTGAGTCTGAAGACATGATGCCAAACAGGGGAATCTGGAAACGGGCAAGAACAGGTATCACACAGGTGTTCTCAGCCCAGTCACCCCTACCAACACCAGCGCAGAGCTTACCTGGCAGCATACTAAGAAAATGAAGAGGGTAATAGCTGTCCACAACACTTTCTCCTTAAACTGAATCTAGAAAGGAAAGAATGAAAGCAAGTTATTCCATAGGTAAATGAGTGCAGATGGATCCAAATAAGATCTCATGCCCCATTTATCAGAGGCGGGTCAAATGTGTACCAAACATACCACAGCATTAAGTAGTATAGATCATATGCTTTCTCTGTCCAGGATGTGATGATTTAAGATGGATAAACATTGCAGCCAAAGTGACTTGTGAAACAGACAAGCTTTCTGGCATAGCAGCCACTTTCCTACAGTACACTTAACAATCTCCTGACTCTGACTCAACTCATTTAAAACACTTGGGACTAACAGGCGCTGGTGGCGCAAGCCTTTAATCCTAGCACTCGGTAGGCAGAGGTAGGCAAATCTCCGTGAGTTCAAGACTAGAATGGTCTACAGAGCGAGTTCCAGGACAGGCTCCACAGCTGCTGGGAACCCTGTCTTAAAAACAAACAAACTAACTAACTAAGGAAAAGGAAACCTGGGACTGTGAATCAAGAGTAAATCCTGTAATTAACACAGGGCGGGAGGGGGGGCAAGGGACACATGACAGGAAGAGCTGATATGAAACCTGCTCACTAAAACACAGCAGCATCAGTTTAGGCTCATCCCGTCCTGGGTATGTAAGTGTGATGGTTAACCTTGACTGTCAACTTCATGGGATTCAGAACCATTATGGAAACAAACATCTGGATACGAGTATGGAAGAGTTCTGGACTGAGTTATATCAAGTAGGAAGTCCACCTTAAATGTGGGTGGCACCAATCCATAGGCTGAGAAAGTGAGCTGAGCACCAGCCTTCATCTTCCTCTACTTCCCGACAGGGGACATAATGTGACCAGTGTGCCTTAAGTTTCTGTTGACATGCCTTCCTTGTCATGATGAGCTGTACCCTTGGATAGAAAGCCCAAACACAATCCTCCATTACACTGCTGTGGTCAGGAATGTTGTCACAACAATCAGAAAGGTAAGAAATCAACTAAGTTAAACAGTCAATGCAAATCATTTTACTATCTAGCCTGGTTAGAAACCTCTAGGTTCCTCCTGTTCAAGAAACCACTGTCACTAGACAGAGAGCTCTCTTCAGGGTCTTAATCAAGAATGCCTGACCCCACTACCAGACTCTGTAAACAGAGACCGCTCGTATCGTTTCCCGGCTGCCCAGACCCGAATAATCACACAGAAACTATATTAATTACAACACTGGCCAATAGCTCAAGTGTATTTCTAGCTAGCTCTTTTTATCTTAAATTAACCCATTTCTACTAATCTGTGTATCGCCACAAGACTATGGCTTACTGGTAAAGTTCTGGGCACCTTTCTCCTTCGGCAACTACAATGACATCTCCTTGACTTCACCTCCCTCTATATATATATCTCTGTTCAGATTTCCCACCTGTTTTTACTCTGCTAAGCCATTGGCCAAAACAGCTTTATTAACTAGTCAATAAAAACAACACATATACAGAAGGACATCCCACATCAAGACTGGCTTTAGACAGGTTTAACAGACAGCTAAAGACTAGCTGGGCAGAGGTGGTGCACGGCTTTTAATTCTAGCACTTGGGAGGCAGAAGCAGACTCGGTGAGTCCAAAGCCAGCCTGGTCTACAAGAGCTAGTTCCAGGACAGGCACCAAATCCACCAAAAAACCCTGCATAGAAAAAACAACCCCCCCCGCAAAAAAAAACCAAATAAACAACAATAAAAATCAGACAGCTAAAGACTAATGATATTAAGTGAGTGAAATGCCAAGAGTAGCCCCAACAAGCACTGACTCCATGAGCTGGCTGTCTGGTCCTCTGCATGCAGTCATTCCAGAAAGACACAGCAATGCATCCAAACATGGGTGGGGTGAATTCAAAGCTCAAACCCTGCAGAGGCAGCTGGGAGGCTCACATTCCTCCTCAGTCTCCCAAGAACATCTGCCTTTCTATCTGCCATCCTACCACACCAAGAATTCGGTGTCTAACGAGGGAAAAAACAACACCACTTCACAGGCACCAGAAAGACAAGCTCGTAATGAATGTGCACATCCACTGGCTATTGTGGTGACGGACACCAGACACAGGCCTCATGTCCATCACTAGCCACTTCCATAGCCCATGCAATGAGTCTGTTAGGAAAAAAGGAGACATATTTTTCAAGACTATTTTAAATGAGTAAGCCTTCTCTCCTGAGCATTTAAGAGTAAATCGTCAAAAGCTTTCCACCTAAGTCTCGAATCTTCTGCCTCTGAAATAGCCCCCAAACCCATCTCATATAGTGCCATGATTGGCCCTCTATTGCAAGGCCCCCAAGTCACACTCAAGCCCTTACTGTCAAGGTCATTTCTAATCTGCCCAGCCATTTATTCCTCTTCCCTGCGCTTCTTTTAGCCTTCCATTTAAATCAATAAGAAGTGCATCTAACAACCTACCATATAAGCACAGAAACGCTTTGTCTTCACTGGGAAGTAAATCATACATTCCTTTTGCCAAAAATCCTTTCCACACCCTCAAGGCAACTTCTAGTCCTCTATCAGACTTAATCCCTACCTGGGCCACAGTTCTACCTATCCATAATAATTCCCATTTCCCTTGTTCTGTCAGGCCAAGGTCACAGGATTACGGAAGAAAAAAGGTAAAGGGTGGGACTTGGGTCTTCTTGGCCCTAGAGCCAGATTCTTTGCACTGAGGTAGAGCAGGAGAAGCTTAGCACATCAACCTGTCAAAGACAGCTAGGGTACTACAAGGCATTTGTATGAAACTACCTTCAGTAAAAAAATTATTATAAGTAGATACTAAGTATCCAAGTGAATACCAACTAGAGATGCCATATGTGAATGTTTGCCACAGTCTGAATGAACAGGGACTCAAAGTGGCTTTACCCTTTTCTGTAACCCACAGGCCTGGACGTTCCTTCATTTGGGCAATCTCACATTAGGAACATTTATTCCTGGGCTGAAGTTGCCAGCCATGGAGATTCTGATTAAGGTTCACATGGTGCTGCATTTCTCCCTTCCTTCACTCTGATGCACCTGCTGTCAATGGCCGTGGACTTCATCTACTGCGTTTACCCTCAATGCAGCATACATAAAAAAATAAAAACACGTCCAAATCGATTACATGACTGGGTTTTTCCTTTGGAAACTGGATACTAAAATCACTTCCTAGACGGAAGAAACACCCCATGAGTTGCTCTGCTAGAGGCGAAGGGAGGGTAACTCAATCTGGGTCTTGATTGAGACCCAGTCAATATCTGAGGTCTTATTCAATCACTGCTCAGACCCAGTTTTGTACCAGGCAAATCCGAGTTTTTTTACCATCTACTCAAGATGCTCCAAATGAAACAAGATGGTTTCGTGAGAATTCCCACACAATCAGGTCACCTTTCGACAGCTCCCCTGAGTATCCCAGTACATACAGCTACATTCCAGAGGGGCAGTTTCCATTCCGTGTGCTGAGGCCATCTTTAATTGAACTGTAAACTTCCAGCGCCCAGTTTCTCAAGGCTTCTTTGACCACCACCTGGGGAACTTACCTTTCTCTCTGGCTTCTGAATTTCCGGTAGGATGACACAGAATGGCTTGATAACTTCCAGAAATTTGACTGTGATGGAAGAAACAGAAAGAGAAATAGTTAAGAGAGTAATCTGTGGGCACCTGGGGGAGCCCGGCACGAGTGGGAGCCGGGAGTGGGGGCGCGGAGACTTAGAGGGTTCGGTCTGGGACCGCGGGGACGAGGGGTATCGGGGAAGGCCGCGTTCCGCCGGGATCGGGCAGCACGGCCGGCGGGCGCCCGAGTAAGGAAAGGAGACGCATCCCGGCAGCGCAGGGTGGCCCCAAGGGACTCACTCGCCATGGCGGCGGCTGATTCGACTCCACGCCCTGCTTCGGCTGCGCTCCACTTCGAGTGAGGCGACTCAACTAGCTCCGAAGCGCGTTCCCCCAGCCGAGAGACACGTCAGTGATAGCCCGGCGGCGAGCGGCGCGGCGAGGCGGGGCCGGGGATGGGCCACCGGCCGCTTCCGCTTCCTGCCACGCGCGCCTGCCGCGCAGCCAGCTCCAAGACCACAACTCCCGGCGTGCAGTGGGAGCGGAGGGGTTGTCGGGAATATGGCTGTCGGACACACCGGAACTGGGCGTGTGCAGCTGCGCAGACCAGTTCGGAAGTCGGACACATTCTGGCCTGTAGTTTATGGACCCTTCACCTTGTGACCCGGCGGAGCGGGCGATTCGGATTTCCGAATCTGTGGCCCTCAGTGCCAATGGTGGCATGCCGGGAACCTGTAGGCCTTGGCTGTTGTGCGGTACGCGATACAGAACAGCTGTGTGTGGAATCTCGCACAGCATGCCACCTGTCCTGGGTGTCGTGGACTGCCTCTGAGGATGCTTAAGCTCCTGCGTTTGAGGACGGTCGGAGGAGGCCGTGTCTGGCGGCTCGGTGTGGGTCTCGGCACTCTTCCGGGAAGGCCACTTCCCCCGGTTCTGTGGAACTGGAGAGATAGGAGAGATGAAGAAACCCAGCCAAGCCTGACTGCTCCAGATCTTCAGGATAAGGATCCTGTTGGGCTGGAGCAAAGGCTGTGTGGAGGGGACGGGGTGAGGCGGGACACTGGAATTTGGAGGGGGTCTCTGATTTCAGTGCTGTTTGCTAAGTCAAAGAAAGACTTTTTGCTATGCACCTTAAGCGCTGGGAATTAGGCTCCATACAGCCAAGTCCTGACTGAAACGTTTGCGGTGGCCATGTCTTGAGAAACACTCTTGACAGCTGGGCCCATGTCATTGAAGGGACATTTGGATTTAATTTGACATTGAGTTGCATGCAGTTTCACAAATACTGGTGGGTTTAGGGAACTCACTAACTCAATACACTGTGTTAGCCCCATGTGAAGTTTTTGTTTTGATTTTTTAAAAAATAGGTCTCTCTATATAGCCCTGGACTATTCTCAAGTTCACTATGTAGACTAGGCTGGCTTCAAACTCACAGAGATCCACTTGCCTCTGTCTTCTCAGTGCTGGGACTAGACATGTGCTAACACAACCAACCACAAATGTGAGGTTTTTTTTTTAAAGAGTTGTGCAGTGTTTTTGTATTTACACATTTTAAAGATTTTTAAATACTTGAAGCGTGCCTAGAAGAGACAAAATCTGAAGTTTTGATTAAATAGTCCTTTGAGATTTAGTTTTGTGTGTGTGTATTTGCTAAGTGTGATGCAGGTGCCCTTGGAGGCTAGAAGAGGGTACCGTCTAATGAAGGTATGTAGGCTCAGGTCCCCTAGAAGAGCAGCAGAGGATCTTAACTGATGAGCCATCTCTCCAGCCCCTTGATATTGTATTTTAAAATATGGTAAGCATGAATCTTGAATCTTGTTATCTTCGGAAATGGTAATGGAATCCAGACCACAACTTGGTCTAATACTGTAATAAGTCAGCACAAAGTAAAATTGGTATTTTGCAAATTTTCCAGAAATTCTGGAATAAAAATGTAGCTTGATCCCCCCCCCCCAAGCCAAGAACTTGAGCTTCCTGTGTTCATGACAGCACAGCGGGTGCAAAAGTTTGCTAGAAAGCGAAAGCAGAACTGTAACTCTCACTGGCAAACTGTGTGAGGCCTATGCTCAGTGCTCACAGAACAAATAACACCCAAAACCAAATCATGATACCAAAAAGATTATAGTGCCATACACATACGTTTTTTCAAAATATTGCTAAAATTTGTGGTTTGAGTGAAAATTTTATTCATCAATGAGAAAATCTAAGAGAACATAGCTTTCATATATTAAATATTTCAAGCCTAAAGACCTGGAGTCTGGCCGGGTGACTTAGGCCTGCAGTCCCAGAACTGAGGGGAAAGGATGAGCATTTGAGGACAGCTCAGGCTTCGAGACATCTTGCCTCAAAACAAAACAAAACCTATAAGACGGAGTTCCCAAAGTGTCAGCATAAGGGTAAGAAAGGCCAGGGCTAATGACATGTCCCCGGGATAAAGTGCTTTCCCTGCAGGCCTAATGGCCTGAGTTCAATCCCTGGAAACCACACAAATGTAGAAGGAAAGAATCAACTCCATAAAGTTGTCTTTGGAGCTCTACATGCACACACCCAGACCCCCAACACCTGCCCCCGCCAGTACTTTGTTTTTAAAGGCACAATTTAATATCACATTTAGAAAAAAAGAGTAAGAATAAAAAATGTTCAGAAGGTATTATCATTTTTAGCACCATTATAAAAGTGAGTCGAGCATTTTCATGAAAACATTTTGACACACCGGTGTGGTGTGGACCCAGTTTTTAATTCACATAGACAGAGGATAGTTTGAAGCAAGTGGGAGATAGTATAGATAGGGAAAAAGTAGGTATACTGCTTGAAAAAATATCAGTCCTAAGTGAAAACCTTGGACTTCCCAATAGAGGGCATGAAAATGTATAATGGCAAAAGCAGGAAATGGTATTGAACCTTTCTATTTCCGTTTCTTTATTGTAGAAGTGGAAGGAGGTGTGGCATGGGATGAAACCAGGTCTGAGCACACTAGACAAATGCTCTACCCCTGAGCTATATGTCTCTCCAACCCTGAACTTTTATTTATTTTTGTTTATTTTTGAGATTATTACGTTTCTGCCTTCCCTTTCCTCCCTACAAACCTTCCCTTATATCTTGTTCTCTTTCAAATTCATGGCCTCTTTTCTCAGTAATTATTACATGTATATATATTCCCAACTGTACCTGCGCAGTATGTATACTGTTACTTGTATGTGTGTTTCCAGGGATGACTGTTTGGTGTTGGATAATCACTTTGGGGGGGCTAATCCCTGAGGAAGACAATTTTTCGCTGCTCTCAGAATTCCGTGGTTCCTTTGTGTAGGTTCGTGGTCTCTTGATCTTCCCCCTGCCCCCACCATGCACTTTGCCCATGTTTAGGCGGTCATGTTACTGAGACTTTAGTGAGTCTCTGGACTTCGTGAGTTCTGAAATTCGGCTCCGAGTTTGTGTAGATTGAGAGGAAACAGAAGGGCAGCTAGGGTGCTCATGTTGGCACTGGTAAAGCGCACAGAGTGATGCGTCTTGATAACTTTGTACGTGTGTGCATAGGGCGCTTCAGGGCCTCTGGGCTTCCCTGTGCAGCCCATGAGGAAGAAGACACCCCCAGGTCACTGCTGCCCTGATATCTGTAAAGCACTGCGGATTACCTCTCTGCAGCTTTGTAAACTGCAACATTCCTCATGGAATCCTTTCACTCAGCCTTCCCTGTATGGTTTGTCTTCTCCATGTAAGATAACTCCTTCCTTTTCCTTGCTCTGTAGTCAACCATTGCTCACTCTGATGTTGATAACACATTTCCAGATTGGGCTGTTTTTAAAAACTCTACTGTGACTATTTTCATATATATCTTTGGGCAGCCATGCTTGTATTTCTCTTGAGTTTTGTTTGGGAACAGAATTTCAGAGTCTGGATGTGTAGTTGTTATTCCATGCATTCAGATAAATCTATGGTATTAGGTTGGAGGAGGTAGGGAGAATGTGAGGAGAGTCATCAAGGCCCTGGAAGCCACCCTTCAGCGTTCAGACATGTAGTTCTTCACAGATTGCTGCCCCAGCCTTGCTTCCAGCTCTGTTCTCCGAGCTGCTCCATTGTTCTGCCACTGGGCCTTCTCTCTACTTTGCTCCTCCCTTCCCAGACTTGCCTTGGAGCATGCATGCCCCACTGAGCTCCTGAAGCTCAGCATAGTTGTTACCACCTACAACTAGCCTCCCTCACATCCCTAAGTTGGGTCTAGTTTCCTTTTGCCATCTGCTTCTGTGATGTAACCTGAGAAAACTCATAGAGCACATTTACTTTGTTAAAATGACCTCATCGTGGGCTGGAGAGATGGTTCAGTGGTTAAGATCACTTACTGCTTTTATAGAGGACCCAATTAGGTTCCCAGCACCCATATCAGGCAGCTCACAACTGCTTGTAATTCCAGCTCCGTGGGATCTGATGCTCTCTTCTAGCCTCTGTGGGTGTGTGCACAGCAAATAATTGAAAACAAAAGTGCGAAGTCAGATGTGGTGGCGCATGCCTTTAATCCCAGCACTCAGGAGACAGAGGCAGGGAAATCCCTTAGTTTAAGGTCAGCCTGATCTACATTGTGAGGTCCAGGCCTCCCATGTGAACTTGTCTGCCGGCTCTGGAGATGGTAGTGAGATCTCCAGGCCCTTATGTCCTGATCAGATAATTAGAACTAATGTCCTTGCTTCTCTGCCTGCAGAGCATGTGCCTGGGCAGATTTCATCTATGGATAAATTGAGCAATCTGCTTTCTTACCCCCGGCTCTTCCAGCTGACAGTAGATCCACTGACATCCATCCAGCTTCCAGTGCTTGTGACACTGCACAGCATGGCCACCTGTGCTTGTCTGTTGTGCCATCTGACAGAGCTACTATGGCTTGGATAGCTGTTCTCAAAAGGCCATGCTCTAAAGCCTTGCTCACCAGGTTGACAGTACTGGGAGGCAGTGACACCTTCAAGAGGTAGAGCCTAGTAGGTCTTTTGGGGGATGCCCTTGAAGGGAATTGTGGGATCCCTGTGCCTTTGTTTCTTGTCTCCTGGACATGAGATAGTGGATTTTGTTCTGCCGACTAGCCACAGCACCTGTGTCATGGACTAAACCTCCAAGACTATCGGCTGAAATAAACCCCTTCTCTTTATAAGTTATTGACCTTGGGTATTTTCTTACAGTGACACGGCCACTGGTGACTCAGGATCTCTCCTCTTGGAGTTATTAACCCATGTTTTCACTTTTAGGTTTTTAAGTACTGTGGACTAGGTTGCCTCTCCGTTCTTGGGCAGTAACCACCCCTCCTAGCGTAGTGAAAAGTCTAAGCAGCAGATCTCAACCTTCCCAGTGCTGCCGTCCTTTATACCGTTTCTCATGCGGTGACCCCAACCATAAAAGTATTTCATTGCTATTTCGTCACTGTAATTTTGCTACTGTTATGAATTGTAATGTAGGTATCTTATATGTAGGATATCGGATATGTGACCCACAAACCGAGAACCATTTGTCTGAGAGAGCTTGTTTCCATTGTTTTCCATATTCCCTCTTGCTTCTCCAGTTACTGTCTGAACTGGTCCTCTAGACCTGCCACCTACCTCTCACTGGGTTTTCTCTGCACTGAGGGTGTTTCTTCATTTTCCTGTTTCTGGGGCATTGCACTCTACTCTTTCTTGGGCAGCCCCCTTGCTTTGGTGAGTCACCTTCCCAGCAGTGTCTAAGGATGGTATGTGGCGGGGGGGGGGGGTTAACTTTCTCCCTGAGGTGTGGGTCTGGTGGCCATAGAGGAAATACTCTTCCTTGGCATTTGAAGTGGCTGTCCAGCACAGAGACATTCTGCAACTGAGAAATCTGGAGCCACTCCAATCACTGACTCTTTGTGTGATCTTCAGTAGAACCTGGGTAATTAGAGCACCAGCCTGGTTGCTAGCCATCTGGGATCTGGTACCCGTAGGCTTGACAGTTTCCTCCCGATGGGGGCCTGTGTGTCCCTTCAGACTGCCCTGGTTTGTTTCCCCAGACACTGGGCTACTTGCAGGTGATGCATGGAATACCCAGTTGCATTTGCCTTTGGAAAAGCAGAGAATAGTGTATCTCTGAGAGTAGTATATCCTGTGTAACATTTGGGATAGCCTCATACCAAACACACTATTTGTTACTTATTTAAAATTTTAATTGAGTTGGGTATCCTAGTTTTGTTTTAAATTATTTTAAATTTGGTGTCCTCACCCAGACGGCTCCCTCCTTTTTCCTGCTAGGGAGAATCAGTCACTCAGCTGAGAGAGGTGTGGGAGGCATCTATGTTTAACCACTATAGTGAGTTTGACTTCCAGCCCAGGTTTGGTACATGACTACCAAAGCCTCACACAAGCCCAGAGGCATCATAGAGGTGTTGCCATCATGCAAAACCTTATAGACCAAGCATTCTGCTTTTGGTCTCACTCACACCCTTGCTCCAGAGGTGCTGATAGTACACCCCACCTTTGCAAGCAGTTGACAAATAGGAAGAATAATTTCATGAAGCACGAATAAAAAAAAAAACTCAGAGAGAGAAATTGGGGTTCAACCTGAAGACCAAAAAGCAAAGCAACTAGCCACTGGCTCTTACCTCGGCCTCAGTCCAAAATTGTGATCCTGTCTCTAGGAATCCCAGAATGAGACTGAGTCTGAGAGCTGTCTCCTCTCGTTTTATAATTCTCTCTAGGGCTGGGATTAAAGACATGCACTGCCTGGTTTCTATGGCAAACTAATATGGCTATGGAATTAAAGGTGTGTATGTGTTACCACTGCCTGGTCTGTAAGGCTGACCAGTGGGGCTGTTTTTCTCTCTGATCTTCAGGCGAGCTTTATTTATGAAAATACAAATGAAATGCTGCTATGACTTCCTATTCATCTGCTGTCCAAAGCATCATTCACCTGACACTGTCTTTTTCTCTGGTCTTGTGGATTTTTATCTTTTTAATTTTAGAGGTCTTAGTTCAGGAGGATTTCCTGAGAGGAGCAAGGGATTTGACATGAAAATATGCAAATTATGAATCAATAACTTTTTTCAAAGTTGGCATGGTTATGTACCCAAACATCACGTGAGAACTTGGCAGCCCTAGAAGCCGACCTACCTCTCCAAGGCTAGCCACCAGTGGCCTTAAAGAGCTTTTTACAAGGACAAGATAGTGTGTGTTTTAGGTTTCCCAGGAGTTGACTTCTGTGATGACTGCCCAGCTCTGTTCTTGCTCTGTTAGCACAAAAGCAGCCACAGACAGTAACAAATGAGTGACCGTGACTATATTGCAACAAATCTCTATTTACAAAGAAAAGGAAGAGCAGGATCGAATCTGCAGGACTGCAGCCTTAGCTGCTTTCTGTGCCCAGTCCCTCCACCATGCCGTTGTGGGTTGCACAGGCTCCACTGTGGGGAGGCTTTGCCTCAGGTACAGTACGCTAATATTGGGATGCCCTTTAGTTTTGCCCTGCCATGTTCACAGAGTGAAGTTCCACTCCAAGAAAAACTAAGCAATTTACCACTGTCTTCTGTTCTGTCCTGAATCAGGGCATTAATGGTAGACATGGATAATTGTCCCTGACCCAAAGTTTTCACTTAAGTGGAGAAAGACTATAAATTGGTAGCACCCCATGGGTCTTCCCAAAGGAGCTAACTTGACTTACTGAAGTTTGTGGAAACTCAGCCCTAAGGGTATAGGCAGAGTTTTTCGTAGGGACCTCAATCAGCTCTCTTCTGCCAGCCACTTCCCAAATAACAACTCAGAGACTAATTATTAATTATAAATGCTTGGCCAATAGCTCAGGCTTATTACTAGCTAGCTCTTACAAATTAAACGAACCCATTTCTATTAATCTATATGCCGCCCCTGAGGCTCCGTGTCTCTCATGACTCCTCTAACTCTATCCTTCCCAGCATTCTCTCTGCCCTGAAAATCCTGCCTAGGCATGGCCAATCAACTTTTATCAACAATGAGAGCAGTACATATTTACAGTGTACAAAGATTGTTCCACAGCATAAGGGCACATTCACAACCTTGCCTATTGTGGTGGCAGGGCAAGAGGAGACCAAGGTAAACACATCCAACTTGCAAGCTGAAGAGAACCAGGAAGGTTCTTCATGGGCTCAGAAGAAAACTCACAAGTGGCCAACATGTAGCTGGATGAGATGGAGGCATGGGTTGTGTCTGAGCAAAGCTGTTAAGACAGGGTGCTTGCTAACTCATGTCTCCTATTGCTGATACAGTTGATTGCTAGACACAGGGTTCACTTTTTACTCCTCCCTTCGCCCCCTCCCCCCTTTGAGACAGATCTGTGTAGATCAGGCCTGCCTTGAACTCACAGAGATCGGCTTGTCTCTCCTGTGTGCTAGGATTATAGGTGTGTACCACCGTGCCTGACTTTCTTCTTTCTTTCTTTTGGAGACAGGATCTCATGTATAAACTTCTGAGGTCCCCTGCCTCTATCTCCCAGTGTTAGGATTACACACTACCACAACCAGTTTATGTGATGCTGGAATTGAACATGGGCTTTGTATGAGTTTGGCAAGTACTCTACCAAGTGAAGCCCATTCCCATCCCAAATAGCTTTCTTTCTTTCTTCCTTCCTTCCTTCCTTTCTTTCTTTCTTTCAAAAGATTTCTTATTGGGGCTGGAGAGATGGCTCAGTGGTTAAGAGCATTGCCTACTCTTCCAAAGGACCCAAGTTTGATTCCCAGCAACCACATGGTGGCTCACAACCATCTGTCATGAGGTCTGGTGCCCTCTGCTGGCCTTCAGGCATACACACACAGACAAAATATTGTATACATAATAAATAAATAAATATTTTTAAAAAGATTACTTATTTTATTTTAAAATTATGGATGCTTTTGTCTGCAGGTATGTATGAGCACCACGTGTGTGCAGTAGCTGAGGAGGACACACCAGAGTTCAGATCACCTGGAGCTGGAGTTACAGGTAGTTATGAGCCTCTTTGTGGGTGCTGGGAACTGAATTCAGGTCCTCTGTAATATCAGCAGTGGTCTTAACCTCTGACCTATCTCTTGTTGCAGGATTTTTTTTTGCACAGTGACACTCTGAGACTGTTAATAAAGTTTAACCTTTAATTGGGGCAAAGTTAGTGACTAACTGACCAGGATTAGCTATAAAAGTTTTTTTTTTTCCTTTCTCTCTCTCTCTTTTTTGTTTTGTTTTGTTTTTTGTTTTTTGTTCTTTGAGACAGGGTTTCTCTGTAGCTTTGGAGCCTGTCGTGGAACTAGCTCTTGTAGACCAGACTGGCCTCGAACTCAGAGATCCACCTACCTCTGCCTCCTGAGTGCTGGAATTAAAGGCATGCGCCACTGCCACCCAGCTGCTATAGAGGTTTTGGAGGACCCAGGATACATATAGAGAGACAAAGGAAGTAGAGAAGAGTTTAGAAAGATTCATGGGCCCTTTTGGATGGGGGAAGGGGAGAAAGGAGACCTCCTGGTCACTGGTCAATCAGTCAAGTTTTCACCCTAATATTTCACTCCTGAGTTTTTATTAATAAAAAATTGAACTCTTTAAACTCTAGCACATCTTTTTATTTTCTTTAATTTTTTTTAGATTTGTTATTTTGTGTGTATGAGTGTTTTGCTTGCATATATGTCTGGTTACCAAATATGTGCCTGGTGCCTGAGGTCAGAAGAGGGAATCAGATCCGCTGAGGCCAAAGTTACAGATGGTTCCAAGCCACCGTGTGGATGCTGGGAATTGAACCTGGGTCTTCTGCAAAAGCAACAAGTGCTCTTAACCCCTGAACCAACTCTCCAGGCTTCTTTGTATTTTACAGATCACACCTTAAAATGACAGAATCCAGTTTCAAAGGATTCCATATTCAATATGTACACAAAACCCACAAGCAGTGTGACTTTCTGTTCTTTTCTGTGTTTGTACAGCTCACACTCATGGATGTCACAGGTCCCACAGCACACTGTCACCACTTTCCAGTTTTCCTTTTTTATTTTTTTACTTTTTTAGAGACAGGGTTTCTTTGTGTAACAGCCCTGTCTATTCTGGAACTTGCTTTGTAGACCAGGCTGACCTTGAACTCAGCGATCTGCCTGCCTCTACTTCCCAAGTGCTGGGACTAAAGGTGTGTGCCACCATGCCCAGTTTACCAGTGTACTTTTAACCGTTGACTTCTCTCTTAAAATTTTAAAACAAGAAAACCATTTTCCTAGGTACCAACAAATTTCCCTTTCTAGAATTCTGCCTTCTTTCCTCTGGCTCCAGTTTGGATCTGACCATCTTTCTCCCAGGAACTCCCACTTCCCACACAGGGCTTGTCCTGTGGCTCTCCAGGAATACAATATGTCGGCTTTGGCTGGTTTGGGTGTCTTTTTCTTCTGGGTCTGGGTTTGCGGAGCCACTCTCTAAGATGCTGTTTTGCCATCCCTAGCTCCTCTGCTTCACCTTGGCCCGGTGATGGTGATGTACCTGTGACTCACCTGTGTGGGCTCCTGAAGCAGGTGCAGTGGGGTTCAAGGCACCAAATGTTTCTTAAGCACAGACACTTCTGTAAGGAAGAGGCAGGGACATGGAGCTCCACTTAAGCCCAGTTGCAGGGCATTGGAGGGAAGCTGCACTCAGTTGAAGGGCCAGCAGGTTACTTGAAAATTTGTCAGATTGAGCCAACCAGCTCTCTTTTCAAGGTGATCTGGGCATTACGTTTTCACCAAGTTCAGAAGATTGACAGACATCCCCTTAGTCTCCTGGCACTGTGATTGCTCCATCTCACTCAAGATACTGTGTTTGGCTCTGTTTTCTTCCACCCCTGTCTTTCCTCTCAGTACTTGATTGTACTAAAGCACTCTTCAGATCTCCAACTCGGTTGGCTGCAACACACCTCTCTCTCGGGCTGGTTCCACTCCCTGCTAGCAGCTCTACTGTGTAGGTATCCCATGGCTCTGGCATCTCAGGCATTCTGGGGTCTCCAAGGCAATCCAGGCTTCAACTTCACAGCTTCACACAATGGCCTCTCTGGGCCTCCATTCAGGGATCCCCTGAAACATGCTTGACCTCAGGGGCTTTCCTTAGCCATAGGAGGAATATTCCATAACCCCTTTGACTTTAAAGTCAGAACCATGTGGCTGAAACTACCAAGTTCTGCTGCTCGTTGTGACTGGAAAATGGCTCCCTTACTCAATTACATCTTCACCAGCTTTTTGTCCTTCACTATCTAAGCTTGGCTGTTCTGAAACTGGATCTGTAGGCCAGGCTGGCCTCAAACTCAGAGATCCACCAGCCACTACCTTCTGAGTGCTAGAAATAAAGGCATGTACCACCAAACCTGACTGTAAGCTTTTCTTTAATTCCCTTTCACAAGTTGGAAACTTAGCTGGGTGGGATCTTGCCTTTTATTCCATTTCTTAATCTGTTTATCTCCTTGAACATAGGATTTAGCTCCATTTCAGTCCTGGTGTTCCTTTTCTACCTCAAATTTTACATTTTCTTGTTCCTTTTCAATATAAATCCGTATAAAAGTGACCAGTGGTAACCATACAACAGAGTCAATACTAGGCTGTTTTGGGATTTCTTCTGCCATTGGAATTAATCCAAAACTCTTCACTTTAGCCTCAAGCAGACTCTTCAGACAACAGCAAAAAGAAGCCAAATTCTTTACCAAAATATCACAAGAACAGTCTCTAGGCAACATATTCAAATTATTCTCCTCTGAAACATTTTGAGCCAGTCCCCCACAGTTCAAATCACACTCGGCCCCACAGTCTTCCATGTTTCAACTAGTATAGCCCACTAAGCAGCACTTGAAGTTTTCAACTGCTTTTCTAATCCGCAGTCCCAAGGTCCATATTCCTTCCAACAAAATCATGGTCAGGTCCATTATAGCAACACCCCAGTCCCTGGTACCAACTTCGGTCTTAACGGTTTCTATTGCTATGAAGAGACGCCATTGTCACAACAATTCTTATGAAGGAAAAACATAATTTGGGTGTCTTATATTTTTGGAGGTTTAGTGCATTATCATGGTGTGGCCTAGTGGTGTACAGGCAAACTTGATGCTGAAGCTGAGAGTCCTACATCTTGATAGGAAGGCAACAGGAAGTGGTCTTGCTCACTAGGCACTGCTTGAGCATATGAGACTTCAAAGCCTGCTTCCACAATGACACACTGCTTCCAACAAAGCCACAGTTCCTCCAATAAGGCCACACCTCCTAATAGTATCACTCCCTTTGGGAGCCATTTTCTATCAAACCACCACACAGGGTATTCTGCTTCAGTTACCACATGGCAGCTGGGGAGTGAGGAAAGAAAGACGGCAGGACCCCAATATCCCCCTAGAGGGCATGCCACAGTAACCTTAACTTCCACTAGTTCCCCCTCCTAATCATTAGGACCTAGTGAGTCCACTGTCTCCCAGTAGTACTTGGGTTTGTATAATACCCAAGTTTGGGGGGGGCATTTACTGATACAAAGCACAGAGTCACAATGTCATATTATTTGTTGTCAAGTGTCTTTCTGGCCACAATGATAAGTGCTAGGTGTCACTTTCCTTTATGAGTGGCAGGACTTGGCTCTGACTAGCATTTGACTGTGATTTTTGACCTATAAACAGTGGGCCAGAGTGGCCTTTTCCTTCTGGACCTCTTTCGTCAAACTCCAAAGGCTCAGCTCTTCTGCAGCTTTCTCAGGTGATCCACAGGGATGTCCTGCCTGACAGCCTCCTGTCCTGTGTGACCCCGTGGGTTTCACATGCGGTTTCTCAGCAGCTTTTGGCCAGTTTGATGTAATCTCACCTGGGCATGCGCATAGAGATCAGCTTTTGGAAAGAAACCCAGGCAGACTGCACAGAATCAGGGAGCTGCATGTTGACTTCCTCCTTTCCAACTCCCTTGTCTCCCACAGATGACAGTGCTCTCCACGTCACTCTGCTCTGCCTGGATCTCTACAGCACTGCAGCAGGGAGCTGGGGCAGCCAGAAGGCCACCTCATTTGTTCCTGCGGTTGTAGTTTGAATGTGGCTTGTCCACTCCCAAGTTCACAGTGGAGTTTAACCCCCATTGAGAGATATTATGAGGGTAGACCCTTCGGTAACAGGGATTAAACCGTCATGGTAAACCCTGTGATAGAATTCTGGTGTCCTTATGAGAAGAGGGAGGGAGGCCCAAGGACAGAGCCTCACACAACCCCTTTCTCTCACCGTGCAAAGTCCTTTGTGGCCTCTGGACTCTGACTGTATGAAGTGTGTTTAACACTGAATAAGACATTCAGCCTCCCAGAGCCTTGAGCATGAATAAAATTATCTCCTTGTGACTTATTTAGACTGTGCTATCAGGAGTTATGACCGATAGAAAGTAGACTAACATGCCATCTCCTAGATGTCACTGATTGCATTCATTGATCAAGGTCTGAAAAGAGGAATGTCATAGAAATCCCAATTTCTTGGTGTTTGCAGAAGGCAAAGCTGGTTTAGTTGCTACCACATGACTGGAAATAGAAGAAGCCCTTCAAGTCTTCAGACACCCCACACAGAGGAAGATTCAGCTTTCCTGTCTTAATAAAGGATTCTTCTGAATCTGTCCTTAAGAACAGATACAATTGGACCCATACCGTCGCCACTGGCTTTGCTGTAGTCTCATCCTTGTGGTAGCAGGTGCCAGAATTTCCATCCCTGGAAGGTTTCTCGTTTGCAGCCCATGGTTAGACAGGCCAGATCCTGTTACCTGTGTCCATGGGTGCCTGGGTTGCCTCCTCTGCCTCTGGTTAATCCTGCTGCTGTGGATATTGGTGTGTGCATCTATTTTAGTCCTCATTTTTTAATTCTTCTGGGATATATGCCCAGAAGTTCATTGCTGGGACAGATGGTAACACTAACCTAACTTTCTGAGATGCCACCAGGCTGGTTTCCATGCTGGCTCACAGTCTCGCCCACCACACCCCAGGCTCCCAACACCCAGTGTCCTCATCAGCACGTGCTTCCTGTCATTGTGTGCACATGCCAAAGTGGCCATGCGGTCCAAATGAAAGCTAGTTCACCTTCTACCTCTCTGTGTAGATTCCTGGTTTTTGGTTCTTGCATCTTGTTCTTGAAGGTTCTTTGTACATACAAACTCATTTGTACAAAATCTCATACAACTTTACACAAATGCTAGTTTTCTGTACAGATACACCGTCAACCTGTCTTTGGACCTACAGCAAACACTGGGGTTAGTTCCGCCACTGTCAGCCTTGCTCTCTCGCTCCATGTAGTGACTACCCAGTAATCTTGGCATAAATAGGACGTCATGCATGGATAGTACTGAGCTCACTTACAGCCTATGAGATGATTTTTATGTACCTGCAGAGTCTGTAGTGTCTATAGGAACATAATTAATCAGAAGTGTTGGGCCAAAGTAATCAAAATTGTATGAAATGGACATGTCATGTCCTCTTGGCAGGTTTTGACAATTCTTATCCCATCCCAAATGTGTCAGAGGCCTGTTTCTGACCCTTTTGTAGCATGTGGCACTTTCAACCCATGTCATAGGCAGATATCAAGGTGACAAGAAGTCAACAAGCATGACAGTTCCCCATCTTGAGGGTCACCCTGAGCTGGCTTTCCCTTGGATACCAGAGTCAGCTTGGTCCTGGAAAGAGGAAGAAATGCTGGGGTTGTAGTTAGGGTTACTATTGTTGTGATAAAACACCATGGCCAAAAGCATCATGGGAAGGAAAGGGTTTATTTCAGCTTATAGCTTGTAGTCCAGCATACAGAGAAGTCAGGGCAGGAACTGATACAAAGGCCAAAGGAGAGCAGGTTCTCTTTGGGTCCATAGCACAGAAGCCTGCTTGGCCCTCTGCAAGACTGCTTTCCCAGCAGGAGGTGCTGTTTCCTGGTCCCATTATCTCTCTCTTCCTTGGTTTCTGCCAGAGAGCATCCTTGAGGAGCCTTTTCAGAAGCGCATGAAAGGTAGATCTGGAAGTTCCTCAACACACCTGTTCATTCTTTGCCCTTCTCCTCAAGATAGGACTCAGCCCCACCCCCTTCCCTGGCCTTGGGAGATCTGGCCCTGCCCCTCACTGGCCACCGAGATGGGAGAGCAAGACCCACCCTACAAGGGAGATGGCCCCACTCCTCACCATAGGCACAGGAGAGCTGACCTGGGAGCTCAGGAAAGCTTGCTCTGTCACACCCCTGAGGGGGGCACCCCCAGCAGAGGCCCAAACTGACCAACTCAGCTACCACCCAGGTCCACATCCAGTGCTTTGAGTTGGCCCACCCCAACATCTACTCCATCTATGATCTGCTGGAACACATGAAGGGACCAGTCCTATGGAACCATAGCTGCAGGATCTCCTTGACTCCAGGCAACAGCAAGGTGTCTCAGAGGAGTTTTAGGGAGAGTCCAGTATTGATGGTGTACCAAAAGCCAGAGGCCTTGAACCAGATCAACAACTCATTACAGTGAACATTTGAAAGTAATGCTTTTTGGACAGAAGGGTACACTGTGTGACAAACCAGTGCCACTAAGGTGAACGAAGAGTGATGGACAGGTGGGAAAGATGGAGGAACAGAGTGTTTTGTTTCTTTTTTAATTAATATTTTTATTTTATTTTGAGGGGGACACTGCAAGGGTGAAGGGTGGATATGAATGGACTGGGAAATGAGTGGGATTGGAGTGCATGATGTGAAATTCCCCAAAACAAATAAAAAATTTGTTTAAAACTACACATATTTTTATTGATCTTTGAGAATTACATACAATGTATTTTGATTTTATCATCTATTCTTATCCCTAACTCTTCCTATATCTACATGCACCCTCACCAACTTCCCATCTTCCTTCACATGATTTGACCCTTTCAGTATTGAATATACTTTATGATTTATCCACCACCCGAACCAAAAATTCCATGACAGAATTAGAACTAGAAAAATGATTAGCCTTATTTCTTCATTCATAAGTCATGGTCATTACTTACATTTAGTCGTTTTTCATCCCCTTTACATTTATATTTAATTTTTTTCTTTTATTGATTTTTTCTTTTTATTTTCTCACATAACATATCCTGATTATGGTTTCCCCTCCCTCTACTTCTCTCAGTTCCTCCTCATCTGGCATCTCTGCCCCCTCCCCAACTCCTTTACTCTATAACTCACCTCTGTGGTTCTATGGAACTGTAGCTTGGTTATCATTGACTTAACAGCTAATATCCACATATAACAGAGTGGGGTTACTTCACTCAGGATGATTTTTTTTCTAGTTCCATCCATTTGCTGGTGAATTTCATGATTTCATTTTTTAATGGCTGAGTAATAATCCATTGTGTAAATGTACCACGTTTTCTTTATCCATTCATCTGTTGAAGACCATCTAGGTTGTTTCCGATTTCTGGCAATTATAAATAAAGCAACAAGGAACACAGAGCGAGTGTGTCTAGGGTAGGATAAAATATCCTATGGGTATATGCCCAAGAGTGGTATTGCTGGGTCTTGAGGTAGATTGATTGCCGTCTTTCTGAGGAACTGCCACACTGATTTCCACAGCGGCTGTGCACCAGCAGCAGAGGAGTGTTCCCCTGCCACACTGATTTCCACAGCGGCTGTGCACCAGCAGCAGAGGAGTGTTCCCCTGCCCCACACTGATTTCCACAGCGGCTGTCCACCAGCAGCAGAGGAGTGTTCCCCTGCCCCACACTGATTTCCACAGCGGCTGTGCACCAGCAGCAGAGGAGTGTTCCCCTGCCCCACACTGATTTCCACAGCGGCTGTGCACCAGCAGCAGAGGAGTGTTCCCCTGCCCCACATCCTTGCCAGCAACAGCTGTCACTTGTGTTACGGATCTTAACCATTCTGACAAGTGTAAGATGAAATCTCAAAGTAGTTTTGATTTGTGTTTCCTTGATGGCTAAACTGTTGAACATTTCTTTAAGTGTTTTCAGCCACTTGAATTTCTTCTTTTGAACATCCTCTGTTTAGATCTGTACCCCATTTTATTTATTTGTTTTGTTGGTGTTGTGAGCCTAACCTTTAACGACTGAGCCATCTCTCCAGCCCTGTACCCCATTTTTAAATTGGGTTCTTTTCTTGATATTTAGTCTTTTGAGTTCTTTATATATTTTGAACCTTGGCCCTCTTTCAGATGTAGAGTTGGTAAAAAATCTTTTCTTATTTTGTAGGTTGCCACTTTGTCTGAATGACGGTGTCCTTTGCTATGCCGAAGTTTTTCTGTTTCATGACATCCCATTTATTAACTGTTGATCTTAGTGCCTGTGCTAACGATGTTGTGTTGAGAGAGTCTTTTTCTGTACCCGTGAGTTCAAGATGATTCCCACTTTCTCTTCTATAAAGTTCAGTGTATCTAGTTTTATGCTAAGGTCTTTGATCCTTTTGGAACTGAGTTTTGTGCAGGGTGATAAGTATGGATCTGTTTGCATTCTTCTACACGTAGCCATCCAGTTTGACCAGCACCATTTGTTGAAGTTGCTGTCTTGTTTCCAGTATATTTCTGATTCCTTTATAAAACATTAGCTTTCCATAGGTGTGTGGATTTATGTCTGGGTCTTACATTTCATTCCGTTGATTCATATGCCTTTTTTGAATCAATCAAATCAATCAATTTTTGACAATATCATACTTTTTTTTTTTTAATTACTACAGCTCTGTAGTAGAGCTTGAGGTCAGGGATGGTGACACCTCCAGCGGTTCTTTAATTATTCAGGATTGTTTTAGCTAGCCTGTTTTTTCTTTTTCTTTCTTTCTTTCTTTTTGGGGTGTGTGTGTGTGTGTGTGTGTGTGTGTGTGTGTGTGTTTATATGAAGTTGGAAATTGTCCTTCAAAATCTGCAAAGAATTGTGTTGGAATTTTGATGGGAATTGCATTGAATCTGCAGATTGCTTTTGGTAGGATGGTCATTTTTACTATGTTCATCCTACCAATCCATGAGCATGGGAGATCTTTCCATCTTCTGATATCTTCTTCAGTTTTTTCTTCAGTGTCTTAAAATTTTTTTTATCATACAAGGCTTTCACTTGCTTGATTAGACTTACCCCCATGATATTTTATATTTTTTGAGGCTATTGTAAAAGGTGTTCTTTCCCTGATTTCTTTCACAGTTCATTTGTCGTTTGAGTTACTGATTTTTGTGAGTTAATTTTGTATCCAGCTACTTTGCAGTATTTATCAGCTGTAGGGGTTCCCTGTAGAACTTTCCAGGTCATTTCTGGAAATGATATTTATGTATATCAACACATTACCTACAAATAGCAATACTTTGACTTCTTTCTTTCCAATTTGTATTCCCTTGGTCTTCTTCAGTTGTCTTATTGCTCTAGCTGGCTTCAAATACTATATTACATACATATGGAGAGTGGAAAGCCTTGTCTTGTTCCTGATTTTGGTAGAGTTGTTTTGAGTTCCTCTTCATTTAATTTGATGCTGGCTATCAGCTTGCTGTAAACCGCCTTTATCATGTTTAGGTATATCCTGGTATACCTTAATTTCTTGAGGACTTTTATCAAGAAGAGGTGCTGGATTTTTTTCAAAGACTTTTTCTGCATCTAATGAGATGATCATGTGATTTTTTTTTTTTGCCTTTCAGTTTCTTTCTATGGTGAATTGCATTTATCAACTTACATATGTTGAACCACCCCCATCTCTAGAATGAAGTCTACTTGATCACGGTAGATTATCTTTTTGATGTGTTCTTGGATTTGGTTTGTAAATATTTTATTGGAAATTTTTGCATCTATATTCATAAGAGAAATTAGTCTGTAATTCTCTTTTGTTGGGTCCTTATATGGTTTAGGTATCAAGGTAACTGTTGTCTTGTAAAACAGACTGGGCACTGTTCCTTCTGTTTTTATTTTGTGGAATAATTTGAGGAGTAATGGCATTGCCTTCTTTAAAAATCTGGTATAATTTTGTGCTGAAACCATCTGGCCTTGGCCTTTTCGGGTTGAGAGACTTTTAGTGCCTGCTTCTATTTCACAAGGGATTATAGATCTGTTTAGATTACTTATCTGACCTTATCTGACCTTAACTTTGATAAGTGATATGTATCCATTTCTTTTAGATTTTCCAATTTTTTTATATTTTTATGGCTTATTTAACTTTATTTTATGTGCATTGGTGTGAAGGTGTCAGATTCCCTGCAACTGGATCTTCAGACAGTTGTGAGCTGCCATGTGGGTGTTGGAAATTGAACCCGTGTCCTCTGGAAGAGCTGTCAGTGCTCTTAACCACTGAGCCATTTCTCCCGTCCAGATTTTCCAATTTTTTAGAGTACATGTTTTTAAAGTATGTTCTTATGATTCTTTGGATGTCCTTGGTGTCTGTTGATGTCCCCCACTTATTCCCTAATTTTGTTAATTTGGATATTCTCTCTCTACCTGCTAGTTAATTTGGATAAGGGTTGGTTAGTCATCCTGATTTTCTCAAATAACCAGCTCTTTGTTTCATTGATTCTTTATATTTTGTTGTTGTTCTATTTTATTGATTTTAGTCCTGAGTTTGATTATTTCTTGACATCTACTACTTTTGGGTGTGATTTCTTCTTGTTGTTCTAGAGCTTTCAGGTGTGTTGTTAAATTACTAGTATGAGACCTCGTCACATTTTTTATGTAGGCACTTAGTGCCATTCACTTGCCTCTTAGAACCACCTTCACTGCATAGCATATGTTGTGTATTCATTTTCATTCAATTCTAGGAAGTCTTTAACTTCTTTCTTATGTCTTGACTCATTATTTTCATTCAGTAGTGAGTTATTAAGTTTCTATGAGTTTGTAAGCTTTCTATTGTTTCTGTTGTTGTTGATATCCAACTTTGATGGTTGTCAGACAGAATGAAGGGTGTTATTTCAATTTTCTTCAAGTATCTGTTGATACTTGTTTTGTGTCCAAGTATGTGGTCAGTTTTAGAGAAAGTCCCATGAGGTACTGAGAAGAAGGCATACTCTTTTGTGTTCAGCGAAATGTTCTGTAAATATCTGTTAGGTCCATTTGGTTTATAACATATGTTAGCATTTCTGTTCAGGTTTTGTCTGGATGACCTGTCTATTGGCAAGAGTGGGGTATTGGTGTCTCTCACTGACAGTTTCTGAAGGTCAATATGTGATTTAAGCTGAGTAGTGTTTCTTATATGAACATGGGTGCCCTTGTGTTTGGATAGATGTTAAGAATTACAATGTCCTTTGGTGGAGTTTTCCCTTCGATGAGTATGTAGTGTCCCTCTCTATCATTTCTGATTAGTTTTGGTTCGAAGGTTATTTTGTCAGATATTAAAATGGCTTAGCCAGCTTGGTTCTTAGGTCCATTTGCTTGATCCATCTTTTTCCATCCTTTCACCCTGAGGTGATGTCCATCCTGATGTTAAGTGTGTTTCTTGGATGCAACAGGATGGCTCCTGTCTTCACATCCATTGTTCGTCTGTGACTTTTTATTGGGCAATTGAGACCATTGGTCTTAAGAGATATCAATGAACAGTGTCTGTTGATTCCTGTTATTTTGTTGTTGTGGTGGTGGTAGTGTGTTTCCCCTCTTGAATTGCTGATCTTGTATTATTTATTCCCTGTGTTTTTTTGGATGTGGTTTACTTCTTTAAGTGGAATTTTCCTTCTAGAACCTTTGGTAGAGCTGTATTTGTAGATTGCATAAATTTGGTTTTATCACATAATGTCTTATTTTCTCCATCTATTGTGATTGAAAGTTTTGCTGGGTATAGTTTTCTGGGATGACATCTGTGGTCTCTTAAGAATCTGTAGAACATCTGGGCAGGCGGTGGTGATGCACGCCTTTAATCCCAGCTCTCAGGAGGCAGAGGCAGGCGAAACTCTGGGAGTTCGAGGCCAGCCTGGTTTACAAGAGCTAGTTCCAGGACAGACTCCAAAGCTACAGAGAAACCCTGTCTTTAAAAACCAAAACCAAAACAAACAAACAAAAAAAAGAGTCTGTAGAACATCTGACCAGGCCCTTCTGCCTTTCAGAGTCCCCACTGGGAAGTTAGATGTAATTCTAATAGGTCTCCCTTTATATGTTACCTGGTCATTTCCCCTTGCAGCTTTTATTATTCTTTCTTTGTTCTGTATCTCTAGTATTTTGGAGTTAACATTTTCTTTGATTGAGGGATACATTTCTTCTCTCGTGTCTTCAATGCCTGAGATTGTCTCTTCCACCTCTTTTTCTAAAGATTTATTTATTTATTATGTATACAGTATTCTGCTGTGTGTCTGCCTGCATGCCAGAAGAGGGCATTAGCTCTCATTATGGATGGTTGTGAGCCACCGTGTGGTTGCTGGGACTTGAACTAAGATTCTCTGGAAGAGCAGCCAGTGCTCTTAACTGCTGAGCCACCTCTCCAGCCCCTCTCTTCCACCTCTTGTCATCTGGGTGAGGCTTGTCTCTGAGGGTCCTGTTTGAATTTTTCATTTCCAGGTTCCCTTAGTTCCATTTTTCTTTATTGATTCTAATTTCACCTTCCAGTCTTGAGCTGTTTTATTCATTTCCTTCCATTGTTTGTGTTTTCTCAGATCTCTTCAGGGGATTTATTCATTTCCACTATCATATCTATAAGGGTTATTTTCATGTCTTTGTCTTGTGCTTCAGCTACGCTGTAATTCTCAGAGCCTAGTCTGGCAGGGTTTCTGGGCTCTAGTGGAGACATATTGTCCTGGTTGTTTGTTTCGGAATATTGGTTAAAGATGTGTTACATTCTTCTATGCTGTGGAATATTTGTTTAATGACGCAAAGATGTGTTGCATTTTTATGTTGCATTTGTTTTACTCTATAAAGCCATGTTGCTTTGCCTGCCTAAAATACTGATTGGTCTTATAAAGAGCTGAATGACTGATAGCTAGGCAAGAGAGGGACAGAAAGGGTTGTCAGGCAGAGAGAATAAATAGGAGAAGGGAGGAGCAAAAAAGGAGAAGGCGATGAGAACACTAGGGGCCACCCAGCTAGCAATGGAGTGCGAAGTAAAGAAAGATATATAGAATAGCGAAAGGTTAAAGCCCAGAGGCAAAAGATAGACAGAATAATTGAAGAAAAGCTGGTTAAAAATAGGCCAAGCTAAGGCTGGACATTCATAAGTAAGAGTAAGTCTCCGCGTGTTTATTTGGGAGCTGGGTGGCAGACTCCCCAAAGAACTATGAGTAAGAAACAACAACAACAACGAAACAAACTGCAGTTGTTATCGACTGTGTTTTTATACTGGTGTCTATGCACTTGGGTTCAGGATGCTTGTAGTTCCGGTGCTGTTATCTGATCTTGTCTTTGTTGGGTGGGTGTTTTGTTCCTTGGTTTCCATTGCCCTCTTTCATTCTTAGGAGGGTGCAGTAGATGTATGTTGCCTGGTAGGAAATTCTTACTGGATTTTGATAGGTGTGCCTCTGGGGGTTCAGGGTAAAATGTTTTCCTAGGTATTGGGGGGTGGCACTTAATGAATGAGCATGGGCTGGGGCGGAGGAGACTGGGGGTGTCCACAGAAGGGAAGAAAGCAGGGTATTCCACCAGACTCTGCTCAGTTCCCTGGGGCTGGGGCAGAGAGTGAGGAGAGGTCACAACAAGTAGTCTGCTCCAGAGCTGGGGATGAGACTGGGGATTGGATTTGGAGATGAGGAGGGAGCGGGAAGACATGAAGCTCACCTTCCCTGCTCTGCTGGCCTACTTGATTTCTGGCAGGGTTGGCTGGTGGGTTCCCAGGGAATGCCTGTGCAGTTGGGGCTGAAAAAAAGTGATGAGTTGGGGGAAGGAAGATTGAAGGGGAAGATCTGTGGTCCACCCAAGATGGTGGGAGGGGAAGGGAGAAAGGGGAAGGAGGAGGCCGCAGATGGTTGGCTGGAGAGCTGAGCGGGAGACTGGGGGTTGGATCTAGAGAAGTGAGAGATGAGGATCTGCAGTTACCTACCGGCTTTCCTGGCTGGAGTTCTCACTCTGTTTTCTGATTGGCCATTTTCAATAGGAGTGCTTCTGCCTGGGTGGGTGGGGGGCTTACTGTAGAACAGGTCTGATGAGGGAGCAACTGGCTCCAGCACGTGGAGTCTTTCCCAGCAGGTGTCTGGACTGCACAGCTGCCTTTGCTCAATTGAGTGCCCAATCAAGGGCCAGAGTCAGGATGACAGGATGACAACCTATGACTCTCCTGCCCTTCGAACTCCCTACTTCCTGCTTATGATGCCCTCCTCCCTGTGCCACTGTTAAGAAGCCTCGAGATGGTTCACAAAGGGATGCGAGATCTTAACTAACCTGGCAAGGCCCAGAGGCAAGGCTGGCTTTTGGGATGATTTAGTTCGGGTATTCTGCAATGCTGTCATGACCTGGCTCCCTCTTCTCATTTTCCCTTCTGCTATATGGGTTTTATCTATGGAGGCTCCTCATGGATGTGTATCCCTGCTCCTAGAGGCCTTTGGGGAGTCGAGGTGACCTCTTGCTGTGTCTTCACAGCAAGCAAGGTCCTAGGACACATGCTGGCAGCTGCCAAGGCATCTGTATGGATACCTCTGTCATTTTCTCTGTGTTTCCTGACCAGAGAATGAGAAGGTGGGGGAATAAATATTTCCGTATTTGTATGGATTGTTATATGGGCAACAGAAAGGACTTGAATATGATAGGCAGAAAATCTATCCCCTTACCACATCTCTTCTGTGCCAGACCCTGCTTATGTTTTGTTACATGGCAGAGACTAAGGTCACCACTAGCCTGAAGGTTGCCAGTTAGTTGACCTTTAGCAAGAATTCCCCTAAATCATCCAGGTGGACCAATATCATCATAACGTCCTGGAAAGTGGGGGAGGAAGAGAGAAGATGTAGGCCTGGGCATGTGGTTGCCAGCCGGCTCTGGAGATGGAGGAAGGGGCCTCAGAACAAGATAGCTCAGCAGTTCTGGAGGCAGCAACAGGCAAGAACCTCCAGAAGAGTCACAGCCCCATCCATAGACTTTAGCTCTTGAGTTCTAGAACCGTAAGAGATTAAGTCTGTGCTGGTTTAAGCCTCTGAATCCATAGCAATTTGTTCTGCTGAGGTTGTAGAGTAACATGGGAAATGTGGGGTCTTGGCATTTTTGCCTACTGAGATGAAACTTTATAGCCGGAGTGGTGGTACATGCCTGTAATCCCAGCACTTAGGAGGCAGAGGCAGGAGGATCGCAAAATTGAAGCCAGCTTGGGCTATATCAGAGGGTAAGACGGGGGCTGTGTTTGCACATCTGCTTTGTGTAGAGAAGGGCCAGAGTCTGCACTGCCCTGGAAGTAGGCCACCTGCTGCCCCTTGCCCGTCTCCCCACCTGCTTCTGTCCTGGATGTCCACTCTCTGACATGACATACCGCTCCGAGAACACCACAGTTACCAGACCCTGGGATTCTTGTTCAACCGGAACTCACACTCACCCACAATACGAAAACCAAATGTGGGCAATTGTTCATTAGCAAAAATGTATTTTATAAGTCCGCAGTCAGAGCATTTCTTCATTATAAAGTCAGCCTGAGAACAATGCTGCCTCTTGCTGAGCACAAACTGAGTCAGTAAGGCTGACAGCTGCAGCCCTTTATCAGCCCGGCATCCAAATTACTTCCCCATTGTGTTTCCTCGCTCAGCATCCAGCAATCCTGCCTCACAAAGATAAGAAGCCCCAGTAGCAGGCATTTTCTAAGGGCCTTCACGCAGTGTCAGAAGCCCTTCAGTGACAGTGAAGGAGTAACAGGAGGTCTGTCCAAATGGAATCTCTAACAATAGTTCTCTGGGAGGGCAGCGCGGGTTGTTTTGAATCACAAATAGGAAAGTCAGACAAGAAGCCCTGAGCTGAAAGTGAGCACTAAAGCCCACAAGCCTGTGCGCTGGTTCTGGATGTAGAACAAAGGGAATGCACATCAGACATCTGAGACCTTGGACGCACCTGTGGGGAATCAGGCTGAGAACAGTCCCCGCTCCTCTCTCAACTCCAGCTTTGGGGCACGACTGCTCCTGGGAGCCCAGCCACTCTCCTGAGTCCTCCCCCAGCAGCCTCCCTGCAAAGCTGCCTTCTCATACCCCGTAGCATTGACAGCAATGGTGTCCTAGCCCAGGATGACTCTCACTACCCGATGATGCCCTTGAGGCATCTACTTAGGTTCTCAAGGGGCTGCAAACCCAAGGGAGTCCTCATCACTGCTAAGGAGCCAAGCACGAGGAAATCAGAACCAACTGAAATGCATTCCCTAATCTCGCTAAAGTCTAATATTCCCTAAGGCTGGGCTCTGACTTGTTCTGCCCCTAGTCCTGGGAAATGCATGGTGGCAGAAGGAAGACCAGCAGTGAAAACCTGTTCATGGTGCTTGTATTTAACACGGTATTTCACTCAGCATTTTCTCACTCAGTCCACACACCAGCCCTGTAAAGGATGTGGGCTTTCCCTTCCCATTCCGTATAGGAGGAAGGTAAGATCTGGAAAAGTTCTGCCCATGGTCCTGGCTGCCAAGTAGCCAGTGCATTCAGAAGATAAGTTACTACAGCCCAAGATCCAGGTGACAGGCAGCTTCTAACATGCCGAGGTGGTGAGTAGGGAAAGGGATTCTGGAAGGGGAGTCGGGGGTGCGGGGGCAGAGGCACAGTAAAGCCTCTCCCCATCCCGGCTGCCAGGCTGCCAATGCGGAGGAGCAGCCCTGGTTTGCCTCAGAACAGGAAACCTCAGACTACCATCCTCCACTAGGGGGCAGAATGAGGACACTGGAACTTGACGTCCCTTACAGGCTCAGATCACCCCAAACTCCACCCATGCAACGGGGACTTAGGGGTGACCCCAGAGAGACAGGCACGATCCCTGCCTCCCAGAGTGTAGCATTCTGGGGCACACCTGTGCTGGGCCCCAGAATTCCCAGCTTGGTGTCAGAAACAAGGTACAAGTGGCTCCGTTTGACTGAGCCTGCCTCTCCGGTCAGGGAGAGGTTGAACCTGGAGAGCACACACTGTCTCCATGTAGGGTTTGCTGTTCTCCGGGAAGATCTCAGGGCATCCACCCTGCTTACACGGGAGCTCTTGTGATGTCGTTGGAGAACAGCCACCAAATGGATCTGCTGTGCATCCAGAAATATGAATGGAAGCAGAATAGATGGGTTTCCATGTGTAATTTGCACATCACCCCTAACATATCTAGGGAGAGCTCACTGTGGCCTGCTCGAGATAAGTAGGCTTTACCTCACCCTCCCAGCCAGGGGAGGGATCTGAAGGAGGCAGCAGGCAGTCAATGGGTGCCTCTTCTCTCCTCACTAGAGCCTGGGCCCCCATGTTTAGACCTGCTGGGTTCAGTCAGCCTCAACCTGAGGAAGGTCCTATGCAGCTGAGAGCCGGGCAGAGGCTCTGGGCAGGTTCAGTCTAGGCACGCAGGACTAACCCCAATTCCTGTGTCCAGGAATACCCTGCTCACTGTGGCCCGTGGAACAGACAGAGCTGGGGTCCAGGTACGAACGTTTGGCCCACAGTAGGCATTGTTGCGGTAGGTCACGGCAGTTCTAACAGACAGACTAAGCTGGGGCAAAGCCCCAAGAAAGATGGCTCCTCTATCCGAACCCAGACCTATGCTCTCCCTCTTTCAGGCACTGGTCACCTAGTTATAACCTATCTGCTCTCGGGGACAAATCTTGTGTGCAAGCAGTGTGACCAGGCTACACTAGACGCCACAGACAGGCACCAGCTTTCCTACATTAGGGCCTTTGGCCTCTCTCCTTCTCCCAGGACCTCATCATCAGCCCCATGGGACTGCTTGGCAGTGTTCCTGAGTCCCCAGCAGAGGAGGGCGCTGCCTTCCTTGCACTGCTTGCCCCACTCTCATCATCACCGCCCTATCTACTCTATCAGGCTGGGATGCCCCTAAGGGAAGACCCTGTACTGCCAGCCCTGCACGGTGCAGTACAGCTTTACACGGGCCGCTATGCATGCAAAGTGAATGTCAGCACCACACAGTATGTCAGTATGTTGGGTCTTGCACTTGGAGACCTGGCTGCCAGGCTACGGCCCCTCCAGCTGCGAGACCCTCATCTTTGCCCTCTGTGGTCACCACCTTCATCGATCAGATCTGAGGGTGGTGGGATGAGGTCTCGGGGGTTCATCCTAGCTACCAGGCAGACATCATAGCTGTCATGCATGAGGACGTTGACGGCGACAACATTCCACTGGTTCTCCCAAGGGTCCAGCTCCAAAATTTCTTTGGAGATAACCTCATGGCGATCTGAAAGAACAATATAGGAAGACAAACAAACAAACAAACAAACAAACAAACAAACACACGGGAATGTTAATCTCAGAGACTGGCACCACCCTGACTGCATCTTCTTTGAGGGCCAAGGGTTAATCAACAACCCACTGAATAAGGTACTTCAGTACTGAATAAGGTACTGAATAGTATGTGTCCTGATATTTAAGAATTTAAAGACTATCATGCAGCTCACATTAAAACATTGTCTCAGCACGGCTGGAGAGGTGGCTCAGCAGTTAAAAGCACCTGTTGCTCTTGTAGAGGACCCAAGTTCAATTCCCAGTACCCACATGGGGCAGCTCACAACCACCTGTAACTCTAGTTCCAGAGGATCTGACATCCTTTTCTGGCCTCCTGGGACACCATATACACATGGTACATGTACACAGAGGCAGACACTCACACATACACATTAAATGAAAATAAAAATATCTTTAAAAAGTATTCAAGTATTGACAGAATACACCACTGTCTTATGTTGGAAGGATGTTCCAATGCTGTGGAGCTGTCTTGATTTCTGTATGAACAAGTGTGGCAGAGTATTATTTTAAGGTGTGTTATACTTGTTTATGATGTGGAACATTTGTTTAATGGTGCAAAGATGTGTTGCATTTTTTGTTGTATTTGTTTAACTCTGTGAAGCTGTGTTATTGTGCCTGTTTAAAACACCTGATTGGTCTAATATGAGCTGAATGTCCAATAGCAAAGGAGAAGAAAGGATATGCAGGGCTGGCAGGCAGAGAGAATAAATAGAAAGAAGATATAGGAGCAAGAGGAAAGAAGGAACAAGATAGAACAAGGAGGGGAGGACATCAGGGGTCAGTTACCTAGCTACACATCAAGTCACGGAGAAAGAAGTAAAGATACAGAAATAGAGAAAGATAAAAGCCCAAGGCAAAAGGTAGATGGGATAATTTAGGATAAGAAAAACTGGCTAGAAACGAGCCAAGCTAAGGCTGGGCATTCATAAGTAATAATAAGACTCGGTGTATGTTTTATTTGGGAGCTGGGTGGCAGGCCCCCAAAGAGTAAGAGCTAAAGAGCCAAAAGAATAAACAACCAACAACACACAAGGGGAAGCACAGCCTGAGTAGTGTGACCTTGACCCAGCCACCACCTTCTCTGTACTTGGACAGACACTGACACTCAGCCAGGATGTGGGCAGGAAGCAGGCAGCATGAGAACCTGGGCAGCTTGAGAACTTAGTAAAGGGGGATTGAGGAAGATGTGGGCTGGGTTTTAGAAGACCTGTCATAGACGCCCCAGTGTTCCTGCACTGAGAAGGAGCAGGGGTTCACAATCCTGCAATGGGAGGTCACAATGATTTCCAGGGGTTTTCTGGAGGGGTCTGCCTGGCAGGAGCTTATGCAGGAAGAAGAGAGGCAACCAGACTTAGCAAGTGGACAAGGGCTGCCGTGCAGGGATAGATGTCCTGCTTGGTACGTCATTATGTGACAGTCAGCTAGGCATGCCATGCCAGGAGGAACTATGGGAGGGAAAGAGTCTAGTGCAAGTGTCCAGAGGCAGGGGACGAGGTGCACTGTTCAGTGAGAAGATACTAGGTGGCCAGGCAGCGGAAGGAAGGCATGAGAGCACAGGCGAGGCTTCCCTTCAAAGATCAGGTGCCTACTACTGTCTAGGTTCTTTATTTTGTCAGTTTTTAATAATTTATCTTTATTTATGTATATGTGTGTGCACGTGCCCACAGAGCCCACAGGAAACCATCAGAACCCCAGGTAGTAATGGGCTGCTCTGTGGGGTGCTGGAAACTGAACTCAGGTCCTCTGCCATGGCAGCAAGTGTTCTTAATTGATGATACATCTCTTCATTCCCCTAATAGCTTCATAGTCATTTTTCTATATTCTTTAATTATGTAAAGATATTTAAAATATCTATCTCTTATTCTTTTTTGGGTAAAAATACCAACTTTGTTTCTTCTAAATGTTTTCGTGTAAAATACAAACACAATTTTATACAACTGTCTTATAAATAAAATGTCATTTTTAGAATAATAAATTCTTTTAAGAAAAGAAGCTACAGCTTTTCTTAGAAAAAGGTTCTTTCTACATACAAGGCAACCTCTTTAACAGAACTTTAGCCTGATACCCGTTCTGGCCAGCAGGTGGCAATGCAGGCAACAATTCAAGTGCAGGTTTTCATGCCTTAGTCATTCATTCATCTATTGATCATTCACTCACTGGTGCTGGGGATTCCTAGAACCCAGGGCCTCACACAGGTTGGGCAAGGCTCCATGGAGCATCACACCCACCTTAATTACTTTTCTAAAAATCAAACTATTTATTTATTTTTCTTTTTAAAAATATTTATTTATTTACTTATTATGTATACAATATTCTGTCTGCGTGTATGCCTGCAGACCAGAAGAGGGCACCAGACCTCATTACAGATGGTTGAAAGCCACCATGAGGCTGCCGGAAATTGAACTCAGGACCTTTGGAAGAGCAGGCAATGCTCTTAACCGCTGAGCCATCTCTCCAGCACCCCAAATCAAGCTATTTAATCTCCAAGCATTTGTTCAGTCCCTTGTTCTTCCATTCTGTAGTCTACACAATGGCTCTAAGTCTGTGCTTTGTTGGACACTGGGCCTCAGTGTATGCCTGTCAAGCTACCGCTGGCTTCTGGGGCTGGCTGCCGTTCTTGGAAGGGCAGCCTGGTGGCCATGTCTTCATCCATGCAGCCATAGCTGATAGCTCCTGGCGGGTATGGATTCAAGGGGACAGAGAAATAATTTGCAGCCTGGGCACTAAGGACTGATGCAGGAAGTGGGCTGGGTCAACTGTATTCATTCTTCCTGAGATTTTAACCTGGAGGGAAAGGGCCAACTCGTGTGACTGAGAATCCAGAGGGTCATTACCTAGATTCTGCTACTTGGCCCTTTAAGAAAAAGTCGCTGACCCCTGGTGTGCAACAAGGCCAGAAGGTTCAAAATGGATTATGTCGAAACCAGAAAAAATGAAATGCAGAAACCTTCAGGAGGAATGCACTTAGGACAAGCTCTGCGGAGCCTCAACTCTCCCGGGGTGGGGAGTCCAGGCAGGCAGGCATGCATAGCCCCGCTTCTCACTCCGGCCGCTTGTGATGGGGCCCTGCTGGAGATGCTCCCAGGTGCAGTATGGGACTGAAGACTGAACTGCTCAGAAGGCTGAAGCACACCAAGCAGAGGTCAGCACAAGGAGAGGCTGTATGTCTCAGTGAGGGGAACAGGGCTGAAATCTGGAAAGGCACTGGCCTAGGCCTCTCTGATGTGCTTGGAACACAGAGAAATCATGCTAGTCTATTCTGAGGCCAGAGGGGTTGTAGTTTTCATCCGTGGATCCTTGTGCCCGGGCACCCTTCCAACCCAATGCACCAAGACACTTGAGGGCATATGTGTGACTTACGTTGAAAGAGCTTAACGCAGAAGCAAGGGCAGACAGATTTGGTGAATCCTTCATTTGGAAAGGGGGCGGCTTGGGACAATGTATCCTTGCTTTAGAGTGATATTTTATTTATTAATTAGTAAATAAAATTAATTAATACATAAGTTTTATTTACTAACAAATAAAATATCACTATATTTGTCTCTGTTTTTATTATTTGTACTCCATTGCTTTGTGCCTCTTTTTATTCTTTGTAATGTCCTCAGAGGATGGACTCCAGGGTCACGTCATAGGTGAGCCTCAAGAGAGGTGACTGGCAAATGCCAAAGACAGCTGACTATGAACACATTGGCCCTCCATGTTCACTGATTCCGCATCTGTGAACCTGACCAATCCTGGATGTAAAATATGCAAAGAAGGCACCTATATCTGCGTGAGCATGCAGTTTGTTCTCTTGTAAGAACCATTTGCAGCCAGGCAGTGTGGCGCACACCTTTAATCACAGCACTCGGGAGGCAGAGGCAGAGGCAGGCAGATTTCTTGAGTTCAAGGCCAGGCTGGTCTATGGAGTAAGCTCCAGGACAGCCAGGCCTACACAGAGAAACCTTGTCTCAAAACACAAAGAGAGAACCATTTGCATAGCTGTGATAATGTGCTAGCTCATACACAAAATGTAGAAGCAGTTCTTAGACTGCGGGTCATGACTCCATACGTGTCAGCTGTGAAAGCTTTGTCAACAGCAAACATTTTATAAATGCCCAAGGACTAAAAAATAGTTAAATCAAATGCGCATCGCACCTGAGGCGTTTCTGGCGGTGCTCACCTGTGTGGCACTGTGACCTCATAGCAGTCCTGGTTCTAAACACACAGCACTGACAATTGCCCTGCGCTCATCACACCATAGTGCCTAAAACACCTCGACTTGGATTCAAACCTCTGCACTATGTGTTAGGAACTGCAGGGCTTCTGTTTTGCTATTTTTTTTCTTTTGGTGTCTTTCGAGACAGGGTTTCTCTGTAGTTTTGGAGCCAGTCCTGGAACTCACTCTTGTAGTTCAGGCTGGCCTTAAACTCACAGAGATCCTCCTGCCTCTGCCTCTTGAGTACTGAAATTAAAGGTGTGTGTCACCATTCGCAGAAACTTCACTGCTTTTATTAAACACACAAAATTTCTGCTCTTTTTCTAATTTTTAAAGATTTGTTCATTTTATGTACATTGTGCACCACATGTGTGCCAGGTGCCTGTGGGGGTTAGAAGAGGGGATCAGATCCCCTGGAACTGAAGATACAGATGCTTCTGAGGGGCCCTGCGTGTTCTGGGACTCAAACTCTTCAGCAAGAGCACAGGCACTCAACCACTGAACTGACGCTCCAGCCTCAAATTTCTGCTCTTATAGAAACACAGTTGTCTAACTTGGATCACAAAGACTTTTACTATTGCCCTACTGCTGCTCCTAAGCATATAATACTCAAATCCTTGAGTATTTTGGGGTTGTATTGTGTTACACTGTCGGCAAATTTTGATTTGTGTACGTTTTTATGTATCTGTACCTAGGGTCATGTAAATTCTCGGGTGAAAACGGGCTGCAAGTGGACAAGTTTAAGAAGTCCTGGTGAGGTTTCCAGATGTGTGTAAGCTATGCAAGCTGCTGTCATACACGGACTTGAGCATATCCAGAGTCTGCACTGCCGGGGATGGCAGCAGAGAAATAAGGTGGTTGTTGAGAGAAAATCTGAACAAATCCTCCACATGCACTTGTCTTTGGATGATTAAAAATCACTATTTTGGGGGTCACACAGATGAGTGATATGTCTTAGTTTTCCACTAGGTGTGCTGTACAGAACACTTATGATGTGGGTGATTGTATAGAACACCTATGACATGGGTGGCTTTAGAACACCTATGACGTGGGTGGCTGTACAGAACACCTATGATGTAGGTGGTTTTAGAACACCTATGATGTGGGTGGCTGTAGAACACCTATAATGTGGGTGATTGTATAGAACATCTATAATGTGGGTGACTATATAGAACACCAATGACGTGGGTGGCTGTACAGAACACCTATGACGTGAGTGGCTGTACAGAACACCTATGGCGTGGGTGGCTGTACAGAACACCTATGACGTGGGTGGCTGTATAGAACACCTATGACGTGGGTGGCTGTATAGAACACCTATGACGTGGGTGGCTGTACAGAACACCTATGGCGTGGGTGGCTGTACAGAACACCTATGACGTGGGTGGCTGTACAGAACACCTATGGTGTGGGTGGCTGTACAGAACACCTATGGTGTGGGTGGCTGTACAGAACACCTATGACGTGGGTGGCTGTACAGAACACCTATGACGTGGGTGGCTGTATAAAACACCTATGGCGTGGGTGACTGTAGAACACATCAGCCGAGGTACTTTCAGAGATCTGGAGGTTACTAATCACCTACCATAGTTGAGCTTATGGACCCAGCAGCTTGAGCATCCAGACTCCTTTAGTTTTTTACCTCAGCCTTGTTCCCGTAAGTGCCTGATGTCCTTCAGAACTCATAAAGGCCTGTATCTCTCCTTGTTTGAGGAGCAGCTTGACCCTCTCCAGGATGGTGCTAACTCCTCAGCCTTGAGATGGAGCCCTACAAAAGCTTTGTCTGTATCTCTCATTCCCACTGCTACCATGCCAAAAAGTCATTAGGGTTGTTAGTCAACTCTAGCACCATGACAAAAGGCCCAAGACAAATACTTTCTAAAGAATAAAAGTTTACTTTGCTCTCAGTCCTTGAGGATTTGACCATGGTTTATTGGCCCCATTATTCTGGGACTGGTGCTAATGGTGATGCACATCACAGGAGGAGCACATGGTGGAAGAAGCTGTTCACTTTATGGCAGCTGGGGATCTGGGGAGGCAGGGTCTCACAGTCCCCTCCAAGGTTCCTGGAGATCTGGGAAGGCTCCGACCCAATGACTAAAAGATCTACCATTAGGCCTGATTCATCCTAGAGGTTTAAGCGCCTCCCAACATCACCAAACTAAAGAGCAAGCCTTTGACATACAGCTTATGGGGGACACCACAGATTCAAATACTAGGAAAGGACAACGCAAGAGGTCTGGATCTACAGGTGCCTTCAGTACAGGTGCCCTGACCTTTCCTTTGTACTTCAGTATATTTTCTCTTCGACCTGCTGACATCATCTTTCAATGCTTTATCTCATAAATTCTTTCATCTTCTCATATTACGTGTGTGTGTGTGTGTGTGTGTGTGTGTGTGTGTGTGTGTGTTTGATACAGCTCTGGCTAGACTAGTACTGTGTAGCCTAGGTTGGTCTTAAACTCAAGGCCCTCTTCTGCCTCAGCCTCCAGGTACTGAGATTATAGGCCTAGGCCACCATGTTTGGCTGTCTTCTCTTATTTCTCATAGAGAAAGAAGGAATGCAAGTTTCACAGCCATCTCCTCTTGCTGGTTGATGTCTTCCTTGTTTGTCAGTGTAGTCAGATCTCCACAAGGTCACACATGCTCCCCACTTTCATGTTTACTGAGATGGCTCTGTGGTTGTGGATATCTTGAGATCTGGGGTTTGTTTTGTCAGGCTTGGGGGTGGAGAATTTCTGCATTCCAGTGACCACCCGATTCCCATTATCTGATGCTTTTTTTTTTTTTTTTACTATCTTGAGAACATCTAAATAATACTTTCAAATTGGAGGGATTTTGGGTTCAAATAAGTAACTTAAAAGTTGTCCTGATGAAAATAATGAGAAGCTGGATGCAGTGTATCTTAGTTAGGGTTTCTCTAGCTGGAACAAAACACCATGAACAAAAAGAAACTTGGGGAGGAAATGCTTTATATGGCTTACACTTCTATATCACTGTTCATCATAGAAGGAAGTCAGGACAGGAACTCAAAAGGCAGGAACCTGGAGGCAGGAACTGATGCAGAACCCATGCAGGGGAGCTGCTTACTGGCTTGCTCCTCATGGCTTGTTCAGCCTGCTCTCCTATAGAACCCAGAACCACAAACTCAGGGATGGCACCACCCACAGTGGGCTGGGCTCTCCCCCGTCACTAATTAAGACAATGACCTACAGCCAGATCTTATGGAGGCATATTCTCAATTGATATCCCCTCCTTTCAGATAACTCTAGCTTGTGCCAAATTGACTTAAAACTAACCAGGACACAGTGGTATAGAGAATGAGGCAGGAGGATCACTGCAGTCTAGAAGTTCAGTACCAGCCTGGGCAGAGCAAGACTTGTCTTAAAAAAAAAATAACTAAAAAAATAAAAATAATCACAAGACTAAATTCAGAAAAAGACAAACACTTTTCATTTGTGCAGGATTGTCTGGTGTTAATAAAATGACTATTTAATTGACATTAATAACTGTTGAGAAAATCAACAGGCCCTTTGAACAACCATCTAAGAGACACTCACCGTTTTCTCCATTAATAGTGAAGGCAACAGGTTCAGACAAGCTAATCAACTTGCCTAAAGTTCTACAGCCCTTGGCAAACAAAACTCCACCGTGTAGCACTGTTCTGAGGGGTCTACAAAGCATGGTCAGTTAGTTTAATCACAGAAACCAGAACCCTGTGCCAAATAAATAAAAGGATGCACACACCAGAACATTTCTAGAGTGTTCAGTGTTCACATTAACTAACAATGAAAAGGTTAGGGCAAAAAAACCCAAACCAAACCAAAACAAAACAAAACTCAAAACAGCAGAAGTCACAGAAGGTGTGTACCTGCCCAGAACACAACCGAATTCAGATTTCACGATCAAAGAGCAAACAGCAGGATCAGGATGTGAACAAGCACACGGAAGAGGGTTCCTGATACCACCTGGGATCTGGTGTGGACCGGGCATCACTGATAGACAGCAACACTGTTGGTCGTTGGGTGGAACAGTAGATGGGGAAAGTTCATATATCCACCCAGGAGAGGACGGCTGCGAAAGCATCAATGAGCGGAATGGCCTGAGGTTTACATTTCTTTAGAAGCACTTTGGACAAAACAAAAGGAACAGAGCACAAATAAAAAAGACAAACTGAAAAAAAAAAAGACAAACTGGTTGATGTGGCTACTGGAATAGACTGTGAGGGAGTCTTTCTGAAATGGACACTCTGACACCAGTGAGATGGAAGAGAGGAGATGCTACCGGGGGACCACAGCCGGGACATCCCCTGAAAGGCTTTGATGATGGTCTAGTGTATTCTCACTTTATTCTCTAAAACCACGAGGTAGAGTGGACAAACAAGCGGGAACTCACAGAAGGGTACGCGGCAGTCAGCAGGTTGTTGGGGCAAGGACCATTGTTCCAGCTATTCCTCTAGGTCACTCTGTTCCAGATAGCAAGTGAAGTCATGCTTGGCAAATAGGTCATACAAACAGTGCTTTAAGAAAATCTCTAAATAAATGAATAAATCACTATCTAATAATTGGTCTTTTTCTACTTTCAGACAACTGTATTGTTTAAGGCCAACCTGGTCAATTTAGTGGGACCCTGTCTCCTAGTAAAATGTCAAAACAAAGAGGGGGGGTTGGTGACACAGCCCAGTGGTAGAACAGCTGTCTAGCATGCATGAAGTCTGTGGGGGTAATCCCAGAACAGAAAGGAAGCATTAGTATTCTTTTCATTGAATTTATATACTACAATTTCAGATCAAATTGGGAAGGGCTTACAGCAGAGACCCTAATTAGAAGCTAATTAGATGTACTTCTCAATCTTGGGAATCGGGGAGGCTTATTATCTTTGTGAAACCCCAGTGAATACACTAGCCACATGGAAAGCAGGAAATCACATCGGACTTCTGACCTCAAATCAAGAACTTTCAGAAGTGTGACAGAATCATCTGCGCCAAGCTGAAGCTGTTTCTGAGAGCTTCTCTTGTTCTCTCTGCAGCTACTTCCTTCTCTGTCCTCTGACATGGGTGCTGGATTCACTCACTCGGATCTTTCATGTCCTCTCATGGATGCCTTCAAGCGTACCTCCTGAGGGCTCTACCACCACCTAGAAGGTCCCCGGTACCATTCAGATTTCCCCAGTCTGTCATTTCAAAGTGAATACTGTTTTAACTCAAGACTTGTTTAGAATGTTTAAGATTTTCCAGTGGAGGGCTGGAGAGAAGGCTCAGCAGCTATGAGTGTATACTCTTGCAGAGGACCCAAGTTTAGTTCCTAGTACCAAGTTGGTGGCTCACAACTGCTTTTAACTTCAGCTCCAGGGGATCTGATGCCCTCTTCTTGCCTCTATGGGTACTGCATACACACACACACACACACACACACACACACACACACACACACACACACACTCATGCACATACGTACACGTACACATATAATAAATCTTTAAAGAATTAAGCTGATTGCTTTTAATCCCAGCTCTCAGGAGACAGATTTATCTTGAGTTTGAGGCCAACCTGGTCTACAGAGTGAGTTTCAGGACAGCAGAGGCTACCCAAAGAAACCCTGTCTCAGAAAAAGAAAATTAAGCTATGTATGTTGGTACACACCTTTAATCCCAGCACTCAGGAGGCAGAGGAAGGCAGATCTTTGAGTTCAAGGCAAGGCTTATCTACATTCTGAGTTTCAAGACAGTCAGAGCTACACACTGAGAACCTGTTGCAAAAAAAAAAGCTGACTTGTAAGTATGAATGTATTAGTGTTTGTCTATCCTTTGATAATAAAAAAACGTAAAACAAAATATATCTATTGTGTATGAGGAGTTGACTCTCTCCTGCCACCATGTGGGTTCCAGAGATTGCACTCAAATTGTCTGTCTTGGTGACAAGGACAAGCTTTTTTTTTAAAAAAATTTTTGTTGAGCTCTACATTTTTCTCTGCTCCTCTCCCTGCCTCTCCCCTCCCCTTCAGCCCTCTCCCAAGGTCCCTATGCTTTCAATTTACTCAGGAGATCTTATCTTTTTCTACTTCCCATGTAGATTAGATCCATGTATGCCTCTCTTAGAGCCCTCATTGTTGTCTATGTTCTCTGGGATTATAATTTGTAGGCTGGTTTTCTTTGTTTTATGCTTAAAAACCACTTTTGAGTGAATACATGTGATAATTGTCTTTCTGGGTCTGGGTTACCTCACTCAAAATGATGTTTTCTAGCTCTATCCATTTGCCTGCAAAATTCTGCTCTGTAGGACTCCGTTGTGTAAATGTACCACATTTTCCTTATCCATTCTTCGGTCAAGGGGCATTTAGGTTATTTCCATGTTCTGGCTATGACAAACAATGCTGCTATGAACATAGTTGAGCACATGTCCTTGTGGCACGATTGAGCATCCTTTGGATATATACCCAAAAGTGGTATTGCTGGGTCTTGAGGAAGGTTGTTTCCTAATTTTCTGAGAAATCGCCACACTGATATCCAAAGGGGCTGTACCAGCTTGCATTCCCACCAGCAATGCAGGAGTGTTCCCTTTGCCCTACAACCTCTCCAGCATAAGTTGTCACCAGTGGTTTTGATCTAAGGACAAGCTTTATTAGTCCCTAAGTCATCTAAATAGCTTTTAAATTTTTAACTTAAATTGCATGTGGACAGGCAAACGGTTTCTATAACTTCTACTCTGGAAAATACATTGAAATTTTCTTTTGCTCTACTTACAGTTGGTTAACATCTATATTCTTTTTTAAAATATATTTTTTTAAAATTTTATGTGTATTGGTGTGAAGGTGTCAGATCCCCTGAAACAGGAGATACAGACTGTTGTGAGCTGTCATATGGGTGCTAGGCCTTGAACCCAGGTCCTCTGGAAGGACAACCAGTGCTCTGAACTGCTGGGTCATCTCTCCAGTCCCTAATAAGTATATTCTTAAAGTATCCAACGGGAATGTATCCCTTATTTGTTTACTGTAGGGTTCTATATTTTTGTTTTGAGAGGGTATAGTTCCAGCAGGTCTCGAACTTGCTATGTAAATCATGTTGGTCCCAAAACTCATAGAAATCCCAGTGCCTCTGCCTCCCAAGTGCTAGGATTAAAGGTGTGTGCCCATGCCAGAGCGTCTCCATTTCTATGAATTAAATTGAATAGTTTTTGTCTGTGCCGCAGTGCTCCACAAGGGACTTTCTGTACTGAGGGAGGCGCTCTAACCGTGCTGGCCAACACAGGCAGGCACGTGCGATGCTGAGCACTTTGGATTATTGCTAGGATCTGATTTTTTTTAAATTTTAATTGTTAATAGCTTAAACTAAAAACTAAAATAGGCACATGTGGGTATTAATGGTCTTGTTGGAGAGTTAAAATCTAAATCTTTTTGCTTGAGTTTCTAGTAACTTGGTCTCTGGATTTCTGAGAAAGGCATCTTCGAGTCCATGCATTTTAATGGAGTTACTCCCATATCCTACTGTTTCCTGTAGTTTCTGCCTTCCATATTTCAAAGCTGTGTTAAGTGCAAAAGGGCTATGCTTGTTCATCAGGGTTGGGGTGGTGATAGGAACAATTTGGCAGCCTGTGGCAGGGTGGGGTCTGTTGAGAGGACTGCAGCTCAGACACTGTGGGGCGCTGGGGTCAGAATGCCAGCACTGCCCCTCGCTATCACCCTGTGTCCCCTTCTTAGTGGCAGACAGGAGAGGATGCCTGGGCCCAAGTCTGGGCTGCGGGATAAGGGTGCAGGAGTGGGGAGCGTGTGCCGCCTCGGCAAGACTAGGAGAGGGTCAATAGGACAGGAGTCTAGCTCAGCTATGGTCAGTTTGTTCCTCCTACAAGAGAAAATAACTGCTCCTTCACATGGCGGCGCTCTTGGGATGTGCTTTGTAGCAAGGCTACACTCAAGTTCTGGTTTTCTTTTGTTTTATTGGGAAGAGGGTCTTTGTGTTTTCCTTCAAATGAATGTAGGCAGACCTCTTAAAATTGCAGTCAGTTTTCTTTTCTGGATTCATTTCCCCAGTTTCCTCGTCCATTTTTTTTTTCTGTTTTTTTGAGACAATGTTTCCTAAGACGCCTCCTGTTCTGAAACTGGCTCTGTAGACCAGGCTGGCCTCAAATTGGAGTCCACCTATCTCTGCCTTCCGAATGCTGGGATTAAAGGCATGTGCACCACCACCTCCCAGCCTTCAAGTTGTTTTTTAAAACCATGTGTATGCTGTCTTTTTTTTCTAGGAGTCTGTTATTTCGTTGACATGGAGTGAAAACCACTGTATTAATCATAAAGACACCCTTCTTTGCGACTGCAGGTGGTCACCATTCCCACCAGGCTGGCTTGGTTTGTCCTCCTGGTGTCATTCTTGGTCCTCTTCTAAACTCAGGGCTCGGAGAACAAGGAAGAGGGATGGTATTTGAGTTGACCTACTTAGGATAAAATATCAGCACACTAACAAGGAAAAGGAACAGGAGGCTGAACTCCATGTCAGCTCTTTTCAGTGCAGCTAGTCCCCCAAAATAGATGCACCATATACAGCAGCATCACATTCCCTGGGGGGTCAGCAAGCCGTGACCACTGCGCCAGCAGCCAGTGGTTCAAGAACACGGTCTATAGAGAAAAGGGCTCAGCTCTACCAGGGGGTAAATAAAATACACACATGAGTTTTTGGCGTAAATAAGTTAATGAAAGTCCATGTTTGTGACAGACTGTCCTGGGATGCACCCCATATTTCTTTAGGGTGTGCTTTGTACTCTGGGAGGTGGAAACATCGGGGACCATTTTCATCTCGATTCACTCTTTAATGCAATCAGAAAACTGAAAACTGCTTGGGGACTGTACACTGTTCTCCACTGAATTACCCATCAGAGAAATGCTAACTTGTTGGTTTGCTATTATGGGAACAGTGTCACTATTTAAAAACTTTGTACATTTATTTTTTATTTTTAATCATGTTCATGTGTATCTGTCTGCGTGTGGGTATGAACAGTGCCCACAGAGGCCAGAGAGGATGTCGACTCCCCTGGAATTATAAGTGATTGTGAGCTGCCTGGCTTTGGTCCTGGGAACTGAACTCAAGTCCTCTGAAAGAGCAGTGCACAGTAAGTTCTGAGCCACCCCAGGCCTTTGGAATATTCTTAGGGACATGTCCCCCCAGTTTATGTAGGGCATCCCTCGCCTCATCCATGCTTATGTTCCCTTTGTTCAATTTCTGTTCTGTGTTACTGTTGTCACCACGGTGACCAAACACCTGACAAAAGGTATCTTAAGGAGAAAGTTTTGTTTTTGCTTGGTTGTTTGTTTCTGAACTCAGTGTTTTAAGGAACACAGTCCATCATGGTGGTGGGTGAGCGGTGGCTTGCTCTGTTCATGTGTAGGCAGACCAGGAAACAGGCCTGTTCCCAGAGGCCTTCTTCCTCCGTCTAGATCCTCCTTCCTAAAAGTTGCATAGCCTCCCAAAACAGCCCCCGCACCCAGGGACCAAGTCTTTACACAAAGTAGCCTGAGAGGAGCAGCTTACATCAAAATCATGACAGATTTATTTCAATGTCCATCTCGCCGTGTGCGCTCTACGTCCTGTCCCGTGTATGAGAAGGGGAATGAGCCATCTCACTGCCCATGTTGCTCTGGCCTCCGGGGTGTTTGAATAAATAATGAGGAGTCCAGGTTACTCTGGCCCGTTCCCAGTCAGGGATGTGACCTGCTCTTCTGGTGGCAAGGAAGCTGCCTGTCAAATGAACTAATCCTGGCTCAGGAAGAAGGAGGTGGCAAGAGGCACGTCAGGACAGGCATGAGCAGCAGGTGACAGCGTATCCAGGGTCTTTGTGATCTCGCAGAGCACACAAGATAGGGATCACACAGAGAGGAACGTGTGTCAGCATTCATGCTTTGACCATGCCTTTAACTGGTTAAGGGTTTCATCAAATTGAAAGAGTACACCTGCAAAATTAATTTTGATCAATTGGCATTCCATTAATATAGACTGTAAACGCATTCCTAGCCTTTCTAACTTTATTTATATGGTAAGGTTTTGTTCTTAGTTTTTGAGACAAACTTTCATACACAGACAGTCCTGGCTGGCCTGGAACTTGCTATGTAGACCAGGCTGGCTTTGAATTCACAGTGATCCACCTGCCGCTGCCTCCCAGGTGCTGTGGCAATACCACAATGTCCAGCCTGGAAAGTTTCTATTAAGTCACACAGAAGCATCGGGATAGCAAAACAGGGGCTGGCGGGATGGCTCAGCAGTCACTCTTCCAGCAGACCTGGTTTGGATCCTAGCACCCGCATGGCAGCTCGCAACTGTCTGTGAGCTGCTGTGCTCTTTGCGCTGCTGAGAGCTATTTTCCTGTATGGTTTACCACATCTTGTTTCTTTGTTCATCTCCTTAAGGACCTTTGAGTTGCTCAGTTTTAGAAATTCAAACTTGAAAAGATATTCATGTACAAGTTCTTGTGTTAGCATTCTTCTCTCTGGGGTAATTACAGACGCACGCATCAGGTGACAGGGTAAGAGTATTTTAGCTTTGCTGTTTTCCAGAGTGGATGCTTCATTCTGCATTCTCACCGGGAATGCATGAGAGTCTGTTTTGCTTAACATTCTCCTTAGGTCAAGACCTAATTGTCAAATAATGTCTTAAAATATTTAGCTTTTCAGATAGTTTGTAGTATCTCATGGCGACTTTAATTCACATTTTCTTAAGGAAATGGTGTTGAGCATCTTATTTCAGATTTGCTTGTCTACTTTGGGGAAGAGTTTGTGCAAACCCTGTATCTTTTTACTTAGTACAGTGTTTTGTTTCTTATTTGTTAGGTGGGAGTTGGTTCTCTATCACCTATCAAACTCAGGTTGTCAGGCTTGGGAGCAAGTGCCACTGGTGACCCCCACATCAATTCTGAGCATTTTCCTTACTTTACTCAATTACATGCTTGTTAAAATTCAATTTTCTGGCCAGGGATTGTGGTGCATGTCTTTAATTCCAGAATTTGAATGACAGATGCAGGAGGGTCTCTGTAAATTCAAGACTATCCTGGTCTATATATTGAGTTTCAGACTGTCATGGCCACATGATGAGATCCTATTATCAAAACAAAACAAAGGAAAACAAAATAATCTGCCACATTTGTTTGGGTCCATTTATGGATGTTTGATTTTGATGTTTTTAAACTCATTTTTTGTGTCCTTCCTGTTCTGGCTAGTTTTGTATCCACTTGACAAAAGCTGGAGTCATCTGAAAAAAAGGGAACCTTAATTAAGAAACTGCCTCCCTAAGATTCAACTGTAAGGCATTTTCTTAGTGATTGATGGGGGAAGCCCCAGCCCATTGTGGGTAGTGCCACCCCTAAGCTGGTGGTCTAGGGCTCTACGAGAAAGCAGGCTGAACAAGCCATGAGAAGCAAGCCAGTGAGCAGCACCCTCCATGGCCTCTGCATCAGCTGCCTCCAGGATCCTGCCCGACTTCCTTCAGTGATACCAGAAATGCTGAAGTGTAAGCCAAACAAACCCTTTCCTCTAGTTCATTTGTTTAGCTCTTCTCAAACACAGATCCTTAATGTATGTTGTTAGATATACCCACAGAGCCACCTCTTCAGCGCGCTTCCGTTTGGCATGTTCGAGATAGGGTCTCATGAAGCCCAGACTTTCCAACTATGTGTCGCTGAGGATGATGCTGACTCCAGGTTCTCCTGCCTCCATGCCCAAGTGCGGGGATTAGAGGCGTACCTCAGCTCCCAGGTTTATCCTTTGACTTTTTGTTTTGTTTTGTTTGCTTGTTTGAGACAGGTTTCTCTGTGTATCTATGGCTGTCCTAGAATTCACTCTGTAGACCAGGCTGGCCTTGAACTCAGAGATTAGCTTGCCTCTGACTAGCTGGGACTAAAGGAGTGCTCCACCATACCTGGCTCATCTTTTGACTTTGACCAGTGGTGCAGTTATATTTACACTCAATTTCTTTTTTTGTTTTTGAGACAGTGTCTCACCATGTAGTGCAGGCTAGCTTCAACATCACAATCCACTGGACTCAGCCGTTGGGTGCTGAGGTTACAGGGGTGCACTACCCCATCCAGTGTCAATCTGACTTTTGTAGGTAGCATATAGTTAGATGCAGTCTACTAGTCTTAACAATCTTTGTCTTTTAGTTAATTTAATTAGACCACAGACAAGAGAATGACAAGAAACAATATGCAAGCAAATAGATGTAGTTTCTAGTGAAACTTTATTTATAAAACACAATAAACTGGATTTACCAGGGATGAGCTACCGTTTCTAAATTCCTGGGTTTGGCTATTATATTTGCTGTGGTATTAATGTGCTGGAGTTTAGGTCTAATTAATTAAAAACTCTTTTTCTTTTTCTATTTTTTTAAACTGCGTGAACATTTTCAATTACCATTTTTAAGTTATCTTGAGGTTTATAATCCCATGTTTCTGGTCATATTTTAGTAGTTGCTGTGAGACTCATTATACATTCTATATACAGTTGTATACAACTGTACACATTGGCCATCCTGAATTAACACGTTGTTACTCTAGAGTGTAGGAATCTTTCTACAAGTACCTTCCCTTCCTACAGAGAGGGAGATGCCCCCTCTGTGGGTTAGAAATGCACACTGAAAGCACCACCAGGCAATTTGAAAACGTCACTCTAAAGTCATATATTTTAAATTATTAAAGGGGAGAAAATATTCTACAACGGGTACCCAGGTACCCAGATATTTAGTGTTTGTGTTTCTCTTCATTGATTCTTGAGGTTCCAGGTTTCTTGACCACTTTCCCCTACGATTTTGGACCTGGAATCAGGGCCTTGCACATACTAGGCAAGAGCTACTACTGAACCAATGTCCTGCCCTCCAGGTTTCTCTGTGGTATCATTTTCTCTTCATCTCTGGGAACTTTCTTTTCAACAACAGGTCTGCTACAACAAGTTCTGTTTCTCTCATGTTGGGAGGTCTTGTCTTGACTTTGCCCTGGTTTCTAAACAACATCCTTGCTGGCGTCAGGCTTCAGACCCTTGTTTGTTTTTAGTCCTTTAGAATCCGTGTCCCATCCCTGGCTTGAGGAACCTGGACATTTTAATATCTATTCTTTTATCTGTTGACTTTCTCTTGCTTCCTTCAAAGCTTTTCTCTGTTGCTGGTGTTCAGAAGTTCGATTATAATGTGTTGAGCATGACTCCCTGAAAGTCCTTCACAGCTCACAGGCTTTGGGAGCAGTAAGCTCTCCTGAGTTCGCCTTGCAGTTCCTTGTTCCTGCACTTCTAAGGAGCATGCTCCATTCTAAGCACCTCAGTTAAAAACTTCTTTATTTTGCCTTTAGTTAAGTCCTTCAGGGTTGCAGCTAGTAAGAGTTTACTTATCATATAATTGCATTCAATAAAACATGTTAAATGAATAAAATCCAACAGGCATCATCATCCAGGGTAATAATTCTAAACCCTGACAGCATCTTACAATAATCTAAAGTCCTTTTAGGGGTGCTGAAGTGGCTCAGTGAGTAAATGTACTTGTTACCAAGCCTGACGATCTGAGTTTCATTCCAGGGACCCAAATGGTGTAAAGAGAGAACTGATTATCAAAAGTTATCCTCTGACCTTCGCATACATCACACACACACACACACACACACACACACCAATCTTTAAAGATCCTTTAAATAATATCAATGCTCAATGCCATATACTTCCATACTAAATACCATAATTTAATATAATTTAATTTGACAGGCCAGCCTACTATTTATGAAGCAGACTTTTGGAGCCAGACTCCGTATGTGACTCTGAACTCCAAATTCAATATTTACCATCCGTGTGACCTCCTGTGTGTCAGTTTCTGCACCTATAAAGGTGATACCAGTATCCCTCCCTCGCAGGCTGTTGTGAGAATAAATTAATGAATTCATGCACAGTGCTCAAAGCTGATGTTAGTGCAGTCAACACCAGCATTGGTCTTACACTGCATCGGATAGTGGAAGAACCCACAAAGCACTTCCCAGTGTGTTTTCTGCCTGTTGGTTTGGGTTTGTCCTTTGCAGCCACCATAGTCTCACCACTAAGACTAGTCTAGACTTCACTAGAGGAGACAAAGGGGTGGAAAGAAAGTTCTGCTGGGCAGATAGGGGAATCAGGAAGCCTTTCCAGTGCCCAGTGAAGGAGGAAGGAGGATGGGGAAGGAACGAAATTGAAGTGGGAATGTTGGGTTTCTGGAAAGCCAGCTGAGGCTGAGCTGAGCCCTGGTGAGCTGAAAGCAGAGCATCTCAGGCTTCTGGATGAAATCTAGGAGACAGAGACGGACCGAAATGGAGACGAGGCGGGTGCTGCTCCCTAGCATGCCTGCAGAGCTTCCTTGCAATTTTGGAGGGAGACAGTAGCTGCCTGTGCTGTAGAAGGATGAGGGGTCCTGCACCAGAAAACCCTGGTGAACTGGATTCCATGTCTTCAAAGAGCTCAAGGTTTTCACAAAAAGCCCACAGTCCGAGCCCATGCGGTCCCTTGAAAGGCAGTATTTATGGGGACCGAGCGTGGGCAAGCGAATCACTTTCCCTGCTAGGGTCACAACTGTCATCTTTTGGGTGTTCTTACAGCTGGAACGGGTGTCTGCCACTAGGTGTCGTCTGCCACCACATTCTTCATCTCTGGGGCGCGTTATTTCTGCCTCTTCCTTTGCAAAGCACAGGGTTTATTTGGGAGCTGATGATGTTCTGAAATTAGACAGTGAGGTGGTCACACTAACTTTGTGAATATGTTAAAAACCACAACCCACTGGGTTGGTTGTGTGTTTTTTTTTTCTTTCAGGGAGTGGGGAGTGAATGTTACATGAATTATATGTACTAATGCTCATTTTAAAGGAAAAAGCAAGAACTACCATCCTCTTCTTCCTCTTAAGTGGTCAGCTCTGGGGTCTGACATTAAAGAAGAACTGAGTTGAAGTACCCATAGGGAGAGAGTGTGACAGTCACTTCCCCTCCTCCCTTCCTTTGCTCCTTGGCCTCCACAAACCCACTTCTGCCTTCCCTGGGCATTTCCTACTAGTGGAATATGGCAAGAGAATTAGAGACAAGATGATCTTTGGGGACCGTTTTCTCCCTTAGAGTATTTTCACGATTCTCTCATGCTAGAGCACACATTAGCAACCCATTTGTTGCTCAATGCTGTTCTGCTGTGTGACTCCAGAACGATTTATCTATCTACCCATCAGTTGTTACACATGTGCACTGTTCTCCTCTCTGGGCTGTTACAACACTGCAGTGTGGACTCTACCACATGGGCTTCTGTGTGTGTGCACTAGGGGTGAACTGCTAGGTCACGTGGGCCACTGGAGGTTTAACCCTTTAACGAAGTCCTGCCCATGTTCCACAGCAGCTGCACACTTACGCCCTCACCAGTGGTGGATGAGGATCCTGACTTCCCAGTACATGTCAAGACTTGTTTCTTTCTATCTTTCTATCTATCTATCTATCTATCTATCTATCTATCTATCTATCTATCCTTTTTGTGACAGCCTCTCTGATGGGGATGGGGATGTCCAGTACTTGGTCATTGGTTTACATTTATTGGAGAAATATTTATTCAGGTTCGTCATCAATTAACAAGTTGGTGATTCCCTCCCTACACCAGGAACTACAGGCAAGTGATGAATGCTGGGAGGGGGAGAGGTAGCCTTTCCCAGAGAAGAGCACACCAACTGGTTGGCTAATACAAATGGTCAGTCCTGAAAACATGCATACAAGTAACATTATACAGACTGATCAGGGGTATTTATGCATTTAGGAAGGACATAGGGGAGGGTCTGGTGAGAAGAAAGGGAAGGTGGAAATTATATGATTATATTGTAGTCTCAAAAAGTATTGTTTAAAAGTTGGTGACCTGTCTTTTGCTATTGAACCAGATTTCTTTATACGGTCTAGATATGTCTCTTATTTGTCAGATATATTATTTACATTTTTTCTTATTCTGTCAGTTGTCTTTTTTAAAAAATGCTCTTAGAACAACTTGTCTACTCTCTGTATAATTCAAAGCCACAAAGATGCCTTCATTTCCTTCCAAGACTTGGTAGCTTTAGTAATGATATTTACATTTTTTTTTACCCTTTTTGAGTTCATCTTTGTACATGATGTGAGGTAGGGGTCCAATTTCACTCTTTTGCATGTGTATATCCAATCATTCCTGTACAATTTGGTGGCAAAAGATTCTTTCCCAATTAAACTATCTTAGAAGCTTTGTTGCAAACCAAGTGACTGTAATAGATGGGGTCACTTCTGAATGCTCAGGGCTTTCCCACTGAGCTGCTCAGTGTAATTTGCTGGAACCTCACAGTCTGGGCTGTCATAGCTTTGAAGTAAGTATTTTGGCTCTTATTATAAAGATCTCTTGCGTTTCCATGTAATTTTTTTCTTAATTTTTTCATACAATATATTTTGGGCATGTTTTTTCCTTCTCCAACTTTTTTCAGATCCTCTATCCACCTCATTACCTACCAAACTTTATGTTCTATTTTTCTTTAAAAAACACAAAAATTAAAACCAAAACAAATGAAAAATCAATAAGACAAAAAAGTGCCAAAGCAAAACAAAAAGCCCACAGGAACCCCCCACCCCCAATTATGGAGCTATTCATCTTGGCTAACTCCATTTAAAATTTAAAACATCTTACTAACCTGACTACTTATTTGTTTTATTATGTACATTTTTTGAATTTTTTTAATTTTTATTTTATGTATGGGTGTTTTGCCTGTATGTGTGTCTGTGTACCATGTGTGTGCAGTGCTCTCAGAGACTGAAAAGGGCATTGGGTCCTATGGGACGGGAGTTACAGACGGCTGTTAGCTGCCACATGGGTGCTGGGAACCAAATCTGGGTCCTCTGCAAGAGCAACAAGTGCTTTTAATATCTGAGCCACCCTTCTAGCTCTGGGTTATTATTATTATTACTATTGTCAATTATTTCATACTTTTTTTTTTAAGACAGGGTTTCTCTGCAGTTTTGGAGCCTGTTCTGGAACTAACTTTTGTAGACCAGGCTGGCCTCAAACTCACAGAGATTCACCTGCCTGTGCCTCCCGAGTGCTGGGATTAAAGGCGTGTGCCACAACCACCTGGCCAATTTTGTACTTTTTAATGTACAAGTTCTGTGCCTTCTGTTAAATTTATTCCTAAGTGTTTTATTTTGGTGGCACAATAAATGTAATGTTTTCTTAATTTTAACATTTGGGTTGTTTGTTGCAAGGGCATGTAAATAAGATTTTTCTGTACATTAATTCTGCATCTTGCAACCTTACTGAACTTGTTTCTTAGAATCAATAAGTTAAAAAAAACTCTCAGAATTTTCTAAATGCAAGATCATGTCATCATGTCATATTTTATTACTTTATAATTTGGCTGCTCGTGTTTCTTTTTTCTAATTGCCCTGAGCAGTCCCCAGCACAGTGTTGAACATTATACTGCATTATTATTCTCAGGGCAAAGCTTTCTGTCTTCCTGTCAAGTATGACATCAGCTGTGGACTTCCCACAGATGTGCATTAGGGTTCAGTCACTGTGCCAAGTGTTTGCGGTGAGTGGGGGCTGCATTTTGTTGTCTTTTATTTATCATCTGTTAAGATGACCATCCCATTTTCTCTTTTATTCTAGTAATAGGTGTGTTATATAGATCAATTTTCAGAGAATTAGTCAGCCTTGAGTGTCTAGGAGAGTCCTGCTTGGTCATGATCCATAACTCTTCTGTGTATTGCTGGATCAGTCGCTGGGATTTTGTTGAGGAGTTCTGCATTTGTAATCTTTGATATCTTTTGTGTGTCTACATGTGGACATGTGCCATGTGTGTGGGTGTGTGTACACACGAGTGCATCTATGGGGGCCTGAGTTGACATCAAGTGTCTTCCTCAATGACTCTGCACCTTATTTATTTTTGTTTTGTATTTAAAAATATTTAATTGTATGGGCATTTTCCCTGCATATATTTCTGTGCATCACATGTGTGCCTGGTGCCCAAGGAGGCCAGAAAACGGTCAGATCCCCTGGAGGCGGAGTTGCAGGTGGTTTATGCACTGCCATGTAGGTGCTGGGAATCAAATCCCAGCCCTCTGGAGGAGCAGCCTCTCCTCCAGCTCTCAGCCATTGAGCCATTTCTCCAGCTCCTTGTTTTGTTTTTAATTATGTATATGTATGTTTGTCTGCATATGTGAATGTGGGTGCCTTTGGAAGCCAGAAGAGGACCTCAGATCTTCTGGAGCTAGAGTAGAGCTGTGAGCTGCTTGATGTGGTGACTGGGAGCCAGACTCCCATCTTTACAAGAACAGTACATGCTTTTAACCCTGGAGCCGTCTCTACAGTCCAACCTACCTTATTCTGTGAGACAGCATTGTTCTCTGAACTCACTGATTCAGCTAGACTGGCTGGGCAGTGAGTCCCCGAGATCCTTCCTAGTGCTGGGAATACAGGAGTGCTGGCCTCTTACATAGGTTCTGAGGGATCAGACCTAGGTCCCCAGGCCACGTGGCAAGCACTTTCCTTACTGAGCCATCTCCCTAGCTTCTGAGTTTTGAAGCTTTTTTTTTTTTTTTTAAATTGGGTAACACTGACTTCACAGACTAAGTTGAGAAATGTCTGCTCATTTATGTTTTGTAAGAATGTGTGAGAGACTTTTCTTATAAGCTCCGACCTTGAAACAATGCTGGCTTCCTCAGTTCATGTTGGAGTTGGAGAAGAAAGCCTCCTGGGAGAGACTTAGAACTCTGTCAAAACCAAGAAGGCTCTGGGTTTTTCTAAGCTAGTTTGATGCAGACTCATGGGTGCCGAAGAAGACAGAGGAGTCCTGAGTCCCAGAGGAGGGACAATGTTCTTTGTTGCTGCTGTTGCTGCTGTTGCTGCATGTCAACATTTTAAATGCCGGCTGTCTGAGCTCACAATCTCACAGAGTGACTGGAAGAATGCCAGCGACCACCTGTGAGTGCTAGAAAGAAATCCTGGGCTTGGGAAATGTAAGACTTTCATAAGGACCAGTAAGCCTGTTTGGCCTTTGCTATGGAGGGAGATAATGTGTCTTCTAAGACCATCTGCTATAGAAAGATGCTTAAAAAAAATAGTCCAGAACAACGGCAGCCTGTGTCTCTGCCCAGAAGACTGGTCTCCAGCAGACTCCTCAGTGCCCCCCTGCCATTCCTCTTTATTCGCGCTTGATTTGCATATTGTAAACTTTGTTCCAGCTTTCTCAGTTTCACAGTCACATGATATGAAGGGTCAGATGACTGTACCCCTGTAATTCCTTGAAGAAGCTGTCCCTACCCACTGCTCTTCTTCCCACTTGTCAGCTTCTCCCGGCACTGACTCCAGTCCTATAAATAACATTTTATAACACTTCATTCTTGATTTCTCAGATGAAGGCGGGCGTGCTCTGGAAACTCTTTGAGTTTGTTCTCTGAAGATTCATGTGGAGGAGACTTTATCTCCAGAGTGGTGGGGCTGGGAGGCGGGGGGGGCTTTTAAGAGGTGGGGCTTCGTAGACGGTGAGCAGATCCTGGATTGCTCTCTTTATAAGGGGTTAGTGCAGCTCTCATGGGGCCTAGGACTAGTGCTCCAGATTGGTTGAGTGTAGCCTAGTAGCGCATGCCCATAACTGCAGTACTCAGGAGGCAGAGGCAAGAGGCCCACTGTAAGTTCAAGGCCAGCCTGGCTCATGTAGTGACTTTCTACATAGAGACTTTCAGGCCAATTCAGACTTTGTCTCATAAAACAAAAATAAGAGAGAATAGCTCCTGAGTTACTTTGGCTTCCTGTTTTGCCATGTGACCTCTCCCTTCTGCACACACTGCCACCATGACACCATCCACCCATGCAGTGACTCAGCCAAGGAGCTCTCTCTTATCAGAGGCCAAACAGTTGAGGTCACTTGAGTATATGAACTTCTATTCTCCAAAACTGTGACCTAAATAAGCATTTTCTTATAGGCACCCAACTTCAGAGATTTTGTGATAGCCACAGAAACAGATAAAGACAATGACATTGAGAACTTTTAGACTCCCATGTAGGACTTAGCTTTGTCTCTCACCCTTAGCATACCTGCCTATTTTCTACTTTCTTATTTTTATAGGACAATAAAGGTACAATATTGGTTAGCTCGACATTTAGTTCTTATGTCATCTTGGCTGAGCCATAATGTGGGAGTCCCCTCTGTATGCTATGATTACCATTAATAAATAAAGAAACTGCCTTGGCCTGTTGATCGGGCAGAACTTAGGTAGGCAAGGAGGACTGGACTGAATGCTGGGAAAAAGAAGGGCGAAGTCAGGGAGACGTCATGGATCCGCTGCTGGAGACAGATGTGCTAAAACTTTGCTGGTAGGCCATGACCTTGTGGTGATGTACAGATTACTAGAAATGGGTTAAATTAAGATGTAAGAGTTAGCCAATATGAAGATAGAGCTAATGCACCAAGCAGTGATTTAATTAATACAGTTTCTGTGTGATTATTTTGGTTCTGTGCTTCCGGGACAAATAAGCGGCCTGCTGCTACAGAGCCACACCAAATATTAAAGGAATAAAACCTGGTGTCTTCTTTGATGTTGTTTTACTGTTGTTAGCTTTCACTGCAGCACCCTCAGTATCTAAACATTAAAATTATTGTGATTTAGGGGCTGAGGAGATGGCTCAGCAGGGAGGAACACTGTTGCTCTTGCAGAGGGACCAGAGTTCAGTTCCTAGTGCCCACGTTGGATCTGATGCCCTTTTCCCCACAGCCTGGGGATAGCTCCGTTCTGCACCGCTGCTCCCCAGGTCAGCTGTACAGTGGTTTTCCTGGGGTCTTCCCGTCATCCTCTCAGGAGTTTCCTCTTTCTCTCTACTGCTTAATCCTTTTTCTGGGAGCTACTCTTTCTTGGTTTACATATTCAGTATTGGTTAAACATATCTTGAGGGTTTTAAAAGGGCACAGAGAAGACACTCTGAGATACTGAATGTGGGGAGAATGCCCTCAACCTTGACTAATAGCCCAGCAGGTTCAGATTACGTAGGCGGAAAGTGGTTTTCCACAGAAATTCCGAATGCCTTGGCTTCATTTTCTTTTAGCTTCCAATATCACAGTTCAGAAGTCCGAGTCTAGGTGCTTTGGATAAAACTCTTGCTCTCATTAGAGTGTTTTGAGATCCAGTTTGTCTCTAATGTCACAATGATACGCTTTGGCTTCTCAGGGCATTTGGTAGCTTCCTCTGGCCTAATGACTTCCGTTCTGGGGTCTCTCTTCATCTACTCTATGGACGACACGTTCCTGTCCACTTCTGTTCTCTTTGCCAGAGGTTCTGCTACTCCAAAGCTGGGCCTCCTGGACCTTATTTCTCTTCCTCTGATTTTACAATTGTTCCTTTACTCTTCTTTCTGGGAAGTTTCGTCAACTATCTTTGCCACATTTCCAGTGTAGATTCAGTTACTGCTACACATCTTAATTTCCTGGAACTTTCTTCACGATCCATTCTCTGTTCCTTCAACACAGCATTTACTTCATCTCTCAGACTGCAGCTCCTCCTAGCACAGTCCCAGCCCTTCTGGGCTACGCTCTTTATTTGTGTTCCTCAAGGATCTAGCTGTTTGCTCATCTTTAGGCGTGAGATAGCCAAGTTCCAGCACTTAGGATGCTGATGCAAAAGGATCACAAGTTCAAGGCCAGGATGGACTGTATACTGAGACCTTGTCAACATACATATTTACACATAGATACACAGATATGTGTAAATACACATATACACACGTGCATATACATACACACATGCATATGTGTGTATATGTGTGGGGGGGCATGAGACATCATGGAAATTTTTTCTGTGAGTCTCATCACAGGTAGACAGATTTGGCTTTGCCCAGTCATGGTTTCTGTAGGGTAAAACTGCCAGCATTCTAGATGTCAGGGAAGGAAGAAAGCTACGGATCTCAACGCAATGTGGTCTTTCTCTTAATCCCCATCTTTAGTATTAGACCCTGACCTCAGCGCCCGTCCTCACCTCCGTCCCTTCTGGGATGAAGGCTCTGTCTATCTATGAGATTACAACAGGTGATGGGGGCTTCCTGTCTTTCAGGTACCCTTTCTGCTTTCAGTATCACTCTTACTCCTCCATCCAGAGTAGCCTGTTGTTGCCAGGTATGTGGGGAATGAGGGGCTCTGTGGTACCAACCAGCTCCCCTTTCTCTTGTCCCTCCAGTTTAGGAGTAAACTGTCTCAGGTCTAGTCACCGTGCGCTCGTCCGCTCCAAGTTCCAATGCTGCGCTGCTTTTGTCCTTCCTCTCTTCTTAGACTACGCTTATTCTGCTATTACTTTAGGGGGACTTGGAGGGAAAATAAAGGTGTTCAACTTGCTATTTTAACCAAGAACAAATCACTGTTCATTGTGTGTTAATGCATCTGTCTTACAAATCAAATGTGGAAGATCTCAAGAGGGCATTTCTATAAACATCTACAGAATTGACAATATTAAAAGAGACTGGAAGCTCGGCCTGGTGGCTTATGCCTGCTGCTGCAACACTTGAGAGGCTGATGCTTGAGATTTGTCACAAGTTGGGGGTCTAGTCTGGGTAACATAGTGAATTCAGGCCACTATGGGCCATAGAGTGAAATGCTGTCTACTCAGGGGAAGGGGAGGAGGGAATTCCTTGATTAAGGTTTCCTAGACAAGTAAATATCTGTATATTGTCACTCAAGGAGAGAAAATACAGTCTCTTTAGGTCTGGTGACCACCCCATATCACAAGAGCATGTGGTCATCTGATTGTTCTATTTTGCATAAAATCTCAATAACAATTCATTCAGCAAACCCCAGGCAACCTACCACCTTAGAACTAAGGAATTAAAATGGGCTTTGGGAGCTCTTGAGGTTGATTCTTTCCCTCTAGCTGGAAGCATCATCAGTCTGTTATGTAACCAAGGAGAGTTCCACATGTAGGATGAGTTTATCATACTTTTGAAATGTCAGGGGACATCAGGTTCTCAACTCCATACAAGGGAAGCTAGAACCCAGACATATGGCACAGTTGTCCACCTAGTACCTTAGATACTGGTGACCACCTATTCTCAGAGGACCTGAGCCAGCTCTTGTATCTCTGCCCTTCTTTTCTGGTCAAAAGAAAGTCAACAGTCAGGTGACCAACAGAGTTCACAGACCAAACTGAGGAGAGCTCAGTGCCTGAACCCTCATCAGGCAATCTTTCAAAGCTCCAGATCTCACACAGGCAGGACCTGCACTTAGATTTCCTGTACTAACAGCTTTCTTGCTACTGTGAGAGATGACAACCTCAAATAAGGCTAATGTTCAAGAGTGAGAGATACTAACTTGAAAAAACCAACCTCTTTGGGATTGGCAAGATGGCTCAGCAGGTGAAGTCTCTTCCTGCCATGTCTGACAACCTGAGTTCAATCCCCAGGACTCTTAGAGACAACCAGCTCCCAAAAGTTGCTCCTGGACCACCACACTCAAGTCATTGTACCCACACACACTAAATAAAATGTAACAAAAAATTTAAAGACTTTTTGGGAAAGTCTCTAAAGGACAAAAGGAGAAAAAGTAAAGTCATGGGGACTTTCCAACACACAGCAATGAAATGGTGAAGGCAGCACAGCCCAGCACAGACCTATCCAGCCTTAATAATGACCACATTATCATTGTGGCAGAATGGATTCCAGCTCCTCCTTCTGCTGAGAAAAATCTGCTGTCAGGCAGCAGAGATGCCTCAGTGGTTTACAGCACTTGCTCCTCTTTCAGAGGACCTGAGTTCGGTTCCTGGTACCCAGGGTGGTGGCTCACAATTGCCTATATATCCAGCTCCCAGGGATGTGACACCTTTTTCTGGCTTCTGAGGTCACCATGTGGCATTCACACACACACTTAAATAATAAACATCAAAAATTTGCTGTAGTAGAGAAGATTTCAGACAGTGCATCATTTTTACCTGCAAATACTCAAATGCAATCTCTAACTGTTCAGAATATTCTTTTTATTTGAATTTATATAAAATACAATAATATTATTGTCTCTAAAATAACTCATTAATATCATCTAATACCCTGGCCTATTTTTAAATTTCCCACACTATCTGAAAAACGCCTTTTCATGAAAGGTTAAATAAAGAACAAACACTGCGTTTGACTCATATATCTTCTAAGTTTCTTGTTTGGTTGTTGAAAATTGTGTGTGTGTGTGTGTGTGTGTGTGTGTGTGTGTGTGTGTATGTACCCATGTGTGTGTGTGTGTATACATTAGGCATCATTTCAGAAAAGCGTTCAAGCAATTTACTCCAGTTGGTGGTAGTGAGCAATATAAGGGTTTTCTGCGTTGGTAGGTAAGAACCTAATACCCAACACTTCTGCTCATTCCTCTGCTTCCACATCCCTCCTGTTTTGAAATCTTTCTTTTAGTCCTACTACCAAGAATATGCCTTCCTCTTCTATTTCTTTTCCCTTCATACTCAGCTGCTATGAGCTGAATGGCTGCCACGTACTAGATGTACTATAAACTTGAACCCACAGAATACTCACCATTTCATAGAGGTGAAGCCCCAGAGAATCCAGGGAGCTGCTGCAGGCCACTGGGCCCTGAAAACCAGACTTTTGCCAGTGTCTCACTACTCTGGAAAGCAAGCACTGACCATCAAGTAGCATAAATGGAGGTAAGGTCAATGCCAAGAGATCCCTGCTATATTTATAGCTAGACCAGTACCTGCTCCATGAAATCCCCCGCAGACATAGAGCTTCCCATCCACTGCACCTGCGTTGGTGGAATTGGTTCGCAGTGAGAGGAGGGGACTTGGCATAGGTGGGCCTTCCCGCCAGAAGTCCCCATCAGGGTTGTAGATCTCCACCACATCAAGGCATTTCCGAACTTGTCCCTTGTCTCGACCCACACAGCCAATTCCGCCTAAGAGAATGAAGCACAGAAATGGGGGTGTTTGGGAGCAGAAACCTTACAGTGTACATCCTCCCCTCTACAGTGGACATCCTCCCCTCCCAGCACAGTTGGCAGCATTGGCTCTCTGGCCTTTTGTTTGTCACCTATTTCAAAGGTAATTTCTGTGACAGCAATGTCTTCCATGTGTCTTACAGACAAATTTAAAGTCACTGTAATGCAGTATTTCCTGTTACTTAGACATAAGAATCATTCAGCGTAGATCCTGCAATGTCGTTCGCACGGTGAGCACTCCCTTTCCAGTAAGAAATTGGTTGAATGACTTAGACACCTGCCTCATTGTTAGCAATGATCTCACGATGTAGCTATCAAGGGCAACCTTTTCCATGCCTCATCACTGCAAACTGGCCTCTTGTCTTCATTTGCATGGATGCTTCTTCATTTGAAAAGAAGGGCTCTTTGGTAAATTTCAGGTTTGAGATTAAAGGAAGACCAGAAGAACTGGGAGGTGAAATGCCCAGCAGGTCTCTCCCTTACTGGACACCATGGTTTATTCAGCAGATGCTCACCAAATGCCCACTGTTGGCAAGATAATGGCAGGTTACAGCTCAAAAGCAACAAGCAGGTAACAGAGTGGAGGGGGTCATACATGTAAACAGATTAAACAGTGAGGCAGGAAGCTCAAGGGCTGCTTCAGAGGTTCAGGGATGGAAACAGGGAGCAGACATAATACGTACAGAATTAGGATTTTAAGTTCAATAGTGTAAGGTTTTCCAACCCATTGTGACCAGAAACATCAGTCTGCCTGCCTGCGTCCTGCTTTTCTCTCCCTCTGTGGTGAATTGAATGAGATACCCCCCAGAGTCTTGAGGTTTAGAATGCTTGGTCCCTGGTTGATGTTGTTGCTGGGGGAGGTTTAGGAGGAGTGGCCTTGCTGGAGGAAGAATGTCATGGGGGGGCACATCACTAGGGGTGGGCTTTGAGAGTTCAAAGACCTGTGCCACTCCTCAGCTTTGCCCTCAGCTTCCTGTTCACAGTTCGAGATGTAAGCTCTGTGCCCCAGTTGCCACGCCAGCCTGCTACCAAGCTTTCCCTCTGTGGTAATGGACTCTTATCTCTCTGGAATGGTAAGCTAAAACAAACCCCTCCTTCTTTCCTTCTGTAACATGCCTGGTTATGGTATTTTATCGTGGCAATAGAAAATTAACTAAGGCACCTCCTAAGTCCCAAGACAAAAGGTTTTAAAATGTGAGGGTCATGGTTTCTGACCTACAGGGCAGCTCCTGAGACCGAGGCAGATTCCCTGGAAGAAGGGACAGTCCTGTGTTTGCAATTCTTCTCCTCACTACCCTGTTCTATTTAGACCCAGTGCTGATATTTGTAAGCTATAAAAGGACTGTAAAGTGTTGGCCGTGGCTACACCAGCCCTCAGGGAGGATGTTCCTGGAAGGGCCGCTGATATGGGGGTGATGAGTGCTGTTGGGGCATAGTGTTTATCACAAACTCAAAACTAAGAAGTACTCATGGCCTTTATGGTAGACTCCACGTCTACCATAAAGAAGACGTGTGAGAAGTTGGTCACACAGCCTCCTCTCTTCTTCACTGCTACTTAGACGCTGCCCTTCGCTGAATTAGTCAGGCAGCGTCTTCGCCATCACCTGCTTCTTTGTCTTGTTCTCTGACCTTACCTTCAGCACCTCCAACAGATCCTGATATGTCATGTTCCTGGAACGAATGAATGAGTAAGGCATGTTCCGTCCCCATGTTCTCTCTGCCACTCTTTCCACAATCCCTGTCTGTCCAGGTCTGGGTACTGTAAGCTCACAGAGGGCACAGGTCGCATCCTCATGACTGTGCCTGCCATACAGTCTCGATGAATTCAGGGATGCGAGCTGTGTGCTTCTCCAAAAATGGGTCTTAAGCCAGATTCTGAAGGTGATAAAAGACTGGAGGGGTCCCCCCCCCTTTGGTGACGTCACTTGGTCAGTTCTCGCAGCATGAACCCAGAGACTGAGGATATGAGCTCAGGAAGTGCTTAGCTGTCTTCTCTCTTATCTGCCTAGACACATCATTTAGCCCACTATGAAGCCAAGTCTGAGCTGCTATGTTTTAAAGGAAGGGACACATTGGCCTCAGCACAACTCTGTGTTCACGGGCAGGCCCACTTTCAATGTGGCGCTGCGGTAGTGGGAAACTTCTTAGTGGTAGGAAAGATCGAACTTTCTACTACTGGACAAGAAGTCATGCAGATTTATCTGTGGCCACAGAGCTCTGCAAGGTAAAAAAGATGTTGAGCCCTCCTGTGAGAGGCAGGAGACATGCTTTGGCATTGGTTTGCGTTGCAACCATGTTAGAACAGTAAGTGAAGCAGGCAGTCTAGGTAGAAGTCACCAGGAGCCGGTTTGTGGCACCGAGTGCACCAGCATCCTGATTCTAACTCCACAGCGTGGGTGTCACTCTTGATTGTCTGAGATAATGAGAGTGCTTGTCACCTTTGCTCTGCTATCAAGTACATTTAATTTCTACATTCAAAATTAGCCTTGTGAAATGTGTCTATTCTCTTTGGTGAACAGACAGCTGACATACTCTGTCCCACCCCTGGGTGACCCGAGCTTACTATGTGCTCTGTATCTGTCCTGTCTGTGAAGCTTGGACTCAGTCTCTGTGTCACTGAGTGTAATTTCACCTCAAGCACACTCCATTAGCAGCAGGCTTAATGAGCTTAGACTGAAGGTGAATATTGATTAGATAAATAATCAAATAAAGGCCTGATCTTTATTAATAAGTCAGCACTGGCTCTACAAGCACAGCCTTTTGATGAGAGGAAGCCTAGGGTGTGATCTGCAGCTGCAGAATGTCAATAAGTCAGCTCAGTGGCTTTAATCTATGTGCTGCCAGAATTCCTGAGCACGATGTTCCCTCACTCAAAACCGAGCAAGCGAACAGAAATTACCTTCATAGATCATGCCCAAATGCACCCCACATGCAAAATATATACCTAGATTATTTGGGCGTGGGAGGGGGAAGAAAATTACAACTTGCCACTCTTTCTTCATTTTATTCCCACAAAGATAAAGATTTCTTCTTCTGATGTTAGGCTATGATAGGTTCTTTCATTTCTGGGGGTGTGTGGGAGTCAGCTTGTCCTCCCACAGAAAGCCTGGCAGACAGCTGGCTGAAGGCACAGGGACTTGCCATCCAGTTGCCCTGAATACAGCCCATACCCTTCCCCTACAGGGCAGCCTCAAGGTGGCAGGCTTATTCTATCCTGCTCTGGGTTCCATCCAAAGCAGGGGAAGGATTTCATTAACATTTATGACAAACGTCCAAAGTTGCTTGCATTGCTAAACCAGGCTTAGGGGTGGGGTGTGTGTGGGGTTGGGGGGCGCCCACTTGCCATGGTGAAAGCATGTGGACCTTTAGAAACAGATCCTGGTTCACATTCTTGTGTTACTACTTGATAGCCAAAGGCAGTTGATTGATTTAATTCTTCTAAGCCTCAATCACTCTCACCTGTAAACCAAGGATAATAACGCCAATTTCATAAAGTGTGGCAAGGATCAAACTGCTTAGATAATGACCAAGAAAAGGAGAAAACCAGGAGGAACTCAGGGCGTTCATGGGTATCACCAAGGAAATTTTCTTTTATGGATTTCCTCTTGTATACTGCATCTAAGCAACACGGCACACATACAGCTGGTGCTCAGATGACGATTATTTTCTGTCATGTTCTGTGGGGTTTTAAGTACACCAGTATTTTCTGAAATTGCTGAGATCTTCTGATTACCCTAAGTTGAATTTTTATGTGTACAATTGCTGGTTTCTTGATGTAGGGTCAGATGTTCTTAGACATTTCTTTTGAACCTGGGTAGAGGGAATCAGGTTAAGACAACCAAAGGCTGTGGAAGTGCATGTTTGTAACCACATGCTTGTAATCCCAACACTTGGGAAACTGAACAAGAGGACTGCCATGAGTTTGAGCCTAGCCTGGGCTACATAGTAAGCATGAGGACAACCCAGACTACTTAGTGAGTACCAATCCAGCCTGGGCTACGGGGTAAGACTCTGTCTCAAAAAGCCAAAACCCATCAGGCATCAGATACTCTCTCTGGCAACTCAGAGCCACCTACCAGCCACAAGCATGTGAGTTGTAAGAACTGTGGGGAAGAACATTCTAGAAATCTTCAGTTTCTTGGAGTAAAAGTGGCCCACCTCTTGAGCTGCCAGGCGTCTGTCTGGCCCACAGGGGAACTCAGCCCCTGCCCGCTAATGGGATGTTTTTGATAACTTGCTCCATTCTCATGCACTTGTCAGTTCTCTAGCCCCAGCTGCACAGTTATTTTAAAATTCTAGATTTCAAGCCTAAAACCTTAAAAAAAAGCATCCTGTCACTTTCTAAAGCCTAACACAGGGACTCTTGGGTATTTTCAGAAAAAAAAAATTCTTACTGCCTCTTACCAAATACTGGATATTGCTAAGCATTGCTAACCAATAGTGTGCCTTGGGTTCAGAGAACTTGGGTTGGTGGTTCCCACACATTTCTCGCCAAACTGAGAACGTTAACAATCTGCTTTGCATTTTATTTGCTACCCAAGCAGAATACCACAACCCACTCCCCCTGCATCCTGAAGAAACCAAAATTCTAGGGGTAATAAAAAGAACAGCAGAAAGACCAAGTTTCATGTATTAGAGCTTGATTTTGGAGAGAAAAACTCTCATATTTGAACTGTTTTGTGCTTTCCAAATAGAAATGAGAAAGGCAAAGAGATAGTTCTAGAATACGACAATCAAGAAAAAGAAAGTAAGGATGCAGAAAGCCCTTGAGCGGAGCTGCTGGTGCCATATAAGCTGCAGCGGCAAGTCCTGTCCCGGTAGACTGTGAGCAACCCTAGGCTGTCCATCTCAGCCCGGCACTGGGCGGTGGTGTTTCTAGTCACACTTGGGCATTTCAGATCCTGAGTTCATCTTTCCTTGTCTCTTCCCATACTGTGCTAGGGTGTACTGCAAGTCCTCCAAATGCCCGAGGGTTGATGAGTCCTAAGGAGAGAACAGCTCAGGGTGAGGCTGGACAGCAACTCTGAGCAAGTTTAGTAGATGACAAGTCCAGACCACGAAGGTCAGAGGCACCAGCCCCAGATGAATAGTGCCACTGTCTTCCATGTCTTTCTTAGTCACTAGTAGACTGTGTCTGTTTTCATATCTATTCCTTCCTCTAAGGGGACACAAGGATCTGGCTAATCCAGGTCCTGTCTTCCTCATAACCCTGGTTCTCTTTTCTTCCTTGCACCTTAGGCTGAGGCAGCTTCACAGTTCTCCATAGAGTCAAGACCTTTCCTTCTGATCTTTTCTCAGGCTGCATTCTCTGACAACCCCTCCCCAGCTTGAAATACTCCTGTGCCTTTAAGGCCTAACTTGCCTATACCCTCCCAAAAAGTCATTCCTGTCTCCATACAGAATGAGACTTTATCCTCTGAACAGAGATCAAGGTTCCCATAGAAAACTTTCTATCTCTTCTTGTCAGAGTCCATGAGCATACACAGCAGGTGACAACTAGTGTTCAGATGTCAACCCACCAGAGGAATGATTTTCTGATGGAGGAGAATCTCATTCAGACAAGGCTTGCAGGACCACTGACTCTGAAAACTTTTGCTCCTGTCTGTAATTTCACGTGTGAAAAATCAGCCATAGTGTCTTCCAAATACCTGCATTGTAGAGTGTAATCTCATGTGGTGTGTATATGTGGTCTCATGATTGCAACTCAATCTGGGGGAGGGGGCACATATATTCATGCCTGGTCAGGAAGATGACTTCTCGCTAAGCTGTATAATTGTGATATATAGAACATATACTAGATTTATTGTGCCACGAGAACTGTAAGACACTTAAAATCCTGCCTTTTCCCTTTTACTCAGATGAACACAAGAAAACAATTGCTCCCCAGTCTAAGACAAGTTACACACAATCAGCTCATCTTTACCTCAGAGAAAGTTCAAACTAGACTGAATGTTTTTGTAAACAGATCATACATTAAAAACTTTACAGATGTGCACAAGGTCACGGTCACAGATGTCCAACCAAGGTTATTAACACAAAGCATCCTAAAACACCATGCCAATTTCTCTAACTAAACTTGGTTGATAACACAGGTCAGCAGTCATTCACTACTAAATTCCTTCGCAATTAATACTCTACACAAACTTCTAATCTCAGTTTATGATATAAAGCTCAAGGTTCAGCTAACTAACTGTTTATTGTTTAGGTTCCAAATATCAATAGTCAGTTAATCAAGTTCAGCTACTGTGGGTAAAGTTTCACAATTATTCAGGACCACAAAAGATGGTTTTGCCTTGCAGTCAAAGTTACAAAATTCCCCCCTTTTTATGTTTTGGGGTTAGAAACAGGATAAGAGAATATATTTTGAGGGTTGGGACATTTTCAATGCCACTGTCTTAGACAGTGCCAAGCACTATGTCCCCGCCTATGTGTTGCCATGGTAAATGGCTCAGCTCCTTATCATTTACCCATGGTTTATGTTATGACCAATGAGACGTAATTCTTGTAATTTTTTTCTTATTGCTTCAAGCCTCCTGTAAAAAATATATTTAAGCTAGGTAAACAAATAAGCAGGGGAGAATCAAAACAGAGAATTGGAATTAAAGAGAATTGGAGACAATTAGAGCAAGGGAATTGGAGCTACAAAATAATAAAAGAAAATGACCCTCAAATTGTGTATGTGAATCTTTACCCCTCAGATAGAAAACCCTTAAGTTCAGCTTCACTATGCTGTGAACCTTGTCTTCACACCCTAGTTGTAGCCTTGAGAGCTGGCCTCTCAAGCTACAATATCTTCCTCTCCTTTTCTCTCTCTTCTTTTTTCCCTCTCTTCTACTAGATTAGCCTGCAAGCTCCTGAGGACAGAACCCCCAGTACTTTCTTCACTGAAATTGAGGTGAACACATGAATGGTACTTTCCTCACCCATTCCCAGGTCACCTTTTTCCTGATGAATGACTATAGAATGAGGCAAGTTCTGTGTCCAGAGAACTCAGTGCTCAGTACCCGGACAGCTTTAGAAGCAGACCATGTGCAAACAAGACGGTTGGTTCTTCTCCCCAGGCTTGCTTACCTACCAGGATGACCTAACAGGATACAGTCCAAACCCTACTAATGCCTCTACAAAGATCCATCAATCAATTATATCCCAGCTCAGAAGCATGGGCAGCACAAGGCAGAAGTCCTTCAAGGCATGGTGTGCACATTTGTATTCCTGTGGTACCAAGAATAATGTCTTTCTCTTAAATAGGGCTTCAGAGAATTTGTTAGATAGGAATTTGAAGAAAAAAGATTACAGTGGGAGAGATGGATGGCTCAAGAGGTCAAAGTATCGGATTTGTACACCAGATGACCCAAGTTTGATCCTCAGAATCTATGTAAGAAGTTGGATTTGCATCTGTAACTTCAGGACTTCTACAGGGAGGTGGGAGACAGAGACAGGAAAATGTTTAGAAGCTCACAGGTGCAGTGCAGCAGAAGAAACAATGAGACCACAACTCAAAGTGGAAACAAGAACCAACTCCTGAGAGTGATCTTCCACATATGTGCAGTGGCATACCTGAGTGCTCACGTGTATACAAATCAGAAACACACACACACACACACACACACACACACACACACACACATTATTAAAAATACTAATACCTGTATTCTACCCTTAGGGATTGGTGTGGGAAGTCCTTCTGTATATGTGTGGCTTTTATTGGTTAATGAATAAAAAAGATGCTTGGGTCTATGGTAGGGTAGACTAGAACAAGGCGGGAATTAAAAGCAGAGATCAAGGAGAAAAGAAGGTGAAGTCAGAGAGATGTCATGTAGCTGCCAAAGGAGACAGATGTCCCAGAACCTTACTGGCAAACCACGGGCCTTGTGGTAAAATACAAAAATAATAGGAATGGGTTAATTTAAGATGTAAGAGTTAGTTAATAAGAAGCATAAGCTATTGGTCAAGCAGTGTTGTAATTAATATAGTTTCTGTGTGTTTATTTGGGTCTGAACAGCTGGAAAATGAACATGCAGCCTCTGCCTATAAGGGATTCTGAATTTATTATTTTAATGTATTTACTTTATTTTATGTGTATGAATGTTTGCCTACATGTATGTCTGTGCACCACATGTGTGTCTGGTGCCTGCAGAGATCAGAAGAGGGCATCAGATCCCCTGGAGCCAGAGTTATAAGCAGTTTGTGAGCTGACTGATGTGGGTGCTAAATGTCCTTGAAAGATGCCCTTGAGCCATCTTTTAAGCCCTCAAACTCATTTTAAATTTCTAGTTAACTTCAAGTAATCTAAAATTTCCTGTTCCCAGTTCATATTTGTATCAGACATCAGGCAATAAGCGGCGTCTGGTTTTTATGTTTTGTTCCTAAGATACTCAGAGTCTTCTGGAAGAGCACACTCACAGCATAGGACTGGAGTTCTACCCTAAGGGACGATCACAATGAAATACAAAACCTTCAGGGCACTAGTGATAGGCCCTGCTAAGGCGCAGTTTGGGAAACACGTGCAAGTCTTGTCTTCTGAGTACTGTTAAGGATGCCTGAAGAAAAAGAGTTAACATGATCTAATGCTTATCTGGAAACAGTTTAAGACTATGTACAAGCAATGATGAGCCATTCACCCCAGATGAGAGCCTCTTGGCCACTGAAGCTCATACGACTTTTCTTAGAACAAAGAAGCACCCAGGATGACCTATTTGACCCTCTGGCAACAGAAACAAAATTTCACCCCCATTCAGCATGAGTTTTAGGAATGTCATTTTAAACATGGAAAACTCCTGCAATCAGAGCAGAGCATGCCAGGCAGGTGCTCACATCACCCAGACACTTTGATCAGATAATGGAGTGCACAGTGCTAGCTATGAGAAGAAGTATTGCATTCATCCGGGTCTCTTCTAAACCGGCTAGGGCTGCCTAAGGAAGCACAGGTTTAGTAAATACTCTGAGTATATGCCACCTCCACTGATAGTCTCACAGGATCTGTGTACTCAAGGTTCAGCCCTATGATCATTCACTCCAGACCTGCCCAGCAGCTCCCCACTATCAGGCTCTCAGTTCCTTTCAGACTCTGGCAGGCACCTGCCAAGCACACACCATTTTAAAGCACAGCCTAGGTAACTCACAATACATTTGTATTTAAAAAAAATGTCAAAAGAAAAGACAAAGTCTTGTTACAGTGAAGCTTGGTGCCCTCATAAAATAATTTACCACTAAAGTGGTCTTTGGAATGCATTTACAGTAATAACTTGGACCTTTTATGTAACTCTTCCCTTCATTGCTCTTTAATGGCATTCAAGCTGAGTCAGTCTCAGACAATGCTATTATATTTTCAGCAAGGCAATGAGGCACAGAATGGCTTCCTGAGGAACAACATTGATGGTTTGGGGCATTAGCTGTGTGGGAAGACTTGGCATTGGCCATCTCCCGCTCTACAAGGAAATGAAAAGCCTCTATTTGAAAGAATTGCCCAAAGCCCTCTAATCTGACTTTTTAAAAGTGGAACTTTCCGTGAAGGAAGACTAGGACAGGATATAGACATGGGGAAATTCAAGTTGGCAAACAAATGGTTACCAAGTATCTGCCACATAAAGCCAGTCCTTAGCTAAGAGACAAAGAGGCAAATGAGACAAGGTCTTTCCCATGTGAGAGACATGAACAGTGGCAGGGACAGTTGAGCAGTGGAGAAGCAGTGGCTCATCTGACCAAGGGGTCACACAAGTCGCTGGGAGGAGAGGGTAGGAACAGGCTCCGAGGGACATGTGTCCAGGAGAGGACCCTGAAGCCTGGAGCTGTTCCTGGGGTTTCAGGATGCAGCTGGAGAAGGTGGGGGCTGCACAGCGGGAGGAACAGTCTTGTGCAGGCCAAAGGCTTCTGCAGGTGGCCTTTACTCACTTTCTACATTCCCTGAAGTTAAAGTGGACTCTGTACTCAATTTGACTTTTCAGAATATATACTTGATAGAAAGCCAAAACATATATATGAATATGCACTTTCATTTCAGGAGCAATCACAGAGGGCCTGCTTCTTTACCTGGTCCACTGTGTGCTTCTGTGCACAGAGAACCCCAGGGCATCTTAGTAGGAGCTCATAACTAGCTTTTCTTTTTTTTTCTTTGAGAATGTTTTTATTAATATTTTGATAATGTTTTCTCCTCCCAGCTCCTCTCAGAGCCTCCCCACCAACTTTATGTTCTTTCTCTCTCTCTTTCAAAAAAACCCCACAAAACCAAATTCCAGAAAAAACAAAAGACCAATAAGAAAAAAAAAGCCAAAACAAAACTAAGCAAGAAGTCCACAAACAAAGAAACACAGAGTTTGTTTTGTGTTGGCCAACTACTCCTGAGATTAGGGCCCGACCTGGAGTGTGGTTGGTACACTCAGTGAGATTCCTTTGGAGAAGACTGTCTACTTTCTCCGCTTAGTGCTTAGACTCCATCTGGCTTAAACCTGTGCAGGCCTTGTGTGTGCTGCCACAGGGTCTTCGAGCTCCTATGTGCATCTGTCCTGTTGTGTCTGGAAGACTTTCCTTGGAGTCAACGTCTCCTCTGGCTCTTTACACTCTTTCCTTGGCTGCCTTGCTCCCTGAGCCCTGAGGGGTGGGGCTTGACGAACACATCCCATTAAAGACTGAGCGCTCCAAAGTCTTTGACTCTGTAGTGTGTCTAGTTGTAGGTCCCTGTGCTAATTCCCATCTACTGCAGGAAGTTTTTCTGGTGAGCATCGATTGATGCACTGATCCATGGATATAACAGTATTCAGTAAGTTTTCATAAGGAGGAGCCGAGAATGTCCTATCTTTTAGACTCTTTACTGGTACAAGCCTGAATTTAATTCACTGTCTTCTTTGTTGTTCACAAAATGAGATTTAAAACCTGAAAGTAAGGAGCTCACATTTTCTATAAAAATAGGATATATTAACCTGTTTTTTAGATGTCTATTGTAGATTAAGCACTTAATAAACTATCAATGTGAGCTTTCTCCATGCAAATGAAAAAAATTATAAGCTTCAAAATAAGGCATTTTAAATATACAGCTGAAGGCAGCACCTTTGTTCAGTTTTTTTCCAGGTGGGCCCCAGTGGCTCTGTCTGGCACACAGCACCATTACCCCCACAATAGTTCCCAAAATCCAGGCACGAGGAAACCCTTAGGAAGAAAGTTAAAGAAAAAGTGGCAGTTTCGGCACCTGTATGTTCAGTGGGCATACTTTTACTCATAAATAAAGCTCATACAGACCTTTTAGATCAGCAGTTCTCAACCTCTCGTCGTGACCCCTTTGGGGGTCGAACGACCCTTTCACAGGGGGTCGCCTAAGAACATCAAAAATATCAGATGTTTACATTATGATTAATAACTATAGCAAAATTACAGTTTTGAAGTGGCAATGAAAATAATTTTATGGTTGGAGGTCAACAGAGCATGAGGGACTGTGTTAAAGGGCTGCAGCATTAGGAGGGTTGAGAACCACTGGTGTAGACTGTTCTATGCTTCCTAGGAAGTCATCTTTCAGGACCACCAATCACAGCACAGAGAGCTGATGAAACACATGGAGCGGAGTCTCAACGAAGCCAGCTATATCTCTATCTTGACGTGAAGAAGACAATCTATAGAGGGTCGGGAACCCAATGCTTCTTCCCCTGATCAGTTCAACATCATTCCAGAAAGCTCTCCATCTAAATTCAAGGTGTCTGTAAGAACACGCTTTTCAAAATCAAGCACTTCCTCAATTAGAAAAGTTAGTGCAGATTTAACTGAGGCCCAAATTCAGAATTTTTTTTACAACTGAAACTAAACCTTCAGGGTTGGGATAAGAGTCAGCACCCCAGCTGTTGAATGCTTTTTTCTTCGGTGCCTGCAGCAAGAACATAGTCTTCATGGTATTTCGAGTGGCCATGTGCTGACCACACAGGTCAGCAGGTGGTGAAAGAAGCAGGCAGAGAAGGTGAGGCTCTCTAAGGAATGCCCCAGCACAATGATGCCCCCTCAGGTGGCCAAACAAGTATCTGGGCTGATGATCATCAGGACCCTAGTGCACGCTGGGCCTCTTACTACAAGCGCTACTAATTATTTTAACTATCACTTACTACATTTATTCGGCACTTGCCAGAAAGCACTCTCTAGTGTCAAAGTCAAATGACTTACTAATAATGAGGAATAGAAAAACAATCTTGGTAAGTGAGGTGAACGGGACCCAGAAAGACACATGCAACATATTCTCTCCTAATTTTGGATTCTGGTTCTGAATCTTTAGGTGTAGATAACCTGGAGTAATCACACGAACTGAGCAAGCGGAAAGGGAGCAACACCAGGAGCAGTGGGGGAGCTCTAGAGAGGGGAGTGTAGGACAGGTGCTGTGAAGGAGGACATGAAAAATGGCAGGGAGAGCTTTAACTAAGGAAGGGGAAGTGAAGAAAACACAGGGTCAGGAAGGGAGAAGAAATAAACAGTTTTTATTAAGAGTGTTTGAAAAAGCCATGTTACTTCATATTTACCTAAAAATACGTATTACATAACACTACCTCCAAGAGCCATAGACTAACAAAATCCCTAGTGCCAAGCACGGGAAACCTCCCTTTGAATTGTTGGTCAGGAGGTCCAAGAGATTCCCAAAACAATATTGCCTATTGCTGCCGTACTTGGTTGCTTCAGAACTTATCACTGAAGACGCCATGCACTGGGAATGGAACTGGAATGGCCCTGGAAGCCTCCTCCCTTAGGACCAGCTCTCAGGTTTTCATAAGGTGCTATCCCAGCTGCCAAGGGAGAAAAGCAGTCATCCTTCCTATGAACCCTAGCAACCACGGCAATATATCCCCAGTGGTGCGACAGTGTCACTCACCTCTCAGGACGTCAGACTTCCAGGCCACTGCCCAGCACACAGAGGCAAACCACAGAAAAGAAAAAGTAAACTGTGTCTGTGTACTAGCGCCATGACAGAGACTTGAAATTGTTTTGTAACATTTGGGAACACTGCTAAAGAGATATGATCTTATGGCCTAATTTTATGTTAGCCCATATCGCAACTGTGTAGCGATACACAGTTGTCTGCAGTACAATCTTGTACACATTGTATAGAATGCAGAGAAGCTTGCATGTGCAATGTGACAGCCACAAAAGATGCTGAAACAGTAACTAGCAGCAGTGGGAAGGACTGAAGACTGGGATGTGGCTTGATGGCAGGACACTTGTAAGGGTATGTACACATGAGTACAGTGCCAACAGAAGCCTGAGCTATCAGATCTCCTGGGACTGGAGTTACAGGTAGTTGTGAGTCACCTGAAGGGGGTTCTAGGAATCCAACTTGGGTCCTCTGTAAGAGCAGTATGTACTTTTAACCACTGAGCTATCTCTCTAGCCCTAAAAACTTATTTTGAGAACTGAAACAATACATTATTGTAAAGGGACTAGCATTTAATAGCTTTTCAATAAATATTACTCAGCATGGAAGAAAATTTTCACTAAGCAGATGAAAGTATAGTAATTTAAAATAATCTTTTTCTTGATAAAAATGTTATGGGATTTAGGCACCCAAAAGGCTGGCACCAAGTATTTGGAAAATGCAGAATCTTCCTTTTTCCAGACTCTGGGCCTCAATCAAGCTCTCAAGCCAGTTTATCTACTTAAGAGTCTGATGTATCCATGAAATAGGCCTCGTCTATAAAATTATTTGAATAGTTCTGGGAAAGTAATAGGAACAAAAATGACCCAGAATTGCAAATGTAATAAAGATGAAGCAAAAAGATATTGTAAAAGTAGATTTTATGGGGGATGGAGAGATGGTCAGTGTTTGAGAGTACTAGCTACTCTTCCTGAGGACTTGAGTTCAGTTCCCAGCACCATGATGTCTCACTGTACCATCAGCTCTAGGGGATCTAATGCCATTTTTTGCCTTCTCAAGCAATGCACACATGTGGTGCAGAGACATACACGTAGGCAAAGCTAACATATACATAAAATAAAAACTAAAAGGGAAAATAGATTATAAAAAAGTAGTGTTAGCCAGGCCGTGGTGGCACACACCTGTAATCCCAGCACTTGGGAGGCAGAGGCAGGTGGATCTCTGTGAGTTCAAGATCAGCCTGGTCTACAGAGTGAGTTCCAGGACAGCCAGGGCTTCACAGAGAAACCTTGTCTCGAAAAACAAAAACAACAACAGAAATAAAAAAAGCAGTGATGTGAAATAATCTTTTTGTACAATGTGAAGATATATTGCTTACATTGTTAATAAAAAATGGCTAGGCAGGATTTTTGGAGCAGAGAGAATACTGAGGAGAAGGGCAGAGTCTGAGAGGGGTCATGAGACTCAGAATAAGCAACATGGGAAGTTCATAGATAAGGTAAACAAGTTTCGAGGCAGAACACAAGTTAACAGAATGGGTTAATTTAAGTTGTAAGAGCTAGCTGGAGACAAGCCTAAGCTATTGGCCAAGCATTTATAATTAATAGTAAGTCTCTGCGTGGTTATTTGGGATCTGGCTGGTGGGACAGAAAAGTCCGTCTACAAAGTAGACTTTAGCAAACTTGTTTTCTGGTGGTAGATAAAAAAGAAAGTAGTTTAAGACTTGCTATTTCTATTTGTAAATGGTTCAAACCTGAAATAAGAGTCTCAGAAAAAAATACATTGGGATGGAAAATTGCCGATTTAGAAGCATTTTCAAAAGCTCAGAAAGGCTCTAGAATTGGATGCATGCCCATTAAGGAGTGGTACAGTTTTGATCTGGAGTGCCCACTGAAGGCCCATGTCCTAACTGTTTGTCATCAGTATTGAAGGACTGCTGAGATGTTGTGGAACCTTTAAGAAATAAAGTTTTGGGCTGGGGTTGAGTTCAGTTGCAGAGAGCTTGCAAGGCCCTGAGTCCACTCTTCAGCTCTGAAAAAAGAAGAAGAAGAAGAAGAGGAGGAGGAAGAGGAGGAGGAGGGTCCTTGAAGAAGTAAGTTAGGTCACGGGAGGTCTATCCTTGAAGAGAGTACTGGTATCCTGGTCTCTGCCCTCCCCTTTCTGATTCCTGCTGCTACAAAGTGAGTGGACTTCCTCTACCGTGTGCTCCTGCAATGAAGTACTATGAAGCCACAGACCTAGCAGCAAGGGGGTCAAATAACTCCCCTGAAACTGGACCAGAAAATCCCTTTCTCTTTTGGGCTGTCAATCATCTCTGGCAGTGCCACAGTGATGGGAAGCTGACTAACACAGGGATCTCAAAGTGTGGTTCTTCAGAAAACCCCTAGAAGCATTGGGTCCATAGGGAAACCACTGGACTTAAGACAGCTGCCTATGGCAAACACTTCTAAGGTCAGAGAACAAGGGCGTCCTAAAACACCAGCCACTTTTTAGATACTTAAAAAGATACCTCTGATGGTATTATATAACTTTACTAGTTACTAAATAATGATGACCATTCTAACCCAGTAATCTGGCATCTAAAACAATGGTTGTGTGACTAATTTGGAATGTGGTATAGAGACATTTTTACACAGATGTTAGCAATAGTGATAAAACACAACATGAAATAAAGTAAATAAAATAATTTTTAAATAAATAAAATAAAAACACATGAAAAAAGTATGCTTGCATTGAGAGAGAGAGGATAAAAATCTTCCTGGAGTAGAATGGTGACCACTACGAGACCCAAAGACAAATACCAGAGGTGTCACTGCTGCGTAGAGATCACACTTTTCTCTTTCCCTGTGTGGGACTCGGGTCTGTGATGTCCACCAGGACCAGGACTAATTCACTGTAGTCCTTTTAGGGGCTTTGTCCTCTGAGAGGAAGTTAAAGTGGTAAGCCCGCCCTGAGACAGACAAACAATGAGAACAGATTCCCAAGAATAATAAATAATCCTGGACACAGGAATGTTCAATTTTAGTGGTCCTCAAAATTCACCCCTAACTTTGGCTAACACAGAAAACAGTTAATCTCATGGCTCTAAGGACACAGAAACCCAGGTTAAATTCCTTTGCTCGGGTATTTATGCATAAAAGTATAGAACTTTCTATTGCTACAAAGGTCCATGCCATTGTGGACACATCATCTGACCTGGATTAGCACCACAGATAAGTCAGGGCAATTTCTATCCAAGCAAGATGAAAGGCAAACTGACTATTGAGGACGCCTGAGGCATTGCTGGGACTTGACTTCACCAACAGACATGGGAAGACCTAGATTACTCCACCAGACTGCTCTCCAATCTTTTCTTTATAACTTGTTAACTAGAGTGTTGCATGGTTATATGTGTTTATCAAGTCTTAAATCTACACAGCAAGCTCACCTAAGAAATCTTTCAACAAATGCTTTACAGAAAAAGGCAGGATGTGTCCATGCTGTTCAACATGCAGACCCACAAGCAAAACCCCGTCTTTAAGGAGAATGAGCAGCAGTAGTGGGTATCTGGACAGCTCTTGCAAGTCTCCCAGCTGCTTGACTGATGAAAAAATCAGAACAGGAATATACAAAAGTCCCACACTCCTGGGAAAAGACAAGTGTCCTAGAGGCACAATAAGCCAGCCTCAGAACTAGTCTTAGATACGATTGATCAAGCAGCAACAGCTTTCTCCAGTGAACATGCCTCAGGGGCTCCTGGGAAGGGGTCAGGCTCCTCTTAAGTGCAGTGAGCTGACTCACCCCACTGAGCCTCTTGCAGGCCTGCCTGGCCTGACCCTCTGCCACCAGTAATAAACATAAGCCCACAGTTCTAACTGACAGCAATCCAGTCCCAGCTTGGTAACCAATGTTTTAACCAAATAAGCTCTTGCTCACAGAATGTTAACATTTTGCCTTGTTATGATGAGAATTACCTTTGATAAGCGAATGATTCCTGCACAAAATAAATATTAAAAGATTGAAAAATTAAAATGATGTGATCACTTTAATACTTGCATACAAAGCATTTGACAAAGTTCAACATCTACTACTTGTAATTTAAAAATAAAACTCTTAACATAATCTGGAGAAAGAAATTTCTTTAACATGGGAAAATCCCGAGGCCAGTAATGTAATTAGAGAGGAAGAAGAGCTTCTCTGATGAGAACTGGGTTGAGGCATGGCTGCTGTTCTTCCCATATCTACATAACAGGCCACTGGAAGCACTAATAAGAGAAAACAAAGAAGAGGCTGGAGAGATACTCAGTGGCTAAGAATCAGTACTGCTTTTCCAGGGCACCCAACTTCGGTTCCTAGCACCCACATCCAGCAGGTTACGGTCATGCATAACTCTGATGTGGGTTTCCCTTATGTATGCTGTGAATATGTTTTATTACCATTGGTTAGTAAAGAAGATGCTTTGCCTATGGCAGGGCAGAATATCGATGTCAGGAAAACTAAACTGAATGCAGGGAGAAAGAAGGCATAGTCAGGGAGACACTATGTAGCCACCCAAGAAGCAAGATGAGAGGCAACAAACCAAGGGACTTTTAAAAAATATAAAATAATAGAAATAGGTTATCTTAAGATGTAAGAGTTAGTTAGTAATAAGTCTGAGCAATAAGTCAAACAGTTTATAATTAATATATGCCTCTGTGTGTTTCTTTGGGACTGGATGGCTCTGGGACCAGGCAGGACAAACTTCATGTTAAAAATGGTGCCCACTGTATGGCATGGATCCACATAAGACCTAAAAAAGCTTTAGAGAAAGAGGGCTTTTAGATCTACAGAAATGGGAGCCAAGTGCAGCTTCTTGGTAGCTGCATTTTTTACAGATAGGCTATTTGCTGATGGTGAACAAATGTGTGGCCAACCGCTTCCCAGAGTTGGGGTGGTAAACATGGCTCCCAGACCTGGTGGTGAATGGACTTCTGCCATGTTGGAAAGCCCAGCAAGGTGTAACTAACAGGCAAAACAGCAGCTCTGGTCCTAGCCACGCCTGCTTGAGAGTTTAAAACAGTGCTCAAAAAAGAATTACAAACACAGAATAAAGACAGATCCAGACAGAAATAGACCTCTGAGCAGGTCATAGGATTATAGACATGCAATAAAGACAGATCCAAACAAAATAAACTTTTGAACAGGTCATAGTGTGTTTAAAAAAATGTATGTAGGTTTAAGAAAAAAAATGGGTACAGGCAGTTATAGAAAGAGTTTTAAAAAGTAAAACAAAGTCTTTAAAGAGACAGTAAAAGTAATATAAAAAGCCATGTAAAGGTGGAAAATACACAGAGAGTGTGGATTATGTATACTTTTTCAGATACTATAGGCCTGTAGGCTGAAGATGGATGCCCCAATGTTACAGAAGAACTTTGGGTGACTCTCCAGGCAGTGAGATGTCTCTGTAAGTTCTAGAGTTTTGGAAGTTGCTTACAAAGCACTTCCTGGTTATTCAGGCAATAGTATATCCTTCTGGGGTCTTTGGTGGAGTCGAAGACAGATAGTTATAGTTTTCCTTAGTTTTGATAAAAGATGATTTATATATGAAACTTTGGACTAAAAAAGAAATAGTGTAACTGTAATTCTTGCTTGATACCTGTTTTGTTATATGTAATTTTACTATTTTAAAGTTAAAACCTTCTTTTTTATTTAGACAGAAAAGGGAAGATGATGTGGGATTCACCTCTGTATGCTGTGAATGTTTTATTACCATTGGTTAATGGCAATATTGGTTAATGGCCTACGGCAGATCAGAATATAGGCAAGCGGGAAAACTAAACTGAATGCAAGGAGAACAAAGGCAGAGTCAGGAGACACCATGTAGCTGCACAAGAAGCAAGACGTGAGGCAACAAACCAATAGCCTTGTGGTAAAATACAAAATAATAGAAGCGGATCAATTTAAGATGTAAGAGCTAGATAGGAATACTCCCGAGCCATTGGTCAAACAGTGTTGTAATTAATATAGTTTTTGTGTGATTATTTGGATCTGGTGGCCAGAAAACAAAAGAACAGTCTCTGTTTATATTAACTCCAGCTCCAGAAAATCTGATGCCCTGATGTCCTCTTTTGGCCTTTGAGAGCAATTGTACCCATGCATACATATGTATAGGCACATACACATATAGACATATAATTAAAAATCAGATGAGAAATGAAATAAGTCATTCACAAATAAATAAATAAAAAGTAATAGATAAATAAAATTATCTCCTTTTGCAGATGACATAATCCTGTGTGGGAACTCCAAAGAATCCATAAAAACTGTTAGAATTAACAAGCAAGCTGAATAAAGTTTTAAGAAGCAAAATCAATGCAGAAAAATCAATGCGATTTTTTTGTGCTAAGAACATCTTATCTGAAAAGGCAATTCAATATGTCATACCACTAAGAAGGATAAAACAGTTAATAAATTTAACCATGAAACCTACAAAGCACAAATGAGAAAAAACCAAGGAAGACACAAATAAAGGGAAAACGATTCCATATTCATGCATTAAGAGAATTAATATGTGTACATTACTTGGAGTGACACAAGGATTCAATGCAATTCTCATTAAAATCCCAACATTGCTCACATAAGTTCATATGGAACAATAAACTTATATATAAATTTTATATATGTAATACATAAAACTCATATATAAAGTTCATAAATTTATATGTAACTATAAATTATCTTGAATTTCCAAATTATCTTGAGAAATAATGAATCTGGAGCACAATTTTCTGATTTCAGATTGCATTACAAAGTTATAATAACCAAAACAGTATGGCTCTGGCACAAAAATAACACACAGTCCAACAGAACACAACAGAACAGATCCTAGAAGTAAAACTGAACATATGGTTAAATATTTTTTGACAGGGTGCTGGGAAGACAATGTGGGAAATGAGCGTTTCTTCAACAAATGCTGCTTGAAAGGCTCCGTGCTTACACATAGAAAACTGGACCCTTTTCCTGCACCATACACAAAATTCAATTCAAATGGATCAAGGCCAAAACATAAAACCTAGAACCATAAAAGTTATAGAAGAGAACACAGGAAAAGGCTGCTTCACATTGGCCTTGAAAATAATATGATGCCCAAACCTGAGGCACAAAAGAAAAATAAAACACACTATATCAAATCAAAAAGCTTCTGTATGGCAAATGAAACAGCCAATAAAGTTTTTAAAAAGTATTTTGAAAGTGCATATGTAACAATAAGTTAATATTAAAAATATATAAGGAACTTATATAGCCTGATAGTAAAAAAAAAGTCTAAACAAACCGCTTAAAATGAGCAAAGGACCTAGATAAACTTCTTCCCCAAAGAAGACATACAACGTACAACAGACACAGAAAAAAAGCACTCAGTATGTCAAAACCACAGTGAGGTTAGGATGTTTGTTGTCCTAATTAAAAGGTAGGTGCTAGCAGGATATGGAGAAGCAGGGGCCTTGATGTGGTTTTCAGAAATGACAACTGGTACAGCCTATGGAAGACAGTATTGAGATTCCTCAAAAGTGAAAATAACAGTGCACTGAATCCCTCTTCTGGGAACTTCCTTCCGAGGGGAATGAAAGCACTTCAGAGAGATGTGTGTGCTCCTGTGTTACAGCACTTTTCACAACAGCTAAGATGCAGACAGAGACAGCCTAAGTGTCTGTGAATGGATGGCTGGATAGAAACCAAGTATTATTTAGGTTTAGGAATGGACCTCTGTGCTAGGGAGAAGGCTCAGAGGGCAGAACCCTGGCGTGCAAGCACAAGGACCTACATTCAGATCTGCAGAATACACACAGGAAATTAGTGAAATGGTGTGCCTGTGATTGCAGCACAGCTACTGGAGTTGGGAGACAGGTAGAGGCAGGAGAATCCCAGAAGCTGGCAGGCTAGCTAACCAAGAGAGGCGAGGACCACCACCCAGGGCTGTCCTCCGACCTCCACACACGAGGCAGTTTTCTTTCTCTCTTTCCTCCACCCCACACACGTTATATACACAAACAAAAGCATATGCACACTTACAAAGAGAAAAACAACACCTGTAACAATATGGGTAAGGCTGGAGGACATTGCACTAAACAAAATAAGCAAGAAACAGACAAATTCCACAGGCCCTTTCCACACGTGGAGTCAGAAAAGGCTGAGTAAGTGACTACTGGAGCTGGAGAGGGGAAATGGAGAGATAGCAGGCGAAGGGCACAGGGCTGCCTCACGCCAGAGTGCTTCAGCATCTTTTAGTCACGTAATGTATTTACTGACTTTTCTGCACTATCCCTTTTAAGAGCTTTTCTTTGAGGATTACAAAATATGTACTTTTTTGTCTTATCATATTGAGACAGAGTCTCACGCTGTAGCCCGTGCTGGCCTCAAATGAACTCGCTGAGCTCCTCCTGCCCAGCTTTCCAAGTTCGAGGATTATAGGTATGATGCAGAACACTCACAAAAATATGTATTTACTATGTCCTGTCTACTAAGAACCAGTTGCCTCATGCACCCTCTTTTATGCTTTATAGACTTGTCACATTTTCATGTCTGCATACACTGAAAACTGCAAAATATAATAACTTTTACTTTCAATCTGCAAACATATTTTTAAGAACTCCAGAGCAGAACATTCCACTTGTCCAGACCTTTGCTCTCCGCTGAGCTCATTCCATCCTGGTGTTCTGGTTTTCACTTGGCGCCTTTTCCTTCTGTCTGAACCACTCCCTTAGCAGACACATTCATATTCAGTGTCTTAGCTTTCCATTATCTTAGAATACGTTAATTTACGCCCACTCATGAAGGAAGCTTTCGGGGGAATGCAGAATTCCAGGCTGACAGTTCTCTGTTAACACTTTAGCTGTGTTTGCACCAACTCCTAGTTCTCCTGGTTTCTGGGCAGACATATTGAGTCATCCAGCCTGTGTTCCCCTGTAGACAGTTCAAGGATTTTGCCTATTTGCTTTTCTTTCCTTTTGTTTTTCTGCTGCAAGTTGGCAATGTGATATGGGTGTGGGTTTATGGATTTATTCCATTTGGGGTTGGTTAAACTTCTTAGTCTGTGAGTTTACAACTTTAAATAAATTTGAAAGCTCTTAAGGCATTATTAAATAATTTTGAGGGGCCCACACTTTTGGTATTTGAGTTTTGGAATCCCAGAGACATAACTATGAAGCCTTTTGTGGTTGTTCTGCGGCACTTCAGATCTGAACACTTTCCTCTGTCACCCAGGCTCCAGATTCTACAATGAGTTTTTGCATTTACTGACTCTTCTCCCTGTCATCTGGTCTCAGCTTCCATATCTATCCGCTGAACTTCTTGATTAGTGAAACACTATTTTCTTTTTAAAATTTTTCATTTTGTTTTTCTTTGGATCTTCTGTTTCTTTGCGGAGGTATTTCTAGCTTAGTATTTACTTCAAGAATGTTCATTATATATAAGCATACACATATGCGTATTTTAGTATTTTAGAGTAATTGCTTTAAGGTAAGGCCTTTGAAAATGATTCATGTCCAGTATGGTAGTACTTACATGAGAGGCAGAGGCAGGCAGATCTCTGTGAGTTTGAGGCCAGCCTGGTCTACAAAGTGACTTCCAGGACATCCAGAGCTGTTACACAGAGAAACCCAGTCTCGAAATACAGAAGAAGAAAGAAGAAGAAGAAAAAGGAGGAAGAGGAGGAGGAGGAAGAGGAGGAGGAGGAGGAAGAGGAGGAGGAGGAGCAGGAGAAGGAGAAGAAGGAGAAGGAGGAGGAGGAGGAGGAGGAGGAGGAGGAGGAGGAGGAGGAGGAGGAGGGAAGGTAGCTCATGTATTTATGTCTTTTCTGTCATTATTCTGTCATTCTGATGCTTTTCCCAAGTGATTCAAGATTTTCCAGGTTTTTTTGTTTTGTTTTCTTTCTTTCTTTCTTTCTTTCTTTCTTTCTTTCTTTCTTTCTTTCTTTCTTTCTTTCTTTCTCTACTGAATAAGAATGGATTTGTGCCCTGGGTATTTTTTTTTATAACACTCTGGGGGCTTATTTAAATCATAGAGGTAAAAATGATCTCTTCTCCTCTGTCTCCCTCTGTCTCTGTCTTCTTTCTCCTTTCCCTCTCTCCTTGTGACCCCTTCAACTTTAAACCGGTCAGGCACAGGATGCAAGGTTCTGTCTGCCTTTTATGCACCATCATTCTAGTGTCCGCTTAGAGTTCAAGCACATGCAATGAATGCTCTTGATGCTTTCTATGAAGTTCATCGCTTGGATAATCAGCTGAGGCCTGCCTGAGCTGTACTCCCCTGTGATGTAAGTTCTCAGTGTCTGTACTATGAGAATGTCAAAGCAGGCATCACCTGGGGTGAACCTCGGAGTTCAAGACACAAGACTCCCTGAGGCTGACATCTCCAGTTTCTCCGTTTACTGGTTCTCTGGCTAGAAACCCGGGGTTCCAGTCATCCCACTTAACCACACTTAGCTGTGACTGCCTAAATGGGAAGATAGGAAGGAGGGAGGGAGGAGAAGAAGACAGGGAGAAAGTAGGGTGGGACTCATTCTAAGAATTATGCTTCCTTTCCAGTGACTCAGGCCATAACTGCAAGGATTCTCTCAGCGCTCTGTCTGCACAGTATGTACTCGTGGGCTCCAGCTAACACAGGTCAGGGGACACAAGAGGGAAATCAGAGTGCCATAGAAGCTCAGCTCCAGTGCTCCTTCATGATGCATGCATTGCAGATGTCTTGTACATGCACGCTGGCCACGTTCTGCAGCACTGTTCAATGAGCAGACAGGGTGACTGTGCTTGCTCCTTGCACCCTAGGTGGAAACTAGATTTTTGTTGTTGCTGCTGTTTAAAAGTCCAACATTAAAACAGTTATGTTATCATTCAGTTAGAATTTGGCTGGAATATACTTTCCAGTCTAATGATGTAACTTCCTTCCCCTAGGTCCTGCCTTCTAGCATGTCTGTTATTACTAGCACTGTTATACTAGCACTACTGGCTGGTGGCTAGGCTTTAACATATAAGATTTTGGGGGGCAGTGAAGATCCTCTTAAGAACTATCTGTAACATCAAGAGGATCAATGGAAGGCTGTTACGCTTGCAATGCAGGTACCTGACATACATCTTACTTAACTGTTGTAACAAATCTTATAATAGTAAAATATTTACTAGACCAGGGTCAGGATGAAGCAAGAATTTAGTTCCCCTAATGTATTGCTGCCTCTCTGATAAGGAAGTGCCACTGGCTGTTCTTTGGGAGATACTCTGTAGTATATCCAGGAGGTGGGGTGTATTAAATCCACTAGAGAATAAGGAGAGGGCCTATTTTTATAGTAATCGACTGGGATCTCCAAGTACAGTGTGGTATATATAACTACCCTAAAGCAGACAGTTAAAAAACGATTGCAAGGTGATCTGTGACTCATTCAAACCAACAAATTTAGGGTTGCATATATTTGCCTCAATTCCAATTACATACACAGTGAACAACTAACTCTAAGACTACAGAAATGAAACAACTGCATTTCACATCACTTCAAAGCTTATATATAAGTTTAGGATTAAGCACACATGTCGGCCAAGGTAACTTTGGAGTGAATTTTACGTATGGCAAAACTTATTGGGATGATCATGAATCTGGTTCCTGGTTTTGGGAATCTAGAAGCAAGATTCTAAGCTGCTGTTGGTCTCCCCACTTCCAGTTTCTCCTGGCCTTGATCACCCCAAACATCCTTCAATCAAGTTGCTTCTGTGTGGTTTCTCATAGCTCATTATCTTTTCTTCTTTTCTTTCTTCCTTTATTTCTTTTCTCCCTCCCTCCCTCCATCCTCCCTCCCTCCCTTCCTTCCTTTCTTTCAAGACAGGGTTTTTCTGTGTAGCCCAGGCTGTCCTAGAACTCACTCTGTAGATGAGGTTGGTCTTGAACTCACAGATATATCCCTGCCTCTGCCTCCCGAGTGCTAGGATTAAGGGTGGGTGCCACCACTGCTTGGCAAAGCAAACTACATTTAGGTTTGTTTGTTTGCTTTGCTTTTTGAGAAAGAATCTTTCTGTGTAACTTTAGCTGTCCTGGAATTTGCTCTGTAGACCACACTGGCCTCAGACTCACAGAGATCCACCTGTGTCTGCCTCCCCAGTACTGGGATTAAAGGTGTGAGCCACCACTGCCTAACTTTACTATGTTTTCTTACTTCTTTACCCATGGCCTTCATAATGTGCTTCCTAGTTGATATGATTTCGATTTGAAGTATCCTCCCCAAGTTCACAGTTTGAATGCTTGACTCCTAGTTTGTGGAGCTATTTTAAAGGCTGTGGAGCCTTTAGGAGGTGTGGTTTGCCCGGGTGAAGTAGATTACGTGGGGTGGGACTTGGCCATATCCACCTCTGGTTCTTGTCATGTGAACTACCCACTGCCTCCCCCCCCCCCCCCCCCCACTGCCACAGACAACTCTGATGAGCCTTCTACAGTGGACTGAAATCACAAGTCACAGCAACCTTTTCCTCCTTCCAGTTGCTTTCATCAGGTATTTTGTACTGTCATGAGAAAAGCAAGGGACCCACGTGTCTGCACCACTGTCTTATCTCCTTCCACACCGGGGCTTTCTTATTCCCACTCCTCTGGTCCCTTTTTCCCGGCACCCTCATTCTTACCTCATCCTCCTGATCTTTCCTGCTCCCCCTCCTGAAGCACAGTACATACACTCTTTTGTCACCAACACAAATGCTGTAGGTCCCTTTAAATTTACCTTTTGTTCACCCAATGAACATTTGTCCATGCTGTGAAGAGTGGGCTTCTAAGGTTGCTTCTAAGGTGCTTTTTCCCACTCAGTCATCCAGAAGACATTATCATTTTTATTACACATCTAGCCCAATTGAGGTTCCTTGTTAGGGGGAGCTCTCATTCTGGTTATAACAAAGAAAGGGATATTTATCTAGAGGAAAAACTTAATTATAATTGTGAGTCTCTTAACTGAGGCAATCATAAATTATGTTGCACAATTGTTCTTAAATAAAACCATTTTAATATTAGAGTATATGAATTGCCTTGCTTCATGCTGTGAAAACCGCCCAAGATAACAGCCTTCATTTCATGGTTTTGTTTTGTTTTGTTTTTTTAAATCGTCTCCATTAGAGGCCCGGTTTGCTTCCACCTCAGAGCTCATCTTTTCTTTGTCATTTATTTGCCTCTTGTTACCTCCCTGTGTTCCAGTCAGTCATGCAAGCGGGAGGACTGAGACTCGGAGCAGTCCAGTCACCCTCATGCCCAGTCTTCCCACACTCTGGGGAAGTGCGGGTGATAGAGGGTGATATCAGAGAAAACACACTCTGAAGACTAAGACACAAGGAAGCAGGAAGACGCAGGGAATGAGGAGGGAAGGGGACCCACAGGAGATGCCTGGGATTCTTTAACTGTTGGAATTTCTTTCACCAATCCCTGTTGGTTAGTACTGACTACACATATTCAAGAGAGGAGGGGGAAACACATTCACGGAAAAGTTACTTGGTAGTGTGGCTTTAGGAATTCGGAGCATTAGGGAAAATGAAGAGAACTGGCAAAATCTGTGGCACAGTCGTCTACCCTGCTGTGGCTTTCTCTTTAACAACACAAGCACAGTTGGCTGCAAAGCCCCACATTTCACCAACTAAAAATGGACAAAGAGTTCTGCTTCACCAGTCTGTGTCCCACAGGACAGATCACTGCTGCTTTTGCTTTCCAAGGCCCTTGGAAGATGCCATAAAAATAGTTTTGCCCTTAAAGTCAAAGACTTGATCTTCATTGGCTTGTACTCCAGATAACAAGAAATACGTTTTGACCAATTATGCATATGCATTTGAATTTACAGGCGCACACTGTTGAAGTAATGAAAGTGGCTATGCTCTGAGCAATCTCCTCCTCACCCAGAACGTAGATCTCACTGTTGACGACGGCTGCACTGAATCGGTACTTAGAGTACTGCATAGGTGCCCGCTCTCTCCATTGATCTTGACTGGGGTCATACTGCAACAGTTTGTTGCTTAATCGATCCGGCTCTTCATCAGGAAGATCCATCTGTATGAAATATGACAGCAAATGTAACAACAGACCACTTAGAGGCCTTTGTGAGCATGTAGACACAATCAAAGCAGACAGCAGAGATGAATGGGTGTTAATGTCTCACTTAGACTCAGACTTCCCAAGTCCTGAGACTTGGGGTTGTAAGTCCTCTGTCAATATCAGAGGGATTTATATGTGCAATGGGCTAACATGCTGGTTTACAGCAATCGGTGATTTTCACACTTAGACACCAAAAAATGAAGCAACTACAAAATTAAAAAAAAGCAAAGCTTGCTTTCTTGAACAGTGTGTAAAGGAAACCCTAACCTTACCAAACTTCATAGCTGTGAATTTTAACAATACTCATGAAGGACTAATTTTAATAATTCATAAGGCATTTTCTTTATATTTTTCTTTCTTTTGTTAATTTATTATCTTTCTTTTGTGTACATTGGTGTTTTGCCTGCATGTCTGTCTGTCTGTATGACGGTGTTGTATTCCCTGCAACTGGAGTTACAGACCGTTGTGAACTGCCATGTGGGTGCTGGGAATTGAACCCGGGTCCTCCAGAAAAGCTGCCAATGCTCTTAACCTCTGAGCCATCTCTTCAGCCCCATATTTTTCTAATCTATAAAAAATTCAAAACATTTTTACTGTGTTAGTAATTAGAGGATTTTAGACCATAATTATGAGTTATATGTAAATAACCTTATTTCAATTTTCAAGATAATAGGATTAGCATAAATTACTTGGAGTTATGCTTACATATTCACTTATGTTATATATTTGTATATTTATTTAGTGACTAGATAGTAAAACTTGAAAAAGTTTATTCTTACATAGATACAAGCAGCTTCTACCCATAAACTTCAGGTAAAATAATGTTATTTTTATGATATCTGGAACTTTATAACAACTTTGAGTTAAGAATTTATGTGTCTCTCTTCTGAGTCCAAGTTTTCAACAGAGAAATAATTGCCACCCTTAGTAATGTTACATGCACTTCACTTTAGTCTAGGCCTTTAAAATGATGGGAATGCTGACACCATGGGCACTCAAAGCTCAGTTTCATGTGCTGTACCTGAATCTCGGTGAGATTGCCTCATTATACAATACTCATTTAGAGACTACAAATTAGCAAACATTGCCTTTATTGCTTACTTTTTTTCAATTTTAGGTATTTAATCTCCACATTAGTAAATCAAAGCTTCCAAATTGTTTTGAGGGATTGTTCACGCAAATTCACTGTGAAGGTGAATAGCTTCAGAAAATATAGCTACAGATAATGCCAGGTTCTAGCTACTCACTGTGATGAAATCTGCACGTTGGATCTACAGTACAAATAGAAACATATAAAGTATAATAAAGTTTCCCAAGCTTATGCAGGGAATGCAAAAGCAAATGTTTTATCATGAGGCAAATCTGCTAAAAGAAGAGAAAATACAGGAAAGATAAATTTATGTCACAGGGACAGCCAAGGAGTGAAAGTAATCTGCATTGGAAAACAGGAAGGCAAGAGCAGAGGACAGCTGAAAAGACACCACCGTAAATGGCAAAGGCCCAGGAGGACCCTGAAGAACACAGGGCCACTCTGGTCACACTGCTGACATCTCTACTGGCTTGCCATCACTTCTCTGGGCTTCAATATCAACAGCATTTTGCTGATATTGCTGATGCCCAGCAAGGACACTTGGTATTTACAGTCACACACACTTTCCTGGAAATAATGGTGCCACGACAGAATCAATGTTCTGATTTTCCATTTACAGTAAGACCCCGTGTGTATGTGTCTCTGTGTGTGCCCACACACATTTGTACTCACCCATGGTGAATGGGGGCGTTCATGTACATGTACATTTGCAGGCCAGATGTTAAGCCCAGGTGTTCCCCAGGAAGGTTTATCTTATGTTTTTGAGACAAGGTAGCTCATCAAATCTGGACTTGACTGGCTAGCCAGCATGCCCCAGGGATTCTCCTGTCTCTCTCCTCAGTCAGTGCTGGGATTACAGGCATTCACATGGGTGCTAGGAATTGGGTTCTCATGCTTGCACAACGAACATCTTCCCAACCGAAACATTTCCCTAGCCCCTGCAGCAAGAATCCTACGAGTGACTGGTCCCTGGCCCCACGGCCATCACAGCAGGACTGGAATGAGGACCCAGTTGTACCACCACTTAGATGCTCACGACAGCTACCCCTTGGCACAGGGATCTTTTCCAATCAGCCAGTAGGGGAAGAATTATGAAGTCCATAGCGTAGCGTGAGTACTAGCTGCACCCATGTCTATAAATAGCACATTTAAAAATCAACTTCTAAAGCTGCTTTCACAGTTTCAAGACTTAAGTCTATATTATATGGTGTAAAAAGCATTTTGCCAAAATGTAAGCCATAATCTTTTAGTACTCAACATCTGATACATTTTTCAGAAAAGCCAGTCACACTAGGTAGATAAGCAAGAAATTTCTTAACCTGAGGGGTCCAACCTCCGATGACATACAGTTTATTGTTCACTGTCACTACAGCATGACAAGCCAGCTGCAGTGGAAGCGGAGACACTCGTTTCCAGTTGTCTTGATCTATGGAGTACTTATCCACACAGTTTGTGATGAGGTACTGGTTTTTAATCTTCATCTGTCCTCCGATGACATAGAGGTCATTGTGGATGCTGCCCAGAGCGTAGAGCTCTCGAAATTCAGCCGCGCATAACTTTTCCCAAAACTGGTTTCCTCTATCATGATACCTGCAAGTTAACACACACACATCATACACACATGCAGACACACACACACACACACACACACACACACACACACACAAAGACAGAAAGAGAGAAAGAGAGAGAGAGAACCAGGATCAGAGTTACCATGGCAACAACTCACCCAAGAAACACATTTAAGCTTTTTTTTTTTCAACACAAAACAATATGACCTGGCTCTTCTAATTGGAGGAGAAACAGATCATTAACACAAGACAGTAATACAAATTTGCTTTTTTTCCCCCGATGATCAATGAATAAGACATAATATGCTGAAATATATTCTTCATCTCTCTGGAGAATTACAGGAAAAATAGACAAGTAGAAAGAGTATACCTTACCCCGGACTCGTTTTTAACATTTCCTGATTCTGAGAAAGAAAAGCAGGAATAGAAAAATCTTTCAGAAAATCAGTTTTTAACTTTAACATAAATGAATAAAGAAACAAAGATACAAAATACCCTGAATATTTAGATAAGAAATAGCATTTTAGTGAAACATTAAAGAATTAATGGTTTTAGGCAGAGAATCTAAAAAGTATCTCAGTTTAGAACTTCTAGCGTAAATTGTACATAGGTAGAATTTTTTTAAATACAGGGTCTCTCTGTGTACCCCTGGCTATAGACTGGGCTGGTCTTAGTCATAGACCAGGCTGGTGTCAGCCTCTCAAGTACTGGGGTGAGCATCACCTTGCCTGGCCACTATTTAAGTTATAGTTTTGGTTTAAAACTGGATCAAGAGCATTGTGCTAAAAACCCATCTGCAGATGCCTGTTTGGCATCTTACATCTATCTTCATCTACTAAATATGGTTATTTGGGTAATTTCCTTCACATATACTATCTGTTTAAGAAGAGTCTTAAGAGATGTTGGTCCTCAGATAGATGTCTGTCAGTGCCTTCTGAAACCCCAAACAGTAACTGATTGGTAGGCAAGTTATAAAGACTCGAGTGTTCTAGTTCATGGCTGTCTTTTGTCTTGCCTCATAACTGTAGGTCTTTTTTTTTTTTTTTTTTAATAAAGTCTAAGGTAGCCCAAGATGGCCTGGAACTTGCCATCCTCCTGCCTCTGCTTCTCAAATGGTTAGTTATAGATGTGTGCCACTGTGCTTGGTTTGTAAATGTATTTTTTCCAATTGTAATTTGAGACATTTGGTGTGATAAAGATAAAAATACACACAGGGAGAGTGGGATAAAATATCTGAAATTAAATATCTCAGAAATATCTAGAAATATCCATTGTACATGGAACAAAAGCACAAAGCCCAGGAACACAGAGAATAAGAAGACAGGTGTTCTGCTTGGAAACACGATCCAGCCAGGAGCATTATGAGTGCTGTGTACAGAGCTCAGTTTTTAAGGAACAGTGTACAGTTAGTCATCTAATCCGAGCTTCTCCCACTTGTTCTGGGCCAACTCTCACATTCCTCAGAGAACATTCTGCTTCAGGCTTGACAGGAAAGTTGAAAGGCATATTCCTTTCATAGAGGCATGCGTGGCTTGTCACAGTCAAATGCAGAGATTTCTCAAACCTTCTAGCGGCTGTCTTCTATGTAATTCTAAAAAAGGAAGTCAGAGTTCCTGGAATCACAAGGAATATTTTCAATAATTTTTAATTTATGAGTTTTCAAAGGTAAAGAAGATATTATCAATATGCTGAAGAAAAGCAAACTGAGTGACTATATAAAAGAGCCAAAAATGAGTTTGGGTCGAGGCATAGTTTAAGAAAGCATGATAGGATGAAATTGGTACCATGAAGGTCGAGGATGGTTTTCTAAATAACTTGCTAATCCGACTTTTGTTTTAACATTTGGAACTGAAAATGGGGAGATAAAATTCTCAGATAAAACTATAAAACTTGTGGCTGGGAAGTAGCTATGACATAAGAAAAAGGGAGTAACAGTCACAAGAGCATTCAGTGCCAACAGGTTGATAGTTTAAAGATGCCACTTACATGCTCACTTACTGGGACCCCGCGGTCATGGCACATGCCTTTAATCCCAACACTTGGGAGGCAGAGGCAGGAGGATCTGAGTTCAAGGCCAGCTTGGTCTGCAGAGTGAGTTCCAGAACAGCCAGAATCACACTGAGAAACCCTGTCTCAAAATAAAAATAAAAAAATACATGCTCACTTATTTCATATGCCCAAGTGGGAAGATAAAGAAGACAGAAAGAACTGGCCTACTAGGGTGTTATCTATTTCACACTTTAACTCAAGAAGAAATACATCTGTATGGATGCACGGACATCTATGAACTGTACAACACAGGCAGTCTGAAGAACATCTGGATAAAGATTAAAGTGATAAGAAGCAATGATACTAAAATTATGAAATAATTATTATAAAATAATATTGCAGGGATACACCACAGGACACTTGATTTCCCCTATTTAGCACAAAACTGGCACCAAATTTGCCTGTAGTGATGCTAGATTAAGAGTCTTGTGAGACAAAGATCTTAGGGAGACAGGATGCTCAGTGCTTTCTAGAGTCCACCGTGGTGACTAATTATGAGGAAATCTGTCTCATCTAAGCACAAAGAAATGCTTCTGACAACCTGACGATTCTTCTTTCTGACCACTTTACATCAAAGGTAAAGGTGCTTTTACTCTAATTCTGACCAATGTGGAGGAGCTGTTTGGTGTCAGGAGCCTGGCTGAGTCTAAGACAGTTAAAAAGGAAATGATGAAGTATGCAGTTAGATCGCTGCAAGAAAGGAAAGGTGCTCTTAGAGTGAAAATGAAAGATGTCAAGGCTCAGAACAGAACACACACACACACACACACACACACACACACACACACACAAAACCAGGGCTGATGCTTATTAGCAGTAATTTCTGGTGAGAGACCAGTGTCTGTCTTGATGAGGAAGAGAAGAGATATCTGAAGAGCCCAAGGCTCTTTAATTAAGATCCCAAGATAGAGAGGGCACCAGCACAAAGCATGTGCCACACCAGGAAACAGAACTGCAAGAATCCTGCCAGGAAGGTCAGAACCGATTCCTCCTGTAAGGCCTTCACTTTGCAGTCTCCTGACAATTCTGAGGAAGGACGCTCCTGTAGCCTGTGACATGCTTGGCCACCATGGGTGTGGAACCAGACCATTTATCCAGGACTCTGTAATCTGTCACCACTAGGTGAGATCAGACACAATCCTTAAACTATGTCTGTGTAAGAGACAGGAAAGGCTCAGAACAGATGTGTAGTGCTAATAAGTGAGGAGAAATGGTAGACTTCTAAGTTCCTTCTTTGCTCCATCTTTACTGTCACAAAGAATTACATTATGACTGAAAAATCTGAATAAACCTTGACACGAAGGGAAGGATCATGAAGGAAAGTTACACCTTTTAGTACTTACTCTATGTGCATATTTCATAACCATGTAGTGAGACAGTAAGCATTCAGAAACACAAACATTATAAATTAAATGTGTTTTCACAAATAAGATACAGACTTGTCTAAGCAGGTATCTATGTAACTATGTAACTATGTAACTAAGCATCTATATAACTACATCTAAGCAGGTGTTCTTGTTCCTCTTACTATCATTGAAAGGTCTTCAAAAGTTCGGTAATGCTGAAGGTTTAGGGAAGATTCACAAATTGAGGGCAAGAATGAAAACTTTCTGGTTAAGGAAAAGGTCCTAGCAGATGAGGTGTCACATGCTTATAATCTTAGCACTCATGAAGGTGAAGGAAGTAGGAGTTGGAAGTTATTTTGGGTTACACTGCAAGTCCATTGTTCAGTTGGTATAGTGTTTGCCTAGAATGAGGGAAGCCTTAGGTCCAATCCCCAACACACAAACTGGACATCCTAGCATTAGTGTAGGCAGGATGTTCATAAGTTCAAGGTTATCCTTAGCTATACAGTGAATTTTATATCAACCTAGGAAACATAAGGCCCCCACATTAAAAAAAATTTACTTACTACTCTAAATAATAACTAAAAAAATAAATTGAAAAGTTTATATAAACAAAATTTTCTTGTTATTATAAGTTATATACTATATATTATGTCTGATCGTACAGATAATTAAAGTCAAGACTGAAAAATACAATTGTATCATAACATAGACATATTTAAGTCATTAAAAATTCATTGATGTCTTGACACTTAATGGAAAAGGCAGTCTGTGGATGGAGCTCAGTGAGAGAGCACTTACCCAGCATGGCCAAAGCCATGAGTTTGATACTTAGCACTGCCTAAAATCAGCCAAACAAAAACAATAATAACAAAAAACAAAAGAAAAATAATTTTAAAATATGAATGACTTCATTATACATATAATGCTATACTGATATTGTGAATATATAATATGATGTTCTGTGTATTGTTCTTTATGAGAGACTTATACTAGAATCTTTATTATATCTAATTTCAAATGTGACCTCTCAGCAGGACTTCCTCAACTGTCAATGTCAAAACAAGATTTAAAAAACATATAAAGACTGCTGAGGAGGCAGAGGCAGGTGGATTTCTGTGAGTTCCAGCCTGGTCTACACAGAGAGTTACAGGCCAGTCATGGCTGCATAATGGGACTTTATCTTAACAAAACTAAAAAAAAAATACAAAACTTGCTATGAGATACAAACCTATAAATTTCAATATTCTTGCTCTTTTGTCTAGAGAGCCTAGAGGCAGTTGCTTCTCCAGCCACAATTATAGCATTGTTTTCCATGACTACCCCAGTGCATACTGTTCCTAAACCCTCCCCATACTTAGGGGATGAAATAAAATAGGTTTTCCGTGACACGGGGTCATAACAGAAGCTGGCATCCCCATAGTTCCTGTGCCGTGATCTGATTCCAGAAGAATTGTTCCCAATACAAAGCAGCAGGCTGGTGGTCTCCATGCCATAGCGAAGATTAGGGGAGTGCTGCTGGGGCATCTTGATGGCTTTGAATGCATTCTGGATTATGTCGATGCAACTACTATCACAAAGGAGCATCGTGTTCCTTCTGAGGGCCTGTCTTAGAAAAGAAGCATTGATAAGTTCCAGTCTGACTTGCTTCAAAAGTTCAACGAGATGCCCTGTACGCAATGCTTGGTTATGATTTACCCATCTCAGAACCAAGTCCAGAATGCTCTCTTCTCTGGATATATTCAAATCATCAGACTTAATAAGTGCCAGAAGCTGGTGAGCTTCAATGTCTAGTATTTCTCCATGTAGGCTTACCTCAGCAAAGTGCTGATATAGATACTTCTTTGACTGATCGGATAAATCTTCTGCTCCTATTTGTTTTGCAAAATAATAGATCCCTACGCAGTTGGAGGCATCCATGTGGTCCATCATATATTTTTGGCACACACTAAAGACTTCTTCCATCTGCATAAAATAGGCAGCCGTTGCTACGGTCTGTACGTTGGCGTTGTTGATCTCCAGAACTGCACTGTACATGTAGTTTAGTATCACCGACACGCTTTCTGCTGTGATGTCATAGAGTACGACCTCCCTCTGGGTGCACTCGAGTAGTCCACAGGTGAACATAGCCTTGAAATAAGGACTAAATGCAGCGAGGACCAGTCTGTGGCAAGGAAATTTCTCCTCCTCTGCTATGAGCACGACGTCAATCATTTCTTCCAATTCTTTCATATTCTTAATTTTATCTAGTAAATTCAAGCTATGCTGGTGCTTCTCCTTCCCCTCAGTCTGGTGCTCCATGATACACTCCTTGAAGTTTGTAAGTAATGTTTCTCTCAGTTTAGCTTGAGTCCTCAGGGGCTATTTGCATTTCTGATTACTCACAAATCAACAGAGATGCCATGAAACTGTCCTGAGGGTAAGAAAAAAAAAAGCAGGTTTTGTCTAAGAAAAAACTTTCTTTATACTTAATGCATAGCATTAGTACTAAGAAGCATTTATAAATAAATATTATACATTCAGAACAGAGCAATTTAAGACAGCTACTTCGTATCTAAAAAGACTTTGATGTGTAAATCATCAATTATTAACTGCTACTGCAATAGCTTCTAATCATCAGTGGGATTTTTTTTTTCTAGGACTGGAAAATCTCAGAGTGAAGGAAGAAAGAAGTAAAAAGATAAGCAAATTTTGAGATTCCATTTCTGGTTATCAAATGGGTCACCCTGTGGGCTGAGGCTACAGAAGTATCTGTCAATATCATTTCCAAAGAGATGCAGTGTTACACTCAACCCCTCTCCCCAACAACACACAACCAATGTGTAATGACTAATCCATAAGACTATGACTAGGGCTACATAGACCCTGAAAGTGGAATTACTTGAAATTAGGTCCATACTCTGATTAAACTTTTGGATGGGAAAAAATTATTCAGGCTGGTAGGTAATGAAAATTTCATTTCTACAGAGTTTTAAAATACAAGCCAATGGCTGCTGGTCTGCAAACTCCTGGTATTTAAAACTTAAACCTAAATGTGTCTTCCTTCATTGCCCAGCTTTTCTTTGTTCCCTGTTTCACAGCGGCATAAACTGAATTGCTTCTTGCCTTTAAAAGCCCTAGTCTAATTAAAAGTCTCTAAGCTGGTGGTGTCACCTTCGCCTTCCCCAGGCAATGCAAACATGAGGTTTCAAGGAAGTTAATTAGCTGCTTTGATTTAAAGAAAGACATTCTCAGCGCCAGGAGCTCTTGTGAGGAGAGGGTCCTAGTCTCTACATCTTTTTCTAGTCTCGCTTGACTACAAAGCCACAGACAGTGACAAGGAACAGTGATGGCAGCAGAGCTGATGCTTAAGAAAGAAACGTGGGGTTATAAGGACAGGAATAGTTTTCAACTAGAAAGGGTAGTGAGCCCCCAAATTTCTATAGTCCTGTAAAGAATTAAACATTTCATGTAAGATTGCCTTCTTCTTACTTTCTGAGTGTTGATTTAAAATTTACTTCAATAAACAAGTGATTGACACATAGTAAGGAGTTATACAGACCCAACAGGCACTGCGAGAGCCTGTGACGTAACAACCACCGAGCTAAGAACTAAGGCTGCCAGAGAAGTCTACCTGCTGGACATTCTGGCATTGCTTCCCTACTTTACTTCCATAAAGCTTAAAGCTTACTTGGAGATGGTTTTCTGGTTAAAAGCAAACCTCTGATTTATTTATGCTTTTTTATACAATTATGGGCAATTAAGAGACTGTTATATATCTGAATCCTCTTATACACACGATGACTAGCCCAATTCATTATAGGTGTCCTGACACATCATCACATCACTTTATACATAAACACTACTAGTTGGAGCTAAAGAGAACCCAACCTATTTTATTGCTGTTGTTCAGATCTCAGAATTGAACCTGGAGTATCGCATGTGCTAGGCAAGCTCCTTCCCATGGAGCCATACACTTCACCCAGAACATAAACCTTCTTTTAAGGAAGTACCTTCTCTTTTGTTTTTGTTTTTTGAGGCAGCATTTTTCTGAGAAGCCCTGGCTATACTGGAACTTGATCTGCAGGCTGGCCTTCAGCTGAGATCTGCCTGCCTCTGGAGTGCTGGGGTCAAAGGCATGTGCCACCACCACCTTGCTAAGGAAGTTTTTTTTTTTAACAAGCCTAGTATTTTATTTGTATTGATATACATGAAGCCATCAAAGCATACCAGTGCTCATGATGTCAGAAGGCCAAGTGCATCTTCCAAACAAGGTACCCTTGATCTAACACACCATAGGCAGTTTGGTCAGTTCCTAGAAAGCTCGTCTTGATAATATTAGAACACTGATGCTTGAGACCCAAAGATTATGATTATAATCCTATGATTTCACATATGTAGGATAGGAGCCAAACTCTACCTGATGGACTTTTTGGTGCTACATTTTGGTTATTGAGATTAAAAAATGAAGTTCAAGTTAAGTAAGTAATGGGTCTATGTTTGTTCATAAATATAATATAGGTATTTTAAAATATTTTTTATTATTTTGATTTTATGTGTATAGATGTTTTGTTTGCATGTATAATTGTGCACCATGTAAATCTGGTACCTACAGAGGCCAGGCAAAAGTTGTCTGATCTCCTGGAACTGGAGTTACGGGACAGTTGTAAGCCACCATACTGAGAATCAAACCTAGGTCCTCTAGAAGAGCAGCCAGTCCTCTTATTTGCTGAGCCAGCTCTTCTGGTAATATAGATTTTATGGTGGATATGTTGGGCTTCCCTTAGTATCTGACCCACCTTCCTAGAAAAAGATAGGCCCCTACATCCCTTACTAATATTACTGGTTCAAGGACAAGCATGACACCCAAGGGTGGCTATAGCAATGAACTTCGAGTCTTGGCTCCATGGCTGGGAGGCCCATATGTTGGACACCGTTGCAGCCATGTTTCTGGGAGCCAGCATGAGGACAAAGCAAACTCAGGGAAGGAGGCAGAGTATTCAGAGCAATTTGGGTTTGAAAACGCATTACAACAGTTTACGGTTTGGAGGCAGTTAAAGCTGATTTAAATTAAGAATATCATTTGTAATCTGGAACCTTTACTTGTATAAACAGCATTTGAATAACGTTGAGAAAAGTGGCCCAAGGTAGCTATAATTACATACATCAGTGAGCCGTAGTCTTATATTTTCAGATACCATATTGTTGAGGAGAACCATCAGAATCTTGTATTCTTACTCCTCCTTCATAAAAAGCACCAATCACAAGCTGAGCATAGTAGCATACACCTTTAATTCAAGCACTTAGGTAAAGGTAGAGGTAGGAGGATTTCTATGAGTCCAAGGCCAGCCTTATCTCCATGGTGAGTTTCAGAGCAGCCAGGACTACACAATGATACCTTGTCTCAAGAGAGAGAGAAAAAAAGAAAACACTAATCATGTAAGTTACTTTTTTCTATTGACTTCTTGCAAAATGGCCAAGGCATTATACATGGAAACAGACTGTGAACCCAATTCCATCTGACCCCTAAGCCTGCATCCTTACTCCTTTTAGTGCAAGGGCTGGAAACCTAGGGCTAGATAATAAATATGCCAGGCAAGCCATCTGGGCTCTGTCACAACCACTCAACTTTGCTCTTATGGCACAAAAGCAGCCACAGAGGAAAAAAACATAAACAAATGAACATGACCGTGTTCCAGTAAAATGAATTTTGGATGCCGAAATTTGAATTTCACAGATTTAACATGCCCTATTTTCATGTGTCATGAAATAATATTCTTCTTTTGACTTTTAAAAGCTATTTAAAATTATGAAACCTGTTCTTAGCTCATAGACTTTGCAAAAACAAGTGGCAGGTTGCCGACTGCTCCCAAGCTATAAATAAACCCACTCTCAAGACTGTGAGTAGGACACTATCCTGTCTGGGTGACTAATCTCCACTTCTGATCCTAAATTCAGCTCAAGAGTTTTGAGAATTGGTTGTCTGCTTTGAAAATATCAACTATTTGTTCATAACTATGTCTATATTATCCATACCTATAGAAACTCTCTTGAACAAATGGTGTATTTAGATATGATTCCTCTTTCTCAAACATTAGCTTACACAAATAACAACAACAAAACCCCTTCAATTTCCTTTAAAACAGAAACGACAGCTTCAAACATTTTAAAGAATCATTTACTATGGATGTTTTAAAAGGACATACACATTTGCTAAGTACCTGTTCCTTCGAATTGCTGCTTTTAGGCTTCTGAAAGGTATTCTAATTGTTTTGGCTTTACAGATCCAATTAATTTGCTGGTTGACATTAAAAAAAAAAATAGCCTGGCTGTTAAATCAGCTGCCACACTTCAAAAATATTTTCAGCATTGTTTCTTTACATTTAAGAGAGAGAGGTTTGGGTGTGGCAGACAGAGGTTAAGCTAGTTGCTTGCTGTCGTCTTAAAATGATTTAACTTTTCCTAAATCTTGGTTTCTTCATCCGAACAATGAGGATAAAGCATATAAACAAAGCTGTTTGTCCAGTCTTTAACCCCCAAATGGACAATAGGTAGATTTTATTATCACAGTGACTCAGCAAACTTAGTACAGCTTCACAGTTAGGGACTGAACTTGGGCTTGGTTACTGAGGCCTTGGTCTGAGTCCTTGTCTGCCACATTCCAGTATTATGAACATGTTTCATAGCTCTTTAAATTCTAGCTTTTTCACCTGGGATTTCTTTTGAGAATTATGTAAGAGTAGTTGGAAGAAACAAATAAGGTTATACATGTAATTATCTTTGTAAAATCTACCTGGTAAAGTGAAGGCAGGGCATACCTGTACAAACATTTTTCAAACAAAAATAATTTGAGTGCATACACGAATCCCTTGTGGATACAGATACAGCCCATAATGGAGAGAGCTGACAGCAACTTTTTCTCATAATGAGGGCAGAGAGTGCATTCTCCTTTCATCAGCAAAACAAAATTGTATAAATGTTCTCAATGATATCAATGGGGAGTTATTCTCTGCTCCAATTTATAGCAGACTGAACTGATGCATTCATAATAATAGTACCCATAATAATGGAGAAAGATGAGTAGCAAAGATAAATATAAATCACAAGAATAAAGCCTAATTACTCTGCAAATCCAAAATGCAGCTACACTCTAGTCCATTATATTTAGTTTAGAGAAGTGCACTGCTATAAATTTAATGGGGGGGGCAAAAATGTCAATTTCTTTATATCATAAATGTTTTGCTTTCAGAGATCCCGAATTGAGGCCTCGAATCAGAGCAATGATTCTTTGCAATGAACGCCGGCATTTAAAACTGTGTGGACACGGGTTTACTGTGTTGTACGGCAGCTTCCATGATTAGCTCCCCACTTCTTCTCCTAAATTTTATTTTGTTTTATTTTGGGGGGAGGGAGATGGATGGGATCAGGCGGCATGATGTGAAAGACACAAAGAATGAGTTACAAAAATTAAATGTTTTGCTTTCACAATGTTTGATTTTGTCATCTTTCCTTTACCTTTGCAGTTGCCACCTTTCCTGAATGATTGATAACGACCAAGCTTTGCTAAGAAAATTCCCCATCTTTAGTTGAAGGTAAAGTAATTAAAATTCATAGCAGCACTGTTTGAAATAGCAAAAACCAACTTAATATCCATTAGCAGATTATAATATATTCACTCAAAAGAATATTGTACAACAGAAAGATTAATAAACATGATCTTCATGTATCAAAAACATGGTTATGAAAAAGACCAGAATACATGCTGCATACTATGAATGTGTTTAAAATATACAATATGGTAGGCTATTCTGATATAGAAGTGTAGATCATATATTCTGACAATATAAATAGTTGGTGGATTTGGTAAAGTGTATTAACAGAGTTTTTAATATCATTCTTGGATTTTTTATAAATTTGAAAACACCCAAATAAAAAGGTTAAATGTTATGTATTTTGAAGGACCTGTACAGCAGTACCAGAACATAAAGAAATGAAGACAGTTATAAGCGCTCATTTCAGGAGAGTGGTTGCCTTCATGGGGTGTGGAAGAAAGAGAGACAAACAGGACAGAATGACAAGGAGTTTCAATTGTATAAATGTTTAATTTCCTCAGCTGTATGGTGAGGACTCAATCCACACTTCATTGTTCTTTAAGCCTGTTTTTATAGATTGAAAACTTCATGAAATGTGTTTAAAAGACTGTATTAATATTAATCACTTATGGCTTCTGAAAACTTTAGCCGTGTTGAAAATGATGTCTGTGCATTATCTGATATGTCTGTGCATTATCTGATATGTCATATGCAGAGAAATAATAGATACATTATGAATTTTCATATATTGTAAATTTACATATCAAAGTGTAGGCAGCCCAACTTATGAGCGATGGGAAAATACAGAAACCTATCTGGTCTGAATGACAACAGCTTTGGAATCTTGTGGCTATCCCTCACTTCTTTGTTAATTTTTTTAGCATTGACCTGTGTGATGGGAGAAGTTACTAGATTCAGAATTGCTATGTGTTTATCGGAACAGTGAATAGGTTACAGCCATGATAGAAATGGCCAACATCAAAGCTTTGCTTTTTTGTTTACTTAAAAAAAAACAACAAAAAGTGACTGAAAAGCAGAAAGTGACTAGGACAGGCTCCAAAATCTAGTTTTCCCAAAACTGCCTTCAAGAGACTTGAGTCAACAAACCAAGAAATGTCAACATTATGGCAGAAAATAATGTCCCAGTTTCAATGTTTAAAACAAAATCCTTTATTAAGAAGGCCTTTTAAAAGTCAGTGGCAACCATGAAGAAAATTAAATTTTCTTCACATTAAAAAAAAAAATTATCAAGGGCCAATTTTCACCACCACTCATTCAAAGTATTGCGGGTTCCCTGTAATCTGGCTCCTCCCACCACTGCCTGCCTCACTTCCTGACTTTCCTTTCTTGTAGATGTTTTGTAGTGTCAAAGTGCTAGCAATTTTAACTCATAATGCAATTCTCGGTGTCAGGAACATCCTTCTTTCCTTGCCCAGTTCTTCAAAATTCGGCTCAGATACCACTTTCTTGATGTAAAGGGCTTTGTTTCATTCACTTCTCTATTTTCATTGTGTCCATGGTGACACTTTGCATGTCAGAGTTGCTTGGCATGGTTTGATCAGGTTAAGGCTTTGTTTAGTACCAGTTCTTTCCTAGTAACTGCACTCCTCCCTCCCCTTTGTCTTAGAAATATTTTTTGAGACAGAGTCTTTCTGTGTAGTCTTCGTTGGACTCTAATTCACAGAGATATTGCCTTCCTGTCTCCTGTGTGCTGGGATTAAAGGCACGTGCCACCATGCCGGCCCCTCCCCCTTTCTATCTTGCATGTACACGTCAGTTTGGGAGATTTTTTTACTTTGTTTAAATGTTATGCTTTTAAACTTTAAGCTATTATCCTCTTGTTCAACTAGAAAATTCACCCGGAAGACTTTCTTCCCTTCCCATAAAATGTGCTGCGTTATGACATCACTTCTCACCTCGCCCTCAAGATTAATCCATAGCCATCATTTGCTCTCTAAGATAGAGGCCTCATTTTGGGGGAATAACCAGCAGAGCTGGTTATTAATAAACACTATCAATAAACAAACCTGAAACATTCCCACATCTATAGGGGAAAAGCAAGATACGGCAGTAACGGACCCTTGATTCCCATGTGACCTGAAAAGCCAACTGCAGCTCCTCAGACAGCATATCTGCTCACCTTTACTAAGTGTCGGCCATTATTTATTTCATGTTGCTTTGCTCAACTCTCTTCTTGTAGACTATTTTACAGCCATCTAAGTTCGCGACCCCTGGTTTACAGCATCACACGCCCTTGCTGGGTTTGTTTCTGCCATCATCACCTTTCCCCAATCCTACATTTACCAACGTGGTTGGAGATGGCTCTGAAAGTACACACCACCTAAGTGCTGTGGTTTCCCTGATTTAATACTAATAATTCTCCCCCAAACATATACAAGGCGTGTAATAACGAGTCACAGAGATGATAAAGACAAACACGCTTTCTTTTCTCTTTCCTTTGGTGAGCTCGCAGTGTTTTTGCATTCGCAGTTCTTTCTACTTTCCCAAGTGCTTTAATATGCATTATAGCTCATTAGTTCCTCTTAAGAATCATGTGGGGAAAATGCAGGGCAATTATATTCCTGGCTTTAAAGTTAAGAGAGTTGCCCAGGGATACATTCAGCGCTGATTGAATTTAAACGAACCGAACCCTGCATTATTAAGGAGCTCTAGCAAGGCAGGCGAGCCCTTACCTCGATGGCGTTTAGCGTCTAGCTGGGACGAAACGGGTCATTTGGGGGGGAGGGCATCATAATGGACAGCACGCAAATGAATCATGCCACAGGGGGACCCAGCGGCCGCTGATCCTCGCAGGCCGACCCCGAGGGCGCGTCCCCTCTGGGCCCCTACTTACTTGCTGCCGCCCGGCCCCGCTCACTCCGCTGCGATGGCGCCGTGACTGGGCACACCGCGGGGTCGAGGGCACGGCCGGGCGGGTCTGACTGACCACACTGCCCGAAATGGGCCAGTGCAGACAAGAACTATAAATAGACAGGGCGAGGGGGGTGCGGGGGGGACAGGCGGAGTCCCAGCGGGGACAAGGACGGCGCTGGCGGCCACCCCGAGGTAGCAGGTGCGGGAACTCTGCGCGGGAAGCGGCTCGGCCACGCGCCGCAGTCTGCGCTTGCGCGGGGGTCTTCCCGCGCCGATTCCACTCATACTTCACTGCAGACTCCGACCCAGCAAGTGCTCTGCGCCTGCGCGGGGCTCTTCCCGCGCCGATTCCGTACCGCAGCATGTCCAGGCGCTCAATGTCAGGCCAGAGCCTCCCCGCCACAGACCCTGTGTCAGGGATGAGATGTGTCAGGAGCCTAAAAAGACACCTTCTAAAAGAGAATTTGGAAGTCGGACCTTTGAAGGTGACAAATCTTTCACTTAGTCTTTAAACGTTGCAAAACACAAGCGCTTGTGTGATCTCATTGAGAAGCCTTTGGTAGGGTTGCCAAATAAAACACAGGAACCAGTTAATTATAAAACTCAGACATACAACCTCTCTTTTTTTTTGTATAATTTGTTCTAGATATCACATGACCAATTCGCATTTAGAAACAACTCATTGTTTTGATTTGGTTTTTTATATTTTTATTCATTACAGCTGACAATCGGACCTGAGCAATCAGCTCTGATTTCTTTTTTTTGGGGGGGGGTGGTTCCCAAGGAAAGATTAATTCTGTTCTCAGTTGAGGGTATTGTAGGGATGGGAAACTTACCCCTGAGAAGTGTTCTCAGAGTCTATACTTTGTGGGTAAAGAAATAGTATTAAGTCAGCTAGTTTAAAATAAAACGAAATGGCTTCAGTATGTATGCTACCTTACATTAAACATTTCTCTGCTCTGGGGATCAGAACTGGAAAATGTCTTCCCAATGGGTTAAAATGAAGGTGCCAGTGGGCACATGTTTCTAGGAGAGAATCTGTCTCCTGGTGGTTTTATAGTTTCTAGAATCTTTGATTCTTTTGTGTGTGATTCCTTCCTCTTAGAAGTCAGGACCAAGCTGGGGGTGATTGGGCATTCCTGTAGTTCCAGCACCCAAAAGGTGATGGCAGGAAGATCAGAAGTGCAAGACGCTTTTGGCTTCATAGTTCAAGGTTTGCTTGTCGCCCATGAGACACGATAGCATCCCCGCAAGCTGGGGTCATAGAGATGAGTCCTTCTCGGGTTGTATCACTCTGGTGCACACTCTTCTTTTGCCTTAAAAAAAAAACTCTTGTGGTAAAATGTATATCATAAAATTTACCATTTATTTGTTTTAAGTGTTCAATCTAGCATCCCTAAATAATGTTAGCAATTCTGTATACCTACTACAGTTTGGATGCTGAGTATCTCCCAGAAGCGTGTTGAAGATGTGAGCCCCAGGGTGATGCTGCTGGGAAGCGCTATGACCTGATAAGTCCTTAGGTCATTGGAGGGTATGTCTGTTGGAGTCAACAGGACCTCGGCTGGTCTTCTTAGCTCCGGTATGAATCCAGCTGTTTGCTCTGCCACTCCCCACCATTACCATCCAGGTCACCTACCAGAGGTCCAAAGCGACGGACTCAACAACCTCTCCCACTTGAAATAAAATAACCGCTTTTCTATAATAAACTATCATCTCTGATAGTTTGTTATAGTCGCCGGTAACTGAGCCACGCAACCGCCAGAACCATTTCCACGTCCACATTTTAAAATCCACACCAAGCAAAGTGCTCCTTAGAAAGGAACTCCCTGTCCCCTCCTCACAAGAACCAGGCATTGCCATCTAGTTTCCACCTGTATGAACTAACCTATTATAATACTTTATATGCAGAAGCATATCATATTTGTCCTTTTGCTTTTATTTATTTATTGAACTTAACATAAAGCCCTCAAGGTTTATTTAATTGTATCACGTATGAAAATGTCCTTACTTTAAGAATTGATATTACTCTGTGTATTTAATCTATAACTATTGTACTGGCGATTGACATTACTCTGTGTATTTAATCTATAAATACTGTACTGGCGATTGACATTACTCTGTGTATTTAATCTATAAATATTGTACTGGCAGTTTTTTGTCCTTTCTTTCTTTGTTGAGAGAAGAACTCACTGTGCAGCTGCTGCCGCCCTCGGGCTCCTCCTCCTCTTGCCTCGGTCTCCCTTACAGCATTGTAGCATTGCTCTTGCATGTGTCTCTGTCTTCAAGTACATATCTTCAGTTGTTTGGAGAAACTCCTCTCCTTTCCTCACAAACACCCCTTGATGGGCCAGCTCCATTTAGATCCTTCTACAAGTATTCCCACTTCTACGTTTAGTTTTCTTTATAGGGTGTCAGGATGAAGCCAAGGGGTCTTTCTTGGCTTGAGCTGAAGTCCTCTTTAATTTCCTTGTTGCCTATTTTATTTCACCTTTTATATTTGTTTCAAGGGGAAGTGGGGTTGTGTGAAAAATCAGAGCTTGGCATTCAGAGACCAATTTAGATCCTGCATTTCATCCCTAGGTGACTTTAGTTGATCTCAAAATACTTGTTTGCCAAATGATTTATCAAGTGTTAATATTTAGCAAATATACTGATCTATCAAACAAACACTAAGAGCTCTGAAGCTTAAACTTGGTTCTTGGTCAGCTTCCTGCACTTAGGTCTCCCTTGCTGCATATGGTGTGTGTGTGTGTGTGTGTGTGTGTGTGTGTGTGTGTGTGTGTGTGTGTGAACATGTTTTCACATGCAGCTTCAGGTTCAGCATCTGTGGATCCCTATGGAACGGTAGAGCTTTTAGCAGTTGCATATTTTATCTTTTTTCCTTTCTTTCTTTTGTCCTTTCTTTCTTTCTTTCCTTCCCTCTTTCTTTCTTTCTTTCTTTCTTTCTTTCTTTCTTTCTTTCTTTCTTTCTTTTTCCTTCCTTCCTTCCTTCTTTCTCTTTTTGGTCCTTGTCTAAAAGGCACAGATATTCTTGTCAGTGCCTGGCACACTGTACTCCCATTGCAGTATTTCCTCAGTTCTAGTCAGTTTTCTGTCACCTTAACAAACACCTGAGAAAATCAACTTATAAAGAGAAAAAGGTTAATTTTGGCTCATAGTTTTGTAGATTTCAGTTTATGATCAATTGGTACAATTGCTATAGAGACTGTGGTAGTCTACCCAGGTGGAAGCAAATGGATGCTGTGGTGGTTTGAAAAAAAACAGCCCCAAGGGGAGTGGCATCATTAGGAGATGTGGCTTTGTTGGTGTAGGTGTGACCTTGTTGGAAGAAGTGTGTCACTGTGGAAGCAGGCTTTGAGGTCTCATATGCTCAAGTCATGCTCAGTGTGACACTCAGTCTACTTCCTGTGCCTGCATATTAACATGTAGCATATCCTTCTCCAGCACCATGTTTGCCTGCACACAACCATGTTCCATCATGATGAAAATGGACTGAGCCTCTAAACTGTAAGTGAGCAACCCCAATTAAATGTTTTCCTTTATAAGAGTTGCCATGGTCATGTATCTCTTCACAGCAATAGATTCTCTAAAACAGGTGCAACAAGCAATAAAACAACTTGCTTCATAGCCTGGATGTAGAAGAATGACAGGAAGAGTCAGAGGTCCTGTGAATTACTTTGAGGACATAACCCTAATGATGTGGAGACCTCATCCTAGGCTAGTGGTTCTCAACCTTCGTAATTCTACAACTCTCTAATACAATTCCTCACATTGTGGTGACCCTAACCATAAGATTATTTTCATTGCTTTGCTACTGTTTTGAATAGTAATGCATTAGGCGACCCTTATGAAAGGGTCATTTGACCCCAAAGGGGTCATGACCCACAGGTGGAAAACCACTGTTGTAGGCCCTACCTCTTAAAGTTTCTATCACCTGCTAATTGTACCAAGCTGTAGAGCAAACCTTTAGCACATAGGCCTTTGAGGACATTCCAGATCTGAACTATAATGCACACCAACCCTGAAAGCATTCATAGGCCAGGGCCACTATTCTCTTCACCTCTGCTGGGACACCCAGTGTCCTGACCTGACTCTGCTCCCTGAAGCCTCTTGCTCTCTGCAAGTCACTCAGATTCCTGCAGTAGAACCGGCAGGTAGTAATGGGTCTTTTTACATAACAAACTGGTAGGAGGATGAAATAGTCCTGCCAGTGGATGTGAAAGTGATTAATAAACTATAAAGTCACGCCAAGTCATTTTCTTGAAAATGGACTTTTGTGCTTTTCCACCATTCTTATTCTTGAGCATGCTTTCCCTTTCTTAATAAGTTCTCTATTTCTGCTTCTAACCACGTGTCCCTGGTGTGACACAAAGAGTCTGGAAACAGTCGTCCTCTGAACTCGGATCTGTGACCCAGCACTGTTAAGTGTGCTTCTCTGACATTTTGGGCTTTCACACTGTTTTTCTGACCTCCATGCCTAACTTCAAAGGCATGCATTTTTCCATATCTCCTCCTCCTGGCAGTTGCCAAGATTTCCAGCTTGCCTGTCCTTTGATTCGTCTCTCAAACTTTAATCAAATTGTCCTTGATCTTCAAAAAGATCTTGAAAATGCAGCAGAAAGCTATCTCCTATTCATAATCTGCTTCATCCTACAGTGAGCTAGATACGGACCATACTTCTTTTGTTGGCTTTCCCATTTTAGGAATCAATCGCAGAGAAGCTCAGAGAATGGGGTTATTACCAGTTTACTAAGCCCCACTGTTACATTTCTGTGAACACAGCCTATTCAGACAGCCTTTCCATCCCGGGGGCATTTGAGGCCACATACAAGTTAATCACAAAACCTCCGGAAACCAAATTTCTCTTGTTTTGGACTATTTCATCTTTCTCAGCCATGAAATCCCCAAGTCCCAAGTGTATGTATGAGTACTCATACTCTGCTTTAGTGTGGTGCCAAGTAGTTCTTGACACACGCACGATGAGGTGCTATTGTTTGCCTTGTTATTAAGCGGTGATCCAGTGATCCTATGTTGTTTGACCTTACAGATCACCAGAGTGAGAGCACCCTCAAATACAGAAAGCAAGTTTTTAGTACACATTTACCTGGATAGGAGCTTTTCATGGCTGCTGAAGTGTCTCTAGGTGTCAGCTACCCAGCCTCCTCCTCTCTTCTTAATCTCCCTCCCCTCAGATATTGCGCTCACCCACCTGCCCCAGGATAGCTCACCACTGCCTACAAGTAGTAGTGAAGAGGGAATACCGAACCTTTCTCTGAGAGGCTACCTCTGTGTACGCAAGATGGTTACAAGATGGCTTTTAGTTGCACAACAAACCCTAGCTGTTGGGGTGACAGGGATTGGGGAATTTAGTTTATTGTGGATAACAAACTTTTTTTTTCTATACAGAAGATGGGAGATACAATGTTATATCTTCTAAGTAGGTAACATTATGTACCATTTGCACTCTGTAACTCAAACATTTATTTTGTTTTTCACAATGCCTCCGTGCCCCTCCTTTCTAATTGTTTACAATTTAGTTTAACACTGACTTGTTTAATTTTGTAACTAATGTCTTCTCCGTTCAAATGTTGTGAGGGCAAGGAGTGTATATGTCTGTGCTTTCAAGCCTAACACAGCCTGGTGCAGAGTAGATGCTTGATAAGCTATGGAAGAAATGAATCTATGTAATTAGGGAGTCCATCATTATTTCCAGGGCCACTTTGTGTCTTCACCAAAACACACTTCTAGCAGAAGACTGATGCTGTCTTTTGTGTCCTCAAAGCACACCAGCTCTCTCCTCACTAGTAAATAGCCTTCACCGATGGCACGACAGTGTTTCAGCTCCCTATCCTTCTCCTGGAAAGAGTGGTCCAGCTCATTACTGCATCCCTAGGGATGAGTCCATGACTGGCTCATAGGCTACTATGGTTTGGATGTCCCCTCTAAAGCTCATTTTATATTTACTTGCCACTGAAGATATTGGGAGATGGAACCTATAATAGGTGATTAGATCATGAAGGTGCCACCTTCTCAGATGGGTCAAGGCCTTTATTGAGGAAATAAGTTAGTTATTGCCGGGATTCTACCCAATTTTCTCTCTTTGTCTCATTGGTGTTAGCTTTTTTAGTCATGTTATAATACCCAAACTATGTGGGCATTTTAATTTTAAAATTCCTAGCTTCCAGAACTCTGAGAAATAAGTTTCTCCTCCTTCTTACATGTTCATGGGTCTGTGATATTGTTCTAGCAGCAGAAGCGTTAAGAAGGGAACTCTTTAACTGAACTCATTTGTGCTTAAAATGAATCCTTCTATAGAAAACAAACTAAGGGTTTTGCTTTCCCATTTTGCCCTCTTGACCATGTATCTTCTCTTTCATGTAGTGGCATTTCAAATGTGTTTTAATAAATAAAGACTGCCTGAAGATTTGAGAATAAGACAGTCCCACTGGTCAGCCTTACAGACCAGATTATGATAACACACACCTTTAATCCCAGTAGCCACACAAAGTGACATGCACCTTTAATCCCAATAGCTACAATGACACACACCTTTAATCCCAGTAGCCACCCTACTTGCCATGGAAATCGAGTGGTGCATGCCTTTAATTCCAGCCCTAGAGAGGAATATATAACAGTGTGAGACAGTTCTTAAACACAGTCTCATTCTGAGATTCTGGGAGGCAGGATTGCCATTTCAGACTGAGTTTGAAGTAAGAGCCAGTGGTTGACTGTTTTGCTTTTCAGATCTTCAGGTTGAACCCCGATTTCTGACCCTGAGTTTTTATTAATCATGCTTCACTTCCAAACATTCTTTTTGTATCTTGATCCAGCCCTTTCTTTCCACTTGCTAATACTCAGGTGGGAGAGGAAATTTCATGCCATACCACACGAGGAAAGCCTGTCCCACACTGCAACCCGCTGGCCCTAGCTTTTGTCGGAACTCCCTCTTCAATTCTGAGTTCATCCATGCTGAGTAATTTGACACTGGCATTGGGGGACTGTTTGCTTTTTCCATTCCTCTAGTCCTGTCACACATCGATTAACATCCATTCTGTGCCAGGTAAAGCTAGGTGCTGGTCAGCTGTGGACAAAACAGATCCCGTTCCTTGGAGATTATAACCTGGTGAGCGAGCAGATAATGGATATGTAACGTCTGGATTTTCCCTGTCTTCTGCTTTCATACAGAGCTGCTTAGTTTTTCATGTTTAGGAAATTCTAAAACTTTTTGTTCCCTTTCCTGCCCCTCTTAGCACCTTTGCCTATATTTCCTCTTTGCTGCTAAGTTTATAATGTGTGACCTGCACCTGTGGGGGTCATTTGTGCTGCTCTCAGCCTCCCTGCCTCTGTGCTAGCTTGCTTTCCATGGCCTTTCCCAACTGTGTCTCCTCCTCCTTGAAAATGCTGTGTTTCTTCATTGACAATGGTTTTATGTCATAGCTTTGCTGGGATAACCTAAGAGATTTATTAAGCCTTCAAAAAAAATTGTATCCATGAACTGGCTCAGGGATTAGGAGCACTTGGTGCTTGTGATGGCTAATCTTGGTTGCCGACTTGATTGTGTTTGGAAGTACCTGAAACCCAAGCCACTGGGCACACCTGAGAGAGATTTTTCTTAGTTTGGAGTGTTGGAGGTGGGAGACCCATCCTAACTGGATCATTTGGAATCAGAAGATGCACCCTAAATCTGGGCCACACACCTTCTGGTGGCAGCCCACATAAAAGAACATGGAAGGAGGAAGATTTTGTTTTTTGTTTGCCCTCTCTCTCACTGGCAAGTTCATCTATCCTGAGCCCTTCCCTCACTGGAGTTAGAACTTACTTCTTCTGGATTCCAGTGTGCACTGAAAGGAGGCAGATCTCTAGGACCTCCTGGGACTCCAGCACCAGACTGGGACTGCCGAGATATCCAGTCTCATGGACTGAACAACTATCAGATCCTTGGCCTTTCCTTCAGGAGACAACTATTGTTGGATTACTCAGACCACAGCCTGTAAGCCACTCTAATAAATCATTTTGTTATAGGGGCTTACAGTTCCAGCAGTGTAGAGTCCATGATCATCACAGTAGGGAGCATGGCAGTGTGCAGGCAGACAGGCATAGCACTGGAGCTGTAGCTAAGAGCTCACATGTCATCTACAAACATGATAGGATGGAGTGGATAACATGGGCTTTTGAAATCTCAAGTCTCACTCCCAGGAACACACCTCTTCCAACAAGGCCATACGTCCTAATCCTTCCCAAAGAGTTCCACCAACAGGGAACCAAGCATTTAAATATATGAACCTATGGGAGCCATTTTCATTCCACTTCCTGGTCCCCATAGATTTGTATATAGATTATTATATAGATTATTTCATAATCCAAAATGCATTAAGTCTAACTTCAAAAGTTCACATTGTCTTTCACAGTCTCAACAAAGTTTAAAAGTCCAAAGTATCTTCTAAGATTCAAAGCAATCTCTTAATTGTAACCTTTTGTAAAATAAAAAAGTAAATTACATATTTCAAACTTAAAAGGTATAGAATACATATTGTCATTCTAAAAGGGAGGGATCTGGGCATAGTAAACAGTGCACCAAAGCAAACTCCAAATCGGTTATGACTCCATATCTGATGTCAAAGGGCTTATGTGGCTCGAAACACTTCTCTCTCGGGCTACTGCTTCTATTCTATGCCTGAAACTCTTCTTGGCAGATAGCCCATCTATCTGCCAACTCCAACTTCTTCTGCATCTCCGACACAATACAGGCTTCACCAAGCAGCTTCACACAATGGCCTGTTAGGGCCTCCATGCAAGGACTCCCTCCCACATGCCTTGCCTCAGTGGCTCTTCTTAATCATAAATGAAGATTCCATAACCCCTTTGCTCATGAAAAATACTCAAGAAAATTAAGACTACTCAGGAGGTATTCTTCATGGCTCTAAAGCCAGCACCATGTGCCAAGTTCCTCTTCCTGCTTGGGACAAAACCTGATACCCTCCTTGAGTTAAATTTTCATAAGTTTTAATTGTTGTTGCTCTTATGAAACGGATAATTCCTTAGTCCTCCACCCCCCACCACACACAGATTGGAGGATTAGCAAGGTGAGGTACTGCCCTAAGGGTACACTCCCTTTATTTCTCTATCTCTTTTAGCACAAACCAAGGGTCCAACATTAAATTATGTGGGTTCTTTTTCTCCTCAAACTGTATCATTTGTTGTTTCTTTTGACACCACTTGCTCATTTTCATTATAGATCTGCATAAGAATGATCACTGGAAATCATGTAACAGAGTCAATATTAGGCTGTTTCGAAATCTCCACTGCCACCGAAATTAGTCTAAAGCTCTACAGTTTAGCACCAGGCAAATTCTTAGAACCAGGGCAAAGGCAACCACATTCTTTGCCAAAATATCACAAAAATGGTCTCCAGCTCATTTACTAATATTGTTCATTCTGAAACCCTTGAGCTGGGCCTCCATAGTGTACATTGCTCTCACCACAACTGTCTTCCAAGCTACTGCTAGGGTTTCCCATTAACCCCCACTTACAGCATTCAACTGCTTTCATAGTCTAAAGTACCAATGCTTCTGCATTTGTCCTAAAACAAGCAAACAAAAAAACAAACCCCAAATGTCTGAATTTTCTGTCCTGTCCAGTTCCCTTAATTGTTAGGTCCCAAAGAAATCGCATAGAGGTCTACATTAGTTATAAACTGATTGGCCCATTAGCTCAGTCTTCTTATTAACTTTTATAACTTATATTAGCCCATTATTCTAGTGTATTTTAGCTACATGGCTCAGTACCTTTTTCAGCAAGGAAGTCACATCTTGCTTCTGTGGCAGGCTCACAACTGTAGAAAGAGCTTCCTTCTTCCCAGAATACTCCTGTTCTCATTGGCCCACCTCTACTTCCTGTCTGGTTGTCCCACCTATACTTCCTGCCTGGCTACTGGCTAATCAGCGTTTATTTAAAACATAATTGACAGAATACAGAACTGTCCCACACCACCCAAACAATAGATAGCCAGGCCTGTCACAGCAATAACCTACTCCACAGTACCAATTTCTGTCTTAGTTACTTTTCTTACTGCTGTGACAAAGCACCATGACCAAGACAACTTAGAAAAGAATGAGTTTATTGGGAGCTTTCAGTTTCAGAGGATTAGAGTTCATGACCATAGTGATGGGGAAAATGGCAGCAGGTAGGCAGGAGCTGGAGCAGTTGTACTTAAAAATAAATGAGGCAACTGGCAAATGTTCTTCTCATTCAGAAGCAGATATGATTGACATAAGTCCCACATTCCTAGCTCCTTATTCCACAGGCATTAACTTCAAGTTTCTCAGGTATTCTAGAAATACATTGTTATGGGGAATTCACCAGAGATGGTCACTCAGACACAATTTACCACCAACTGGAAGTTTTTTGCCAGCTAGCTGGGACTACACCCCAGTGTTCAGGGACCTAGGTGTGCCCTTGAGTGTCCAGAACGTTGAATTTTTAAAGGCAGAAACCATGTCCTGGCATCTCACTTGGCAGACATCCTCCCCTTGGGTTTCTAGAATAGAGTTGGGTAATCTTCCATGGGATTCTCCATCCAGGAGATCAAATTCTAGTTACACCTGAAAAGGCCTCAGTAAAAATAAAACATAGAATGTCTGCACTGTCCTGCCCTCTCACATTCTACTAATTTAATACTTACAGGTCACTAAGACACTTTCTGTATGGAACTGAGAATGGGGTCAGGAAGATCAGTCAAAAAATATTTGCGGAGTCTAAAGTAACGTGTTGTGAGAAAGGCATGATCAGCAAAGAAATGTGCAGAGGGAGAAATAAGATGTCAAACATTAGAGAAGAGGTCAGAGAGTAAAGACAACTGCTGGGTCGGTGACTGACTTTCACAAGGGTTCCTGCAAGAGTAAAACACCTATGATGGAATAAGATTGCTGAGCTGGGGTCGGATCAGAGCTTTCCCCACTTGAGGAGTTTAACATTGTTTGAGATGATCAAGCCATTTAAAGCCATGAGGAGAAAGGACTCGGAAAAGGCTTTGAGAGTCTCGTGGGAGTCAGATGTGGATGAGGCAAGTCTTATTCTATTCATCCACTACTTGGAAGGACCGTGTCACAAGTTCCCTCTAGCCACAGAGAAATATCGCTTAGCTCTACATCCAAGAGGAAAGGATTGAGAGAACCGGCCAGCAGAAAGCTGAAACTTCGTGTGCGGATCAGCTATAGTGGAAGGAGAATGCTAGTCTCTGCAGATGATCTAGAAGCTAAGTTTCGGGTTAGAGCATTCAGGAAATTCTCAGCTGCATGTCTCCCTTTTTGGAGAATCGGAGTGTGACATTAAAGATTCTGGCAAAGCCTGCAACTAAGAGATAAAGCATTTTCTAGCTGTTTTCTGACTTTGAGAAGGTGGGTTTGGTGTGAGCAGGTGATGAGCCTGTGGGTCACACCTCACAAACACCCAGCAGTCCTGGGAGTGCCTCAGGCTCAGGCAAAAATATGTTAGGACTGGAGCTCAAGTTTAGTTTTTTAAAAAGTAAAGCAAGTTATTGGTGGAAAGGGAGAGATTCCCAGCACTGGAACCAAGGTTGACAAAGTCGGGAAGGACAGCAGCCAGCTGATAGGACAGACATCTTTACTGGGAGGTGCAGAGGACTGGACACCTCCCCCCCATACTATAAGGAAGTATAAGAGCGGAGAAATATTGAGGTTTGTGTGATCCCCCCCCCACTCACTTGGCAGGGTTACTGAAAAGACAGTACATTTGTCTAGAACAATGTGTAGGATCTCTCCAAGTCCTGAATGTCTAAACTCCTTTGAAGAATAGAAAATGGATGGAATTCTCCCAAATAGGTTTCACAAATTAGCATACAATTAGATTTGTAAATTAGTAAGTCTCTCTCTCCCAAACCTGATCAGAAAAGGCAGGCCAGTCTTGCTCACTGATTGAACTGCAGTCAGCATCCCACTGGCTCAGTCGGGGCTCTGCCCCCCAACTCTGATTAAGCCTCCCAGCAGGTGGCGGTGCCTGTGATTAGAGTGTTCTGTGAGGCTTGCAGTTTGCATAATGCCTTTGCTCCTTCTCTCCTCAATTCTCATGCCAGGCTGCTGTGTCTCAGGACTGTTCGGTACACAGGGAGTTGGTCACAGAAACCCCATCCTCCAATTTCATGTCTCTGTACTACCTCCTTCATAAGCCTCTACTTACTATGGCTATGGGAATATAGTTTTTTTATTTCTTCATTTTGAAAGAATTTTAAGAACTCAAAAAAGTTCCAGTGGCCTCTCACTACTGTTAACATTTGTTGTATTTACCTGTGTCACTATGTTATGTAATTCTAGTTTTCTAATATTTGATATTTGCTGTAGTTTAAACATGGTTTCCCCCAACAAAAAACTCGTGTTGAGATGTATACTTCTTCAATCCAGCCGTGTTAGGAGGTGGGGCCTAGTGGAATAGCTTTGGGTAGTGGAGACAGAGTCCTTGTGAACAGATTAATACTATCTAGGGAGAGTTCTTCTCTTCTAAGGCTGCTTGTTACAGAGCCAGGCCACATGGTGCCCACTTGCCTTCTACATTATACTGTGGCCCTCCCCAGATGCAGCCACTTGATCTTGGACTCTCCAGCATCCAGAACTGTGAGTCAAATAAACCTCTTTTAAAAAAAAATTACTTAGATAGTGTGGTAGTTTGAATGTAATTGGACCCCATAATCTCATAAGAAGTTGCACTATTAGGAGGTGTGGCTTTACTGGAGTGGGTATAGCCTTGTTGGAGGAAGTGTCACTGTGGGGATGGGCTTTGAAGTTTCCTATGCTCAGGAGACCACTCAGTGTTTCCTTCGACTTCCTGTGGCCTGCAAAGTGTAGGGCATGCTGTAGAACATCGTTTTAAGGTGTGTTACATTTGTTTATGCTGTGGAACATTTGTTTAACGATGTAAAGGTGTGCTGCTTTGTTTATACTGCGTTTGTTTAACTCTGTGAAGCTGTGATTCTCTGCCTGTCTAAAGCACCTGATGGTCTAACATAGAGCTGAACAGTCACTAGCAAGGCAGGAGAGAGGATAGGTGGGGCTGGCAGGCAGAGATTATAATAGAAGGAGAAGGAACAAGGAGAGGGAGCGAGAGAGAACAAGTAGAGGAGGATGCCAGGGGCCAGCCACAGAGTGAAAGTAAGATATACAGAAATAGGGAAAGGCAAAAGCCTGGAGGCAAAAGGTAGATGGGTTAATTTAAGATAAGAAAAGCTGGCAAGAAACAAGTCAAACTAAGGCTGGTAAGTCATTACTAAGAATAAGCCCCAGTGTGTGTGATTTATTTGGGAGCTGGGTAACGTGCCCCCAAAGCGTAAGAACAAAAGAGCAAAGAGTAAAAACAACCAACAACAAGGACATTTAGTTATTCTTCCAGTACCATGTCTGCCTGCATGCCACCATGCTCCCCACCATGATGATAATGGACTGAACCTCTGAAACTGTAAGCAAGCCACCCCAATTAAACGTTTTGAGTTGCCACAGCCATGGTGTCTCTTCACAGCGATAAAAGCCCTAAGATAGAGAAACTGGACTAAGAAAATTCCAGACACTGTGGTATGACTCTCACCATAGTCCCTAAATTGCTTAAGCATGTAGTCCCAGGAACAGGAATGGTCTTTTACACACTCATGGTGTAACCATCAATACCAGGAAGCTTAACACCACCATCAAAATGGTGACTGCAGCATGCACTTGCACAGATTCGGAGTAGAGGCACATGAAGTTTATGCAGTATCTCTCTAGCCCCTAGAATCTTCCCCTGTCCAGGATCATCACTGCATTTACCTGGCAGTTCTGTTTGGTCTCCTTTCAATGCTGTGGAATAGTTAACTATGTAAAGTGTGTTACTTTTGTTTATACTGCAGAATATATCACTTTAGGTGTGTAAAGATGTGTCACGTTTGTTTATGCTGCCTTTGTTAATTTGTTTGCACTGCATTTGTTTAATTACGTAAAGATGTGTTGCATTTGTTTTATCTTGCTTGTCTAAGGCACCTGATTGGTCTAATAAAAAGCTGAACAGCCAGTAGCGAGGCAGGAGAGGGATAGGCAGGGCTGGCAGGCAGAGAGAATAAATAGGAGGCAAACTCTAGGCTTGAGAAGAAGAGGAAAGAAGAAGAGAATGAGGGAGAAGAAAAGGGAGATGTCTAGGGCCAGCCAGTCAGGCAGCTACCAGACAGACCGAGAAGGATGGGGAAGAAGCTGGACTTACAGAAAGAATAGATAAAAAGCCCTGAGACAAAATGTAAAGAGAAACAGGCTATAAGAGCTAGCAAAAAATGAGCCTGAGCGAGGCCAAACATTCGTAAGTAACAATAAGCCTCTGGATCATGATTTGGGAGCTGGTTGGTGGCCCAAAAGAAAAAGCCTAGTATACTTTCATCTGGACAGTTCCTCAGCATTCCTTTGCCTGATTTAACCGTGATGTTTTGTTTGATTGTTGACGTCCAGGCTGGTTACAGGGCTGTTCGGCTTGAGTTTGCTTACTCTTGCTGAGATTCCGTTTGTGCTCTTTTGCCCTGAGTTTCGGTGTTAAGAGCAGAAGCATCTTCCCTGAGGAGGATGCAAAACAAACCTCCTAGCTGCACAAAGCAGGTTTGCCTTCTATTGTTAACTGCTGGAGCAGGTTCGCCCTGCCCCAGAGCTGTTCACTTTTCTGTTTTATGCCAGTGAGGCATTGAAGGCCTTCCAAGCTGTTAGCAGGTCTCATCCCAGTTGATGCCAGCGAAGTCTCATGTTTGCGGCTTAGTTCTGGAGGCAGCAAAGCGCTTCAGGCAAAGGATCCCTGTCTGGGTTTTCATGTTAGTTCTACTGCTTATCTGCCTCCTCTTCTTGAATAAGTGACTCTGAGGCATTAACTTCAGTTTCTATTGAGATATGATGAATTTAACCAATTAGCTTGCAAGGCTGCTGAAAAGATCAAGTAGGATAATCCACAGAGATAGGCCTATCCCTTAGCATGTGCTACACTATCTCTGATTGTCTTTTTCTTCTTTCTTGCCTGTCCCTGGTGTCACCCAGTGTTGTGGCACCCACACAGACATTCCATCAACTGAGTGGTGGCTACTATGGTTTCTTATTCAGTCCCTTCCTGGAATGGCCCTGGACAGAAAGTGGCCTTCGCTAAGGTTTTGCTTTTTCCCTGAATGCCTTCAGCATCCCAGGACTGATGGTTGAGGGCCACCCTAGCTCCAGAGCCCACTGGGAGGTCAACAGAAGCCTAGGTTAAAGTTCAACTCTTCTCTCCAGCTGTTTCTGCTTCCATCACAGGTGTTGATTCCTGTACACACCCCAGTAGGCCACCTGCCCTCTCATCGCAGACTCAGACTTTCCTGGGGAGCTGACCTATGATGCCTGATCACATGTCTTCCTTCAGATGTTTAGTTTGTATGGTTCACTTAAGGGTAAAAAGCTACATTGAAAAATATGTCCAATTTCTGGGCCTGGAGAGACTTCGCAGTGATTAACAGTGCTCCTCTCGCAGAATTTGCTTCTCGGTACCCACACCAGGCAACCCACAACCACTTGTAATCCATCTCCAGTAGATCCAGTGCCCTCTTTAGGCCTTGGTGAGCATACACACACACTTCAGTGTGATGTTTTACTCTTTTGACGTTTTGGGGGACCTGCCACACAGCTCTTAAATACATCACACATGGAAGCTTATTTTTAGTTGTGAATGCCCGGCCTTAGCTTGGCTTGTTTCTTACCAGCTTTTCTTACCCTAAATTATCCCGACTACCTTTTGCCTCTGGGCTTTTATCTTTCTCTCTTTCTGTATAGTTTTCTTTCCTTCTTACTCTGTGACTGGCTGAGTTGCTGACCTTTATGTCTTCATCTCCTTGTTCTCTTGCTCCTCCCAAATTTTCCCTTCTATTATACCCTCTGCCTGCCAGTCCCACCTATCCTTGCTCCTGCCTTGCTATTGGCTGTTCATCTCTTTATTAGGATCATCAGGTGTTTAAGACAGGCTCAGTAACACAGCTTCACAGAGTTAAACAAATGCAGCGTAAACTAAAGTTACACACCTGAAAATAATATTCCACAACATTTGAGCATGATAATGCACACACACAATAGATACATATAAATAAAAATGCAATTAATCTTTTAAAAAAAAGAAGGGATTTTTAATACAGAAAATTGAAGAAAGAAAGATGTGTTTGAAGTCTTCATGTTTTGTAAACACCCTCCCATACTTCCAAGGGTATGTGTGTGAGTGTGGAGATGTCCCCTATGTAGATAGGATTGATCCTATGCTACCTGTTGGGTCGTAACTGTGAGAAATAAAGGTGGCCAGTCCTTGATTCCTATTTTGATAGAATCCATTCACAAATGTGACTGCTTAGGGGAAAAAAGACTTCCTTATAGTTAGGCATGACCTGTGACCTAGTTATGATCAGTGGCATGTGAGAGGAAGTGGTGCGTTGTGTGGGTGGCTTCTGGGTCATGTCCTTGAGAGAGGGACTTGCCTTGTCCCTTGGCAATGTTGGGTTCCCCAAAGTGGCACTTGGGGAGTTGATAGAACCGTTGAGAAGTGAAGTCAACTGAAAAGTCTTTGTCTCTCCATGTACCCTTGAAGTAGATTGTGGGACCCTATCCCTAACTTTTTCTTTCTTTCCTAAGCATGAGATGAATGGTTTTGCCTTGCCATGTTCTCAAGCACTAGGCTCAAAACAATAGGACCAGACAATCATGGAGCAAAACTATAAATAATCCTTTAAGTTGATTACCTTGGGCATTTTGTTGTAGCAACAGAACTGACAGTACAATCCTTAATCTTTCCCACTGTTGACAGTACTAACAGGCTTTCAGTATAAATAGCAGAACTGGTGATTTCTTAATTTTTTTTCACATTAAAGGTCATATATCAACTTCATGTCAGGGTAGTTGAGGTGTTAGATTTCTTATACAGGGGTTGGGGTGGCCAAGAATTACATTGTGCTTAGGTTAAGCTTTAGATGCCCATGAGGTACCAGGTGAGAGTTCAAGGGTACCATTGGAATGTGGGTCTGGTCCTATGTGGTAAGGGGCTTTCTTCTCTCACATCTAAACTTGCAAGTTTTTTTTTGTTCCTAAATTTTATTTATGAATTAATACAAAACATTCCAGACCAATGTGCCTTAATCCTCCTCCTCCTCCTTTTCATCCTGTTTAATCTGGAAGTAACGCAGCTCATAGCTCTCTGTGCTGTTGGCGACAACATGCAACCAGTCTCGGAGATTGTTCTTCTTCAAATATTTTCTGGTGAGATATTTCAAATACCTTTTGGAGAAAGGCACCTCAAGTGACAATGATCTTGCTCTTGCTCTGTTCCATGGCCACAACCCCTCGGCTGAGATTCCCATCTTTGCCGTTCACCTTGATTCTCTCCTGAAGGAACTACTCAAAATTAGCAGCGTCCACGATCCCATCTTCTACAGGGCAGTGCAATCAAGGGTGAACTTCAAAACCTGCTTTTTTTTTGCCCCCCTTCACTGCAAGCTTTCTCACAGGCGCCATGGTGGCAGAGGAGGCAGAAAGGGCAACTTGGAAGTTTTTATGAACAGTCCTGTTTTCCATTTTTTTTTTTTTTTTTGGTATTCAAGAGGACATGGCTGCTCCTAAGTATGGTGGAGGAGAAACTTTATGATAGATATTGTTACGAGCTGGAGGGGCTTCAGCTCCAGGTTCTTTTCGAGTAATATCTATGAGGACTCTGTGCCCTTTTCCCTAGAAAGTGATGAGTAACCAGACCAAGCAAGAGAATTGTCTTTATAATGATTCTTTACTAGCAACTTCAATATCCAATATATCAATGGGGTTTACAATCTTAATAGGCATGGGGGATTGATAATGGGCAACACAGAGGCAATTCAATATCACAATTATTAATCCTACTAAACCTAATCCATAAAACCAATTCATAACCTTAATCTAACTTATCACTTATTCATAAAACACTTCTTAATCTTAATACAACTTATCCATTACTTATCTATAAAACACTTCTTAACCTTAACTTATCCATTAAGATTTCCTAATCTTATCAATTATACATAAGATATCTCTTAACATTTCACACACTAAACATATCTATATCTATATCTATATCTAGATCTAGATCTAGATATAGATAGATAGATAGATAGATAGATACACATCTATGCTCTTCTCTTAACATTTCATACATGCATGAAATAGCATCATATGACCTGGTATTCTTCAGCTTAAAAGGACTTTCTGAATTTCTTCAGACTGTACTCCTGACCGCACTGGGGGCTGGATAGTGAGGCTCTACTCTTGACCCCATAGTCTGCGCTTGGTGTAATGGTTGTTCTGTATCTTTAAGAGACAAGCCACACCCACTCCCTCCCCTATGTGCTGAGGCAGGCTGATCTTCAGCTTCTGGCCTGAGCTCACTCTCTTTTCTATCTTCCTCTCAGAGAGGCAGCTTCGCTTCTGCCTCTCTCCCCGCTTCTCCTCTTCTCTCTCTCTCTCTCTCTCTCTCTCTCTCTCTCTCTCTTCCCCCACTTCTTCTTTCCCCCTCCATAACCCCCTGAATAAATATTCAACCTCAAAAAAATCATAAAATTTGTGCCGTGACTCGGATAGGCTCTTCCACTCCAGTTCCTTTCCAGAGATTGGGATCCTGAACCAGGTTTTTTCCTACTCCCACCACCGGCTTCCATTGGTAAGTTTCCCCCATTCTGCTATGGTTGCTTCCCTCAGCTTAAATTGTGTTTGGAATGGCCCGGGGCCAATCTGCTTGTGACTGAGGGCCCAGGGTCCCTCAGATCCTTCTTTCTCTCTCTCTTTTTTTTCCCATTTGTTTTCTTTCCTTTTTTCCCCCTTGCTGTAAAAGGCTGCTTGGAGCGGCCACTGGCCTCTCTGGCTTCTGAGTCACCCCGACCGGATCCAGCCAGACTATAGTACCTCACCCAGAGTCAGGGGATGCCTGGCTCATGGGTCCTGGGTGTTTGCGCCAATTTGCACCCCACCTATACAAGGAGACGTCCCCGTTATAGGCCTTGTGGTGTCGCTGTTTCACGGGTTTTCACAATTTCAGCTGTGGATAGCAACCATCCATGTCTGTGCCCCCACTTTTTTCAGTCCCAGCCTTTTGCTCCCCGCTGCGGCTTGTGGCATGGCGACTTGTGGCATGGCAGCTCAGCGACAGGGCAGATCATGCCTCTAGGTCTCTCTTATTATTAAGCTTAAAATCTCTACAGCTCAAAAATTGTGGCTTTTCCATTTCTTATTGAGCTTAAAACCCCTACAGCTCAAAAATTGTGGGTTTTTTTCACACAACATGTGACTGCTGCCATTTTGACTGAGATCATGTGACCTCACCACCATCTTAACTGTCAAGTGACTTCACCGCCATCTTAACTGAGTGACTTTTCCATACAACATGTGACTGCTGCCATTTTGATTAGGTCAGGTAACTTTGTCACCATCTTGGCTGAGGGCCATGTCAGGTGACTCAAATTCCTCCATCTTTACTGAGGTATTACCTGTCTGGATCCCCAGTATTAACTTTATTGTATGGGCGACCTTACCACCATCTTAAGAGCCAGGTCAGGTGACCAAGTTCTCCTATCTTTACTGAAGTATACCCTGCCTTGTTCCCCCAGTTTTCACTAAATTCCTCTTGTTGACTCTGTTACATGTGTTTTGTGCAGTGGCATGCCTTTGGTAGGGCCCACCAAGAGCATCCACTTTGCTCAATCCCTGTTCACTCTCTCTGTATGTAATAATTGTTCATTGCATCTCATTTCAAACTAGAAAATCAGTAAGTCTCATGCCTTAAACTGGAATGTACTTTTAATTCTCTCACAAAAATGCCTTATATTGAAAATATATTAAGCTGTTCTCTACTATTGTCAGTTCTGTCATTAACCTTATATTACAAGTAGATTTTTCTTCTTTCTGTCCTTTTATGAGTGTAAATCTTACCTGTTAAGTTGAGAGCCAGTGCGGTCAAGCTCAGACTCAGCTCTCCAGGCAGATTCTATACTGTAGTTATATCTGATAAACAGCCTTCAACTGATCAGAGATCTGGGGAATGTAATATTTAAATATTTAATTATTAAAAAAACCCTTTTATAACAAAAAGAGACAGGTTGGCTCCTAACAGCAGCACTCTATTTCCTCCAAAGAAGACAGAAGACAAATGGGCTTAGAACAACACCCATCTGCAGTTCGTTTCCACTGTCAAGCACTGACCATTGGGCAAAACTGTCTTTCATCTAAACTAAAGATCTCCTGATGTGAACAGAATCACTGGAATTGACAGCCTAGCTGCTCAGGTCAAGGTAGGCCTGTCTTTCTACAGATTTCTTAACCCACAGGATCTTCTGGAGCCTAGCAGGTCTTGTGCTAAACAGCAAAGGTCAAGTGCAACCTTCAGTGACCATGGAGGACCCAAAAAAAGAGTAGCTCTGGATGCCAACCAAGTAAGTTCTCTCTCATTTTTTAATCAGTAACTCAAGTTAAATCTTATCCTTCTCAAAGATCTCTGACAGTTTGATAGCTGAGAAGTTTCGCCAGGTTATCTCACCAAACAAATTTCAAATCAAATTTCTCTCTTATGCTGCCTTTCATAATCTTAAAAATACTTTTTATTGTACAAAAATATGTCACAGTCATTATACATTATTAGTCATTATGTGTCTAAAACTTCTGTTTTCACAAACCCAAAAAATTCTTGTGAGTTCCAGAGAGCCAAATTAAAGGATTCACCTTAAACAGGTCAGATACATCCCCCTCAATTCCCTGATCCTAAATTTTTTTTCCTTAATTTAACTTTGTCCTCTGTTCTGCCAGTACCTTAACCAGGTATAAGAGACACCAGACATTTCCATGCCACAAACACCAGACAGGAGCAAAGACACCAGCTATGCCAGTATGTGGCCAGCACCCAGCCTTCTCAAGTTCCCCCCAAAGACAACGCCCACAAATAAGCAGGAAGCAGTCTTGAGAATCCGCCGCCCCAATTCCTTTGACCTGTGGTGCCTAACCGCCTGCTTATTTTTTTTAATAAAAAAGAGATGGGAATGTAATGGTTGTTCTGTCTCTTTAAGAGACAAGCCATGCCCACTCTCTCCCCCAGCCGCTGAGGCAGGCTGATCTTCAGCTTCTGGCCTGAGCTCACTCTCTTTTCCGTCTTCCTCTCAGAGAGGCAGCTTTGCTTCTGCCTCTCTCCTCACTTCTCCACTTCCCCCCTTCTCTCTCTCTCTCTCTCTCTCTCTCTCTCTCTCTCTCTCTTTCTATCCCCCCTTGTTCCTCCCCCCTCCATAACCTGAATAAATATTTAACCTCACTCTGCATGTCGTGTCCATCCATGTCTCTGTCTCCTGCCTGCCCGCCATGTGTCTCCCTGCCTGGGCCTGCAGAGGAAGGTTGCTGGTCTGGGCTTGGTCCCTGGAGGTTGCTGGCCTGGGCCTGGTCCCACCGAGGTCGTTGGTTTGGGCCTGCTCCCACAGAGGTGCTAAGGGAAAATGCTTTATCTTGGGTGTACACTTGAAATTTCTAGGCCCATGGTCCTCTCATAGGAGAGAGAGATGCTAGCCTCGGGAATAGGCAGGCAGGGAAACAGGATGTTGCTTTACAGTGATTATCTGGAATCCCTTTGACCTGTGAGAGATGGATCCGAGTCAATTCCCTGAAATTTACAAGAATTTATTTTCAAGTTTACAGAAAGGGTTGAATGTTTTCGATATGTTCGTATTACTACTGTACTGAAATCCACATTGTGGAAAGAGCAGTAAACTCGTGCCTTTGCTTCATAGAAAAAGCCTGGGAACCCAGAAATGATTTAGGGTCAAAAGTGTTAACTCTCTTTCCTGGGGCTGGATATACAGATTGGACAGAGGTGTTCTTAGCACAATTGAGAAGGGTGTTAGACCTGTTCTTAGAAAACAAGCAAAGGAAATTTAAAATCTTTAGCTTGTGACTATAATATTAGCAGTGCTTTACCAGAGCTAGATGAACAACTTCTCAGAGAGAGGATATGGGGTAAAGGGAACACTTCTCCATTGCTGGTGGGAGTGCAAACTGATACAGCCACTTTGGAACTCTCAACGGATGAATCTAAATGGGCTAAAAGACACTTAAGGAAATGCTCAACATCCTTAGCCATCAAGAGAAATACAAATCAAAACAACTCTGAGATTCCATCTTACACCTACCAGAATGACCAAGATCAAAACCACTGATGACAACTTATGCTGGAGAGATGTGGGATAAAGGGAACACTCCTCCATTGCTGGTGGGAGTGTAAACTGGTACAGCCCCTTTGGAAATCAGTATGGCAACTTCTCAGAAAATTAGGAAACAGCCTTCCTCAAGACTCAGCAATACCACATTTGGATACATACCCAAAGGATGCTTAATCATACCAAAAGACACGTGTTCAACTGTGTTCATAGCACCATTATTTGTAATAGCCAGAACCTGGAAACAAACTAAATACCCCTCAACCAAAGAATGAATAAAGAGGGTGTGGTACATTTACACAATGGAGTACTACACAGTGGAAAAAAATAATGACATCTTGAAATTTGCAGGTAAATGAATGGATTTAGAAAACACTATATTGAGTGAAGTAACCAAGACCCAGAAAGACTGGGTCATTCACTCATAAGTGGCTTTTAGACATAAAGCAAAGAAAACCCAACCTACAATTCACAACCTCAGAGAACCTAGACAACAAAGAGGACCCTAAGAGAGACATACGTGAATCTAATCTACTTGGGAAGTAGAAAAAGACAAATTGGAAGCTTGGGAATTATGAGAGGGGATAGAAGGGGGGAGGGGAGGAAGTAAGGGAAGCAGAGAAAAATATACAGCTCAATAAAAACAATTAAAACAAAACAACATATCAGAACTCTGTTGATTGTTAAAACTTTGAACTTTTAGCTGGGTGTTGGTGGCTCATGCCCTTAATCCCAGCACTGCCCAGGGAGTCAGAGGCAGGCAGATATCTGAATTTGAAACAGCCTGTTCGAACAGAGTAAGTTCCAGAACATCCAGGGCTACACAGGGAAACCCTGTCTTATCTGAACTTTTGACGTGTCAGTCTAACATAGCATAGTGAGGGAAAGCGTGTCTCAGTGTTTATATCTGTGTATGCTAAAACACCTTCTCAGATCCTCACAACTTGTTTCATCTTTTACGTCCTCAAACCTTCACAACTCGTATTTCTATGCCTTAGAACATTTTCTTTGACCCTCAGACTTTATACCTCAAGTTTTCCCATCTAGCTACTTACCATGAGACACAGGTGGTTGATTACTGACAGTATCACTGTAAAACAAGTTTCTTTGTATAAAGGATTAGTAAAAAGTTCCTTTGAAACTTGTTTTGTGGATTTATATCTTTTTAGATTCTGGTAACAACGTAATCTGTCTTTCTCAGCTGGAGGTCCAGGAAAGTGAGTCTTGAGGCCCGATCTTCCACGTGAAGAGAGCCGAAGGGGCAGCCGAAGCCTTGGGGATGGGGCTGACATGCTTGCAGCTGTTAAAGCTACAGTTAGTATCATCATCAGAATCCGAGAAGGATAAATTGTAGCTGGAAGTATAATCGACGTGGCCCATGTATCGGTTAAGATGACAGACCTCCCCATAACCTAGACGGGTTACCTTAGGCTCCGCTGGTCTCCATGGTTTTGTTGGTGCCGCAGTCGTGGGTCCCCAGCTGTTGGAAGGGACAGCATCTAACCTTCAGTTGTCATACAGAGTAGTGGGCCTTTGACTGTCAGATGTAGGTCTGAGGAATTTTTCCTGTAGAGGAATGTGGGAAAACTGACCTTACTTTGACCAGGCAAACTAGGGCAATTAACCCGAAAGTGTGCACAGTTTGATTAGAACCCTGGCAGCAGGCGAGGCTTGGGGGCAGTTCTGGTCAATAGTTAGCGTTACCACAATACAGGTGGAATGGATATGCCACATATTCTTCCTTGGAGACCACTGGGCTCCCATTAGGAAGGACATTTGTTCTATAATTATTAAACATTTTAAATGTCATATTTAACAAATCTCAGAAGAGTCTGAGGACTATCTATCTATTAAGTATATTTTATTTGCCTGGTTTAGTCTTGGAAAACACATGCCGGAGAGTAAATAAGGCTTGTTACTAAATGAATAGTTTACAAGTTAGAACTTATATAAGTTAGAATTTTACAGCTTTAACCCTGTTATGTTCGAACTTTAAAATTTTGAGTTGAAGATTTAACTGAAGATCCTTTAGCAACAAAATAAATCATAAATGCACTAACTTTCATCCATAGAAAGACTGGGAACTTTATTGATCTTTTATAGGGTACCATTATAAAACAGCATAGTTTTTTTTGTATGATGTAGTTTATTCAAATAGCTAAAGCTTAACAAAGTGTGAAAAGACAAAGAAGCTAGACAAATATTACTGTGAATCTGAGTAGACCTTGGGAATCTTATTTATCAAATATACCTAATTTATCAAATGTATTGTTACTTATCTAAATTCTCTAGAAGCCTGGTGTTGAACAGTTAGCAAAGACATAAGTAGTTAGGTGTAAATCTCTAGGTTAGCTGCTATTAATCTACATATGTAGTTAGGTGTAAATCTCTAAGTCAGCTGTTACTAATCTACATAAGTAGTTAGGTGTAAATTTCTAAGTTAGCTGTTATTAATCTGAGTAGACCTTTATAACCTTAAAATTTATCCTCAAACAAAAATCCATACCAATCCAAAATATTTTGGAGACCTGCTGTTGTTTCCTTAGTCTAAAAAAGGAGAAACAATGATAAACAGAGAGCTCATTAGGACTAAGAAGTTTTATACTTGTTGGTTAATACAAAAATCCATACCAATCCAAAATAGCTTAGGGACCTGTTGTTTCTTTAGTCTAAAAAGAATACAATGATAAACTAAGAGCTCACTCGGACTGAGACGTTGTATAGTTGTTGCTTTATGCCATGTGGTCGTCTCAAGATGATAAAGTTACATGGCATGTACTCTTTAACCTTAGTAGAGATGGCTGCCGGTCAATCTTGATGAAGTCATCAGCCAAGATGGAGGAGGGCTGCATGGTTGCTATTTAAAAACATCTATTTTCCCAAATAAGAGCGGAATTTAAGTTACTCATACAGCATAATCCAAATCAGAGTTAAATCACATATATACCCATGTATATATAGATTTTTTACTATAAGTCTTTAGTTACAAATTTTAAGCCAAATTTTGTTACAGGTTTTATAGATTTTTTTTTAAACCATACCCAGTGAATTTACAATTCCTGAGATAGAGTTTACAGTTACAGCATAGTCAGAATACATAGAAAGAAATCAAAGAGAGAAAAGATTTTTTTTTTTTTTAGTAAATTTTATTAAATTATAAAAGTTTCCATTTCCACCCCCCCTCCCAACACCCTCCCACTCCCCCTACTCCCCCTCCTCCTCCCTCTTCGTCCCCCAGGGCGGTCAGGGTTTCCTGCCCTGTGGGAAGTTCCAGTTCCTTCCCCCTCCCTCCAGGTTCAGGAAGGTGAGTGTCCAAACAGACTGGATCCCCAAAATCCATTATATGTAGAGGAAACAGGTCCCAGTGTCATAGTCAATGGCTTTTCAGAAAGACTTCGGGTCAGCCACAGTCAGAGAATCCGGCCAAATTCGGAGAGTCTGGTTAGATCACGTCCTCTTTCAGTCCCAGTCCAACTGGCCTTGGTAAACTCTCATCAGATCCGTTCCCTTGTATCAGTGGGTGATGGCATCCCTCGCAGTACTGACTTCGTTTTTCATGTTCTTCCTCCTTCTGCTCCTCATTTGGACCTCGGGGGGCTCAGTCCCGTGCTGCAATGTGGGTTTCCGACTGTATCCATTGTTGGTGGGAATGCAAACTCGTGCAGCCACTGTGGAAATCAGTGTGGCGGTTTCTCAGGAAACTGGGAGTCAACCTCCCTCAGGACCCAGCAATTCCACTCTTGGGAATATACCCTAAAGATTCCCGATCATACTACAAAAGCATTTGTTCTACTATGTTCATAGCAGCACTATTTGTAATAGCCAGAACCTGGAAACAGCCTAGGTGCCCCTCAATAGAAGAATGGTTAAAAAAGGTGTGGAACATATACACATTAGAGTTTTACTCAGCGGTAAAAAACAATGACATCTTGAATTTTGCATGCAAATGGATGGAAATAGAAAACGCTTTACTGAGTGAGGTAAGCCAGACCCAAAAAGAGGAACACGGTATGTATTCACTCATAAGTGGATTCTAACCATAATTAAAGGTCTTTGAGCCTATTATTCGTGATCCTAGAGAAGCTAAATAAGAAGATGAACCTGATGAAGATTATTTAGCTATCCACCAGGAGGTAGGAAATAGACAAGAGTCCCAGGTAACCTCGGGTGCATGGGGGGGAGGGAGGGTCGATGGAAGGGGAGAAGGTTAGAGAGAAGGGAGTAGGGGAAGAAAGGGGAAAGCTTGGTGGCCTGGGATGGGGGGGGAGGGAGGAATGATGAACAAGGGATCAGGGAAGATTATATTTCAACTAAGGGACCCATTTTAGGGTTTACAGGAGACTTGAGTATATATGGGATCCCAGGTCCAAGGAGAGATCCCCCAGATTGCTCTCTGGACAGAGGAGTGGGTGCCTGAATCGGCCGTGGCCCATGTCCATACTGATGTATATTTTGCTTATCACCATAGATCCTGCATCTGACGAGAGAAAAGATTTTTAAAGCCAGGCAGTGGTGGTGCATGTCTTTGATTCAAGCACTCAGGAGGCAGAGATAGGTGGATCTCTGTGAGTTCAAGGCCAGCCTGGTCTACTACAGAGCTAGTTCCAGGACAGGCTCCAAAGCTACAGAGAAACCCTGTCTTGGAAAACCAAAAAAAAGGGGGGGGGGAAGAGTGGGAAGTAGAACCTAGAGCTGAGACTTTTGGAAGTGTGGAGCAGAGCGAATTTAGACAGAAGAGATTTGGAGATCACTGGTGTAGTCATTAACAGTTGTGAGAATTTGAAAATCAGGTGTATCAGTCTGGGGACATTGATCTGTACTGAGGCCAAGCTGAGAAATAAAATCTGAGTCAGGGAAGGAGGGAGGGAGAGAGAGAGAGAGAGAGAGAGAGAGAGAGAGAGAGAGAGAGAGAGAGATACAAAATGGAATGCGGAGTACAGAGGTACAGAGGGGGGGGTGTACCTATAAGCTTGCAGAGGGAGCTAAGAGTTGAAGCAAGCTGTAGGACTGTAGTCCTGAGAAGAGACACCCAGGAGAGTGCAGGGAAAGAGGGAGTCAGTAAGTGTAGTAGAGAGACCCAGGCAGTTGTAACAAGTTGTCCACATGGTGGGAGCCCCAAGGCTACAGCAGGTTCCAAGAGCCAGAGAGACATTTACAAGACAGAGATGCAGAATCAGACTCTAGAATTTGGGATTAAATTTTGTGAGTGGCAGAAGCCAGCAGAAATAAAGGATCTGTATATTCCTTAGGAGAGTCAGATCAGCAGCTTGGTTTGGAGCAGCCTAGTTACTTGAGGAGAGAACTTGTTTATGTCACTCCTGGGTTTCAGCAACAGATGAATGAAAAATAAATAAAAATGAAAGAAACATAACTACTCCTAGGTATGGTGGAGGAGAAAGGTTATTGTGTATAAAAAGCATAGCCAGAGGGAGGCAGGGATATAATATGAGTCCAGAGTGGACGTGAAATCCAGGGTGTACCTGACCCTACGACATGTGAGAATATGGAGGAGGGGAAGCAAAGGGGAACCAGGAGCAGCAGATAGGAGGCCCAAAAGAGAACAGACATACAGAATCAGGTAACCAAAATGGTTGGATTATATTAGCAGTTTAGGGTAGGCGGCAAGTATGCCAGGCAGGAGGGCCCACCCAGTACCAGGTAGGGACTGAGGGATGGAAGGAGAACCTGGTGGCCAGGTCCCCTTTGATATGTTAAATAGACACCTCAGCCTTTGTCCCGGGGTTTGAAGCCTAACAATGTGTGTGAGTTTTTGCCTGTGTGTATCTGTACCACGTGTATGCCTGGTGCCAAACGAGTGTGGGGAACTGAACCCTTGTCCTTTGCAGGAACATCAACATCATTAACCACTGAGCAGCCATTCACCAGCCTCTGGCTGTAGTTTTAAAAAGCATTTTAGTTTATAAAAGTAATATTTTCAAGGACAAAAATTAAGGGGATACAAAACACCACAAAGAAGAAAGCAAAGCTGGCCAAGGGATAACTGTTGTCTGCAACTGGTTCTGCCTCTCCAAGTCAGCCTCGTGGAATGATAAATACTGCATTTTTCTTGTATAGAATTTGTATTTTAATCTTGCTTATACATATTTTAGATACAGAAATTAAAAATTCTTACATAATCAAATTTATCCCTCTTTCCTCCTTAGATCATTTGGGATCCACAAACTTAGAAAATGATTACTTCCGTAGGACCAAGCTATGAATGTGGGTGACACCTGTATGCCTGGGGCAGACTGTGGGGCCACTGGCAGTTGGAACCCATTCTCTTTGGAGGGATACCTTGCTCAGCCTAGATATAGTGGGGAGGGCCTTGATCCTACCTCAAAACAATGTGTTAGACTTTGTTGACTCCCTATGGGACGCCTTACCCTCTCTGAAGAGTGGACAGGGGGTGGAGCACAAGAGTGGGAAGGGAATAGGAGGAGTGGGAACTGGGATTGGTATGTAAAATGAGAAAAGATAGTTTTTAAAAAATAAATAAGTTTTTAAAAGAAGAAAATGATTTCCTCAGTTCATGCAGTTAGAAGTTCATTAAGTTAACACCAGTGCACATACCCACTGTAAAGTTTTTACCACCCGATAAGCCTCTCCACTGATGCAATAATCAAACCAAATTAGTAAAAGCCCAGGTTTAATGAATGCCGGGTGGCCCTCAGGGAAAACACACACAGAGAGAGAGAGAGAGAGAGAGAGAGAGAGAGAGAGAGAGAGAGAGAGAGAGAAGGAGAACGGGAAAGACAATGTGTCCATTCTCTGGGGGGCAGTTTAAATAGCCTATGGGAGTGGTTTTGACCCTCTCCGGGGAGGGGTCACCATTTGGTGGACTTTCTCAGTGGTGGAGTCTGGACTGCAGCAACTCCCAGGGGAGGGGGCTTGAAATGGAACTTTCCGCTCAAACATTCCAAAATGGATGTCAGGAGCTGGGGTGAAGCCCCACCCAAACGTACGTGTGTGTGTGTGTGTGTGTGTGTGTGTGTGTGTGTGTGTGTGTGTGTGTGTGTTTTAAGTTTTTTGTTTTACAGCACTGGGTTCTAAACCTAGACCCTTATTCCTGTTGGTCAGAACGCTAAGCTGGGAGCGCAGCCCCCAGCCCCTCGCATCCATCCCAGGCCTGGGAGTTATATTGGTCTGGATTCCAAATCCCAGCATGCCAGGTCAGGACCACTCCCACAGGGTATTTAAGTGAGCTCCCAGAGGAGAAACACATGGTTTTCAGGTCTGCATGGGCTCCCTGCTGTCCTGTCTTCCTGCCATGGGCTCGGCCACCCGTGAGCATCATTCTTAATAAAACAATGGGCATTTTGATTTGGTTTGATTTGACCTAAATGGATTTCTTGCGCCGGTGGAGCCGCCCTTTTCTTATTATTTTTACTTATCACAGTATCTAGCATTGAGCCACATCGCACTTCTTACATTTAAAATTTTGATAAACCTGAATAAGCAGATTTTTTTCATAGCCATGTGCTAAAAGCTGATCCTGGGCAGGAGAGACACTCACAGACTAAAACCCTGCAGAGGATTTTCCATGCTGGCTTTGCTGCTCTTTTCAGATGCCTGCTCTGCATTCTTGTTAGAACCAGTGTCCCACTGTCTACCTGACCCCTTTTCTATGCCTTTTTTTTTTTTTTGAGATAGGGTTTCTCTATAGCTTTGGAGCCTGTCTGGGAACTAGCTCTTGCAGAGCAGGCTGGCCTTGAACTCACAGAGACCCGCCTGCCTCTGCCTCCCAAGTGCTGGGATTAAAGGCGTGCACCACCACTGCCTGGTCGCTTTTCTATGTTCTTTAAAAGCATTTTGGCAGCCTCTATGATTCCAATAGTGAACTCCAGGCCACCCTGGCCCACCTAGTGAGACCCTCTATTCAACAAAACAAGAAATGTATTTAAACCTGTGTTTATTGTTTATTGTGGACTAATCCTAACTATACCAAAAAGCACAACAGCAGCCAAGGAAACAAAGCTCTTGGCAAGCATTCTTAGAGAACAGTGGGCCTACTCATGAACGCACAGTATTTCCCACAAGGAGTCAAACCTTGTTTTCCATCAGGTGTTTTTTGTTTTGCTTTGATTTTTTTAAAGATTTCTTTCTTACACCAGAAGAGGGCACTAAATCTCATTATAGATGGTCGTGAGCCACCATGTGGTTGTTGGGAATTGACCTCAGGACCCCTGGAAGAGCTCTTAACCCCTGAGCCAGCCATCAGGTGTTCTAATGACAGCTTACAGATGGTCTTTTATGTCAGTAGACACAGATCATAACTTTTGGCTTCTGCATTACATCATATAGACAGCACAAGAATTTATTGGACTGCTTTTCATAGCCAATTTGAACATTTTTAATTATTTTCATATATATTTGTGTTTTTTTCCTGCATGTATGTCTGTGTACTATTTGTGTGCCTATGTCTGCAGAGGCCAAAAGAGAGCATCAGATCCCCTAGAACTGGAGTTACAGATGTTTGTGAGCTGCCATGTGGATACTAAGAACTGAATACAAGTTCTCTGAAAGAACAGCCAGTGTTCTTAACTTCTGAGTTATTATTTTACTATTATTATCCTTGTAGGCTATGCTTGTTGATCTTGGGATGATTGTTCTTCTTGTGAGAGATTCCTAGGAGTGGGATTTCATAGACAAAAGCTATCCATTCTTTATTTTTCAGACACTGTTTATTATTGGCAACCTCTTCTTTCCTTCTGCTTTTTCCTCAGTGTTATTATCCATTCTTGTAAAATGGCATCTCCTTACCATCCCATTTTTGGGCAAGACCTCCTTGTATCTGAGTTTGCCATATCTGTATGGGTGCTGCAAACATTTCTTGTATGTGAATGCTGCTCCACAGGTTGCCTTCTGTATTCAGGCCAGCCGCCTTGCCTCCTCCTTTCTAGGGCAGGAAGTTTCACTGAGAGGTAAAGCATCAGGTACAGTCATATGCCATAACATACTGTTTTGAAAGTTAAAATTATGTGCATTTGACTGCCATGTTTTAGTTAGCTTTGTGTTACTACAACAAAACACCCGAGGCAATTGTGTTAAAAATGAGGAAAGGCTTGTTTTGGCCCACTGTCTTGAAGATTTCAGTCTATGGTTAGTTAATTTTATTGCATTTGGGCCTGTGGTGAGGTGGCACATTACAGTGGGAGTGTGTGCTGGTCTGGATTGAAAAAAAGAAAAGGAGGTGTCAGTGTCTTCCTGTCTGCTTTAGGAGCATGGTTGTTGATGGAAAGGCCTCCCACTAGGGTCCCCCTCTACTGCCATGGGCTGCGGCCAAGCTTTTTAACACAAGAATCTTTGCCAGATGCTTATCCAAATCACAGCATCTCCATGCACACCGTTACCCAGACTCATGGGTGGATTGGCTGCAATGATCATTGCTTATTGCAGTGACTTGAAGGGCCAAGGAGGCTGGAGGAATTTTTATTTTGTTTTTGTTTGCTTGGAAATAAATCTAAGTGAAATGTTGGTACAGTTGAAGAAAGGGCAGTCATCGGTTCCTTATGTACTTGTATGTACATAATAAGGGGCCGGCTTATTGGGGTATCTGTTCCTGCCCGGTACCCCACAACCGGCAAGTCCCAGAGAAAATCAATCACACAGAGATCTCTATAAGTTATGAAACTGATTGGCCCATTAGGCCAGGCTACTTATTAGTTCTTATAACTTATGTTACCCCATTATCCTTATCTATGTTAGTCACACGGCTCAGTACCTTTTTCAGCTGGGCAGGTTACATGCTGTCTCTTCGGTGGTCTGCACAGGAATGGTGGAGGGAGCTTCCTCCTCTCTAGCCTTCTCCTATTCTCATTGCCCCACCTCTACTTCCTGTCTGGTTGACCCGCCTATACTTCCTGCCTGGCCAATCAGCGTTTTATTAAAATACATGATTGACAGAATATAGACAATTCTTCCACAGCACTTGTACCATCACATGGCATGCCGCCATTGGCTCTAGGTTTCCCACCAGTTTGCCAGCAGGTGAGCTGTGAGCTTCTTCATTTATCTGGCTTTGCTTCATCGTAAGTAAATCTCAAGGTGGCTGCAGCTGATCTGGCTGTGAGGTGTCAGCTCATGAGCAAGAAGAGTTAAAGGGAGTGAGGTCCTGGCAGGCAGGCCAAAACCCCGTGCTTCTTTGCAGTGCTAGCTTGGGTCCATCACTAAGTTCTAGAAAAGACCCAGTGTTGTCGGGAATAAGGCACAACTGTGGATTTTTTTAATAGACTTCTGAGCCTTTGTTCAGCCTAAGAAGTGTTTTCATTGAAATTATTTCTGACCTGTTTAGTGGCTTTCCACCCCCACTCCCTCCCCTGGCCTGGAGTCTTTTAATCCCTTCAATGAACTATAACCATGAAAAGGTGACCAACCACCGGGATAGGCCATTTAGGGCCAGGATGGTGAGATTTAAATGCAACTGTGCAAGTGACAGAATGATTCATTACCTTGTCGGTCTTTGGAAAAGATCAGAGTTTCTCCAAGTGTGCTCCATGGGCTGATATGAATCATACAGACGTCCTAGGCACACAGAGTTCTCAGGGTTCCAGGCCAAGTTGGCTTAGAAGATGCTGCATATTAATACCCCCTCTCGGAGCTGTACAATGTACATTAGCATATTAAAAGTTCCGAGCGGTAAGGCAGTAAAGAGTCCAGTTTCAGTTCTTCCCACTGATTAAGCAAGTTTATTAGTCCCCGGAACAAAGTTCTTTTAAGCCGAATAGGTTTCCCTTAACACCAATTTTGGAAAGGACTCAGGACACTTAGTGGAATTTTCCCTCTTCTTTGGTCATGGAGTCCCAGCAGCCCATTAGACTGTGCGTCAGTACTGAACCCAGCGTCTACCCTTTTAAAGAAATGCAATCAAAACCCAATTCCCGTAGGTTTGCTTATTTGTTTAAAATGTCATTGGTGTGTTTAGATGTATTGCATACAAGAAATGGTGTGCCTTTCAACTCCCGCAAGCCATTTGTCAATTTCTTGAAAATGACCTTCTGATGCATTCATTAATGGATTTAATCAAACAATAGGTAGAAGGCCACCCCTGGGTCTGTCGTTCTGTGCTAAGTGCAAAAATGCTGGAGTTATTTCCGTCTGTGGCGGATAGAAAAGAACTGAGAGAATATGAGAAGGCCATACATAGTGTATGACTCTGACCACTCTTTGGGCACAGCTGGCCTGTGTTGTCTCAGTGTTAGGTGGCTAAGGCAGGGGGAGTTCCATCCTAGGCTCTAGAGGGTGTGGCACAACCAGGAAGTAGAACATTATTTCATGACGACTTTTAGTGTTATGCTAGGGACGCCAGCCCAGGCCAAATCCACCCGTGGCAGTCCACAGTGGCGGCAGCACTGTGACATGGCTCCTCAAAACCCAGCTGTTTAAGCCCCGCCACGTGCTGTGGCAGGCGGCCTTTGTCAATGCCATCTAGGCTGCTCCTTGGCTCCGCTTCAGGCTGAAGAGGCTCCGCTTTCACTGCAGTTGGAGGTTGGTAGGGGGCATGTCTGCACTATATGTCTCTTCTTGGATCAGTGGACCAGCTAGGCATTTTGTGGTCACAGCAGGAGCAAAGATGGTGGGTCCAATGACACAAGGACTCTTAGGCCTCTACTGACATTGTCATTTGCTAAAGTGTATCAGAGGCTCAGGCAGATAAACAGCCTGGGCACAAGTTACACAGCAAAGGTCTGGGTGTCCTCCCACTCCTGACTCGGGAGCCAGTGACACAGCTGGCTACTTTGTGTGAAGGGCCCTGTCTAGGAGCCACAGAATGGTAACATGGCCTCCCTTCCAGCAGGATGTTTGGTAACTCAGGACCAGCTCTGGCTCTAGTGGCGCCTGAGAGTGGGCAGCTGATTTTGTCTTTTTGTTTGGGGTCCTTAGTTTTTTGTATGGCTGAGCCATTTCTCCTGCTAGGCAGTTCATTTTTAGTAAATGCATAGCAGCCCAGGGATGGGATTAATTTCATTGTCAGTGTGGTGGAGATGTCCAGCTAGCTGGTGGGAACTGGTTTTCTGTAGTCTAGGGAGCATCTAGATGGAATCAGCATTTGAATTGGCAGACTGGCTAAAGAGGATCCTCCTTGTCCAAGCCGTTAAAGGTCCTCAGAACAGAAGCTCAGAGGAAAGGAGCAATCTCTTGCTCTTCCTGGGCAGAGCATCTGTCTTCTCTGATGGCTGGACATGACAGCCCCAGTCTTCAGAACTGATGGGGAATTACATAATCCAGTCACCTGGTTCTACAGGCCTTTGGTCCAGGACAGAACCGCGCCATTAGTTGCCTGTATCTCCAGCTGCAGATGACGGACTGGGGTTTCTTGATCACCGCCGCAAGGGGGGCCAGCTGCCATCATTATCCATCACTCATTCCTCTGTCTCTCTAGCTCTCTGGGTCTTGCCTCCACCTCTGACTCTGTCTGTCTCTATTTGTGTTTCTGGCTCTGTCCTTGTCTTTGCTTCTATTCCTGTCTTTATCTCTCTCTGTACCGCTGGCCCTATCTTTATATCTATCCTGTATTTCTGTCTGTCCCTACTTCTGTCTTATTTCTCCTTTGACTCTATTCCTGTCCCTGACTCTATCACTTCTCTCTCTATCCACATGTCTATGTCTCTTTTATCAGTGAACCCTGGCTATAACAGCATGGTTAAAAGTCTGGAAGATTCTAGATTTGAATGAAACTGTCCCCATAGCCTCAACATTTGAACATTTTTCCCCAGTTGGTAGCACAGTTTGGGGAGGTCTAGGAGGTTCAGCCTTGCTGGAGAAAGTATGCTACTGGTGGTAGACTTTGGGAATAAAACGTCTCGCCTGCTTGCAGTTTGCTCTCTACTTCATGCTTGTGTTGAGAATGTGAGCTCTCAGCGTCCTGTCCTGCCACCATGTCTGCCACTTGCTGCCATGCTTTCCTGCCATGATGGCCCTTATCCCGATAGAACCATAAGCCCAAATAAACTTTTCTGAAAGTTACTTTCATCATAGTGCTTTATTACAGCAACAGAAAAGGAACATACAGAGGAGCGATCCCAGCCTTGTGTCATACATCCTCCACCTCTGAAGCTCCATCTCTGTCAGCTACTGCTGACAAGAGGCACAATGCCTCTGTGTGTACCAGAAGACTGTGTCCTGACAACCCCCATCATCTTGAACTCCTCCTGATGGAGTTCATTAGAAAATGAACACAACCAGTCAAGAGGTAACTGGATACTTCAGGAAAGGATTAAATATTGAAAACATTTGATAACAAACCTGAGGCAAAAACAAAAGGAAAAAAAGAGAAAAGAGTGGAGAGAAGGTTTCTTATCAAATGACCATCTCTCACTCTGAGCCTGGCTCTGTTCTGTGCTAGGTCAGTGGAGAGTCATAAATACAAGGCAAACAGAGACTCACAAAGGTCTGTGTGCCAGGTTGCCCATATGACTGTGGGAAGCCCTTGTGCCTCCAGGTGAACAAGCCCAGACTTGCCTGCTGCTGATCCCAGACATATGGCCTTGGCCTCAACCCACTTCAGTGAGGCCTCTCCAGACCAACCATACCACTGATTCCATAACTATTGATGTGGTCATCTGACCTACACCAGAGGAGCTGCTCAGCTGGCCCACGACCCATGAGACACAATAACTGCTCACCCTGTTCATACACTGAAGCCCGGGGTTCTTTGTGAACAGAGGGAGGTAAGTGCTTCACCATCCTGCATTTGCAGGTAGGGATAGTGCTGTGTGTTCTGGCAATGTAAATGAGCAGAATAAACTTCGGAATTATGTAGTCTTTAATGCCTGCAATATTTTTATCTGCAGTTAAGAATGCTTATGAGTAAAAAATATAAGCATTAAGCAAGGGCAGTGTTGACAAATCAAAGAGGGTAGGGAAAGAGGAGAAGGGATCAGAGCAAGAGACAGGTAATTCTATTGTTTAGGCTCTGTGAAGCCAGTAGGAACTGGCAAGAGAAAGAAGTTAGCAGTGTGAAGTAGCTGGGTTAATTTAAAGCTATCTCAGAAAAAAAATGTTGGTCTTCCTGGTAGGAGAACTGCAACAGAAAGTAAGGGAAATAAGTAATAAGATCATGGTTGTTCTAATGATTGCTACATAAAAATGTGCCAGTTAATCCAGGATGTCCTCTGTGAGACACATTCTAATATCAAAGATGCTAAAAGTGAAAAAGTTCAAGAAGTTTTACAGTGCTGTATCTAGAAAAAGAAAAAAAAATATAAGATCAATATCAAATGTAACACACCAATAAAAATAAATATAAATCACTCATTAGAAGAAAAAAATTTCAAAGGAGTCACAAAGTAAAACAGAAGAATGGTTGAAGATATTCAACCAAAATATGCTTATAAATGTGTGCATGCAGGTATGTTGTGTGTATGCTTATGTGTATATATATATGTGCCTGTGTGTCTCTATGTGCAGGTCTGTGTCTGCTTGTTTGCCATGTGTCTGTGTGCCTGTGCATGCATGTGAGCGTGTGTGTGCATGCATCTCTGTGTGAGCATATATGCCTACATGCATGCATGTGTGTATCTGCATATGTATGCATGGTTGCCTGTGCTTTTGTGTGCATGTACACACATGTGTGCCTGTATGTGCATATCTATATATGAATGTGCATATAATCATGCCTGTGCTGGTATGTGCATCCATGTCTGGTGAGCATGTGAGTTTATGTGTGCTTGTGTGTGTACATATGTGTATGCACCTGAATGTGTGTGAGCATCTGTGTATGTATGTGTATGAGCATGGCATCATGACCTTAATATCAGGCAAAGTAAAATTCAGATAAAAAATTATGAAACAGAACAAACTCCATCACCTTACATTAATAAAGAATAAATTCATGACAATATACCTCCTGTAAATATCTATGTATCCATAAATACAGTAATTATAGCTCTATCAAAGAGCTGTAAGGAGAGAGAGACAAGAAACACTGAGTAGACCTTAGTTCACCTATTTCAACCTAAAGCAGATGAATTTGACAGAGTTATGGTATTAAATCCACTAAATAGTTGTGTCAACTCCATTAAGTAGTCTTCATTCTGTAGCCATTATAAATAATTCTAAGGAGAGCACATAAAACTTGTGTTGAAAAAATGGATCACATGATGTGACTACATGTCTGATACCACACAAAGTGTGTGTGTGGTGGTTAGGATGAGAGATGCTCCTCATATACTCATGTATTTGGACACCTGTTCCCCAGTTGGTGGTGCTTTGGAGGAGGTTATGGGGAAGAGCAGCCATGCTAGAGGAAATCTGTCACTCGGGGCAGGCTTTGAGAGGTAATAGCTTTGCCTCACTTCCAGTTCACTCTGCTTCATGTTGGTGGATGAAGATGTGATCTCTCAGCTTCCTGCCTCCACTTCCCTTCCACCATGACTCTTCTGCCTTGATGGACTCTCTCTCTGGAAGCATAAGCCAGAAATGTTGTCTTGATCCTGGTATATTATGACAGAAAAAAAAAGGCAACTGATAGGTCTGTGTAGAGCATCTAAGCATGAAGTGTAAGTGTAATGGATTAAGTAAAATTGCTGTGGATCTCCAAGTGGCTGCAGTGGGCAGTGGGCCATGAGACCATGCCATAGGTCTCCAAAGTGACGGCAGGCAGCAGGTCCCAAGAGCAGCCAGTCCCAAGTAGGGAAGGCACAGTTCCCCGGGTGGCTGCAGCAGGCCACAATTCCCAGGCAGGGAGCCACATGGTGGGTGAGAAACCTCGATGGGGCAGCCAGTCCCATGAGGAGAGACAGATGGATAGGCATGCCATGAGCCTACGCTGCAGGTCTCTGAAGGCGGCTGGTCCCGGGCAGGGAGCCACACAGCGGGCCAGAGACAGAGACATGGATAGGCATGCCATACAGAGTGAGGTTGGATATTTATTTAGTGGGTTATGGAAGGGAAGGGGAGAGAGGGTAAGGGGAGAAGGGAGAAGAGCAGAGAGAAACAGAGAGGAGGGGAGGGGAGAAATGGGGAGAATGGAGTGGGGCAGAAGCTGCCTCTTTGGGGGAGAGATGGAAAAGAGAAGGGACTCAGGCTGGAAGCTGAAGATCAGCTTGCCTCAGTGGATAGGGGAGGGAGTGGGTGTGGCTTGTGTCTTAAAGGGACAGAGCAGACCAGGCATGTGTGAAATGTTTCACCATGTGATTACTCAGTGTCGCTCTCCATTACTGGAGCAAAATATCTGAAGTGATCATCTTAAAAGAAGACAAAGTCTGTTTTACTCACCATTGTAGGAGTTCCACGTTTACTTGGCCCTGTGACTGCGGGCCTGTTATGGCACAGTCCATCATGTTAGAAGCACGCGGGAGAGATCCATTCAGCTTGTGGTTGTTGTGAGGCAGGAGGACAGGTGGGAGGAGTCTCAGCATCTCCTCCTAGGGCACAACCCCCCATGAGCTAAATACATCCGGCTGAGCTCCACCTCTTCAAGATTCTTCCACCTTCCAGTAGCACCCCACAGTGTCAGCCAAACCTCCAGGTCGCAAACCTTCAGGGGAACAGTAGATCTAAAGTGTAGCTCAGTGCCTGTAGCTTGTATTTGGAAAGGTTAGCTGAGTGGTGGGAGTTTAGCAGCCCCTGGAGCGTGTCTATGTGGACTTTCTTATGCTTTCAACATGGGCCTTATCTTGGGAGAGCTAGTTCTTACTGTTCTCACATTGAAATCTTTAGTGCCAAAATGAAAGTGTAGAAGCAAACTCATCCAATCCTCAGAGAATTACATCCTTCTAGAGGGGAAAACAGGAGGACAAGGTAACCGAATCCTGGGAAATCATTGGTTTCAAATAAACCCCAGATGAAAGCTGGGGTTGTCTAAAGGACACACCTGTGGCCATCCAAGTGCACAGGGTCTCACTTTAGTTTAGAAATCTATTGCTTTCCAGGAAGAACAATGTTAATTTCTTCTACCTCCACAATCTAAATATTCATTAGGTTTAGGTCCGTGTGCAGTTTAGGATGCTGTACTTCAGGGAATAGAATTTATATCTAGACTTATCTACCAGAAGCCTGTAAGATCTTGTTCATGCATGGTCTGAGTGGTGAGTTCTGCACCGCCACATTGGAACAGTTGCTGACTCCTTTTCTCTGTTCTTCCTCCAAGCCACTGGTCCCTTTTTCACAGTTGCAGCTGTTTTGCTGACCTTATTTTCTCAGTGGGAATGTGCTCTGTCAGCTGTGGAAAACAAAACCAAAAATGCAAAATTTAACAGTTGCATACATCTATTTAAGAATAACAATGCACACAGGGCTTCTTATATTAAAAATCTTCCATCCTCATGTTTCAAAGCCAAAGTGCACCACATTTCCAAAATACTTGATAAAGCTTGGGGAAACATTAGCAGGCATGTGTGAACTCAGCGAGCAGATGGTCCCCAATCCAGATGTGGGGAGAGGCAATAGTGTTTTCCAAGTTAATCAGATTTTCTCAAACAGTAAACATGGTGACTGGAGGCTCTGAGTCAACAAAAGGAGCCAGAGGAACGTCTGATTGTGACCTAGGAATACAAAAAGATCATTGTAGAGAAAGTTTTCAAGGTTGAAAACTTGAGTCAAGTTCATTTATTTAAAAATGTATTGTATGCCTGTATTGTCCAGCATTGTGTATGATGGGTGGTAAATGTTGCTCATTGTGTTAAACCATCAGTCCAAATTTGATCAGCCACAGCAAGTACCTAGAGTGTCCCTGGGAACTTTTCCTGCCTTCCTGCCTGCCTGGAGTATGACTTTTTATTTTTAAACTCTGCTGGAGATTGAGAGGGCTATATGATTTATTGCTCCTTTGAACACAGTTATGAGAAACCTGTCTGCTGAGAATTGTCATTGCTTCACCTTCATTAAGGAATGTTACCAATGCAGCTCATGTTGGCAGCTATTCAGGGGTCTCTAATTCCTTCTGCATCTGATCTCTAATAGGGTGTATATTTAGAAACACTTTTTATTATATCATAATCTTTGTATTTTGAGATTCCTTTGAGTTCTTCGGATTTTTTGTTTGTTTCTTGATCCGATGACTGTTTTGCACCCCTCATGTCTGAGGTTCAAAATCAATAGAAGAGGAAGATGAAAAGAATGTGACCTCAGATGAGACTCACACACTGGCGGATGGGGATAAGGGCAGAGTAGGAGCCTAGGTTGCAGGGCTGATTGTTTTTAGAGTAGCTCAAGGGAGAAAGGAAGTAAGTTACTATTTTATTTTATTTGTATTGTTTATAATTATGTGTCGGTGCATGTATCTGCATGTGAGTGTGTACACATGAGTGTAGGTGCTTGTGGAAGCCAGAGGTTTCAATTCCCTTGGATCTGAAGTTACAGAGAGTGATGAGTCATCTAATCAGGGCGCTGGGAATCAAGCTCAGATCCTCTGCGAGAGTGGTAAACGTGCTCAACTGCAGAGGCGTCTCTCCAGCCCTAGAAATTTAATTCTTAAGTTATATAGATAGACTTGAAATCTCCTATTGCTTGTGTGTGCGTTCACACATAACAGACTTTTAACCAGTCACTGTGAGCAGCTGCTGGTAGTAGATTTAACCTCCAAAAGAAGTAACTAATTAGTGGATGGGACATATGAGGCAGTGGGCTTCAGACACTGGGTAGCCAGTAGCTGAAGACCTTGTTCTCTGAACCCAGGCAACACTCATTTAGCCTCTCTATCAATCTTGCTTTCTGCTTTGAGGCTATCTCTAAACCGTCATATAATAAGCTTTATTCAATGAGCAGTAGTCTACTGGACAGAGGAAACAAATCAGCCTGTGACTGCTAAGACAGGGAAGTTTATGTGTCAGTGCATAGGAAGGACTGCAGGGAATAATCCCTTGATGCTGGGTGAGAGTTTCCTTCCTGTCCTCAGCCAGGCCCTACACTGAGCATGCTCAGGACCACACGACAAGGCTCCTAGGAAACAGAGTTGATCAGAGATTTCCGAAGTCACTCAGTCCAGTGTCAGAAACCTGGGTGGTTATGTATAACTTGCAATTAAAGACCCAGAAAGGTCACTTGTTAAGTAGGAGTAGGAATCATGCCATAGATTAAGGTTGTACCCAGTGATGAGAAGCGCTGAAGAAGACCTGTATGGAACCAGACCTCAGTATATTTGAACAGATGCAGCAAGCTTGCTGAACAGAGCTCAGCACTCTCCAGAGGAAGATAACAGATGGCAGAATCTGTTAAGGTGCTGGAGTTCACAAAAGGCTAACATACATCACAAAGTGGTTTCTACATGTGAAGGAGAAAGTCATGCTTATCATCAAAGAAGGAAAATAGGTTTGTTTGGTTGGTTGGTTTTGTTTTGTAAGGCAGACTCAGAAAAGAGCTAGACATTGTGAACAGCACTTGGAGCTTTACAATGGGCCTCGGGAGGTAACTCAGTCAGTAAAGTACTTGCCAGGCCAACAGGAAGACCTCCTGAGTCCATTTAACAATGCAAGGTGTGGAGGTGTATGCCTATAATCCCAGCACTGGGGAGGCAGAAAGATAGGAGGGTTCCTGCAGCTTGCTGGCCAGTCAGTCTATCCAAATTGGTGAGCTTCAAGTTCAGTAGAGTCATTGTCCAACAAAGTAGGTGGAGAGCAATTGAGGAAGACACCACATACATGTACACATACAAGCACTCCATGTTGGCCTCTGCACACCAATACATGTACACACACAAGCAAATAAACATGTATGAGTGTTTTGCCTGCATGTATGTATGTGTGCCATATGTGTGTCTGGTGCCACAGCATCCAGAAGAATGTGTCAGATCCCTTGGAATTAAAGTTATGAATGGTTATGAGCTGCCATGTGGGTGCTGGGAACTGAACTCTGGTCAGATCATCAGCAAGTGCTATCAACCACTGAGCCACCACTCAGCTCCCAAGAGGAAATTTGGGGGGGGGGTAGTTCAATGCAGGGTTTCTCTGTGAAACAGTCCTGGCTGTCCTGGAACTGACTATGAAGACCACACTGGCCTCTAACTCACAGAAATCCACCTGCCTCTGTCTCTAAAGTGCTGGGATTAAAGGTATGCACCACCACTGCCCGGCCCAAGAGGAAATCTTAAATGTAGGCAGAAGATACTACATCCAGGAAAGCCATAAAAAGTAATAAAAATATTAAAAGTAGTAACGTGGTCTGGGAGACCCATCAGCACTCAAGGGTGACCTGAGTTAAATCCTTGGAACCCACATCAAAAAGCCAAGTCTGGTCTTGTGCACTTTGATGGGAAGAAAGGAGTGAGACAGGAGAACACCAGAAGCTCCCAGGCCAGCAAGCACAGAGACCCCGCCTCCAATAAGATCGGAGAGAGTCACCTGACCTACACACACGTGGCATGCGTTCGCCTCCCCCAAAAACCAAAGGAGTAGCAGAGGCATCCTCAGAGAGTTAAAAGAATGATGTTGGAGTATCAGAAATAATATTCATCAGGAATAATGCTGTTTTAGGATGAAGGAATGACATCTTTAAAGGACTAAGTGAAAACAATTAGAAAATCTATCAAGATTTTTCAAGGAAACAGTCTTAATTAGTTTTTGCTAACCATTCAATGCACAAGAAATACTGAAGGAAAATCCTCAGGATAGCTGTGAATTAAATGGTTATGTTCCATAATATTTATTGTCTGAACCTGAGTCCCTGGAGTAATGGTATTTGCAGGGGGAGCTGTGGGAACCAAAGGTAAATTAGGTTGTAGGGCTGGAGTCTTCACTGTGTGATTAATCCTCTTATAAAAGATGAAGACACAGGAGAGCTCTTTTCACACCCCAAGGAAGGCTGCATGAGGATACAACCCAGGAATAAATGTCTTTACCAGGGGCCACACTAACCTTGGACTTCCTGCCTCTGGGACTGTGACACACCAATACTTATTTACACCACCATAGTTCGCTGTAGGGCCTGAACCAACCTAAGACACAGATGAGGAGAGAAGATCCCCCTTAGGATTCTCTATCTTCTGGAACAGCTGAGAATTCCTAGAAAGATTGGTTTTTAAAAATTACTTTGGAAAATGACTGACCAGTTAAAATAAGGAAGAATGGAGGGGTTTGTATATGTACAAGTAAAATACGTAATAAATGTCCTGGCCGGTTGTGAGTGATTCAACAGAAATGACAGAAGCCTGCTGCGAAGTTCTGACACCCCTGTGTCAGGCCATGTGGCAGTCATTTAAGGCAGACTAACAAGCTAAGGAGACATATGATCCTCAGAGAGACCACCAAGCACAAGATGAAGAGTTAATACTAAAAATGCATTGAGGAGATAAAAGGAAAGAATTGACAATGTTCCGTTCAGAAGGAGTCTGGAAAGCAAAAAGGATAAAATGATCAGAAGGGACAATGGAAAACATAGACTGATAAATTTAAACCCAACCAAACATCAGTTAAAAAGAAATGGTTGAATCCCGCTGGTGGAAAGATAAAAGTTGTTTGGACAGAAAAATGAGATCTAACTTAGTGATGGACAAACAGGTTTCCCTTAACTACGAGGCTGTGAGAAGGCTGAAGTAGAAGAACGGAGAAAGAAACTGTGGTCTTGACTTCTAATGAATCTTTCCTGTCTACTGCCTGGCTTTAGAGTATGCGGGTGACATATCTCTGGGTTTGTCAGTGAGGGGAACTTCCAGAGAGGTTTCACTGAGGAGGGCAGGCTCATCCTGAATGTGGATGACACCATCCCATGGGCAGGGGGCCAGAATGAGACGGGGAAAATGAGGAAGCCAGCTGAACACCAGCATTTGTCCTTCCCTTCATCCTGCCTGTGGTTCAGCTGCCTCAAGCTGCCCCTCCACGCCCTTCAGCTGTGATGGACTGGAGACCACAAACCCAAAACCGTGTGTGTGTGTGTGTGTGTGTGTGTGTGTGCGCGCGTGTGTGTGTGTGTGTGTAGCTGCCACTCCACGCCCTTCAGCTGTGATGGACTGGAGACCACAAACCCAAGACCGTGTGTGTGTGTGTGTGTGTGTGTAGCTGCCACTCCACGCCCTTCAGCTGTGATGGACTGTAGACCACAAACCCAAAACCGTGTGTGTGTGTGTGTGTGTGTGTGTGTGTGTAGCTGCCACTCCACGCCCTTCAGCTGTGATGGACTGGAGACCACAAACCCAAAACCGTGTGTGTGTTTGTGTATGTGTGTGTAGCTGCCACTCCACACCCTTCAGCTGTGATGGACTGGAGACCACAAACCCAAAACCGTGTGTGTGTGTGTGTGTGTGTGTGTGTGTGTGTAGCTGCCACTCCATGCCTTTCAGCCTTTCAGCTGTGATAGACTGGAGACCACAACCCCAAACCCGTGTGTGTATATGTAGAGAGAGAGAGAGAGGGAAAGTTAAGTGTATTATGTGCACTTCTGTCAAGCATTTTGTCTGAGCAACAAGAAAAGTAAAATAATGAGAAGACTGTTGTTCTGCTGTGTTAATACCTGTGCTACACTGAGGTAGTTGTTGTGGCTGAGTCTCTAAAGATAAAAATAAGGGAAGAGTAATTCTTCAGTTTTTGCTGTTCTGAATGTGTTAATCCACAATGCGTCAAAAGTATATGAAGCAAGAACATGTAGTGCTCAAAGAAGAAGCAGTCAAACCCACACCACATGATTCCCAGTCTCCGCACAGGGAGCAAACGGAAAGGAGCAAGGTGTTTGTGATTTAAAGCACAGTACCCGTTCGCCTGCATAGACACTGTAAGAACCTTATATCCAGCAAGTGGAGAATGTACATTCCTTCTAAATGGATACAATTATGTATAAATGGATCACATTTGAGGACATAAATAATTTTAATAAATATTGGCAATCTTAACATATGCTTCTTAGTCACCTGAAAACTAATCTGGAAATCACAAAAAAAGAAAGAAAGAAAAGAAAAAGGAATAAGACCCTTACCAATATTTGGTAATTAAAGAATACACTTCTGTATCATCTATGGGTTTAAGCAGAGATTATAAAAGATACCAGAATTTGTTTTCAACTGAGAGATAATGAAAATATGATATATCAGAAAATGTCAAGATGCAACTAAAACAGTTCTTGAATTTATAGATTTAAATACATACTTGAGAAAAGAAGAACCAGGGTTCCAATTAGAATTCAAGAAAAAGTGAGCAGAACTTCAGGAATGTTGAAAAATAGAATATAAAAAAGGCAAAAGTCAGTGACAAGAGAAAAGCAACTGGAAGAATAAAAGCAAGAGCTCTTTGGCAATATTAATAAAATTGACAACCCTGCTGAACTGAGAATAAAGACAGGAAGGAGAGGAGAGAGTGTATGTGTGAGAGGAGGAAGGAGCATGGAGGTTGAGGGACAGAAATGCAAATTACCAGTTACCAACAACTGGAAAAAGAGTGTCTACTGAGGACATCTCATGGACTTTCTGGATAAGAAAATACATTGAGAAAACTTAACTTTTTGAATTTGACATAATTTAAAAAATCTGAGTAGCTATCCTTATTAAAGAAATTAAACTTATTCAAATCTTCCCACAAAGAAAACTTCAGGCACAGATGGATTCACTGGTAAATTCTACCAATCTTTCAAAGAAAAGAAAGCTGCCAAGTTTACAGAAACTCATAGTTGGAAGAGGAAGACGCACTCCAAGTGCATTTTGTCAACCACTCTGCTCCTGTAACAAAACCCAATGAAAACTTTCAAAAAAGAAAACAACAAAATAAAAAGATGAAAACTAATCACCTACTAACAGCAAGAAGGAAGATGGTAAATGAGTTGTAACCTTCAACAAAACCATACCGGTGACTGGAGAGATGGCTCAGAAGTAAATAGTGCTTATTGCTCTTCCAGAGGACCCAGGTTTGGTTCTCAGCACCCATACAGAGGCTCACAACAATCTATAAGTCCAGTCCCAGGAAATCTGGAAAAGGATTTTACACCAAGACCATATGAATTTTATCCCAGAAATAAGAATTTTAAAATTGTCTTCTTTATGAATCAATCTACCCCTTTAACAAAATAAGGAAGAATCCAATTGATTATTTATATGGAGAAAGCATCTGATAAAATTCAACCTCTTGATAGCAGTCATTCCTTCAGCAAATACTAAGTTTCTGTCTACAGAGTGTCAAAGCTCAGTGCCCTATCCATGGAGCTCACACACACTAGGAGAGAGAGGCGAGATACAGCAAGACAGATAAATGCATAATGGTGCTTTGGTGAGTTAGAAGCATCGTAAGAAAAGTAAATGGAGTCCAGAGAGACCGGTCACTCACTTAGCCTGACTGCTCTTGCAGAGGACCCAGCTTCAATCCCTAGCACCCATATGATGGCTCCCAGGCCTCTGCAACTTCAGTTCCAGGGTATCTGGCCCCTCTTCTGGCCTTCAAGGGCATTGCCCATACACAGTGCATGTACATGTCCAGGACACACAGTGCAGGTAGACACTCATATACATAAAAATAAATTTAAAAGTTTAAAAACAAAGTAAATAAGGGGAACCTCAGGGAAGCTGGCAGAAGGACCTCTGTGATATATTACCACAGACCTGGTTGATGTGAGTGTCATACTTTGCCATTGCTGCCACAATAAATGACAACACATTCAGTGTCAGAGAAAGCACAAGTACATGGCCTTGCAAGGCTCAGAAGACTTTCATAACTGACAAGGACATTGGGATTTTAGAGGGGGCTGTTTACTGCACCTTGGGAGACTGGGAGACTGTAGTTCATTGAGATTATGAGGCTCAGGGTTCCATCTTTTACTGACTCTCAACTGTAGGCCATTCCCAGTTTGAAGGACTGCCATGTTTTTTGACTCTTAGCCACTACCACCACTACCTTCATCCCCAACAGCAGTGGACTGAGATTCCTCTTACTCTAAATCCTTCCCCAAGCTTCAGTCTTCACTTGGACTTGGCCAGAAAAAAGTCTGCTTTTCCTGCCCCTAAGGACACTGGACACTGGTCCACTTTGGTGATGCAGGATTCTCTCCCTTAACTTCATCATGATTATATGGTTCTTTAGCCATGTAAGGTAGAGTGTCCACAACCTTGGGGGCTAGGACATCTAATGTCTTTCCTCATTTTTGTGGAGTATTATTGTGTTGCTCACAGTACAACAGGTATCAGTCATGAAGGGAGCTATTAGCTGTCTACAGAACATTAAAGGTGAAGAGATACAAAAATGCAATGGTGGCTGGGAATGTTGGAGCCAGTAGTGAGTTGAAACTCTTTGGGAAGCGGATTACGCAGTATGCATAGCTGTATGCTTGAATATCTCTACTAGGGAAGAATTATTGGTCCAGTCAACAACATTGTATGTATCTGTTGAGTATGATGGTGCACTTGGAGCCAAGCATGGATGATATGAACATTAAAGTGGGCGACACCATTGCATTTCCATGAGATTAGATTAAAGCAGCTTGTGTCTTATATTGCTGAGGTCATACAGATGGTGGGGAAGTGTTTACAGGCTCAACTGTGTCCTCTTGACAAAGACAGGGTCTCGACAGATGTGATTAATTAATGTGAGGTTCTTTAGAGGAGATCACTAATGTGATGGTTGGGTGCCCTTATAAGAAGGGGGAGAAGACAGACAAACATAGAGAGAAACTGATGTGGAGACTCAGGGAGAAGATGCTTATCCACAATTCAAAGAGGAAGACTGGAAGAATCTTCCTCACACTTTCAGGAAGAGCCAGCCTGCTGATTGTCAACTTGATATGGAACTGCTGTCCTTCAGCACTGCAAGATGGCAGAGGTCTGTTGGTAAGTTCCCAGTCTGTGGTACTTTGTTATAGCAGTTGAACAAACTCATATAAGCCTCATAGAAGGGCCCACAGAGAGTAGGAATAGCCTGGACTCTGGCTATTTTCAGGTTTATAATACCTAATTTGGTGTCATTGACATCATAAATGTCTTGTTATACTGTACTGTAAAGGTAATACAGCAGTGGCAAAACCCCTATATATCTTCAGTGCAAAGCAATTTTAAAATATTTTAATATTTGATTTTGTTTAAGTGTGTGTCTTAAACATGTGAGTACAGTGCCTGAGGAGGCCAGAAGAGAGAGTAAGATCTCCCTGGAGCTTGAGTTACATGCAATTCCAAGTCCCATAAGGTAGGTGATGGGAACAAACTCGGGTCCTTTGCAAGGGCGGTATATTCTCTTAATTGCTTAAGTGTCTCCAGCCCTACACATGTGTGGTGCTTTTAGTGAGAATGGCCTCCATTGACTCATGTACTTGAATGTTTAGCCGCCAGAAAGTGGAACTGTTTGAAAGGATTAGAAATAATAAAAGGTCTGACCTTGTTGGATGTGTGTCACTAGGAAGGCCATGCTGGGCCCAGCCAGTCTCTGCTTTTAGATCAGGATGTGTAGCACTCAGTTACTTCTCCAGCACCATGTCTGCATGCCACTGTGATGATAATGGGCTAAACCTCTGAAACTGTAAGCCAACCCCCAGTTACATGCTTTCTTTTATAAGAGTTGTCATGGTCGTGGTGTCTCTTCACAGCAATAGTACAGTGACTATGACAATGTACAAATAAAAAGGTTTTGGATCCACAGTCGCTTGAACCTGTAGACTAGGAATTGGCAAATGTGGATGACTGACTGCATAAGGATGTGGATCACACTCAAGAGATGACCAGAAGAGAGTGCAGAAGGCTCTTGATGATACCTTAAGGCTATTCTAGCAGCCCGCACTGCCTCTGGTGGTGGAGAGCAATGTTCTCTCCTGTAAATTGTAGTTGCCAGACTCTGTGTTTATAGCTGAACACATTCCTAACTGATTTAGCCTCAATCCTTATTTTACCAAATACTCTACACTGTAGCACTGTAGTCATTAGTGATGTGCATATGTTTCCCTCATCTCTTTCCATGGCTCGATGGCTCATTTATTTCTAGTGCTGCATAATATTCCATCCAATGGCTATTCCAGTTTATTTTGTGACCCACATATTCAAGGGCATCTTAGTTGCTTACAAGTTTGGGTGATTACAAACAAAGACTATAAATATTTATAGGTTAATATTAATATTTATAAATATTATAGGTTTGTGTGAGTGTGTGTATCTGAGTTTTCAATTAATTGTGTCAGCACCAAGAACTGTGGCTGCTTGGTTGCATTGTAGAAGTGTGTTGAGTTCTGTGGCCGCGTCATCGGTGATAATTGACCCCGTTGTACTATTCCTGATCAACATTTGGTGATGTCAGTACCCTGTTATGAATATTGGCTAGTTCAGTTGCTTTAGCTTGTGGTGCTCTAAGAATACATATGCTTTTGTTTGTTCCTTATGGTTGTTTGAATAAGTTTGTCCCTGCCCCCACCAAGGCACATATATTTGAATGCTTAGGGAGTGGCACTGTTTGAAAGGATTAAGAGATGTGACCATGTTGGGTAGGTGTGGCTTGTTGGAAGAAGTATGTCACTGAGGGTGGGCTTTGAAGTTTCGAAATCCATACCAGGCCTAGTGTCTCTCTCTCTCTCTCTCTCTCTTCCTGCTGCCTGTAGATTCAGACATAGAATTCTCAGCTACCTTTCCAGTACCACATCCGTCTGCCTTCTTCTGTCATGCTTCCTGTCATGACAGTAATGGACTAAACTTCTGAAACTGCAAGCCAGCCCCAATTAGATGTTTTCTTTCATAAGAGTTGCCGTGGACATGGTTTCTCTTCACAACAATAGAACACTAAAACACTCCCCTTACATCATTTTCAGCTAAATCTATTCTTTACCCTTTGCAATGGCTCATTTCAGTGATATTACAGTGGATTAAGGAACACTTGAGCAATAGTGAGGCACACCTTTGGGTATGGCTAAGAGGGTGTTTCCTGAGAGGATTAACAGAAGAGGGAAGAACTGCTCTGAACGTGCATGGGGTCATCCCATGGGCTGGGCTCTTGGAATGAATAAAATGGGCCAAGGAAGCAGTGAGCTGAACACTGGTATCTCCCTCTCTCTGCTTTCAGACGCTGGAGTATGAACAAAGAGCCTCCCACTCCCGTTGCTGTGGCCCCTTTCCCACAAATCCCTTTTGTTTTCTATTTAATTACAGCAACAAGAAAAGTAACATGAGCATTTTAAAATTCTTTTCTAATTATTGAACTGTAAGAAGTTTTGTAGGTTTTAGGTAACAATCATTTGTCAGATATGTCTTTTGTAACATTTTTTACATATTTACAACATTTTGTAACATATTTTAGCCCCAAATATATGGCTTCTCTTTTTCTTTTTAGAGATTTACTTATATGTATGTGTATGTGTATGTATTGTTGCAAAAGGAGCGGCGGGCTGGGTTCCCACAGCAATCCCGGCTCCCTGGCTGGTTTACACCCAAAATAATTACATGGAAACTGTATTCTTTTTTAACACTGCCTGGCCCATTATATCTAGCCTCTTCTTGGCTAACTCTCACATCTTAATTAACCTATTTCTAATAATCTGTATATCACCATGGGGCCTTGGCTTACTGGGAAAATTCTAACCTACGTCCGTCTTGGAGAGGAGAGTCATGGCGTTTGCCTGCCTCTGCTTTCTTTCTCCCACAATTCTGTTCTGTCTACTCCACCCACCTATGTTCTGACCTATCAGGCCAAGCAGTTTCTTTATTAATTAACCAATGAAAGCAACACATAGAAAGAAGACCCACCTACATCAATGTATGTCACATGTGTGTGGATACCCACAGTGCTTTGGGTCCTCAGAAGCTGGAATTACAGGCAGCTGTGAGCTGCCCAATGTGGATACTGGGAACCAAACTCTTCTGCTGTCTTGTCCTTCATTTTATGTAGAGTTAAAAATAAAAGATGTTCACTTTCATAAAACCTAGATTACCTTTGCTTTCTTTTGTGGAGCATCTGATGTTGTATTTAAAAAGTCACCGCTGAACTCAAAGTCATTTACATTTTCTCCTGTGTAACTTTCTAAGAATTTCAGTTGAATTTTACAGGTAGTTTTGTTTTGTTTTGATCCTGTTTTGGGTTAATTTTTGTGAAGTGTGTTAATTTATCTAGATGTCAGTTGTTCATCTATTCCGTTGCTTTGTCTCTTTGTTAAAGATCAGTCGGCCACACTTAGGTGATTCTGAGAGGCTACTCCTGGGCTCTCTCTCCGGTCTCACTAACCTGTGGTACCTCCTCTGTTTCCAGCACTGCATTGTCTTGACTGCTGTGTCTTTCTAGTGGGTCTTGGAGTCAGGAAGCGTCACTTTTTTCTTATTCTCTGTCCATATCAGTTGCCTACTTGGTGTCTTTTGCTCCTGAATGTGAACTTTAGACTCAGTTTGCAAATATCTACTAGATGACTTGCTGTGTGAGAGCCAAAGTTGAATTTTAAGTTTTAATTGCTATGCCTAAGAGATCCATGAAACAAAAATGCCTCTGATCTGTAAGCCCCTTGCCCAGGGACAGATAGTTGCTGAAATGCTGGAGGCTGTTGTTCATGGGCGACAACAAGCCACGCATTTTCACTCCCCTAGACAAGTCTGTTGATCCATCTATGGGTCATATATGGGTGGGCGGTACACAGGCAGGAAACACATCAGTGTGTATGCTTCCCCTGATTGGACCTGATGGGAAATGCAATGACATGTGAGTTTTCCTTCTTAAGCCCTTGCAAACTTGATTGAGGGCCATTTTTTCTGGTAAACCAGAGATGGACCTGGCTAGATTCCATTCACCTGGCCAGTGTTTAATTAAAACTTGCTTCAAATTTGACTGTAAAGTGTGGCAGTGGTCTTATTCTCAGCTTGAAGGATTAACAACTGGAGTTTTGATTGTGGCTGCATTGAATTTATTGTCAGGATCTTGACAACACCGAGTCTCCCTTTTCCATCATTGAACTTGGACTATATCACCATTTCTTTAGATCTTTAATGTCTTTCATCAGCTTTTTATAGTTTTCTCACATAGATCTCTCAGATTTTCTTAGATTTTTTTGCCTTATATTTCACTTGGACTTGCTACTAATAATATTGTGTGTGTGTTTTATTTTTTTAAAGCAATCTTATTTTACATACCAATACCAGTTCTCTTTCCCTCCCATCCTCCTATCAACAAAGTCTGTCCGTCAGTAGAGGTAGGACCAAGGTATATAGGCTGAGCAAGTTATCTTTTCATAGGGATTGGGCTCCAAATAGCCAGTTCTTGCACTAGGGATAAACACTGCTTCCACTGCTAGTGACTCCACAAGCTGCTCAAGCCACACAACTGTCACCCACATTTAGAATGGCTAGTTCAGTCCTCTGCAGGTTCTCCAGCTGTCAGTCTGGATCAGTGATCTCCCACTTGCTCGGGTCAGCTGTTTCTGTGGGTTCCCTATCATGATCTGGGCCCCTTTGCTCATACTATTGCTCCTTCCGCTCTATGGCTGGACTCCAGGAGTTCGGCCCATAATACTGTGTTTTTAGTTTCGCGTCTCAGGAGTTTGCTGTAAGCGGATAGGAAGGCAGTTGGCTCAGGAATGTGTGACTTTGCTGGAAGCACTTTTCAGTTCTCAGTTTCTTTTCCTGTTACCACGATAAAATACTCTGACACAAGGAACTTGAGGAAGAAAGGGCTTGTTCTGGTTCACAGTTCGTCTACCACTGTGGTGAAATCAAGGCAACAGGGGCTCGAGGCAGCTGCGCATTGCATTCATTGGGAAGCAGAGAGAAGTGAATGCATGCACACTAGTGCTCAACTCCTGTTGCTTTTCCTCTGTCACAGTACAGGATCCCCTGCCTGAGGAATGTCCTGCCCACATTAGGGCCTTCCCATTTCAATGAGCGTAATCAAGACAAGTCTATACAGCCATTGCCAGAACCTAGACAACCCTCCGAGGCCCTTCGCCCCAGGTGATGCGAGATTCTGTCACATTGACAAGAAACGCTGACAACACAAGCTCCCAGGAGTTTTCCTGTCAATACTTTGAGATATCCTACATGGATAATTACCGAAATTAGAGCTTTACATATTCCTTCTCAATCTGTATACATTTTACTTGCCTTTCCTGTCTTATATTAAGTGAAAGTCTAGTTCACGACTAAAGAGAATGGTATGAGAAGAAACACCTGGGAATGGAAGTGTCTAGTTTCCTATCATTGTGTATGATGTCAGAGCTATGGTTTTTGTAGATATTTTTCTATTTTACAAAGATTTTCTTTTTATCATGAATTAGGCTTATTAGATTCTTTTTCAGTATTGATATGGTTGTGCCTTTGGTGATTTGATTTTTGCCTGATATTTTTCTGAGACATAGCTTGAACATTCTTGCCTCATATAGTTTAAGCAGCTTGTAGTGTAAGACACTGAAAGTAGCAAACTCCTAGGGTAACTTGGCAAAGTTAGACGGCATGGACTGGTGTACCCTTTACTGATGTGACTTGTAGCTTCTTGTTTTGAGTCTGATTATTAACTGGGTGACCTTTCTACGCTGGTTTACCTTGTTGAAAAACAGAGGGGTTATTGGACTGTTTGGTTCCAAATCAAAGATACCACGGTTGCTCCATAATGAAGTCCATGTCTTTATGTTTACATTTTCTCTTACAAGAGAAATGATTTGGGTCACCAGTTGTTGTGTTAATGTGTCATAGTAAATTACAATTACTGTCTCATAAGGCTGATGGCCACGCTGAATTACTATATTCATGAAGTTTCCAGTGGCCCAGTTACCTTCTTTCTTTTCTTTTCTTTTTTTTTTTTTGGTTGTTGTTTTGGGACAGGGTTTCTCTGTGTAGCCCTGGCTGTCCAGGGAACTCACTCTGTAGACCAGGCTGGCCTTGAACTCACAGAGATCTGCCTGCCTCTGCCTCCCAAGTGCTGGGATTAAATATGTTTGCCACCACTGCCTTAGTTTGCTTTCTATTCATTTTCTCAGCTGAAATTTCTCTTAATAGTGAGATTTCTCTTCCCTGATAATTCTACCTGTGCCATGTTGACAAAAACTCATCAAGACAATTGACCCCTTGTCAACTTGACATTTCAATATTACTATTAAACCACCACATTTACTTCCCTGTTTATCCTCAAGATCTCATTTTAGTATGACAGTATAAAACATAGTAAACCTTTAAAATTTTCAACACTTTAGAAGTCCAAGCTCTCATTATAAAACCCAATGTCTTCTTAAAAGTTCAAAGTCTACTGTGGGCTCCTGTAAATAAAAAATAAGTTACACACTTTCTGACTCTCTGGGGGAAGAACCAGGGCACAGTCACAATCAAAACAAATCCAAAGTCCAACAGTGTAAATAAGACTGTTATATTCTGGGCTCCAGAGGACTTGGGCAGCTCCATTTCTCTCGCTCTGCCTTTGACAGCACACATAGCTTGTCTCATAGGCTCGTGCCAGCTCCACTCTGCAACTATGGCTGTCGTTGGCAGTCATCCATTGTTAGGATGTCTCCAACATGCTGGAGTCTCCACAGCTTTCACCTTCACCCATGGCCTCTTGGCCTCTTGTCGGGGACTCTGACCCTGGCTTATGGTGCTAAGCCTCAGCTTCTCCCCATGACCCCTTCAATCCTGGGACTGAAGCTGCAGCCAAGACTTCACCTTTGCCAATGGCCCCTCCTGGCTTTGTGAGGAGCCAAACCTCAGATGTTCTTCTTGATCCCGCCATGCCTTCAAACCCAGTGCCAAATGAGAGACTCTTACACATGTACAGAGTTTGGCCGTCAGCATAAGATGCAACCTTGGCACCCCAGGACCACAGCTTCTGTGTGCTGACTCTGAGGACATACTTTTGAGAATCTTTTGCCTCGATGATACTAGACTGTTCTTAATTCCAGATAACTTTTCAGCCCCAGATAACAGTATCGATTGTCCCAGCAAACAAAGGTTTCAGTTCAGTGGTTCTGATTTTTCGTTAATCACAGCCGGTTCTTCAACCCCAGCTGACCAGAAACCACTTATTTTCAGTCCAAAATATCACATGAACAGTTCCAGTAGTCTTTGAAGAGCTCTTAAACTTCCCTCTGAAACTTTACAAGCCAGGGCTCCTCTGCACTGCTCCTTTGGGGTTTAATTTCTATCCTGGACTGAAGCTTCTTCCCCTCAGGACATCTTTGCTCTCAGGAGAAAAGTAGCTTGGTTTCTTTACAGTCCATAGATTTAATGCTTTGATCTGAGGACCATCTAATCCCTTAAGTGGCCTTGGCTCTCACTGCTTGGGGAGTTAGGCACATAACATCCAAAACCTCATTTCCTTAGTCTTTCTTCTTTACCAGTTTTATGGTTAGAAAGGACTCAATTGCTAAAAGTCTTTGGAGGTGGCTTTTGCATAGGGAAAAGAAGGGAGCTTAATACATTCCAGAAGGGAGATGAAGCAAGACAGGAGGACAGTATATGCAAATATACTGATGTGGACATGGAAATGAGTAACAGCTGGGCCAGGCATTTCTGGGGACAATAAGTGAAACTGCTTGGTTGTCAGCATGTAGCAGCATTGGAAGCTGGAGAACTTTTAAGAGGTGGGGCCGAGGTAGACAAAGTGAAGTTGTTAAGGATAGGCCCTTGAAGGAATCCTTGGACTTCATCCCCGCATCCTCTGCTTCCTAGCTGCGGTTTATGAACAGCCTCCCTCATGTCTCCCATAACAATGGGCTGAGCTGCCACAGGTCCTGAGTAATAGGAACAAGGGACCCAAGGACTGAAACTCCTGAAACCATGAGCCAAAAGTGAAGGAAAGGGTAATGATGCACTAAATAACCCAAAGCCAACCTAGGCGCCAAGAGCAAAATTCCAATTTGCCAAGTACCAAGAGAAAAAGAATGACTGTCCAACATTTGCTGCTGAAATCTGCTGAGAGGAACAGTCCCCAGCAGTAAGAGGAGACCCAGTGAGTAAGGGAAGCCTGAGTTTAAGGGCATCTTCAAGGGTATCTGGCCTGGCAGATAATTGATTAAAAGCCGAGGAACTGCACATGAATGTCTGGTGATTGACCTCTCTGGAATATGTATAGGGTGGTACAAAAAGCACAAACTTCAGAGCCAAAGGGATCCAAGTTCAAGTTTTTGTAATTTAATAACCTCATTGCCTCCTGCAAATAACACTATCTGTGATGCAAATCATTTCTCTCCTGAGGGAAAATATTCATGAAGACATAGGCTCTATCACTGAGTGGCAATGGTATCTTTGATTTGGAGTCAAACAGTCCTTTGTTTTTCACCAAAGTAAACCACGGTTGAAGGGTCACCCAGCTGGAAAGCAGATGCAAGGCAAGAAGCACAGGTGCTGCCAGCCGAGCAGGCCCCAGCCCATGCTAACCACCTTCCCTGTGTTACCGCAGGAATCTTCTCCTTAGGCTGTTATGATCCAGGTACGTGCAGTGAAGATGTGTAAAATACATTCAGTAAGGTCCACAGAAAGTGACAGACGAATTTGCTCGAGGTTTGGAGAAGCTAAGCACGTTGCTTCTATCTCCCCAGCTTGAAGGGTCAAGCCTGGGCATGGTCATTCAAACCGCCACATGCGTATATAGTAGTATACGTACTCATATTTGCAGGGCACTTTGTGACAAAACTCCCAGTGGGTACCTGAAACCGTGACTGGCACAAAACTACACAGACATGCTTCCTTCCATGCTTACACACCATTGGCAAAGTTCAGCTAGGCACAGTGAGCGTGACAAGATAACCTACCCCAGGGCAATTATAAAGTATGCTGTATAATAGAAGGCGTGGATATGATCTCTACCTCTGCTTCGCCCCATCTCTCAATATCATATTGCACTCTATCTGCCCCTCGTGATGACAAAGGGGAAAGAAAAGACAGAACAAAATTGTATATAAGAAGAGACCACTGTTCTTAGGATGATAAAGCAAGAAAACAACTTTTATTTGTGCACAAAAGTATGAAAAATGTATCAGCTAGATACCATTAGCTGCAACTAGCAGAAAACCTAATTTAGAGTGCTTAAATTAAAAACAGATGTGACCTTACCAGGATGATTAGAAGCCTAGAATAATGGCTGACTTCAGAGCGGGGCTGACCAGAAGTCCCAGCGTCATATTTCTCAGTACCCAGAGGAAAAGACATTCTCTTTCCGAACACTCACCAGTCCTTCCTTTTGTGCTCCATGTCTGACCTGTCACAACCCAGACATGTGAGGTCTGTCTTCACTGGAGTCTCCAGGCTGGATGTGGAGGGAAAGTTCTGAAGAACACCATGGCTGGGAGCAAGGATGGTGGAGTACACTTGCAGGGCTGGCATCACAGCCCTATGGGGAAATCAGAGTGGCAGGTAGACAGATGCCTACAGATCTCCTAGGGATATTCTCTGTTCCAATAGTCAATGTGTCTTTTGTGTGGATTGGAATAAATTGAAGAGGATATCTCATGGAGACTTCAGAATCATTTTAAGTTGAATCCAATCCTTACAGCATAGAATCCATTCATGGCCCTGAATGTGATCATGCTGGTTGCTGGGGACATGGAAGCAGGCAGGATGAAGCTCCTGCCCTCCAGGAATCTACAGGCAAGTCAGTAGGACCCTAGTGACATAACACATGCGTGGGATGGTTGCATCAACTCCTGCACGGGGTGTCCTCCATCTGTTTGTTTGTGGGAGGCTCTGAATACAGTGGCTCTGGAGACCATTTGCCTGGGTTCCAAGTTTCAGATCAGAAAGGGACTTTACCTCTCTGTGTCTTGTTTGCTAATTTCTCTGCATGCCAGAGGATAACCCTAGAATCTTGTATGTAAGAATTTTGTGGTGACTGAGTGTGTGCATCCATTTGAAACAGTAACTGTAGTTGCTCATTAAATATTCCTTATTATTACAGTTATGCCATGGGGGGGCAGGGTTTCTTCATAGCTTTGAAACCTGTCCTGGAACTCGCTCTGTAGATCAGACTGGCCTCGAACTCACAGAGATCTGCCTGCCTCTGCCTCCCAAGTGCTGGGATTAAAGAAGTGTGCTACCAACGCCCGGCTACCATTTTGTTTCTGATAATAGCCATCCTAAAGAGTATGGAGTGGTGTTTTTTTCCACCATGCCATCTTGCCATCAGATTGTGTTCCCACTGAAATCAGTAACCTAGGTCCAGTTTCCCATCACATGGTTCAAGTAGGGTGAAATGTTCCAAAGGCCTTATTAAATATTAAGGAAAATAAAATAAAACCTCAAATACAAAAAATAATATAGAAAGCATTTGGTTCGCAACAGATTCTACACTGCACACTTGGAACCCAGGCTCTGTCTCTGTCGCTTGCCTGAGGCTGAGTCACCAGAAAGACTCTTGACTTAGGTTCCTACTTCCTTCTGCTGGTCTGTGTCCATGTGGAAAGCATCAGCAAGAACCCATAGACTTGACTTCTTAGCATTATGTCACTTCCTGCAAGCCAAAGATATGATTCTAACTTCCCTCGTTTGCCAAAGCCTCTCCACCTGGTATTTCTGGATTCACACAGTTTTTCTGGTTCCCAGGGCAAAATTTTCATAGCTTATGCAATGAATTATGTTAATATTCAAAAAAGACCTGGTCTATGAAACACAAGACTAATCAATGATAATATCTACTCCCACGGTGCACGCATAATAGAAATCCTAATGGGTCCCCAGCTAACAGTTGGCTCAGATATGACTCTATGGGATTTATTCCCTCAGGTAGTCTCTGCTGTTATTTTGCATAATGTTTTGGTATCAGACTACCCAAAAGAATGGTTTAGACGGGGGTAGCCATGTATTTTACATGTATGCCTGGGATTGTAGGGCCACCTGGGAAGGCTGTGCATAAGTCTTAAGAGGTTGTAAGCAGTTGGTGGTAGGGTTGTGATGCTGGAGCCCCTTGAGTCACATGAAAAGGGGGGACAGCTAGATGCCTCAGAGCATCTCTCTGTTTCTATTTTTGTCATGGTGACCTCTCCAGTCTGGCCATCCACTGCAGTCATTCACCTGCAAGACTATTCGCTGCTCAGTGCTACCGCAGGAGGATAGAGGGAAGCTACTGACACTCAGGTTTAGTGGTGTGTGACCAAGACTGTAGCCATTGGAAATCGGTAGAAACGTCAATGACGTTTCCAGCGTGCAAAGCACAGCTGACCTTTGTAAGTCTGTTGTTTTGTTACAGTTTGTCTCTGGGTTGTTTCCCAAACGCCTGCATGACAAAGGCTTGGTTCCCAGTCCATGAAAGTATTGGGGGTCTAGTGGAAGGAAGTAAGGTCACTGGTGGCTTGCCTTTGATGGGATATTGGGTCCCTCTATTACTTTCTTTGCCTCCATGAGGTGAACAGACACACAATCCCACCATACTACACTGCCACAGGCCAAAAAGTAATGGACCCCGTGTTTAAGCACTGAAACCAGGAGCCAAAGCAAACCGTGCTTTCTTGTAAGCTGATAATCTCAGGAGTTTGGGTATTGTGATGGGGCGTGGGATAACATAGGCTTTATTATCTGTGTGCTAACTGAATTAGTTCTCCCTTAGGGCTGTGGCCCTCTAAGATTTTGGGACAGGCAGTGACCACAATAAAATAGGGTGGCAAGGCCACCAAGATGACATCTAGCTGCCTGACTTTAATTCCCGATTCAACACATTTGATAGAATCCCTCACAAAAATCTGCCCAACTCTCTCAAGATTCTTCCCATCCTTTGAAAAACAAAAAGAATAGTGAACTTATTTTATGACAGTTATTTTACCAGCGAATCTTTAGAATACAATTTGCCACACAGTGGTGTCTTCTAAAATATTAGCTATTATGAATGTTCATTCAGGATCTGAGAAATTTCGCCATAAAGCAATGGAGATTTTATTGACAAGATTTTGGCCCGATGCCCCCAACTCTCAGAAAACGTTGGTGCTAGGATACATGAGTAGACATAAATAGAGAGGAGAATGAGAATGTTCAGATTGGGCTGACACAAAGACCGTTCTCCTTTAGCAATTACAAGGCTATAAAAAGCATGAGAGCAGTGCTCCTCTCAACCCAGTTCCAAAACAGTGCTGCTCAAGGCTAATCTACAGTATGGACACTAAGTGCCCCGAGCTCCTTTGCATAGCTCCGTGAAAGTCTCAGGAGAAGTGCATTTTCCCCCCAGTGGGAAAATTTGCCAGCAGGAGTGGTCTCCTGGCAGAAGTGTTTAAAAGCAGAATGGCCAAGACTAGAACAAAAGCCACCATTTTACCATTTTACCATTTTAAGTCGATATCAAGGTTGAGTTTTGCAGCTGTTGTCCTGTCTGAAAGAAAATACAGGCCCCTTGCTAGGAAAAAAATGGAACGTAATTATGTTATCATGAGCTGGGACTGAGAGGGGGGTGGCAAAGAGAATTTGTCATGCAAAAGATGATGGATGCTGTTTTGTCAATCGAAACTGCTGGAATGCAGCGGTATCGCCAGGCAGCATAATTAGTCTTTTTCTTCTCTTCCAATCTGGCAAGCGGAAATGCAGCAAGACACCACATCCTTTGGCTTTGTATTTTCTCTCCACATAATCATGCCAGGTTTACAGAGTGGATCATAGAGTCATCAATTATGAAGACTAAACAGATATTCCATTTTGAAGCAAAAAGCACTTATTCTCTCGAGTAAAGACTTCCTTCTGATGAAATACATACAAAGTACTTACAGGTCTTCTTCTAGGGTCAGCTGCATGGTGGCCAACTTTCTGTCCTAGGGTATGAGGCTTCCTGGTGGTGCGGGTTTTGCTTACATTGAGTCAGTGCTAATGACGTTGTAAATCATGATTTATCTTACAGTTAGAAGCCTCAACTCAAAGCATTAATCAAGGAGACTCAATCTGATGATGTTTGTTCTTCTGCAAACACTGTGGTCTGGTGGCAACTGTCAGATGGTCTTCACAGAGGCAAAAGGTGAAGCCTGTTTCATGTAGGAATGTAATCTCATACAGTTTCAAGTTAATAAGTTTATAACTGGATTAGGAATTAGAGTGGTAATTCAAATATTTTAATTTAGACAAATTATTTGGAACATTTGCTCTTAATTTTAAATAATAAGGAATTAAACACTTCTAACTTAATAGTCAATAGATAGAGAATATATTTACATGCCATAATTAAAAAACAATTCTCCCAAGTACTTGTGTCTGAACTGTTTTATTTAATGGGAAGGACAGCGACATGAAGAGGCTGTGTGCGACAAAAGCTGCTTAGATGCATTGGCAGATGAAAGGCTGAAGCATGGGGAAAAGCTCAGTGGAAGAGCAGAGGGCACCTGGCACCAGTGGTAGCTCACTGGAAGCAGTGAGATAGTCTAACCGGACAGAGAAGAAGGGTGTCTGTGTGACAATAGCTGAAGCAAATCTTCGGGTGTAAGATTGGACACATTGTTTGTGTAAGACTGCAGTTCAACTAATATCTTGTTTTGCTACTATTTTCTTCACTAAGTTATCAGTGCATGACCTAGAACTCAAAGACTCAGAGTGTTCTGTGATCTTTACCACTATAGCATTCACTGGAGGCTTCTCTATTGTGTTAGGTGCTTATCTATCTGTTTAGAACTACAGACTTGAGAAAACCAAATTATCATAGTTGACCACTTTTATTCACATTTTGTATGTGTAGAACATACTTTTCATATAAAAACATTGCTTCAAGATCTAAAGAAATGGAACATTAACCATGATTATAAATTGAAAGACTCTGCTCTCCTCAAATTGATTTAATAAGACCCCATCAAAATCCCAGAAAACTTCTATGGCTAAAATTGCTGAATGAGTTCTATAACTTACATGAAATGGAAAAATCACGGTCCCCAAAACAACCTTGAAAAAGTAGAACTGTCCGGTCACGTGTTCTGATCCCAGGAGCTACTGCACGGCTAAAGGAACCAAAAGACAACACTGCATGGGAATGGTGATTGGAACAGAGCAGAGCACAGAGGCAGACTCGCGCATATTAAGGAGGTTATCACCAGGCAACTGTTGCAAACACCGTGGAGGGCTCCCCAAAGCTAAGATGACTACAGTGCCATTAGGTTATATGTCCTGGTGCAACCAGTGCCACATTCACTGGTGTCCCAAATGGCACATGACCTGCCTACATAAAGGTTTTCAAAAAAATGTCACTGGAACCTAATATCTATTGAAAGACAAGAGACTTACATGCTTCAAAAGAACTAAAAATGGACAACGGCACAGTAAGAGGTCCTGCCTCATTAGTCAGTCACCAGGGGAGCACTGCTTAAAACCATGACAAGGTGTCATTATTGGAATAGCTTATAGAAGCATCTAGAGGACACTTATGGATGGCGATGCAGAACCATAGTTTTTTCTGTCCTTTGAGAGAATAAAATGAAACAATCATTTGGGAAGAACGATTGTTTCCTACTGGCTTAAATATATACCTGCCCTGACATTTTCAGGTAGTTTAATGCCATAGCCCAGCATATTATATGGTGGACGGGCTCCCCACCGAACTCAACTGGCTTGGGTTTCACATCTGCTGTTCACATCTGGCTGTAAAGCTGAGTACGCTCTCTCAACTCTTCACTTGCTAAGATCCCCATCTCTCTTCTTCTTGTTGTTTCTGTTCCTACCAATACCATCTGGACAGTGAGGTCTAGCTTCTAACACAGCACATGGTTAACTAAGGTGTTATGCTGATGGGAGTTTTAAGGTAATATTCTCCCAGAAATCAGTAACAAGATGAGGATTTGAAAAACAAAAGTGTTCAGATCCCTGACAAGAACTGATCCCTCAATCCCCAAATTGTCTCAGTGTTGTCCTAACCTAACTGTCACAAGTTTGATAGAGAACAAAAGACACACACACACGTATCTCCACAACAGCAGAGCCAATGGATACGACTGTCACTCTGATCGTGTGCAAGATGCAGACGAAGAATGGGGCTGAGGATGTGGGTCCGTGGTAGAGCACTTGCCCACTGTGTACAAGGGTGTGGGTTCTATCCCCAACACACACACACACACACACACACACACACACACACACACACACGAGCGAGAGCAAGAGAGACAGAGACACGGAGAGAATGAATGCAAATACAGCAGGGATGCATGCAGAACTGCATGGAAACAACCAAGAAGCCCATCTGGAGGAAACATAACCTAAAGAGCATCAGAGAACTTCCAAGCGTGCTGCACAATAAGAAAGAACTTAAAAGAATGAATTCGGTGAAACCAGGTGCCCTTTGAGGTGTTAATATTCTAAATGGGTGCAAAATAAAGTTTTGACAACAACGCAGTTCTGCTATGTAACTCAGAGCAGGATACCAGGCAGGCACGGCTGACACTCAGATTCTGGTAGAGAAGAAAGGTTCCAGACACAGCTGCAGAAGAAAAATGTGAACCTAAGGCGATGACGTAGAAGTGAGAACAGTGAACCAGTAGAAGGTAAGCAGAGTCCTTCGTGTGGAACTCAAGAGGCTGAATACGCACAGGTATAGAGGAGTGTGAAGAACAGTCTGTGTAAGGTACACATTGTGCTCAGGAGCATTTACACCGAGGAATCAGTATTCTGCCTGACTAGGTTGACCTCCAGGCATTCCGATGCGTGAGCGCGTATCTCCTCTTCCCTGCCCCCGGTTTGTGCATGCTCAATACTGAACTCTATCCCTAGGACCCTTTGTACGTTTTGAGATAGAGTCTCAGTCTCCTGAGTACTTAGGATCACAGGCCTGTACCACCAGGCCTGTCTTAAACAAATCCTTTCTAGTAGACAAAAACCAGCTTGGAGGTTCAAGGCAGCATCTAATACCTGTGGGCATCAGAATGGAGCAATAACCTCATGTCCTGACAGGGGAGAAAGTGAGGGCCAAGAGACTTGGGGCCAGAGAGTACAAACAGAATGGAAATGAAATGGATTATGAATAAGGACAAGACATGCTGCATATGGTGCTTCTTATTAAAAAAAACTTGACCATAAATAGAATCAATGATGATATTTAACTCTCTTTTTAAATTTAGCAGTGTAGAAAATGTAGTCCAAACACTCGTGTTGTGTAACATAAACAGAAATGTTGAAGTCATGTAAACATAGACCCAAAACTAAGCAACTGGGAAAAATGTTTATGAAACTAAACATAAATGTTAAAATACTTGACAAAGTGAAAACTTAGAATACAACTAACAAATTCTAGTTGAGAAGAGAAGTAATAAGGACACAGAATAAATATTTAGGAGAGCGTAATTTCAATCCAATATTGAGACATGAGGATGAAAACCTGCAACAAGTCAACTCTTGGTTTTATAACTCTTAAGGAAATCTTTTGAACCATCTCATGATTAATAACCATTTTTCTTAAGTTCAATAACTCAATTTCACACAAGTTCTTATTTTTCTCTTAAAACCAGGTACTAAATACAAAATTAAATACAGACCCTTCAATTTCCTTGTGTATGTATCCTGAGAGATATAATAACACCCATTCAATGTTTATAACTTTTCTTTCTTGATGGGATATTTTTGGGTTTTGTTTGCTTTCATTTAAAGTATTTTTTAAACCTTACTTTGTTTTTCACATTATGAGAATATAAAATCTTCATTTCATAAGTACTTTAATAATTTTTAAAATAGCGTGGCAGCAGCAAAGGCTGTTTGGAGGACTACAGAGAAGAGAGATGGCCGTGGTGGATGCGAACGGGAGCCACCGTGGCCAGGGTGTCTCACAGGAACAGTGGAGCCGTGGCCTGACTCCCTTCATGGGGGACCTTGGGGCATGTTAGATGTAGTATCATAGACCCATGGGGTTATTTAATAAATCTCGATAGAAAAGAAAGATTAGATATTTGAAAAATAAGCTAAAATACTATTTCATAAATCTTTAATACTTTAAATTTTTAAGAGATTTAAAAGGAGAAAAGAAAAAAATTTAAGTGGTTTCTGATAAGGAAAGACTCATATTAACTTAAGATGAAAATTAAAATGATGATAAGATTGACTAGAGAGGCTGGAGAAATGGCTCAGTGGCTCTGCTTACTCTTCCAAAGGACCTGTGTGCAGTTTCCAGCCAGCACAGAGCAGCATGCAATCATCTGTAAGTCCAGGTCTAGGGGACCTGGCACTCTCTCTGGCCTCCAAGAGTGTCTGCATGCATGTAGTACACATATAGACAAGTAGGCATACACACACACACACACACACACACACACACACACACACACACACAGCCCAAAAAAATTTTTAAAAAATTGTAGAAACAATCAACTATTTGAAATTTCAAATGGAGATACAGATAGTTGTGAGTCATCACATAAGAGCTAAGAACCAAGCCCTTGGTCTTTTTCAAGAGCAGCAAGTGCCCTTAACCTCTGAGCCATTTCTCCAGCCTCTAAGAAATGTCTTCCTTTGACGTATACTTCCTGTGAATGAACTGCAAATGATAGAGGGAGGGAGGAGGAACTAAGTCCCTTCACAAACCAAGCTAAAAATAAAATTGTAGTCACTTTTGCTGAAAGTCCCATTGCTAACCTGGAACTAAGCTGTTTATCTGACTTTGCAGAAATCAAGATTAGACAAAGAGCAGCCAAATTTCAGAACAAGCCACTTTCAGTTGTTGGACCACAAAGTCCCTACACCTTAACCCAAAGCAGCTCATGTTAACTGCGCGGCTATCGGTAGCAATGACCCCACTGGGCCACAGAGACAAAGAGAATGTGATCAAAACTTTGTTTCTTGGAAGTGGTCAGACCCAATGTATTTCTCAAAGTGAGGCTAAAGAATGGGAGAAATTGCATCTGAAATGTGGCTTTCAGGTTGGGGCCTTAGCTCAACTGAGGCCCCAAGTTCAATCCCCCTGCCCAATAAAATAAATAAATAAAAGCTAGGAGAAAAAAAAAACAGCTTCCTGCTCTCAGACCTATAGACTCAGTGTTAAGAAGAACCTGCATTTATGATGGGCCTAGCAACTCTCTACATGACAAACAACCCTCCATTATTTTGCGGTATTCATTTATTTTTATTCTTGCCTTGGCTTTTTCTTCTGGGTCACATGCAGCTGGCGCACTTGGCTATATTTCCATTTTTTCTGAGCTTATTCCTTTGTTGTAACTCCAGAGCCAATTTTTTTATATAGATAATACGGGTTAATTATTTGAGTCCTTGTAACTTTAGAAATGTCTTCCTCACATGACATGAGGTTGGGTCTAGTATCCCAGGTCTTCAGAACTGTTCCTTTGTCTTAGAAGTTCTGGTGTAGCTGATAAATCTGGAAGTCTGATGTCTTCACCTCCTTTAACCTGCTAATTTTTGTCCAAGTTCATTTTTTTGTTTTGTTTTATCTTTGGACATTATCTTACAGGTCTGACCTTTTACCAGGATATGTCTGCAAGTGAGTTTTCAGAAAAAATTGAATCCTGCTTGGCCCTTGGGCTCTCCTAGATTGAAGATCGGATGGGTCATAAGGTTATTGAGCAGAGGGAACATTGCTGCCATATCCTGAGGTCAGGGATCAGCAGACTGTTGGAAAGGGGAAGATTTTGGATAGTGAGTGTTTAGGTTTTGCCTAAGACCCTTGGAGAGGATATTGTGGATCCCCCACTGTGGTCTGCAAACATGCATCACAAGCTGCGAGCAGAGGAGTGTCCCTGTGTCCAGCGAAGCTTCAGGGATGGCACTGGTGTTTGAAGCTCCAGAGTTTTTGGAATGTTGTTTGTGTTTTGCAGTCACTATCCTTTCGGTTTTCCTATCTGTTGAAGGGCCACTCAGATTTTTACTGGCTATTCCGAAGTAGGTGGAGAGCAGGCCTAAGCTCTGCTATCTCCACGGCAGGCCGACAAGAAACCTCACACGCTCTTTCCCACAAAGAGCCGCTCTCCAGTGCCCTTATTATACATACCCTTCATACCTGTTCTTCCCTCAGTAACAACCTCTTTCCTACCTGTAAGTCCTGTAGTTCCCAGAAAGTAGATGTCTTTCAGAGAAGCGACGCATTGCCTGCTTTGGTAGATCCCAGGAGGGGTCACATATGACTGTCGTGGGCTTGATCTCCTGCACAGGTGTTCATATTCGTAGACTTTCATAAACAACTGAACAAGACACAAGAGAAGACTCAACTGTTTAGAGCACATCCTGTTCTTGTGAGGACCCCACAAGAGGATCCCACAGTTCTGTTCCCAGCACCCAAGTCTAACAGCCCACAATGTCATGTAACTCCAGCTCCAGGGGAGCTAATACCTCCCTAAGGGCCTCCATAAGCACTGCATTCTTGTGTAGACTCACATACACAGGCACATATGTAAGAAACGTACTTTTTTTTTCTATCAAAAGTAGCTGGCCTGCCAAGGGCAAATATTCCATAAATCTTCTCCATGTGTATTCTCCCACATCTTATAAAACTGTTACACACATCTTTTAATCTCCCTCCCCTGGTAAAACTATTGTTTATACACGCCCCATCTCCATTCCTAGAACTCAGTGGCCCGGAGCATCCAACCCTTTCTCCCTTTCCTTCATTTCCCTTGTGCTGATTCCTTTAAAACTAGGCAATCAAGAAAGCCTCAGGGTTGGAGACATGGCTTAGTAGTTAAAAGCACTGTTGCTCTCACAGAGGGCCCACGTTCAATTCCCAGTACCCATATGGTGATTCATAACTGCCCCAACTCCAGTTCTAAGGGATCTGATGCCCAATTCTGACCTCACACATGGTACATAGTCAGACATGTAGGCAGGCCACTCAAACATAATCTAATCTAATAAAAAAATGTGAAAATCAAGGACTGCGTAGTTGGCTCTCCAGCCAGTGGAGAACAGACACAGACACAGTCATCAGACTAAACAAGAAGTCAGCTTTCTACCCCAGGGTGCTTGCTAACCCATTTTGGGTCATGGCACACCCTCCGCCCCCGAGAAAAAGAAATAGCCTTGCCCTGCTGCTCTCCTTTGCTCACGTCCTCCTCTGTGTGACACTGAGACTGTTGTTTTGTTTCCAACACACGTAATTAAAGATGAAATCTTTTTTAAAGTCCGAAAAAAGGACATAGATTACTATCAGAAGCACATCTCTGCAGAGCCTGTTTCAGTAAGGAAGCTGATTCAGTCACACATTCTACTTCCAGGTTACCTACAGGCCAAACAGTGTGGCTGTCCGTTGATGTGGTGTTACTTTTCCTGGGGAGTCTAAGTCTGTCCACCCCAGGTAGAGAAGGTGTGGCAGACCAGATCCACCCATCTAGCTTGGTGGCCAATGCATTTAAGCGGGTTGCTAACAGGAGCAGATGATTACACTATAAAAGACTAGTTCATATGTGCGTGCGCGCACACACAAACACAGGTCTTCTTGTCTTGTGGTCCTCCCGTCCCGAGTCCTTCCTGCTTCCACAGGGAATGCGAGTGGGCTGTCCTTTCAAATAATCACAGCTGCTCTGACCTCAGGCTGGCAATGCTGTGTCGTGCCCAGACGGTGGGATTTCACAACACTTTGCATCTGAGAGGACTCTCCATAGATAGCAGAATCCACAGACATTCATTCCTTCTATATAGTGTTGTGGTGTTTGTTCTCATATTTCAAAGCACCCCTAGATCACCTGTGGTACCCACTACAACAAAAACACCACATAAACAGTTTCTTTTCCTCATTGTATTAGGGACAATATCAAGAAAGTCAGTTCCTTCTCAGCAGGGTGCAATTTCCCCATGAACCTTAACCCACGGTTAGATGAACCCTGCTGTTAAACTCTTAAGCACAGAGGATCCACTGCACACATGTTTATTATTAACTTTTTTATGTTGTTATCTCTTTTCTTTTTCTTCTGGAATTTCTGTAGTTGAACACTGAAACTCTGGAAACTGTTCCCTATGCTTCTTAAAACATTTTTTTTTTGTTGTGTGTTTTTCTCTTTGTCATTTTGTTCTGCATCTTAGGAATTTGTTTGATTTTATTTTCTGGATCCTCAGCTTGATATTCTTCCATGTCCATTGTATTCTCTGGGCCCATTGAGAGCTTTACTTTAGTAAGCATTTTCTAATTATTCATAACCTTTGAGTAGGACTATTTATTTTATACAGCAGCAACAGTGCTGTGCATACTAATTAGAACAGTTTTTCTCATAAGCATGTATACCATCTCAAAAATACCATTCCCTGACTAAAGAAGCAGGGCTCTCTGGAGGAAAGGCTGATCCTAGGTACCCACTGAGCAGGAAGCATACAAGAGAGACCCACAACAGTTTGCCAGAGCAAAAGCAGTGACCTTCACAGTGGTGACTGAGGCCGTGCTAAAGGGTAAACACAGGGGCTCCCACTGGCCAAAGACAGAACAACTGGAACACAAATAAGGACAGTAGCCATGATGGACCAAAACTAAAATGTTTCAAAAGAAGATGAGCTTATTGTGATAATTAAAAAATCTTCAAGGAACCTTAAAAAAGACGAGCAATGTTTTTTGAAGGTTTATTTGTTCTTATTTTATGTGCCTGAGTGTCAACATGTGTGTATGAATGTATATCTTATGCATGCAATACCCATGGAGGCCAAAAGAGAGCATCGGATCCCTGGGATTAGTGTTACAGGCAGTTGTGAGCTGCCATGTGGGTGCTGGGAACTGAACCTCTGCAAGTGTTTTTAATGGCCAAGCCTTCTCTCCAGCCATGAAGTACAGCACTAATTTTTAAAGAGGTTGTAAAGCAAAAGAATCAAACATCCATCATGCCTTTGTTGTGTGACTTACACATCTGTGTTATCAAATAAGCGATAAGTTTCTTTTTGGAGATATATTCTAAGAAAAAAAGTGGAGAAATGAATAAGATTTGGAAAGAAAATATCCAAGTTGATTTGATTTTTGTCAACTTGACAAAAACCTAGACATGTCTGGGAAGGGGTGAGGGAATCTTAGTTGACAAAGTGCCTCCATCAGACTGGCCTGTAGGCAAGTCTTTAGGGCATCTTCTTGATTGGCGGTTGATGTGGAAGGACCCTGCCCACTGTAGTGTCACCCCTAAGCAGGTAAGTGGTTCTGAATTGTATAAGAAAGGAGGTTGAGCAATAAGGGAAAGCGGTGTTCCTCCATGGCTTCTGCTTCAGTTCCTGCCTTCAGGTTCCTGCCTTAGTTCCTGCCCTGATTTTCTTTACTGATGGAGTACAACCTGAGAGTTGCAAGCTGTGAGCTGAATAAACTGCTTCCTTCCTTGCTTTAATTATAGTGTTTCATCACAGCAACAGATAACCTAACTAAGAAAATATCCTGATGCAGCAGCCAGTGTCTTGATAGAGATGGAGCATGGTGTACTCTGGGAGGGGGCACCCTCATCAGCTGTAATGATGTGTCCCCCTCCAGTCAAACTACAGCAAATGAAGCCGGAAAATCTAGCCATCCATTCACAGAGAATCTAGGGAACAGAAGGATGTGCTGAGAACACAGTGAAGAGGCACTAGGCAATATCTAGACTGGAAACCTGTTAGAGCAGGAACCTAAGCTCTTAAAAATAAGACTTTAAGGTCAAAAGACTTTCCATGGATTGAAAAGACACAGCCATTGTTATAGCAGGCTTTCTTTTTGGGGCTATCAACCAGCTCCCAAATAAAGACATGGAGACTTATTATTAGTTATGAATGCTTAGGCTTATCTTATGCTTGTCCACTAGCTTCCATAACTTAATTTAACCTGTCTCTCTTCATCTACCTTTTGCCTTGGGGCTTTTTACCTTTCTTTCCTTCTGTGTGACCTATTTTCCTGCTTCCTCTGTGTCTGGCTGGCCGACAACTGCCTGCCTGCCTGGTCCAAGATCCCTCTCTCTTTCTTCTTTGTTCTCTCTTGAGCCTAGATTCCTCCTCCTACTTATTCTCTCTGCCTGCCAGCCCCACCTAGCACTCTACTGCCTATTGGTTATTCAACTTTTTATTAGACCAATCAGGTGCCTTAGGCAGGCAAGGTAAAACAAATGTAGCACATCTTTGCATAGTTACACAAATGCAGCATAAACAAATGTAACACATCTTAACATCATTAAACAATTATTCTGCAACACAAACAAATGTAACACATCATTACATAGTTAAACAAATATTTTATTCCACAACACTTTCACCTTTTGCCTAAATAAAAAGGAAATGTTTTAACCTTAACATAGTAAAACTATATACAATAAGAACAATTATTAAGTAAGAATTACATTTATAATTTCCAGTCCATTTGTATTTGAAAGATTCAGAGAAAGTACTCATTACTTATTCTATCTTAGTGAGCCAAAGTTTTGCATCTAATTTACTTTCTATCATAACTAAGGAAAACTTTAACTATAACTATCTTGTCTTCAACTCCATCAAAGATCCAAGATGGATATAGTATCTGATTAAGCAGGAAGTGCAGTGCAAGCCACTTTCAAAACATAGAAATGGCAGAGACATCTGGCTGCCTGAACAGTCACCCAATGTTCCTCTGCAATGTTGGGGCATCGATCTTTGGCCTGCAGGCCTAGAATATCTGGCTTTTCTGTGAAGCAGGAATTTTGAAGTCCTACCTTGTCTTGGAAAAAATTTGACAGTCACTTCCTTTTGTGCTCTGCATATCCATTTTGGGCAGTAGACTGTTAGCAGTCAAGGCAAGGACAGTTTCTTGCCCAAATGGCTAGCTTTGCCATATTGAAAGCAAACTTGATAGAGGTTCTTTGATGCCCATCATCTTTTTATTAAGTAGATTGGTGCTGCCAGAAGCAGATATTTCTTAGTGTTATGAAAAGTTTTATGTTATTAAAACCTCTTAAATGCCATATTCTGTAGATCTCTGGCATGTTTGAAGATCACCTATCTATCTAAAATGTATCTATTTAACCTTGAAAACACCTAATATGATTACAAATTTTATTATTATAGATGACTAGCTACTAACCTGCATTTCTTATTTATACATTACAGTTTTAAATGAGCTGCATAAGCACAATATCCCAAATAAGAGTAGAATCATAAATACAGTATAACAAAAATAACTTTAAATTTGCATCAGTATATCAGAATCAACACTAATGTAAAATATTTGGGGTTAATAGTTGTCTTTTTATCCTGTACTCTTATATCCCTCCCTAAATGATGACAAACATTCATAACTTACCAAATAACCCAAAACCATCTATCCCACCTCTTGAGAGTGTGGATGTTTGTTCTCTAGACTGCTTCCTATTGTCTGGGGCAACAGTATCTTTAGAGAATCCTAAGAAAATTAAGCTAATGGTCAAGTCCTAGGAAAACTAGTTGTAACATTTGTTGTCCCATCTCAGAACTGTCCCTATGCAGGGGGGATCAGCATAAACGCTACGTGTCTATAGTTTTTCTTAGTTTATTTCTTTCTGTCTATAGTCAAGATTCTCAGGAGGTCTCCCTGACCAAGCCTGATCTTTATTAACCTCTCGCGAAAACAAAAGCATGACCTCTCCCCCAATGCAATTTATTTTTTGAATCCCACTTTAAAAATAAGACATCCCTAAAGTATCTAGGCTGGTTTAACTGAGCAGTCTCTTTTACAGTCTGATGTCTGTCACCAAATGTCATTCACTCATCAGAATTAAAAAATTCAAAGTCAACACAACAACATACAGGATCCAGACTCCCTGTGTATTTCTCACCTTTTCCCTGTTATATCACTATACTCTCTCAAAAGATGTTACTATTATTTTTAAACTATTCATTTGTTCCTATGACTATATCCATTTCCTTTTCTTTCTTAAGCATCCATACACATTTTTAAACACACTGTAACCTGTTTAGAGTTTTGTGGGGCGGTCTAGACCTGCTTTACTATGTTTCCAGCCTTTTCTGACTTTGTGAGCCAATACCAAGCAGCAGCTAGGCCCTCTGCTATGGCTCTGGTAACTGACTCTACCCCCTCTTCAGGTGTATGAGAGCCAGCCTTACACCCGTTGACCTGGCTGAGAGCTAAGATCAACTGGGAGCTGCATTTAACCGTCCTAGCTCTAGCCTGCACTGTGGCTGGGTTTTTTACTTAGCTTGCTGTTTCTACTTAGTATGCAGGCTGTTCAAGTGCTTTGCTGCACAGCAGCACCTCTTAAAGGAGCCATACATTTTTTTTCAGCTATCTCAGGCCCTATGTGGAAATTCAGACTCCACAATGGAATCCCAAATGTAATAGATTTTCTCTTTTGACCACCAACCAGCTGCCAAGATATGGAGACTTATTATTAGTTATCAATTCTTAGGCTTATCTTATGCTTGTCCCACTAGCTCTTACAGCTTAAATTAACCTGTTTCTCTTCATATACATTTTGAAATTTTTTTTTTAACCTTTCATTCTGTATGTCCTACTTTCCTGCTTCCTCTGTGTCTGGCTGTCTTATGGCTGCCTGGCTAGCTGGCCCTGGGTGTCTCCCTCTCTTTTTCCCTCCAGCCTAGATTCCTCCTCCTACTTATTCTTTCTGCCTGCCAGTCCCACCTAGCCCTCTAATGCCTAGTCATTGTCTGTTCAGTTTTTTTATTGACCAATCAGGTGCTTTAGGCAGGCAAGGTAAAACAAATGTAACACAATCTTTACATAGTCAAACAAATGCAACATAAATAAATGTAACACATCTTTACATAAACAATTGTTCTGCAACACAAACAAGTACAACACTTTTTTACGTAGTTAAATAAGTATTCGATTTCGCAACACATTGTATATTCACTGAAATTTGAACACTATTTCCTAATATTAAGATATCATCATTATTTTGTGTATATATATATATATATAATAACAATGTTGCCTTGTATCCTTTTTTTAAAAGGGGATACAAACAGATGCTGAGGGGTGGCAGGTGGCAATTCTCCATGTATGGGGAGCCACTGAGGTTGAATAGTGAGGACACCATTTATGAATCATTTCTCCTCTTCTGTACTTGCTTGGAACTTTCCATAATGCAAAGTTGGAAGACAGATGATAAATTCAGGAACATGCTTGCATCCCACATCACAGCTAATTTGATTAATGGAAGGCATGCTTGGACATCTAGAACAAAATAGGGTGGTGATCAATAAAACCTTGCCAGTTCTCAGAACAAAGCACAACCAGAACTGGAGTGTATGAAATGATGCTTGACTTTGCTACCGAGAGAAGTGGAATCGAAACGACACGAAGACAGCTTTTCCCACTCACCAGATCGGGAAAACAATGAAATATTAGGAACTTGCTATGCGCACACAAGGTGACAGTACAGCCTTGAGGACAAAGGCTGGCCATGTCTATCAGTGTTCATAAACACACTTTCCCATTGACTAAACACCCATGCATACTGGTGTGAATGAGAAGTCTCATTTACAGAGGGGGAGTCAGACACTGCAGCTCACCCTCTAAGGGAGCAGGTGCCACAGTAGGAAGTGAGTAAACACTATGGGGCGAGCCCTCAGGGGCCACATTCCCAGACAAAGCACAAACTCGTATGGTATTAGCCATTGAACTGTAGTCCCTGAAAAACCATGTCAGAAGTCTTGACTCTCAGTACCTCAGGGTCCTTATTTGAGGTAGGTCTCTTCCAAGGTAACCATGTTAAAATGAGGCCATTTACTGAACCTATGTGTCTGTTATTTTAAATACAAGGAAGTTTGGAGAAAGACACTCATAGGATGAAAGAATGTAAAAATCACCATTTCGCCTTTTCCGACAGTGTGTCCATGGATTAGTACATTCATGTAATGGATGAAGGTGGAGGCCGAAATCTGGTTCTCCAACCTTTAGGAGCTGGTAGGCACCCCTCCGCCATGCCTGCTCTTGGACTTCCAGCATCCAGAACTGACCAAGACTATGGATTTCTGTTGCTCAGCCTCTTGGTCTGTGCGGTTTCACTTTGGCAGCCTCAGCCAATATTTGTACAGACAAATAAATGTAACGCTATATGGGGTGAGAATAGGTGAGGCTGAGAATCATCCTTTTACTTTTCTTTGATTTCTGAATCATGCAAACACCACTGTGTTCAAATGTGAAACTTAAACCGTGAGGTTCAGCCTGTGATTTTAATTTGAAGCCCTAAATCACCTGACACACTTTGGTGAGCTGCTCCCCTGTGCTTCCTGGCCTTTTACTTGGTAATGGCTTTGGCAAGCATCTTGCAAGATAGTCATTTTTAAAATGACTAAGGAAACTTGTCCTGATAATGTGGGTGGCTGTTACAGCCACTTCTGGATGGAGTCCTCCCTGTTGTGGATACTCTGATGTGTGCTATATGTAAACCAGTAGCATGAGTCACCTGTGAAGTCTGGGTCAGAGAGCTGGTGCTGTGACCTCAGGTTATAGGTGTCAGGGGAGAAGGGATGTATCTCAGTCCAGGGCTGGGCTGGCTTTCTCTTTCCCCTTCTACCTAGGTTTCTATCAAGAAATACTGAACGGGAAATTCTTTCAATGAGGACTAGAGATGCATAAAAGGGAATAATTTAGCTGCTCCATGGTGGCGCACACCTTTAATCTCAGCACTCAGGAGGCAGAGGCAGGCAGATCTCTGTGAGTTTGAGGCCAGCCTGGTCTACAGAGTGAGTTCCAGGACAGACAGGGATACAAAGAGAAAACCTGGGGGGAAAAAAAGGAGGGTGGATCACTTTTGGTACTTGGAGACCAGGTCCTTGTGGATGTCTGTCATGATACAGTAGAGATGGAAGTCTGGGGTGTTTGTGGTTGTATCTGGATGAGCCAACTCTGACCCTCAGCTGAGGCCCCCTTCACTGCTGTGAACTTCCTTGCCTTGCTTTTAGAGTCACCTACCCAGAAAGTCCAGCTCAATCATCAGTCAGGGGTTCTAGATGCAGCTTCTTGCTTCATCTACTCTCGGTCTGTAGACCAGGGAAGGAAGGATAAGGAAAGAGACCACGAAGACTTGCTGCTCGAAGCAGCAGGTTTTATGTGGAATAGATGAGGTCTACTCTGGGGTGATGGCTCTGTGGGTTCCCAAACAGCTTAGGAGACAGACTACCTGGTTCAGCTTATTAGCAGTACTAGAACTTCAGTGCCTCAGTTTCCCCATGGAAAAGTGATATATGTACACCTCATAAGGCTGTTCTAAGGATAACTAAGTCACTGCCTGAAACCATGCCTGAAACAGGACATTTCACAGGCTATTCAGGGATATGATCTCATTTAAAATTTTTCTCTTTTCGTTTGATGGATGTAGATTGCACAGGCTGTCTTAGCTCACTCATTTTCAAAATATTATTTCAAAAATAAGGCCCACGAAGTCCCTCTCTGAAGAGAGTCACATGATGGAAAAACTATATGAATGAATCATATCAAATCAAATTTTATTTTATTATTTTTCAATTATGTGTATGTGTGTGCACATGTGCACATGAGTGCAGGTGCCCTTGGAGGCCACAAGAGGACATTTGAACCCCGAAGCGGGAGTTATGTGCAGTTCTGTGACCTGCACCCGTGGGTACTGGAAACTGATTACAGAATACGGGACCACTGCAAGAGCAGTGAGCACCAGAAATCCTTTTAAATTGAAATTGTGTTAAAACTAAAACTGCTTCCCTCCCCCTCCCCGTTCTCTTAGATTATGAAGACAATTGTATTCAACCCCTTTTCTTCTCTTTTTGGCTTTTAAGACAAGGCCTCACTCTGTAGCCCAGGGTGGCCTGGAACTCATAGCAATCCCCCTACCCTAGTGCCAAGCTAGCAATCTTATCCCATGCATATTTAACCCCAAACTCCTTTTTTGTTCTAAATCTACGTCTGATGTTTCTGTGAGGGGTTGGTGTAGCTGGAGGCCAGAGCTCGGTCGCAGGTGTCGCTCTCAGGATAACTGTCCACCTTGTTTGTCCACCACAGATGCAGGTCTGAGGCTAGCCCACTGGGCTAAACTGGCCCACTAGTGAGCCCTAGGGATCCACCTGCCTCTGCATACCCAGAATTGGGATTACAAGCACCACCATGATGGCTTTTTATGTGGGTTCTGGGGATGGAACCCAGTTCTCAGACCTGCACAGCAAGCCCTTTACAGACTGAACTAGCCCCTCAACCCCCTCTTAATGCAGGCTTACAAAACAGGTGTTTACCCACTGCCACAATTTGGATCTAGAATGCCCCTCCTCCCCAAGGCTAATTTGTTAAAGGCTTGGCCCTGACCTTGGCCATCTGGAAGGTGGTAGACCCTGTGTAGAAGGTGGTGCTTAGTGGAGGAAGGTAGGACACTGGGGCATGTCCCTTTCTCTCTTCCACGTCCTGACTTTGGAGTAAAAGGCTGCACTCTGCCACCTGCTCCTTCTGTGATGATATACCGCAGTGCCACAGGTCCACCTTCTCTGTGTCCTGTCCCCTACCTTAGTCAGCAGATGTCAGGAGAGCACTGGTCCATGCAGGAATTGACTTCAGAAACCACCGCCTGGGAGCTAGAGGTATTCAGAGTGACTGGCTCAGTCTCTGTTCTTGGGCTTTCTTAGGAAACACATCTTTCCCCTTTGAGAGTAAACATGCTTTGAATTTATTATATTTTCTACAAAAATTAAGGATGATGGATTTTTTTTCCTTAAATGCTTAGATTTTGTAGTATGATTTTTTTAGTAGAAAAGCTGGTTTCCTAGTGATATTTGCTGAATGTTTCCTTGTTTAGCTTATAATTTAGTATTACAATTGATTTACACATATCACTACTAGTATTATTACTGACCACACAGTTGCTCATTGCCACCCATCAGGAACTGGTTCCAGGATCTGCACAGGTACTTCTCAGCTCAAGTCTCTGATAGAGAGAACCTTCACATAATTACCATCTACTTTCGGCCATCTCTACCTGGCTGGCTCACAACACCTAATAAGCCATACTTGTGCTGGGGAGATGTGAACACCTACTCACCTCAGAGAGGGAACTGAGAAAAGACCAAAGTAAGGACACAACCAAAGTCCAATTGGTGAAAATGTGTTTATTAGGGTTACTTACAGAAGTATGGATGTAGGGTAACTTCTGAAATGACTCAGGGAAAGTTGTATTTTTGTGAGCATCCCCCACAGGATGGAATTTTTCACCTCACTTTCTAATATCTTGAATCTTAAGGAACTTCCCACTAAGATGGGAGGTTTCGTTTTAGAGGAAATGGCTGTATAACAAAATGCTATATAAATAGTGTTATGCCATCTCATTTAGGGACTAAAAATAAGGGAAGACTCTTCTGTGGTTGGCCAAGTCTGCATGCAGAGGCTGAGGGTTCAAAAGTCATGATATAAGGTTACAGAAACACAGCTGGATTTTTTCATTTCTTGTCTGTCACTAGAGATAAGCAAATTTCATAGTCAAATCTCAAAGCCAAGTGTGTTCAGGGACCTGTCCAGTTTCCGTCCCTGTTCTCCTCAGCTCATTCTGACCCTACGAGCTTTGCATTTTCACTGCATTAATGTATATATGTATGTGTGCGTGTATGTATAGTTACACATATATGTGTACACACACATACACTCATTTTACACTTTTTCTAGAAAAAAGTATCTGACATGCTATACAGAGTTCTCTGTCCTCCTTTTCACCTAAGTGTATCCTTAAGATGCTCTGTTGCTGCGGTAGAGAGTCATCTCTTCCTCACACTTACAACTGCATGGTTCTCCTGTGGATCTGCTCTCATTGGTTCAACTTGCCCCGCCTCAAGAGCTTTTGGATTGCTTACAAGGAGAGTAATAGGATAGACTGGTGCACATCTTCTGGACAGAGCTCTGGAACTGGCATTGCTGGTCATAAGTCATGAGTTCTGACTCCATCCGCATTACCACGTTCCCTTCTGTGGGGACAGCAGCAGATGGTATTCATTTCATCCATGGTGACCGAGCCTGTCTCCCACCAGTCTCACGGCAGTAGAGACAGTCTTCACAGTGTAGCTGATTTCTGTCCCCTCATTTATGAGCAGGCCTGGGGCCTCTGGTCCTCTTTACTAACGTTCTATGGTGCACTTTACATTAGCAAGAGATCCAGGCCAGTACAGAGCTCACAGTGGGGTGGGAGCCATTCACAGGCAGGCAAGCAGCAGCAAGATATTCTGGATCTGAGCAGAAAAGAGTTACGGATTTACTCGTTCTTGCCATTGGAGTGGAATGGAATACTTTGGTATTTTTCTCCCCGTCTCACCACGAGCACACCGTCTATGGCTTAGCCATCTCTGTGTCTACTGGCACTGGCCTTGTCACCCTGCTCTGTCTTGGCACCTGCTATTCCACTGACACATCTCTGCCATGCTGATGGTTCTCCTGGGTGCACCTTCCCTAGTTGGCTTTTCTGGCCCTCACTGACAGTGAGCACTTGTGAGGCAGGTACACACTCTGCCTCCTCCATGTCAGCCGTCCCAGCTGGGTATAGAGGCAGGGGTCACCTGGTTAGAGGAACCGGTCTAGTCATAGCGACTGAGAGTTGCTTGTCAGGGTGTCAGATAAAAACGTTCCATATGGAAACATGCAATGGTTAGCCTTCCAGAAAAGCACCTCAGGAGCAAGCGAGGTCCTCCACAGGGAATGCCACTTGGTGGGGAGTGTGAAGGAATAGGTGTGATTTGACACACTGGAGGCACAAGTCTAGCCTATATGGAAAGCAGCAGCTCATTAGCATGTGCCAAGTACACCCCAGGAATCCTGGCCCTGTGCTGCCCCTCAGGAATCCCTCCCCAGGGCTGCCCAGAGACTGCCCACTGGCCTGGCTGTCTCCTCGGGGCGGCTGTGCATGACTCTGCCAGTCTCCCCTCCACTGTGAAATGATACCATCTCTTAGGCTCAGCTGTGCAGCTTCAGTTTCTCTAGAGTTCCCCACCCTGCAAGAAATCATTGCTTTTTACTGCTTCCCAAGCAGGCTCCCCTGCTGAGGGGAAAATCTGGCAACCCGTCTGCACGAATGCAGCAGTGTCCTTGGCAATTACGCGGAGGGTCTTCAAAAATAGTACTTATTTTTTCAATTATAAAAATAATGCGCACTTATAATAGAAAATTAGGAATATTGAAAACTAAAAAGGAAGAAATAATTATCCATGACTTCACTGCCGAGAACACCCACTGCTAACATTTTAGTAGATTTCCTTCCAGCCATTTTCTATGAATATTTATATGATTGGGTTCATTTTCTGGGTACACTCTTGCACTTTCAACCTAACCTTGTCACACAAGCACCGCTTTTCACTGTTTTGGATAACCACGGCAGATACTGACTATACACACATTCTTCATGAGTATCAGTAAGATTAAAAGCATATGAATTATGCTGGGAGCATACTCAATAGCTGAGCACCTGCCTTGCATGCATAGAGCCCCAGGTTCAATCGCAGGGCCTCTAAAGTAAATTTAAAAAAAATAAGGAAAATGTGTGTATTCATAGTAGCAGGACAGCTCACTGCAAAAAGCAAAGCTGGCAAGGAGATGTGCCATGCCAAGGACAAGTTCCCGAGTCTGCCTCTCTGGAGGTAACCAGCATCATTGACTAATAATATAGTTCCTCTATAGACTGATAATAATTATATGTGTATGTGCATGTATAGCTTGACTTTTATTCTTCAATCATTCCAGGTGTGCATGTACTCTGCATACACTGGATGCATGCTGAATAAACTGTGGGAAGCCAGCGCCCAGCCTAGAGCGTCCCCTGAATGAGAGCAGTTATGGGTTTTCAGCGTATTGTTGGGAGACTTTTCATCCTACTGCTTACCAAGCTTCCTGCTCTTAGAGTGCTGGAAATACTGCCGTGACTATAAAGCAGCAGAAATGAAGCTGTGGTCCACTCTTCTTTTCCTGAACTTTTCTTTCTCTTGTGTTAGTAATTCTTTTGTTCCTGTGTGTGTGTGTATGTGTGTGTTTGTGTGCTGACTGTTGCCTTAATTCCAAAGGCCACAAGCCCTTTGTCCGCATTTCTTTACAATACAATGAGTCATAGGCATCCCAAGTGCAGGCTGTGTTCAGGTGCTTGCTATCAGGAATGGCCTGGATTTCACTGTTTGTTTTCTCTCCAGCCTTGTGCAAGTACAGGGTCTAAACATGAAATTCATATATATTTCACAAGTGCCTTGCACACAGCCTGCAGGCAGTTTTATACAATATCTTTAGTGTGACTCAGTGACGGCCAGCAGTGTGCTAAAGGCTTGGTCCTAGCCCAAGTCACTTCAGAGAGGTGTAGGGCTTGGTGGGAGGAAGTTGATATATCCTGAACTAGAAGGGAGGAGAGCCTTTGTTGGGTCTCTTCTGAGGCCACAGGTGCCATCTCTTCCATTCCTGCAGAGACAGATGAGGTTTCCACAGCTGAGGAAGATCAGTGGCACCCCCAAAGAGTGTCCTTACTGGGGTTCAGACACAAATATTATAAAGTTTGCATCCACCTCATTTCCCTGTCTCAACTTGTGAAGAAGTCTGTCTTGAGTCTTGAGTCTGGGGCCATGAGAACTGTGCCCATGACTTGTCCAGTTCAGGCAGTGAAATATGGCAGGGTTCTTAGAGTGTGTGCAGGCCATCTGTGGAAGGATCTTTAAAAGGTCTGAGAAATCTTGCTTCCCAGGCACACAAACTTAGATCCTTGTTCATTTTTTTTATTCTGTGACATTGCATAACCTCTTACATCCTGAAAACTCTTATTTTGAGAAAATTTTAAATCTTTAAAGAGCACTCTGTGGAGCTATGGAAGATGGAAGATTCCACCAGGTTACACTGGTTTTTCTCAGGGACATTCTAGAAATCATTGGCCTAGCACACCAAAGCAAGCCATGGCAGAGGCTGCTGGCCCCATCTGTCTGCTTCCTGCTTCTGGAGACAGGACCACTTATCTCTTACTTGGCAGACAGTGACCAGAAAAAAGGATTGTTATCCCTGGGCTTCCTCCCAGCCTCATCTGCCACCTGCACAACACAAGAACAACCTACATGTTTCTTTAGTTGTTCCCACAGAGATCAGAGGCCTGCTGCACCTCCAGCTAGAGTATAGAAGATGGTCAAAACATCCCAAGATTATAGAAAGGTGGTGGATGTCGCATGCATTGGGTGAGGGCAGGACACAGAAGCCATCAGGACTGGAGGCTTAGAGCTAAGCCCGTCCACCCTGCTGCTGGATGGCTGAGCTCTGAGACAGAAGTGGGCAGGGTCTTTAGCTGAGACTCCTCCTGCTAGCCTTGGACTGCTTCTGTCCACACTATTAAGTGAGAGACAAGTGTGTTAATTTTTAAGCCACTGATTTGGGGACTGTGCTGGTTAGTTTTTATCAGTTTGACACAATTAGAGTCCCTGGGGAAGAAAGTCACCTCAGTGGAGGACTGCCACTGAGCAGTCTGTGGGCAAGTCTAGGAAGAAAGTCACCTCAGTGGAGGACTGCCACTGAGCAGTCTGTGGGCAAGTCTAGGAAGAAAGTCACCTCAGTGGAGGACTGCCCCTGAGCAGTCTGTGGCCAAGTCTAGGAAGAAAGTCACCTCAGTGGAGGACTGCCACTGAGCAGTCTGTGGGCAAGCCTAGGGAGCATTTTCTGGATTATGGAGATATGGAATGCTGGGGTGGGGTGGCACATTCCCTTAATCCCAGCACTTGGGAAGCAGAGGCAGGCAAATCTCTGAGCTCCAGGCCAGCCTGGTCTACAGAGTGAGTTCCAGAACAGCCAGAACTACACAGAGAAACCCTGTCCCCCAAAAAAAAGATTGATGTGGAAGGCCCACTCCACTGTGGGTGGTACCAACTCTGGGCAGGTAGTGCTGGGTTATATAAGAAAGCAGGCTGAGCAAGCCATGAGAAGCAAGCCAGTAAGTGTTAGTGGGGTGTGTGTGTGTGTGTGTGTGTGTGTGTGTGTGTGACCTTCGCTTCAGGGCTGGCCTTCATGTTCCTGCCTTGAGTTTCTTCCTGGGCTTCCTTCAATGATGGACTGTAACCCATGAGCTGAATTCAATCCTTTTCTCTCTGAGTTGGTTTTGCTGAGTGTTTTATCACAGCATGGGAGAAGCAAACTAGAACAGTGACCTTTCTTAGGGCAGCTGAACCAATGCGCAAGCTAACAACCGAGGTCTCATTCAACTTCCTCTTGTGTCCATTTTCTTCCTTTATGCTACCAATATGTAAAAACAGCCTGCGTTTCCACCCAAGTGTTGCTACAAGCTCTTCCTTTTTCCTGCATAACTTTCCCTTCCCCTCCGCTGCCCAGTAACCTCTCATTCACCTTTGAACTGCCCACTAGAACATCCCTGACTTGAGGAGCCTCCCTGGACCTGCTCCTTGCTGGGTAGGAGTCGTTATTCTTTCCTCCTTGAGTGCACAGTAAAGTTTCAGTGGTCACTATGCTAGTGGTCACTATGTGTCACCCTAATCATTTGCTCATACGCTGCCGACTCTCAGACTAGGCTAGGATTCGTACAGTATTATTTCTGTCACCCCAACACTGACTTTATAAGACACAAATGGATTTTGATGAACTGGATGAATGAGTGCAATAATATAATTATATGTGGACCCATGTAAACCCTCACTCTTTAAAGTTTCTTCCTTTGCTCAAACTCCACTTAAGTCTAGCACGCCTATTCCTTCTACAGAAACTCAACAAACATAATTTTACTGTTAGATAATTTATAAGCCAGGGGCTAATTGTACACTCACCTGGGAACTTTCACTATGACTTCGTTAGGTCCCCATAGCGCCATAGTCCTGCCAGTGGGTTCCCGTGTCCTGGTACTGCACTGACTGCAGAATTGAAATCAAACCTTATGCTCAGGCTGCCTCCTTTCAGCTCCAAACGGCTGACCCAGGCTGCAGAACAAGTCATCTCTAGAGAATGCCCAGGCATGGTCAAAGCTAACAATGAAAGGGGACATTTTCCTGCTCTGTGGTGCTGCAGATATAAGGGCTCTTAGAGGAGGGTAATCTGTGCTCGTGGGTCTCCTGCTTTGCTTTTATTCTGAATCAAACAGCACTCTGGCCACAGTATCTCCCCAGAGGTACCTGGTACTAATGTATGAATTCTAGTACCAAATCTTATTTCTTCCACTCTCTGAAAATACATTGTTAGGCTTGGATGTGTGGCGTGTGAGTCTCAGAGCTGATTCACATGGGAGACACCCTGAGCAGAAGACTCACCCTCAGGAAACATTGCTGCTGTAGGATCTTCATCCACTGGGCATATTTAGAGGGAGCTCTTGAATCCCCTTTCTAGCCTGTGTCTTATTTCTGTAGAGAAAAATCTTAAAATTACTCTCATGAGAATTAGACAGTCCGGTTTCTCTCTCTCTCTCTCTCTCTCTCTCTCTCTCTCTCTCTCTCTCTCTCTCTCACACACACACACACACACACACACACACACACACACACACACACACACACCAGTTAGAGGCTTTAAATATTACTGGTGAGCAGGGACCGAGAATTCAAGATAAACCATGTAGAACAGCTGTGTTGCATGGCTCACCCTGTCTGTCTAGTCCTTGCCTGTGCCCAGATTCCAGCATACGGGCTGGTGCTCACTAGACTGCTGAGCAAAGTGTTTGGGCGCTGCCTCCCCTTTCACAGGTGTGTCTACTGTCATAGCTTGATACCCTCATGGAACTGGTCTGGGCTAATCAGGAGAAAGGGCCCATGACTGGCTCCATATTGCTACCTATGAGGCCTGTAGCCCTTCAGTTTCTGCTCACCTGTTCATCTTCAGGTTGCTTTCCTGTTCTTTTTCAAGCAGTCTCTCATTAATTTGATTAACCAGTGTGTCAACAAGATGAGTTCTCTGACCAGAATGTGACCTGTCCCTTGTGGTCCGTGTGTTGGAGGCCTGGTCCTCACTGTGGTGTTGAGGTGCTGTGAACCTTTCGAGGTGCTGCTCTGGAGGAGTCCTTAGTTCAGCTGGGGACACTGCCCTGAGAAGAGATTGGGAGCTCCCTTTGTGCTCTGGGAGGGGTGATCCTTCCTCCTGCTCGCCCTCTCACCAGTGTGTGCCACCAGTGCACACCAGTGTGCTGTGGCAGGAGGGCCCTGGAGTTGAGCAGATGTAGGCATCCCTGCAAAACTGTGAGCTAAATAACTGAGACCACTTTTAGTTCATTACAGCACTGAAAAACAGACGAACACAATGGGCCACTTAAAAGACTGTAACTATTTTAGAATATAATTAAGGTTCTCAGATGACAGGGCAAACATGTTTAATATCTATTGAAAAAGAATGTAAGTAAAAGCAGGCTGAAGTAAGTTGATAAGGAGGTTGGCAGGGTCTTAAACAACAATGATGTCACCAGGAAGGGAAGGAAGGAGGGAGGGAAAGAGAGAGAAAGAGACAGAGACACAGACAGAGAGAGAATATTGCTAAGTTTTCAATAAAACAGAGCCCGATTTAGCATCTGTGTGCTAGTCTGCCCTGTGTACCAGGCACTCTGTGGGTGTTACGGACAAGGCAGCCACCATCCCTGCTCTGAAGGAAATCTGAACTAGATTCCCACTGTCCAGTAAAACTAAGCCACAGGTGGGACTGAAAATGGTCTAACAGAGACACTGTTCAAAAGAAACAAATACAATCAATTTTAATTTTTAAAAATGTAAGGCTGGAGAGATGGCTTGATAGTTAAGATCATGGGCTGCTTGTGCCAAAGACCTAGGTTTTATTCTCAGCACCTACATGGTGGCTCATAAGTATCTGTAACTCTAGTTCCAGGGGCTCTGATGCCTTCTTTGGACTCCTCCAACACCAATCATGTATTATGTGGTGCACACACATAGTATGAGCAAAACACCCCTTCATATAATAAAAACAAAATCATCTTGAAAATTGTTGTCTAGCCCAATATAGAGATAAAATTTCCCCAAAGGGCTGAGAAGTGATATCCCTTATTCCAAATGGTCTCAATATGAAAATTATCAGTTCTGTACACTCCTTTTTATGCTGTCTTCAAAATCCAGTGTGCACCTGACACAGCAGGCCTCAGTCAACAGGTAAGCAAAGATGCCATCTATTGCGAGCAAATATGAACGCTATGATGTTAATATTGAGCATGTGACGTAGTGCATGGTACTCATAAAGGCATCATGAACAAAGCGGCAACAAAACAAATGATGTGGAAATGGGAGTCACTGGCCAGATGGCCATAGTGAGTCAACTCTCTGGGCAGCTGAAGTTAGCAGAGATTAGTGCAAGCGAGCCATGCCAAGGCCGGAGAAAGGAAGAACCCCCTGGTGGAGTGCCTAGCAAGAGCAAAGGTCTTGATCTGGACCCAGCACTGTTATCAAGATGGTGTGTAGCTGGAGCAGTAGGGTGAGAGTAGAGAGACCGGAGCTTGAACCAGAAGCTGCATGCCGTGGACCTCACAGTTGAGGCAAGGAATTAGGACTTGTGCCATCGCTTGCCTTCTGTTGTTTGTATTTAAGTTCATGTTTCTTAGATGTTCTGTTTTCTTTCATAATGGAGGGGAGGAAGTTTAAAGGCCTTTTGCTGGTGAACTGAAGATTGCAGTGCCTTGGAGATAGTTTGCTACCATGTCTTTTCCATGTCTCCATTGGTGTTTGGTGTAGGAGGTTCTTCTGTCTATGCGTTGCTTTCACTGGCTGAATAAAGAAACTGCCTTGGCCTGTTGATAGGGAAGAACTTAGGTAGGCGCGGAAAAGAGAACTAAATGCTGGGAGGAAGAAGACAGACAGATAGACACCATGAAGCTCCTGCCTGAGACTGACACTGGTTAGAATCTTTCCCGGTAAGCCACGACCTTGTGGCGTTACACAGATTGGTAGAAATGGGTTGAATTAAGATGTAAGAGTTGGCCAATGGGAAATTAGAGCTAATGGGCCAGGCAGTAATTTAATTAATACAATTTCTGTGTGATTATTTCGAGTATAAACTAGCTGGGAGGCTGGGACAAAGGGCCTGCTCTCCTTATAACAGGTGTTTATATTCTAGTGACTTCTGTGTGTCAGGGGCTTAACAGACATTGTGCATCAAGGCACACTCTTTTCATATGTGTGAGTGTGTGAACCCGTGAAGGCTAGATATCAGGGCTGAGCATCTTTCTCAATTGTATTCCACCTAACTTTTTGAGTCATGGTCTCTCACTGAACCTGTAGCTTACTGATTCAGTCATACTAGGTGGCCGGGGTGCTCCAGGGATTCTCCTGTCTCTGCCTCATCAACATTAGGATTATAGGCATGCATCGCCATGCATAGCTTCTTATGCGGATGTTGGTGATCTGAACTCAGGTTTTTATATTTGCACAGTGAGCACCTTCCCTATTGAGCAATCTCCCAAGACCCAAAAGGCACACTTTTAAATGTATTTTCTCACCATTTGGTATCTCAAGGTTCTAGCATGCCCCTTGCATGTACAGCCAGCCCTTGATATTTGAAAAGCATTGTTTCTAGCACCCTCCCACAAATAGCCAAATCTGTGGGTGTTCAAGTCCATTGCACGGAATGGTACATTTGCACGGAGCCTACACACATCTGCTCCATGCTTTTTCACCTTTAGTGACTTAGAGTGCCTAAAGCAATGGAAATTTATATCTGGACTTCTCTACTGTATTGTAGGAAATGAAAGAATAATGTTTGCACACATTAGTATAGATGCAGTGTGTTTCCATATTTGAGGCCATGGGGGAGTGGAACCACAGGATACAGACCCACAGACACGCAAGTCTAGCTGTATTGATTCCACGTGCATTGCAGTCATGCATAATAGGAGATGCGCATATCCTTACCACCCTTGCCTGAGGATCAGGCATTCCACCGTCTTGATCTTTCTCTGAACTGGAGAAGCCTGACTCACCCAGCCCCTCTCTACTGCTGCTGGGCTCAGGGCCCTATACTAGGAACACTCGTTGGCATTTACAGTGCTACCCGACAGCAGGGACCACAAGTAGCCGCCCCCAAGGCTGTGATCAAGAGCCTTCTGTGGGTACTGTGGGCTGGAGCCTGCCTCGCGGAGAGCTGCCTTTCCCCAGCACGGTCTCCCCTGTCTCTCTGTACAGATCTCCACTCTGGGATGGTGCATTCCAGGCACTCCTTCTCTCCTTCACCTCTCCCCCTTCTGCTCGCCACCCTTACCCAAGCACTCCTTCTCTTGCAGGGTCTTCCTCACTCAGCACAAATGCCCCCGGTGACCTCAGTGTCTGCCAGTGTTGAGAGGGCAGGTGAAATAGACGCCTCTATGCTTTCCTGCTACTCTGAGAAGTTCTGGAATGTGCTTGGGGTGTCAGCAAAGTCCTTCTCATCATAAAGGCTTCCAAGATGTCTTTCTCTCTGAGGGATGACTCGGGGTCCTCATCATAGCAGATGTGGGGCTGTGGCTACACGGATTCAACTTAGCTCCAAGAAAGAGATACAAATTCTCCTGCTCCTTGGTGGCTCTGCCTGGCTGGTTCTTTCCTGCCCAGGCGCCTCTCTCCTTGGCATCACTTGGTTCCACTGCTTCCTTAGAGTGGGGTTTGTGTAGCGCTAACAATGCGCCCTGTGTTCTGCTCCGAACAGGTGAGTGTTCTAACTCAGAAGTACAACCACGCACTATTTCCAACAGTTCTGAACTTGGTCTTTGAGATCTTCTTTAGATGCCAAGGTTCTGTCGTTCCTAGCATTTTGTTCTCATCACATGCCCAGGTCCTCCCACCTTCTCTTGCTATGTCCTCTGGAGCACTGACAGGGAGTAGCTTGGATGTGGGTTGACATGCATCGACGATTTAGCTTTAAAATTTGCATGTTCTCGTGTTGATGTATCACAAATAGACTGAGGCAGGGGAGCTAAAAGATGTTAAAAGCGTTGGGAGGGCTTTCTTCTGCAGTAACAACAGTTCAAATGCCACATTAGTCAGAATGGGAAATGTTAGCTCCTGTCAAAGACAAAACCCAGCTTCAGTGTCTGAACCCAATGGAAGGTTATTTCACATTGCTTCACAGTCACGGAGAAAGAAGCATGTGTTGTTGTTGTTGTTGTTGTTGTTGTTGTTGTTGTTGTTGTTGTGTGTATGTGTGTGTGCATGCATGCAGGAGCTTCTCTGCTCTGTGCAACCATTCAGGGTCTCAGGCTGTTTCCATTGTCAGTACCTTCTAGGAGTTTCCTACTCTTTGTGTTGTTGGAAGGCAAAAAAGGGAGAGGAGGTGGGGTGTTGCTGTTTAGGTCAGGTGTAACACATTTATTTCCCACCACACTCCACCCACAGAGCTTGACCCCTCAAGGACCCTCAAGCAGACCCTCTAGGCTCCCTTTCGTCCCTGTCTAGAGCCTTTGAGCACCTAGTGAGTTCGAGGCCAGCCTGGTCTACAAGAGCTAGTTCCAGGACAGGCTCCAAAGCTACAGAGAAACCCTGTCTTGTATGCCTGATCTAATGGGAGCTCACTCAATTCTTCTAGTGATTCGGAGAATGTAAAACAGGTCATTAGGAACCAAGAACATTGGAAGTTACTGCTCCCAACTAACAGTGTTTCGGTTTCTGTTCTCTGGCCTCCCCTAGCCTCCTAGATGTCCCTGCTATATGTGGAATTGTCATCTGCCAACACACTAAGACAGGTCCTGGTGCTGGCTCAGCAACCACACTTGGGTAGAAAGGAAGTGTTTGTGTGTGGGGTGTGGTCTGTGGATGTCTTCAGGAGGACTTTGGGAACCCAAGGAAACACACTTGGCTTCTCACTTATTTTCTTTTCCCAAAGCCTGGAGTGTGTGAAGCGCCAAGCGAAAGGGCAGGTCCTGGTGGTGCACAGGCTGGCGATTCACTGGAGACCTCACAAGTCCTGCTCTGACTGTTGGTGATGGGCGCCCCACCAATGATTGCTTGCAGGAACCATTGATCTCTCCTTATGTATCCCTTCCACTTCTTGGTTTTCTTGTCCCTTTCCTCTTACAGATGTCAGTCAGAAGAGTGGAGTGACTGAGTTCATCTCAGCACCTGGCACAGTACTCTGGACATGGCAAGCACCTAATATATCCATGCTGAGTGATGAATGACAGAATGAATTGAGGCCTGGCATCCACTGTCCAGGCTGTCCTTAGAATAATATTTGCTTTCACCTTTCTCTCTCTCTCTCTCTCTCTCTCTCTCTCTCTCTCTCTCTTCTCTCTCTCTCTCTCTCTTGAGATAGGATTTCTTATTTATTTATTTATTTTTCCACTCAAAAATTTCCACTTCCTCCCCTCCTCCCATTCCCCTCTCACTCTCCCACTCACTCTCCTCCCTCCCCCTCCAGTCTTAAGAGAGGACAGAGTGCCCTGTGGGAAGTCCTTCCCCCTCCATCCAGGCCTAGGAAGGTGTGCATCCAAACAGACTAGGGTCCCAAAAAGCCAGTCTATGCAGTAGAAACAAGTCCCAGTGCCATTACCAATGGCTTCTCAGTCAGCTCCCATTGTCAGCCACATTCAGAGAGTCTGGTTTGATCACATGTTTGTTCAGTCCCAGTCCAGCTGGATCTGGTGAGCTCCCATTAGATCAGGCATACAAGACAGGGTTTCTCTGTAGCTTTGGAGCCTGTCCTGGAACTAGCTCTTGTAGACCAGGCTGAGCCTCGAACTCACAGAGATCCGCCTGCTTCTGCCTCCCGAGTGCTGGGATTAAAGGCATGCGCCACCTCCGCCCGGCTTTAGGAGCACTCTGGAAGGGACCCTTTGCTGAGCCCCTGCAAGTTCTCCCTCTCTCTACTTCTCATTTTCCTGTTTCTAGGTCCTCAGTTGCAGGAGACCCTCTTGTCCTGCTGCCCTGTGGTCCTGCCTCCTTTGAGACGTCAGCATGCTACCTTCTGGGTTTGGCAAAGTTCCTGCTCGGTGTCTTTCTGCTGCTGACTTGTCCGAAGAGACTCCTCAGATGTCGCCTACTCTCTGCTCCTCCTTTCCTACAGGCGGCTCTACCTTAAACCTCTGTTCCCATTTCCTGACACCCATAGCTGCCAGGGACTTTCACAACAGCACTAACAGACAAGTTAAGTAAGGTTAAGTCACAGACATCAGCTGTGAGTAATTTAGCCAAAGGGATCTGATGCTTGTCGACCACCTGTCAGCCATCAGAGTCCGGAAGACTGGACTCAGAAATGACAGACTGGGACCAGAACCTGGAAATCCAGGCCGCGCCACGCTCTGCTCTGCCCAGCCTTCCTGGGCTCTGGGTGGCCTTGATAGTTGTCCTAAGAACACACATAGTGACACCTTCATTTCTTTAGGGAACTAGAATCGCCCCCTCACTATCCTCAAGATCTTCCTTCCTCTTCAGATGACCAAATCAGAGAATGCTCAGGTCACTTGTTCACAATGACAGAGCATTTTCATAGACTTTATGGATGCTTCAAGTCACCTTTCACCCTGGACGTCACTTACCTGACATACCACCCGTGCGGCGCCAACAGTTGCTGTGCTGCATTGACAGAAAACAATGCCAGGAAGCAGTGTGGATATGCTCCGCATAGACCAGACACAGTTCCCACCAATACTGTTGGTCCTCGGTTGGTTGAATTCTTGAATGGAGAATCTGGGCACAGGGCTGACTGTATGGTTTTCAGTAACTTAGCCTGCTAAACAAACTAAAGAGAATAAACATCCTTAAAAACCTCTTAGGTATTTAAAGGCTATGACTCAGGCCTGTGTCAGGCGTGGGCGAGAAACCCAAGCCCTCCAGTTCCTGGTTTCCAACTCATTTCACAAACGAAACACTGAGAACCTGTTGGCAACATAAGGAAACAATGTAAGCAACCATACAGGTGTGAAAGGAGGACCGGCGGGGGCTGGCTCTTGGCCGGATTTACCCATAGATAAGAACCGCACAGTCTTGGGCAAGTCTCCTCACTCTGCCTCAGTTGCATCATTACAAAATGACAATTGTGGCATCTGTGATATCAAGGACACTTTTGGGTATAAAAAAAATCTTCCCTGAGGTCTGCTGGGTTGCTCAAGACAGGCACTGGGACATTGCATAGAGGAACATGGTTTTTGTAAGACACCGTGCATGGGCAAAGGCAGCTGATGGGGGAACTGGCACTGTTCTGCAGCTGACAGCCCCATCAGGCGCACACAGAGCATCTTCTGTGCATCAGTCATCCTAATGACTTCGTTCATGTGTTCCAATAACCCTATGAAGAATCTGTTACCTATGTTTTGCTGATGAGGAAAGGGAGGCATGGAGAGGCTAAGTAGCCCACTCGATATCACAAAACTTGTAGGTTCGAGAGCCAATTCAGGTCCCAGGGTCTGTGCCCCCTGCCAATTAGAAAAACCCAGGACTGGGAGTGTGGGCAGCTTTGAAGCCCTAGGTTCCATTCCCATCAGAAAGAGAGAGAGAGAGAGAGAGAGAGAGAGAGAGAGAGAGAGAGAGAGAGAGAGAGAGAGAGAGAGAGGACGTCCAGTGTGCCCTCCCTGCTTGGTTATGCCTCAGCTCTTTCCGCAGGCTACCCAGCCCTTCAGTGGACTTTCCCTGTATACACATAATCACCCTCATTTGCCTTCAAAGGCTACACTTTAGTGTTAAGTCAGAGGCTTATTTTAACCGCTGAAGGAGAACAATGCAGTGTGCACCCCACCACGTTTAGTCGCTAGCGCTCTATTTGTGGACTATTTTTCAGTGTGGACAACTTCTCTTCGCTTCACTAACCCGATTAGTCAGTGGAAGAATTTCTTCTTTGACGCTCAGTCTGAATCTCATTAGGGTGCCTGGGCCTAGTTACTAATTGCTGACATTCTGGACTTGCCAAATGCATTTATGGGCAGCAGCATGTGGGTAGGAACCTTCATTTCCCTCTCAGTAGATCCCATTGTACTCAGTGACCTTTCCCAAGAGACCTAGCCCTTGGCCTTAAATATATAGCAAAAATAGAATTCCCAAGGCCATAAGACCCACGGGAAAACTGCTGGGTCAGCCTTGATTTTTAAATGTTATTTATTTGTTTGTTTGCTTGTTTATTTGTGTGTGCATGTGGGCAGGGGGATGCATACCATGGCACACAGGTGGAGACTAGCTTTGTAGAGTTGGTTCCTCCTTCCTTTTCCACTTTCATGTGGGCTCTGGGCATGGAGCTCAGGTTGCCAGGCTTGTCCCTTGAGCTGCAGAGCCATATCAATGGCCCCTAGCCTTGATTGGGACTGACAGGAAACAAGAGCCTGGAAGTGAAAGATCAGGCTGGTGAGGGATAGGTTTATTTCTAGAGTGCAGTTTGTGTGTCAGGCGCCAAACACAGCCTTTCCCCTGGGCCCTACCTGGGTGTCCCCAACCTGGGCCATGGCCATAACGCTGCCAGGATGCCTCTGCCACATGTTAGCCCAATGGGCTTTCTTAATCTCCCTTAACTCAACCCACACTTCAAGTTCATTTTATTTGTCTTAAGAGCAAACACTTGCCAAGAATAAAGATAATGCTGCAAATAAAATCAATGAATGCCAAGCCACATTGGGCCTCCAGCTGCATGGGGCTGCCTTTTTTTTTAAAGGGAGACAAGCCTGTATGTGCGCCTCATGCCAAGGAAACTTTGCCTTTGACTAGTGAGACTGAACGATGGAGGAGGCCCGCATGGGGACTTTCTCAGACTGAAGCTGTGCTCTTCAGGTCCCTGGATGTCACAGCTAATACCCTCTTCCCCAGCAGCCTCATGTCTGTGTACAGGAAGGAGGATCTCTGGGAAAGAAGTGGACCAAGGACTGACCCTGCCACAACTCCTTACATGCGGCCTTGGGCAAGCCCGGGAACGTCTGCTGTTAGAGTTCACGGTGGCTTCATGCGAGGACTGCCAGGAGCCGGGCAGTGCTGGCCAACCCCTACTCACTCACCTGTTTCAGTTCTACTTGATGCTATTTTTGCAGGGCCACACTAAAAGGGTCTAAATTTTTATGCTTGTTTCCCTCCTCATGATCTTTTAAGGACAAAGAAGGACAATAAAGTACCTTTGGCCTCCATTCCGTAATGAGGGTTCCATGTCCACAGCTTCCTGTAATGAGATTCCACCCTCCTCAGGAAGAAATGAGCCTGGGCCAATGTCCAGGAACACTCAGAGGAAGAGAGGACGTTTCTGAGGAACTCATATCCGAATCCAGTACACAGCAGATCCTTCTTAGCTGCCCGTGGCAGCCGCCTGAGTCCCCACAAGCTGGAAGAAGTTATAAAGAGCCTTAAGACAGTATGGAGAAACTGAGCAAGGGGTTAAGGAAAAATGGTTTGGGGGGAAGTATAAATACTCCAGTAAGACACACGATCACCCTGTTCCATCAGCATGAAAAGTATTTATAACCTCAGTAGTTGTAGCCTTAGGTCCAGCCTATTAACAGGACTGTTAAATCATTTTTAAAAATCTATTTTCTTTTTGTGGCTATTGTCTGTATTGTATGATATATAATTGTATATATAAGTATATACACATATATATGTTTCTTTTTTTTCCCTGCATCTTCCTATGTCCAAATTTTCAATGTCTTGATTTTTTTTCCCCCCTTAGAACTGCTGGATCCTATCCCCAGGTCTTATAATCTCACAGTGGTTATAGAGACAAGGTAACTCAGATGTGTAGCTGGCACATGGAGTATCTTATCTGCTGCATGAATATACTTCTGCTGCACACAAGTCAGCCCAGCCTTGGGGCTTAACACAGCATGGCCCATTTACCTTGTGGCTCTGTGGGAGAGCAGCTTGGGCTGGGCTCTGCTGGGTGGTTATTGAGTCATAGCTAGGTCTCTCTTGCAATGACAATAGGTCACAGGGCAGAGCTGCCTCTGGGGATTGATGGTTGTCTTGGCTCTGGTGGGCCTTGGTTTCCTCCATGGTTTCTTTCCTCACGGGTTGAGGCCATTGCTTTATCCAGTGAGTCCACTGCCTGGTTCATGGCAGAAGGAGGAGTGAGAGTATGGGACTCAAGTCTGAAACAGCATCATTTGTACTACATACTGTTGATAAGAGTAAGTCAGAGGTCAGTGCAGAACCAAGGTGTGAGAACTGGACTCCATGTTGGAAGAGAAGGGCCTCCACGCCAGCACACGGGGGTGGAGACTGAGATCATATGCTGAGGAGACCTGTCCCAGCCTGTGCTCAGGTCACCCTCACCATGGTATCTCAACACAGACCCTCCGGGAAGCCTGCCTCTCCTGCTTCCCACCGTGTTCAGTCATCTCACTGGCCTCTACCTCGCCTTTTCTCCATTCCTCCAAGGGCGTCCCAGCATGCCCCACTCCTCGACATTTCTCCATTCCTCCAAGGGCGTCCCAGCATGCCCCACTCCTCTACATTTCTCCATTCCTCCAAGGGCGTCCCGGCATGCCCCACTCCTTGCCTTTTCTCCATCCCTCCAAAGGCATCCCGGCATGCCCCACTCATCGCCATTTCTCCATTCTTCCAAGGGCGTCCCGGCACGCCCCACTTTCTTCTGCAGATAGGGCTGGAGCCAAGCACAGGGTGGGATGGAGGCCCACAGGTCACCTCTGACCTTTTGGTATTCATTTGCATGTTTAACATGTAAACTCTAAACTTTTTATTTCTTATCTTTGTTTTGTGTGTATGTGTGGGTGTGCACAGGCAAGTGTGAATGGGCGTGAGGGGGATCACATGAGATGGGTGGTGCACATACAGGTGTGCGTGTGTGTACATGTGGAAGTCAGAGGCCAGTTTTAGGTGTTGTTCCTCAGGGACTATCCACCTTGGTTTTCTTTTGGCAGCAGTGGGGTGGGATAGGAGGTGGGGGAGGGAGAGGGGGAAGACAGGGTTCCTCACTGGAACCTGGGGCTCACTGGTTGGTGTTAGACTGGCTAGTTAGGAAGCACCAGCGCTCGTCCCGTTCACCCACGCCCCAGTGTGCACCATCATGCCTGACTTTTTAGGTAAGCCGTGGGAATCAAACTCTTAAGCTAATATTCCACCACATTCACCTGCTTGGGACCCAGAGTTCCAGGCCAGCAGAACTACGGTCTTAATCCAAGTGACCAGGCTCTAGGACCCAGTGGCCTCACACTGTCCTGCCCTATTCTTCGCAGAAGATACTTCCCAATCACTTCATCAATAATGCAAATTGATGTCTCTCCTCGTGAACCGTGAATGGGGTTCTCTCCTTCACAGTGCCATCGACCCCCACTGTGTATCTCTCCATTCTATTCTGCTTGGCTTCTGGGGACTTTCAGGGTCTCTGTGGGAGTGTGCAGTGACTTTGGCACGTGAATCATGATCTCGTGGTGTCTGTCTCCATCACTTTTGCAAACTCTTCCCCTTTCCTTCTCCTCCTCACAAGAATCTCCTCAGGGCCATTTCTCCTTCCAGATCACATTCCCTGTGTACAGCGTGCTCACGACGTCACTGCTCACGAATGGCGACTCCTCAACCTTCACCTCCACTCTGACCTCCGACTGTACCCTCGCCAGGCCTTCTGGGTTGACTTCCCCAGAGAGATCAACACTGTTTTTCAAAAGTCCACACTGAACTTGACCCTGCTTCCCAAGCCTCCTCCCTTCCTCCCTGTAGACAACTCAGGAAAGCACCACCCAGTCAAACAACCCGGAAATCCCAGTTGGTTATTTTAGAGATGGGCTGAATGAGGGGTGGGAAGTAGGGAGAGGCGCACACTGCTTGAAATGAGTGGGCAAGATGTGCCTGCTCTGGGGCCTCTGTCTTCAGAGGAAACCCAGCCCAGCATTACTGGGTGAAATGTCATGATTGTTAGATGTTGGTTAGCAATGCAAATACTGTAAAGTGCTCACAGGCCAAGTCCTGTGAGGGTAGGTGCAGTGTGGAGGCTGCCAGGCCACACCTCTGCTGTCATCTTTCTGTCAAGAATGCTGCCAGCCCCAGGGACTGCGTCTGGGCTCGCTTCAGCCTCAATCCCCAACCTGAGCCCTCTCCAATTCCAGGCCCACAAGCCTGCTGCCACTTCAGCACCTCCTGCCGCCGCAGAGAGAGCCACATCCTCTTACAGATCAGAGCAGGAAGTCCCCTGTCCCCTCAACATTTTATACCTCACGTGTCCAGCACAGGAAATCTAGGTTTGCAGTGTGTAATCAACAATTTCTAAAATTCACATTGAAAACTTCATATGTAGCCAGATGGTGGTGGTGCAGACCTTTAATCCCAGCACTTGGGGGGCAGAGGCAGGCAAATCTCAGTGAGTTTGGGCCTGGTCTACAAAGTGGATTCCAGGACAGCCAGTCACAAGAGAAACCCTGTTTCGAAAAAAAAAAAACAAACCAACAAACCAACAAACAAACAAACAAAAAATCCAAAAAACAAAAACTTTATATGCTAAAGTTCTTTTTCTTGTGTCTGGTTTGGCACGTCCAGTTTCGTGGAGCTAAGCCACCAACACCACGGTCACAGTCTTGGTTAGGGTATTCCCCAGTCTCAGGTGAGAAGGCAAGTCTGTGAGGTGAAGAAGCTTACCAGGAAGTGACCCAGCTAGTGAGCACTGCTGGTTTTTGAGGTTCAAATTACTCAGCTTTAATTTCCCCCAACTTCACAGGCAAAGCCTTACATTTCTTTGTTTTAAGCACAGTTTCTATTCCTGATCTTCACTTTCCTCCTAGCACAAGCTACTTACTATGTGGGTCGACAGCAACCAAAACCCTGAAGACTTGAGAAGAGCGGTCACAGTTTCAATGAGAGACGCACTAGGTGTTCTTGCTGCCTTCTAACGCGGCCTTCTCTCCCCCTTCTTCACTGGGATTTCCAGCCTGACATCTTCTCCAGTGTATCTCAGGTCACATAAGAGTTCCTGAGCGGTAGAAAGATGCCATTTCTCCTTGATTATCACCTAGCCAGTTCACAATAGTTGCAGAAGAACCTGGCACTGACTTCTATGTTTTATTTTTGGAACCTGGTTATGTCTAGAGCTGTCCTGCTCTAGAGGCTTCTGTGGGCACAAGAGAGCCAAGGACCTGGTAGTGATCTCTCTGCTGCGCTCGGCAAAGGTGGCAGACGTGCTTGCCTCACTCTTCCTGCTTCCGGGAATGGAAGGGTCCCGACATTCTCAGATGTGTGAGAAAACAAACCGAGAGAATTTCTGCAGCCGGCCCATCCTTTGCTGTTGATTCCCTGTGCCAAAAAATAAACAGGCAAATAAATAAAATTAAAATAAATAAATCCAAATGCAACTACATGTTGTCTACAAGACACTCAGTTCAAGTATAATGATGGTATATGTAGAAACAGTCCTAAGGAGGCTCAAGCTCCCCTATAGTAGGTTGAGCAAGGTTACAGATTACAAGCCTGGGAAGCAAAAATCAATTTTATCACCATAGAAATGAACCTAGGCACACTAAGAGAAACTACATATGACATTTACAATTACTTAAAATAAATCTATCGGGGCACTGGTGGCGCACACCTTTAATCCTAGCACTTGGGAGGTAGAGGCAGGCAGATCTCTGAGTTTGAGGCCAGTCTTGTCCACAGAGTGAGGTCCAGGACAGCCAGGGCTACACAGAGAAATACTGTCTCAAACTCCCCCCCCCAAAAAAAACAAAAAGAAAATTAAAAAAGTATGAATCTAAAACATTTGTGTAAGACTTGTATGCTGTTAAAACTACTGCCTTGTGTTTAAAGAAGTAGGTGGATGTGTCAGTGTTCATGGTTTGTAAGCCTTAACCTTGAAAATGTCAACCCTGGGCAAATAGATATCCATGTTTCTGTCAAAATATCAACAAGACTTTTAAAGTAGGTATAGACAACGCTGACCAAAAATATACATTAATAGGTGAATGAGGGAACTGGAGAGATGACTGAGGTGGCTGAAGAGATGACTGGGGGGCTGGAGAGATGGCTCAGTGGTTAAGAGCACTGGCTGCCTTTCCAGAGGACTTGGGTTTAATTCCCAGCACCCACATGATAGCTTACAACTGTCTGTAAATCCATTCCAGGGGATCTGACACCCTCACACCAATGCATATAAAATAAAATAAAAATAGGTAAAGAAACTAGAGTAGCTGAACCAACCTTGTAAAATGTGGGTTATCAGTATATAGCATTCTAGGTTTGTTAGAGAAAAGGCCATGGTGTTATCAATGGTATTGCCAGAGAAGCTGATACAAACTAATGGGGTGGAAGGGGGAGTCAGAAACAGACTCATACAGAAGACCAATTTTGAGAAAAGTGGAAAAATAATAACCCTGTTAAAGATGCAGAAACAACTGATATATGTGGACAAAACCAAAACAAACAAAATACCTGAACTAAATCTCACACCTTAACCATAAAATATAAAACAATAATAACTCTCAATATGATCGAATACTCTCAAATGTAGGACTAAGCCAAGACTTCTCTTAACACTAAATACATGATCCACTAAAGCAAACAGTATAAAGATTTGGTTATGACCCAAATTAAAGCTTTTGCTTTGCAAATGACCCTCTGAAGAGGCTGAAGAGATGGGCTATAAATCAAGAGCAAATACGTGTCAATCATGCGTCTGATACAGGAATAGCTTCTATCATACATCCAGAACACTCAGAACTCAATGGTTTAAGAACACATAATAATACTATGGTCAGAGGGCACAGTGAGGCATTTCACTAGGATACAGAGAAAGCAGATACGTGGAAAGGCATGTAGCAACATAAGCTATCAGGCAAATGCAGATAAAAACACAAGACGCACAACAGATGGGCTTTAAAAAATTGGGGATGGAAGGTGGAGAGATGGTTCAGCAGTTAAGATCACCAGCTATTCTTGCAGAGGCCCCGGGCTTGGTTCTTAGCACCCATATGGCAGCCCACAGCCATGTTTCTATAACTCCAGTTCCAGGAGGCCTAATGCCCTGTTCTGACCTACTTGGGCTCCTGCATAAATGTAGTGCATATTACATACACCCAGGCATGCATATATACACATAAAAGTTTTTAAAATTTTAAGCATTATTTTCATGGCAACAACAGTGGGAATGTAAACAGATACACTCACTTTGGAAAACATTTTATCAGCTGTTTAGAAAACTAAGCAAGCGAGTTCCTTTTCCTTTCCTGTTTATTTGAAACAAGGTCTAGCAGTGCAGACCAGGCTGACTTTGAACTCCAAGTAATCCTTGCATTAACACTCAGAAGGCTGGGATGGTGAGCTTGCTTCACTGTGTCTAGCCAGTGTGCACAGCAGCTTCATTCAGAACTAGCTGTAAACTGGAAACCACACAGACAAACTGTCCTTCACCAGGTGAACTGGGTAGTTATGTAGTGCGTGTAAGCCAGGACGTGATGCCAGATAGTCCAGATCTACTTCATGATTCCAAAACAAAACACTCTGAGATGACAGAAATTAAGAAATAGAAACAAAGCCATGCCTGTCAGAGGTTGTGGGCAAAGAGAAAAGGGAAGGAAATGTGGCTATAACTAGTGCCAGGAGGGGTCTCAGTGGATGGAGACACCCTTTCTTGATTGTATAAATCCAATGTTATGTGGGCATGGCATCATACTGTTAAGAGCTTTCTGTCGTGCCCGGTTCCCACAGTCCTTAGGTCCCAAAGAAAAATCACACAGAGGTCTATATAAGTTATAAACTGATTGGCCCATTAGCTCAGGCTTCTTATTAACTCTTATAACTTATATTAGTCCATTATTCTAGTATATGTTAGCCACATGGCTCGGTACCTTTTTCAGCGGGGCAGTCACATCTTCCTTCTTCAGTGTCTGGACAGGACTGGGGAGGAATGGGCTTCCTTCTTCCCAGAATTCTCCTGTCCTCATTGACCCGCCTCTACGTCCTGTCTGGTTGTCCCGCCTATACTTCCTGCCTGGCTACTGGCCAATCAGCATTTATTGAAAACATAATTGACAGGATATAGACAATTGTCCCGCACCAGCACACATCTTTGATCCCAGCACTTGGGAGGCAGAGGCAGGTGGCTATCTATGAGTTCCAAGTTACCCAGGTCTACAGAGTAGGACCCTGTCTCAGAAAAATTAATGAAATAAAAAATAAAAAGTAAATCCATTATCACTGTGATATTGCTCTGTAGTTTTATAAGACATCACCACTAGAGGCAGTTAGCCTAGCTTCTCCCTCCTTCTCCCTGGGTCCAACTGTGATGGCTAAGGGAGACTCCATTTTGTCCTATGCACCCATTCTAAATTCCTAAAAGATAAGTTCACAGAAATTCTGACTCCTTGCCCCCTCCCCAAAATGTAAAAGTACTGTGCAAGATTCACTGCTTGCTCTGGCTTTTGTAAACACACTTATCACTGTGCACCAGGCAGCTCCTTTATCGATGTATACAGGGTGAGAGAGACAGTGCCTCACAACTGAGGGAAGTAAATACAGTTTCTCACTCAACTTACACACTCCACACCAAGGAGATAACTGTGGTGCCCACTTTTAAACCCCATCCTCTAGCCTCTTTGGTTTTAAGGCTGTCAGCTTGCTGTCAGCAATAACTAATAAAATAATTTAATTATAATTTGGTTCAAATCTATGTTCTTTCCCCTGGTGAATCTGAACTCTTAACACCATTATTGCTCAGGATGGGAAGGAATTTATGGCCTCTAGGGATGACCAAATGCACTCCCTGAATAACCAGACTAGGTACGGCGCTGCATCCAGGCCCTAAATCTCTTAACTTGCAGTCGGTGTTCAAGTGGGAGCAGCTCTGGATTCAGGAGAGATCCTGTTGATGGCTCCAGTGACCTCTCTTCTCAAAATTTTCAAACCCTTGAAAAATCGGAAAACACTGGTGCTACTGGATCTAGCCGCCCTTCCAGTAAACCACAGCTGAAGTGAACAGTGGTATGCACCCAACAGGCCCAATCCAGCTTTGAGACTGGGCTCCCAGGGCCCTCCGCTGAGGCTGCTGCCCCTAACCCTGGCCTTCCAGAAAACAAATAAAAACAGCCCCAAGAAGTAATTTAGCCACTCCTGTGTCCAAGCCCTGGGACCCGCCTAAGACAGAGGGTGGCCTAGATCCCTGGGCGTGGCTTACAACCAGACTGTCCTCTCTTCGAGTTAGATCGCTGGCTCTGCCGCAGCCTCACTTCCGTGGTCACGACCACTGAGTCACACAACAGTGACACTATTCAATACTGCAGTTTGGCAAAGTGGTTGGCCTAGAAGAAAGCTCTGGAAGGCCTGTGGAGGTGGGTATGGGTCAGGGTCATCCCTCTGGCTCCACTGCAGCTGTCACTCACAGGTGCCAGGCCTAGGACACAGTGGACAGGCTGCATTCCAGACTCTCCACAGACACATAGTCAGCTGTGCTGGTGGGACCCTGCTCTTGGGGCACCTAGGAGACGTGGTTCCATGCTGTGTGTGTGTGTGTGTGTGTGTGTGTGTGTGTGTGTGTGTGTGTGTGATGTGTCTGTTTCCTTCTCCGGGGTTCTAAATACTTGTGTGTGAATGTCTGTCTTGGTTTGTGTGGTTCATCTCTGTTCCAGAAAGAAGCCGTGTCTGGCTGTGAAGGAGACCTAAAAGGAAACTGTCCACAGAGACTGCCTGATTAGCATTTCAGGACTGTGGAAGAGGTTGAAATGTTGCAGGTTCAAAGAGGAATTACCTTTTCTTGGGCGAAATTCTGGTCCTCTGGAACAGCCATTCATTCCTTCCTTGCCTTCTTTGTCGGAACTAACATCTGTGACAATAGATAAAACCCTTTTAGAATCTATAGACTTAACAGGACAGCTCGCTTCTGCCAATACAAAAGCCAGGAATGCCTCCGGAGAGCATCTTGAACCTGTAGGAAAACTTCCCCGTCTCTGGTACCTGCCTCTCTGGTGTACCCCTCGGATGTATTTTAAACTTGTCATGATTTATGACTTCTTCTGTTCTGTAAAGCCATAAAAACTTCCTGAAACTGCTTCCATTTTTGAACATGGAATTTGAGGTAACTTAAGTCTGTGTTCCCAGGCCACGGTCACTCAAAATGGCTCCAGAATGACCTCTTATTCTTTTTAAGATGGGAGCTGTAGTTTTTGTGTCTACACTGTGCACGTGGTGTATTGTTTTTATCTGTGTGTATAATGTCTAGGGAGTGTGTCTGTATTCATGTAACCGTGACATTCCTGCGTGCCCCTGTGTTCAGCACAGTAAGCATAGCAGCTTACAGCTAGCATCTGGGGGAAGAATCCTGAGGATGAGTCCTTATGTCCGTTTGGGTGTGCCCGCACCTGTGCTATCTGAATGGGAGTCTTGCACGTGTGCATCTGTAAACAAGTGCATTCAGTACTTGTGAGCACGTTTCTGCTTCGGGGTACCTGTGTGGGGGTCACTGCTCTTGCCTGTGCGCCTGGGCTGGAAGAATCCCTTAGTTCGGTTCAGGGTCCCGTGACACTTCCCATGCGGCTGCCGCTTAGGGCCTGGAAGAGCGCGTGGCAGGTCGGCGGGCGGCGCCCCGCTCCTCCCCGGGGGCCCGGCACACGTGGGCCCCCGGCGCCGCCTCCCCGCGCGTCCCCACCCAGCGGGCCGCCCCCGCCGCCGAGCGGCTGGGGATAAAGTGGCGGCGCAGACGCCGCGCCCTATCGCCGCGCAGCCGGCCGCACGCAGTAGTCTGGCTCTAGCCCGCCGCAGACCCGGACCCGCGTGGTGCTCGGGGGACGTGACAGCGGCGCTCGTGGCCCGGGTAACTGCCTCCCGCCCCTGCCTCAGGATAGGAGCCGCCGCCAGGGGTCCCCTGCGCGCGTGTGCGTGCGCACGAGTGTGCGCGCGTGTCAGCTCGTGCGCGTGAGCGCGCCCCTCGCGCCCTCACACCAACCCCCAAACCGACTTGTGCCAGTCAACTACATCTTTCCAGCCCGGTGTGGGGACACCGGCCAAGTCCCCGCCGCGTGTGGCGTGCCGATGACAGCCGCGGGGCTTGCTTCCCCAAGCGGTCGCGGGCGGGCAGGAGGCAAAGTTTGTCGGAGAATCGGGGTGACTTTGCTCGGGGACCCGCATCTGCGCGAATGCGCGGTGCCGCGGAGCGCGTCTCGCTGCAGCTCCGAGCTGGGGACCGCTGTCCCTCGCTCCCGGAACCCCTTCAGGGGTGTGTTCTGGAAAAGTGGTGACATGAACTAGCGCTGGAGAGGCAGGAGGGAGCTGCTCGCACCCCTGCAGCCCAGGCGGGGAGGGCGCAGACCCCGCGGTGCTGCCCTGCGACCGCGATGAGGGAACAGCCCTCTTTCGCCTGGCGCTGATACTCGAGGCTGTGGCGGTAGTGGAATGCAAAAGCCAGGACGGAATGGAAACAGGTTTGTCATGGCATCTTTGGCATTCAGAAGGGGAAAATCGCTCGGGGGCGCGTCACCTACTTATTATGCCCCCCTAGAATCCACTCAGTGGAGATTTTAGGAGAGATGGGTCCTTGCAGCTGGGGCTTTGTACCCACGGAACTGACTGTAATTTCCGCTTGATTACAGCTAAAACAGTCTTTAAGATGAAGTTTCCTGAGATGATTTAAAATAAACACATATGGGAGGGGCTGTAATGAGGCACTTTAAAAAATAAAGTGAGCATTTCTTAAAAACAAATGGGATTTTCAGTCTTGGAGAGACTTGCAAGAGATGTATGTAATTTTAATATATATATATATATCTCAAATTGAGGTGCTTAGAAAAAAAAAAAAGCCACAGTCCTGACTCTGACACGGCTTCCTTTCCTCCCAAATGGGCATGAGTGTGTTTCTGACTTTAGAATATGTCCACCTTTCTTCCAAGGGCCAGAAGACCTCAGCAGAATGCCTGAGGCAAATTCTCCCAGGCGAACTCCACAGAATGTTCCCTACCAGGACTTGCCTCACCTGATCAACGCAGACGGACAGTACCTCTTTTGTAGGTACTGGAAGCCCAGTGGCACACCCAAGTAAGTCCTCTTCCTGTGGCTCCTCCGTCATGGTACCTGCTCTCTTCCCTGGTCGTTATGGGGTCCACCCTTTCTGTGACTTATCTCCTGGGCTGTTAACACCTGGGCACAGCAGTGTTAGCAAAGTTGAGAGCTGTACTTAACAGATGATTTTCTTAAAAATGAGGGGTCAAGAGTTCTTTTTCACTACAGCTAGAATAGGATTCTGCTGTCTTTTCAGAGATTCACATGACTTTTTTTTTTTTGTACCAGAATTAATTTCTTATTGGAAGCATTCATTTAAAAGCAAACCCAAATTTTTAAAAAAGTCCACTGAATTAATAAGAAAACTAAAATTATATGTGTATGTATGTACATTTTACCCTTTGCTGTCTATTTCTGCTTAATTCTGAGTTTCAGAGATGATACCCAGCTAGTTGGGGTGAGACGGGTCTGGTGTCTCCTTCTGGCTCCTTCCCAAACAGTCACTCTGTTCCTTCCCCGCTTTCTCATCCAGGGTCTGTCTCGCTGTTAGAAACAGGCTGGGGCTGAGCACAGCCAGACAGTGCTCTCTGGGCGAAGCAGGAAAAGCCCTGCTCATTTGTGTTATTCAGGGAAGAGATTATCTGTGGCAGCCTTGGCCTGGTGACTGTTCCTGTTTCCTGTTCCCAGTGTCAGAGGAGGCTTACTTGTTCCGTGGGACCCTGCGGCGTATGTGTTGTGTCTCCCACTGGGGCTCTGGGTGTCTCTCTCAACCAGGTGCGTGCGGCCCTCCTGGCTTCCTGTTAACAGCACACAGGTAGTGACTTTTCATGTCATAGCTTCAGGGCAGCCACACCAGTTGTGCTGCCGCCTGTGTGTTTGCACAGTGGGCAGTGGTGCACAGGCTGCTGCGTGTGCTGTGCGGTAGAGGAGAGTGTGCAGGTGTGTGGTGTGTGGAGCGTTGCTACCCCCATTAATCATTAGTTCTCACTCTGACTTAACCAACGCCAGCACCGTCCATTCTTTTTACTCTCTAACAAGTCCTTCTACAGCGAGCAGTTTAATCACTTCGGGCGGGGGGGGGGGGGGAGCAGGGAATGAAAGTCCGTCGTTAATGTCCACCCTCAACCTTTGGCGGCTTTGTTGGTGGAGTGGTGGCAGTGCCCCAGTTCACAGTAAAACAGAGAGCCTGCAGTCTTCAGCGGGGGGAGGGGGATGGACTGGGCCAGGCATGGCCAAGTTGGCTGCCCTCGCCTTAGCTGTGGGTGGTTTTCACAATCTCCCCACTGAAGTTGCGATGCAGGCAGCTCCCGGCTCACTTGCTTTTGCTCTAGTTAGAGACAGCAACCCAACGTCTTGGCTTCCACTGAGCTGGCTCTGGGAAGGCAGCATCTGTCTTGTGATGGATGCAGTGGGCATAGAAACAGGGCTGGACATTGGCCGCTACTGGGCTCAAAGATTTGAAAGCAACATGCGTAAAAAAGTTAAAGGGCAGGAGGCTTGAACTACAGAAAGCCACAGAACCACAGAACCATTAGCGTTTGTGGCTTGGCCACTTCCCATACTGTTAGCTCTGTGTTGTAAGAGAGGATAGACAAGTCCGGGGTCCCACTGTGGTTTCACAGATAACACAGGTAGTTATCTCTGGATCCCAATGTCCACATGGCTTGCCACCACCTCCTGGAGAGAATTCAGTTGTTAAACTACCTTTGGGGTTGGGGAACTGCGTCTCATTGAGCCAGTTTTGGAAACATTTCACAACCAGCTGAGACTAGCTGGACCAGCACTGTCCTGGAAGGCTCCTTATAGTAATGGACCTTGAAGAGGTCTTAGTGGTCCTGGAGAAAGTGTCCCTAGTGGTGGAACAGAGAAGTGGGGCTTAGGGCAGGGGGCTGCCAGGTGTCTCCAGGTCTCAGTCACAGGAGCAGCTGCTTGGCAAGCTTTGGTCTCTCATGGTCTGAGAGACCCCAAAATACCACTGCACGTATAGCACTGCCTGCTTGCTGGCAGGAAGAGAGGGTACCTCAGCCCACCCTTACCCCAGGCCCTTTCACCTCCCTCAGTGCAATCTGGGCCTCCTCTTACTTAACAGGCCTCCTCCCAGTCAGGAGGAGAGAGGGGAAGAAAGGATGAGAAAAGAACAAAGAGACTGAACCTCCACGCCTGTCCCACTGGCCACGTGACATGCACCTGTTTCCTTGTGACCTGGAACCTCAGAAGACTGCCCTGCCCTTGGAGCCCTGGGGCCTGTCTCCCACAGGGCCCGTGTCTGCCTTTGAGACTTGGCATTTGTTAAATTGCTTTTCTGGTCAGTTGTCTGTCCTCCTATCCCTTGGGCCTTCCCCGAGCACCTGCTGGGACATTTTACCTGAGTGGCCTCACTACCTGGAGGACTGGCTCTGCAGGTTCCCAGACAACAAAGTTACAGGTGTCTGCTGGCCACAAGCTGGCAAACCAGCTCAACCTACTTCTTGGAAGTTGGTTAAAACTCCCATGGGAGGAAGAGGAGAGCTAGCTGCTCTTGAGTGAGTTGTTACAGGGGAAGCTGATTATCTCTTTACGTATGGTAAATTCCCCAGACCCTGAGGAAGAAAAACACATTCTTGGGATAGTTGTTACACTGCGAACACGTGCAAACATGCTGATTTTAATATGGTAGTCTGGAATCTTGGGTTCCATTAATCATTACTCCCTTTGGCCACATCAAGGCAGGCCTTACTCATCCAGATGAGTATTTACAGTCATGAAAATAGCTAATATAGCCGTAGTGTTACTATGGATTTCATTTTGTGGAGGACCTAGAAAGGGTCAGAGTTTGGACGAGGTCCTGTCCATTCGTGATTTCTTTAATGCCCGCACCAGTCCACAGGGAAACAGCGTAGTTGCTACTGTGGCTGTTTTCCCAGGAAGGAGCAGAGATCTGGGGCTATAAAGCCTCTGGCAGACTGGAGATGATGCAGTGACACTGTGCAAGCGTGAGTTAAGATCTGGGTTCCGTCCCCAGAACCCCTGTAAAAAACTGGGAGCGGTATAGTGGCCAGGCATGTGTATTTCTAGTGCCTGGGAGACCGAGACAGGCAATCAGCCTTGCCCTATGCACCGAGCCTCAGGTCCCAGTGAGAGAATGGGTCTCAAAAACTAAGATGGGCAGCTTCCAAGGTTGGCCTCTGCCCTCTACACATAGGTGCACACGCGCATATAGACCCACATTCACCCCCAACCCCCCCCAAACACACACTGTGTTGTGACTGCCCCTGCTGGGTTGCTCTAGACTCTTCAGATCCTCTGTCCATTACTCTTCTAGACTCATCACCAGTCATGGCCGACGTTGACCTTCCTGGTAGGTGTTCTCTAAATCCATTCTTACAGTTTGGGGGTTAGGATAAAGATCACTTGATAGGGCGAAAAGAAAAGGGAAACTATTTCACAATTATTTACACATCAAAAGAGGCATGCTGTTTAAAGATATGTCTGTCCTGGGGAAAGATAGGAGAGAAGCGCTCATAGCGCCCCAGGTGACAAGCTGCCTCGCTCAGACTCTGTACGCTGGCAAGGTCAACTACCTGCTCTTTGGCAAGCTCCCTCTGATGGGCAGGGTCTCGGTCACTGTCCTGTGGATTGGGTCAAGAGGCCATAAGTTCTCCTGAACTGACATCCATGGTTGCGCCATGCCCTGGGATTACCTTTTTGTTCCTTTCACCAAGTGGCCGTCAGTCCTACAAAGTTAAACTTTGAATCAGGACTGAGAGTCACATAGCTGTTCTCAAGAAGAGTGAGCGCACTGGGTGGGGATTCTGTTGTTCTGAGAACAGTGCTGATTCGGTGATGGAGCCCTAAAGTGCTCATCTGCTTCTTGTGACTGAGGCTGGAGTGTACTCTGTAATTAGAGGATTACCCAGCTCTGCCCCACCTGCTGGCTCCAGGCAGGAGAGCCTCTCTTCCTCTGCTGGAGGAGAAGCTAAGTGGACAGGGTTGAGCCAGACCCCAGTGCTTTCTTCTCCAGCCTGATGGTCTGCTCGTGGTCCATGCCCTTGCTCCTTCATGCTTTGTTTTCTGTGGCCACTGTGACCCTAATTGAGGAAGCCATCACTGTGACCACTCCAGTCTCAGAGGTCCTGAGGCTCATGGACCAGTGGCCTGGTCTATATCTGGCTGTAAGGCCCAGTCTTGGGTTTGGGCAAGTGCTGTATCTTCCCATTGTTACCAGTATTTCTAGATGACCACACCACTCGGACTCCAGAACTCAAGCCTTCTCGTGTCTTGCTAGGCATGCTCCCTTCCCCCGCTGGTGCTTCCCAGCGAGGCCATGCTCAGACCGTGTGCCACCCGCACCATCCTCAAGATTTTCTGTTGATGTGGAGTGTAAGGTGTGGCTATGAGGGGCATGCACGGGTGATGGACCGCCAAGGATGATGTCTGCTCACTACCTGTGCTCGCACGCCATGCTCATTGGTGGCTCTGTGGGGAGCTGGAGCTCAGTTGCTGCTGTTCTTCTCCAGCTCCTCAGTGGGGCGCTACTGAGGGACCTCTGTGCCCCTTGACCTAGACAGCTTGGGTCCTCCTTTCTTTGCCGTTTCTCTCCATCTGGAATGTTGCCAGTGCCAACCTGAAACACTTCCTCCCACCTATGCAAATTTACCTGGGAAGAAGCCACTTGCTAGAAGCTTATTCAGATGTCACTTCCTCTGGCCCGCCCCATAACACCCTCCTCACACTGGGTATGCATCTGTCAAGGATATGGGTCCCTTCCAGCCATCTGGAGACAGGTTGGGAGGTGAAGAATTGGAATCGCCCAGCAGAAATTTTGTTCTTAGAGGTCAAACTTCTCTCCCTTTGGGGTCTCCAAACAAGATGTGGGCCAGGTCGTTACTTCTTTCTCGCCTCCCTGTTTGCTTGTTCTGTGTTCAGGGCATCTGTGTCTTAATGTCTCCATCTCCTGTACCCCTTCTGAACTTACGCCACCTGGGGCTAGACATCAACCACCCCACCCTCCTCTCTTAGTTGACACCTGGTGACTTGCATGAGAATCAAGATGGCCAGGTTTCCATAGCTCAGCTCTAACAATTAGTTCTCTGATGAACTCCAGCACCTCAGGCTCGCGCTGGGTCTTCTCTGCTTATCTACCCCCAGGCTCTCACTCCCAGGTCACTTAGCGTGGCCATTTCCACTCGCCAGACATATGAGCAGGTGGGGAGAGGGAGGGCCATGGCACTCTGCCAAATGGAGAGGAGACTCTGTGTGTGTGTATGTGTGTGTGTGTGTGTGTAAGATACCACGTGGCAAAGGCTAGACAGGAAGCCTGTGAAGCCACATGCCATGGGCAGCTTCCACCACAAAGGCTGGTAAGCAGAGTGTGGGCTGGATTTCAGCTATGATCCTTTTACCCAGTGTCCTCTGCAGTGTCCGTCCTCCAGAAGGACAGACAGGGCAGAGGTGCCAAGCAGAGAGGCAGAGCCGCAAAGGCAGAGCAGCAGCCCTCACTGCTGGCCGGCTGCTTATGTTTGCAGGGATGTGAGTGAGAAGAAGGGCTGTCCCAGAGGATGGAGACGAAGACCAAGCGCATGGAGGGAGGGAAGGTCATCCACAGAGTCTCACCACCCAAGGGCCCAGGGAGCCCAGACAGTGTCACCTGGCCACTTAGTCCCCGTTCGGGAAGCGCTGGACACTTGCTGGAGCAGATCTGGAATGAGCCGGTGGGAGAAGTGGAGGAGAGCCGTGTGGGCCCCCGTAGCTCATCCCCACAGGATTTAGCACCTGTTGTTACCCCACAACCCCGCGAACGTGGGCCCTACTGTGCACATTCCGGCAGTACTGCTATTTTTAATCCCCTACCTCTGTTTAGAAGCACCTCTCTATTCTTTCGCCTATTTTAAGAATTTCCACAAGTCTCTTTCCCTCGCAGGAAGCTGTTATTTTCCTGCTGGTGTGTTTGCCTGTGCATTAGCAAACCATCTTGCTGTTAAGTAGGCCGTCCCTTCTGGGCTGTTTTTTAAAGACTCTTCGAATGGCAGAGATTTTTCTGGTGGGAAGAGTAGAGGCTGCTGCCGTGCTGGGGTTGGTTTTCCCAACGGCTTCGTTAAGGGATAAATTCTCCCAGTTGCTGTAAGAATGTTCTGCAGATACAAATCTGGCTTTGTTTGGTGACGGAGTCTGAGAGGGCAGATAGCAAAATAAGCCCCTTTGTGAACGGACGCCTTGTCCTCCATGGTCTGTCGGCACCTTTGGGTTCAGACTGCAATCCCAGGAACACTCTGTCTGTGCCTGCGAGCCAGGCTCTTGATGTCTTTGTGCGGGGGGGTGGGGGGGGATGGTCTTTCGTGGTGCAAGTTTTCACAGCTGAGGTCACAAGATGACCCTTGTCCCATATTTTAGAGTCATCCAAGGTTCCTGTTGGGAGGTGGCTCCTTTCGCTTCTCAAAGCCCTGGTGCTGTAGGGCCTGGATGGTACTACATGGTGATCATGGGTGAAACTGGGGTGATGCTGTGCTCTGTGTATTCGAGGGCTTCATAAAGAGCCGTGTGCCATAGACCGCTCCACCTGCAGCATGTCCTGCCATGCCTCCCAATGCCGTGGTGCTGCTGGCCACCTGGCTCTGCTCTCATTCCACAGATGCTTGTGGGTGTGGTGATGAGAGCTCATGCCTCACGGTCCCCATCGCGGTCCCCGGTGAGAGCCACACGAGCTTCTCCACATTTGATCTTAGCCTTATCAGCCCACCGGAAGTAAGGAAGGGGAAGAAAGGGGGAGGGGAGGAGGAAATGAGAAAGGAAGGAAAGGGGGGAGAGAGGGAGGAAATACAGAGGGAGGAAGGGGAAAGGAAGAAAGGAAAACGGGACATAAAGCTGGGAGAAGAACAGATTCGAGCACGGACTGTCCCTGTAATCACAGGTTCCCTTAGCCTGGGGACTTCCAGAGGCTTGTGGATAGTCACGGAGCGTGCTGCTTGATTGCCAACTTACACACTGGGTCATCTGGGAAGAGGAGCCTCGGCTGAAGCTCATCATACCGACCTATAAGCAAGTGTGTGGGGCATTTCCTTCACTAATGACTGATGAGGGCCCAGACCACTGTGGGGAGTGCTGCCCTCTGAGTCCATGGTCCTGGGAGGTAACAGAAGGCAAACTGAGCAAGCCAGTTAGCAGCTCTCCCCCATGACCTCTGCCTCAGTTCCTGCCTCCAGGTTCCCGCCTGGACTTCCCTCAGTGATGGTAAGAGGAGATAAACCATTTCCTCCCCAAGCTTTTGGCCATGATGTTTATCACAGAGTTAGAAGGTGAAGCAGGACACAGGGGTGGAGTTAATGGAGAGGAAGGTGGAGGAAGTGAGGTCCCTGCGTCAGAGCAGGTCCGTTTTCCAGGTTGTTCATACCCTTCGCTGCCTGTAGACACCTGTCCCATCATCCTCTGCTTCCCTCATGGCACTGGTCACAGACCTGCAGAGACCACAGTAATGGCTAGTCTGTTGTGTTTACTCCTGAACCTGGTTACTGCCTTCTCCCCACACTCTGCCCCCTCTGCTTGCTCCTGGTGAGCCCATTCTGTGATTTTATGAGATAAATTTCCTAGCTTCCACATGGGAGTGGGAACATTCAGAACTTGTCTGTCTGTGCCTGGCTTATTTCAGCTAACACAGTGTCCCACAGCTCCATCCACACTGCCACAAACGATCCAGTTTTGTTCCTTTCCGTGGCTGAATCACATCCATATTTTCTTTATCTGACCATTCTGTTCAGTAAACAGGAGCTTGCTGTGGGTCTCTCTTTGCTGTAGTGACTTCAGGGGTACCTCGAGGAGACGGGGCATAGTTCTACTTCTGGTGTTTTGTGGAAGCCCACATCATTTTCTATTGGCCACACTAATTTATATTCCTACCAAGAGAAGGTGGCTAGCATTTGTACTTTGTTAATTTTTATTTTCATTGTTGTTATTATTTGTCCCATTTGTAAGGTTTAGTGTGGTCTTTCTTGCCCGGAAGGAGAATGGGACAGCTCCTAGAGGCACACCTAGCAGTCAATTCTAGCTTAAAGAAACTGATTTTCAGAGGTCCCAGTGTTAAGCACTTTCAGTCTGCATGTGAGTTTCTCTCCTTTGTTATTGGGAAATGCTCAAGATGCACAGGGTGAGGCTGTCACTACAGTGTCATTCACCAGGTCTCGAGTGGTCAGGGTGTGGGTGAGCGTCTTCACTCATGTTCTGCTGCAGTGGCTCAGTGCATGGTTTCAGGAGTTGTTGGTCTGCGAGGGCTCCACCTGGCAGGTCTCTGTGGTGGCGGCACGAGTGTGAGTGTGGCAGGCTGGGAAGGTGCTTGCTGGTCACAGATGGCTTTACTCACACACCCAGGAATGGGGGGCTATGGTAGGATCACCCCAGTGCTTCTCCACTTGGCCCCATCCTTCAGACTAGCTCAGATTTGTGCTTGGAGTAGCAGTGTTTCAGGATTTGTTAACCATTTTCCTGTTGCCGTGTCAAATATCTGAGGCAAATAAAATTTAAAAGAGGGAAAAAAATTATTGTGGCTCACCCAAGTTTCAGTATAGGGTCCCCTGGTCTAGCTGCTGCGGGCCTGTGAGAGCCCAGCGCATCAGGACGAGCATTGTGATGAGCACAGAGCTCATCGCTTGTGAGCTTCTCCAGGGGAGGATTCATTGTTGATGTTCTGTTCCATCGTCTCCAGTGTCCCCCCACTTCTGGAACAAAACAAGACACCAAAATGTTTGTTACAACCGTGAGTCCGCCTCCCAGTGTTCTCAGTGGGGTGGCTTGGGGAGGGCAACTCGCAGAGCCCCCAGTGGAGTTTCAGGAAAGGAGACATTTTTCTCAGAAGGGTTAGCCTGTGGGTGTCGTTTCAGGAGTGGGGACATCCAGAAGAGCCCCTTACCAGGTAGCAGCACTTTGACCAACCTCACTGTGACATGCGTGGGAGGCTGCCTGGGAAGATGCAGGGTTTGCGGAACTGCAGATGGAGGCTGCTTTCCATTTCAGCCTGGGAGCCACAGGATGCCAAGACCTGGGGGTGGACTCCACATGTAACTCCCAGGGCAGCAGAGGAGGGCCCACAAACACACTGGACCGTCCTCTATGGCACAGCTTTCTCTGTGGAGACAAACAAAAGATGCCATCTCTGCCTTGAAGATGCCCTGCATGTTGGTCAGGGAGGCAGGGCCAGGCCCCTGAGGAGTCTGCTCAGAAACGTCAGGAATTTTATGTTGGGGCTTGAGGGAGGAATTCAGACAGGTTTCAGCTGGGTCTTGGAGGTATAAAGGATCACTCTAGTCAACAGGGGACCACTTTTGTACTGACCTGGAGGTGGGAAACGATATGGGACTCTGAAACTGTGCAGGGTTTTGGGAATGACTCCCACTACACAGTAGGTGAGCATGGAGTGGCTAATTTGGGGGGCCAGGTTGGAAAAGGTGATGCATTTGAGTACTTGGGTCCCTCTGTCGAAATGCCACACACAGTTGACTTTAAAAAAATTGAAATTGGGGGCTGGAGAGATGGCTCAGTGGTTAAGAGCATTGCCTGTTCTTCCAAAGGTCCTGAGTTCAATTCCCAGCAACCACATGGTGGCTCACAACCATCTGTAATGAGGTCTGGTGCCCTCTTCTGGTCTGCAGACAGAATACTGTATACATAATAAGTAAATAAATAAATATTTTAAAAAAAATTGAAATTGATTTCTTGACAGTTTTGGAGCTTGGCACTCCAAAATCAAGTTGTGGGTGGGGCTGGCTTCTCCGAGGCCACTGCCCCTGTGTACAGAAGGCAGCCTTCTTGCTGTGTGTCCTTGGCCCACACATTTAGTTAATTCTGCTTAATTTTAACAGCCTGTTTAACTTGTGCGCTGACCTGGGCCTGGTGTGTGGGCCTTAGTGGAAGCTGTCAGAGTCTCGGGGCTCTTGAGGTTGGATGTTGTGGACGGCATTGTACAGCCAAACCAACTGGGTGGATCTTCCCAGCTCCATATGGCTGGGTTTTTAGACTTGGATGAGCAGCCTGCCATTCCACATCTGTGCTTCTCAGGGGGACCCTGGGGGAAATCCCAGCCTGTGGGGCTGTCCCTTGCTGTGTGCTGTCTCAGTCCAAGGGCAGCGGCAGACAGAAGAGAGAACATTCCAAAAGTCAGCCCTGTGTCTAAAGAGTGAGGGCCCTGACTTGGCCTTTCTGGGGTTCGTCCCCCATGCCTTCTGACTTATTTCAGGCCCAGGGATGAGCGGGACTCAGGGTTGCTCTTAATGAGACGTAGTTCTCTCCTCTCTTTCCCAGTGTCATCTGCAGCCAAGGCTAACTGTCAGGTTCAGTGACAGCTGACCAGACATGGGAGAACCTTCTGGAGGTTTCCCAGACACGCTCCCTTCCTTCTCTGGGTCGGCCCACCCCATAACTCAAGGCTGCAACACCCCTGTGACAGTCACGTGAGCACAAGACTGCTGTGCCGTGTAGAGTGGGAAAGGGCCAGGAATCCTCAGCCCCCGTGAATAGAGTCACAGAGAGAACTGGCTGTGCATCTCAGCCACCACTGGGTTCTGATGCTTTGCGCTAGGGATAGCCAAGTCATGGAGGTGAGCGGGAGTGTTGGGGCTGCTGGAGTTTGAAATGTTTCAGAAGGGTCCTAATGCTCTCAGGAGCATGAGCCAGGAGGAGGAAGGACACACCTGGCATGTTGGTGGCTGAGCACAGATAACCAGGGTGATGCCAGACCCTGAGGACAGACCTCAGCAGGTCATACGTGCCCTTGCTGTCCATCGAGCCTTCTCCCACAACAGTACATGACATTGAGAGGGTATCTCTTCTCCACTTGCAGCCTGTGTGTTTCTGGGGTCCTTCACCCAGCCTGCTTGGAGCTTCATCGTGTAACAAAAATTAGCTTTTCCTGGTTTTCATTTTTCTGGCCATGGTGATTGGGTCAGAGATGGGCAAGTCTGCTGTGTGAGGCAGCCATTGGTGAGACAACCCCATGGCTCTCTAGGGAGGAGAGTCTGCCAGCCTGAGCTCTGGGAAGCCATGCTGGGCCTAGGAAAGGGACAGCAGGTCAGAGTCATGTTGCGCCTGTGACAAGAGGTGTGGAGAGGATCATTATGAGACTGTCGGCTTCTACAGGGAGGTCAGTGCTGAGGCAGCCATAGGGCTGAGAGTCACCCCAACAGTAGGGTTGAGAGCCACCCCAACAGTTCTGTGTTCCTGTGTTTTTCTTTTCCCCTTGTCACTTAGAGAGTCTCTAACCAGAGTTTCATGGGACTGAAATTCTGTGTTAAGACACCGGGCAAAGAGCACGCCAGACCAAAGCAAGAAGGGGGGAAACAGTAAGATTCGGTCAGAAAGCGGTTAAACTAAAGAGAAAGATAGAAAATAAATCTGAAGTTGGCTATTTGAAATCTTCAGCAAAATTGACGAGATTTAAATTAAATTGATGAGAGAGAGAGAAGATTTAAATCTTAAATAATGGAATCAGGAAATTAGAGAGAGGACATTACTACTAATTTTTTGTTTTGTTTTGTTTTGTTTTTTGAGATAGGGTTTCTCTATAGCTTTGGAGCCTGTCCCGGAACTCGTGCTTGTAGACCAGGCTGGGCTCAAACTCACAGAGATCCGCCTGCCTCTGCCTCCTAAGTGCTGGGATTAAAGGCGTGTGCCACCACCGCCCGGCTACTATCAAATTTTTAAAAATGAAGATAATTATAAAAGAATAGATAAAATAATGAATTAGATGACTTAGGCAAAAATGAAGAAATTTATAGGACGATGCAAACTACCAAAACTGACTCAAAAATAAATAGGAAATCTCAGTAGACTTATAACAGGTAACAATTATTTACCCCCAAAGAAAAGCTCAGGCCCAGATGGCTTCCCTGTTGAAATTGGCAGACAAGAAGTGATGCCTGCCCTTCACAAACCTTCCTAAAGAGGAGCATCAAGCCGCCACTGACAAAGTCAGGAGAGGGAACTCTCCTAACTCATTCCCAGGAGCTGGCATTGCCACTAAAGACATTACCTGGAAAGAAAACTGGGTCAGCATCTCCTATGAAGAGAGAAGAAAAAAAAAAAACAAATAAATCCAGAATGCAGGCTTGATGACGTGAGTTCTAGGACCTGTTTAAAGTTCAAGGAGAGAACTAACCCTGCAGAGCTAGTCTTTTGACCGCCATATATGTGCCATAGCATGCACACGCAATTATAATAAATAAATAAAAACCAGCAAACTGAATCCAGCAACACTGAAAAACAGTAAGAAGATAAAAATCTCAAGTGACGTGTGTCCCAGGAATGCAAAGATGGCTCAATATCTGAAAAAGTACAACTAAACAGATTAATCGTCTGAAACAGAAACTACATAGTCATCTTGATATGGAAGAGGCATTTGACAAGATCTGATAACTTTTCAATATTTCAAACACCAAATATCCTCGAAAGAAGAGACCTACCCCAACCTGGTAACAGACAGCACCAGAACCCCACAACTGCTGTCAGGCCCTCCCACGCCCTTCCCCTGAGCTGAGGAGTGAGGAGGAGAGATGGCTGCCTCTCTCAGCTTTGCCTCTAGGCCATGGCTTCTCCACCCGCTCTCCTGGCGGTGCATCTAAGACAGTAACTGTGCTTTAAATGCAGGTAGGAAGGGATGGGCATACAGAGGTGGTCAGTTCTGGCTGGGGTGTGGAATTTTGATGGGTAGTTTTCATTCTAATTTTTAGATTTTTCTGTATTTCTAACTTTTTGCCAAAGGACCACTGTTTGGGAAGGTTTTGAAGGGCCGTATAGGAGAACGAGGCCTGAAGGATTGTGGGGTCAGAGTGAGAGGGGATGTGTGCTCCCCTGGGGACTGGACAGCAGCAGAAGGCCTGGTGAGGGAGGAAGCAAAGGCTGGAGCCAGTGATGGGCTGGAGTTGGTCTCTCATGTGTCTCTATGGGGAAGACCTTGGAGACTTCCAGTAGGAGTGAACCAGAGAGAAAGGCAGAGATCCCACTGCCAAAACCACAGTAAAAAGGGGGAATATGCAGAGGGCCATGGGGGTATACAGCAGTTGACAACTAGGGTTCAGCAGGTCTCCCCAACAGAGAGTCATTTGTCTGATCGACCTGCTGTATACCCCCATGACCCTCTGCAATCATCCACTGTAGGACAAACCTTGTGCTGGGACTTAGGGATGTAGAAACCTTAAAGGCCACAGCCCTACCTTCTGAGAGCCCTCAGCTTGGAGAAAGGCAGGTAGAGAAGTCACTGGTGCTCGTGCCAGGATCTGGGGTCGAGACCAGATATCTGTCCTGAGAGGCTGGAGAGCACCACAGAGGAGGGATCTCGGCAGTCTCTCACTCATACCGTCTGCCTGTCTGTCTGGTGCACTGCACACCGAAAGTGAGCATGGCAGAGCTCTCTCCACTGAGACCACAACTTCAGAGAGCCTCCACGGTTCACCTCGGAGAGATGCAGAAGGCATATGTTCCTTGAATACATGTCTTTCTTAGGCTCCTTCTGTATCAGGTTTTATTTAAACCTGTGTTAGTTTTGGCAAAGTGACAGAAGCTACACAGAGGCCAGTGCATGCTGTGCCGCTGGGTATTTCGGTTCTGGCTCACATAGTGCCTGTCAGGTGATTAACATAATTCTCCCTCTATTTTATTGCTGTAGGAAGTAAGTCTCAGGCACAGGCTACTAAGTCGCAGCAATGCAACCCGAGCCCATAGCTACCAGTTTTAAAAGCCCCGTTCTCTCTCCAACACCAGGCTCTGCCGCATGACTACATTCCCAGAACTGTATGTGTGACCCACTGTGGGCCCTATTCTTCCCCAGATGGGAAATGGGCACTACAGTTTCATTTAAGATTTTTTTTTATTTGTATGAATGTTTTGCCCACATGCATATATGTGCACCACATGTGTGCAGGGCCTGCACAGGCTAGAAGAGGGTGTCAGGTCCCCTGGGACTGGAGTTACAGATGGTTGCAAGCCACCTTGGGAGCGCTGGGAATCAAACCTAGGTCCTCTGGGAGAGCAGCTCTTAATTGCTAAGCCACCTCTCTAGTTGTGGTCCTCCGGTCCCATTTTATAGAAGACTGGGGCTTGAGAAGACTTAGTGACTGAGGTCCCACACTTAGGGATGGCAGGTTTGGACAACCTGTTGACCATACTCTGTTCACCCTGCATGAGTGTCCAAATCCAGCATCTGCTTTCTTGAGGCCAGCCTAATGCAGCGGCCCATTTAGGCCACAGCTGAGCTCATACGCCCCATCACATGTCTAGATGGGGACATTTTCCCCACCTCTCCTGCATGCTCCATAAATTCCTAATTGCTCGCTGCCATCCGCTTGGCATTTCACCACCCAGAACTTGGAGCCATCTGCAGCCTTGGGGAGTTCATGCTGTTTTCCTTCCAGGAAAAAAAAAAAATTACATAAGATGAAGCCCAGCGCCTTCTTATAGGATGGCAGGGAGCCTCCTGCCGATGCAGTCAGGCTCAGTAGCCCTACCTGCTCTCCGGTTATCCTGCTCCCGAGTTGCACTGCCTCTGTGATCTGGGCCCGTCTCCCCAGCAGAACCTTCAGGGAGCATCTGTGTCGCACAGACCCGCCCTCACCAGTGTTCCTCTGAGCTCTGTGTTGGATGTTTTGTCCTCTTTGGGGGCGGGGATGGCCTCCAGGGGCCCATATACCCAGAGATTACAACCACCTCCTCGCAGGGCCTCCTGAGGATGGCTTGGCCCTACTGCTGTCATGTCTTCCTCTTCCAGACGCCCTTCCTCCACCTTCTCTGGGGCAATTTTACTCTGCTGCTGCCAATAAAACCACCTCCATATTTTACGAACATTTTCATTACAAATCCTTGATAAATGGGTAGACTTGCTGGCTTCGGTAATGGTTGCTAACGTCCCACACTCTGAGCAGCTGGGCAGCTCTCCTAAAATGAACCAGTTCAATCCCTAGTTGGGGGAGCGGTGCGGTGGATAAACCTGACTCGCTCCTGTACACATGGAGATAGATACAGGTGACAGTGGCAGGGGAAGGGAGTTGTCCCCAGAGAGGTGGCAGTTGGCAAGTGAGAGAGCAGCTGGGAGACCGGAATCAGCAAGCATAAGGAGAGAGGGTCAGCCGACAACCGTGGTAGCCAGGTCGGCTTTGGGCAGAAGTGACATTTGAGCTGCCTCTGGATGGAAACCCACTGGCCAGAGCTGAGCTAGGCCCTGAGACTTTGCAGGCCTTGAAGTTCATTGACAACGAGGCTTTCTGGTTTCTTGTCTCACTGAGGTCACCGAGGCCACTTCGTAGGCTTGACTCACATCCAGCCATTTTAGCTCCATCGTTTTGTCACAGGGCTCCACGCGGACTTTGCCCTGACCTCAGGACTCACCTGCCTGTTTGTGACTTTTGCAGCCGCTGGTTTGAGTCAGTGCTATTTATGTTTGCTCACTTTTTATATTCTCTGCCTCCCCCACCCCCCACCGCCGCCGCTCTCAATCTGTCTTTGAAAGAAATAACGGGGCTGGAGAGATGGCTTAGTGGTAGGCGGGAGCACTTGCTGAAGACCAGAGTCCAGTTCCCAGCGCCCACACCGGGCAGTGCACAGCCACCTGTAACTCTGAAGTTATCTCAGGATCTCATGTCCTCTGCAGACACTGCCCTGGCATGCACCTGCCGTTGTCCCCTCTCACTAAGAGCCTAGACGTTGGATGAGCCTGGCCATAAATAGCATTCTCCTGCTGTATTGCAATGTCACCGAACGCCACACCAAAATACAACCGACCGTGGGCATCTTAGAGGCTGAGAGACGGTGTTGCTGTGGTGATGGATTCATCACATGGACCAGACAAAACAGAGAGGCCAGGGGCCCTCCAAGTGATTGAGCCTTCAGATCTTCTTTTTGCCCTGCCTCACATAGCTCTCTCTCCATTCAAAAGGTGTGTTGTTCCTGTGCGCGTGTGTTGTTCCTTTCCTGTGTAGAACATACAGGGTCGATGTATCTCAGATGCATCACCCATCAGCTGTGGTTTGCTGTGAAGTTGGCTGGCGTCTGGGGAAAATGAGGTACAGCTGGGCCAGGGCACCCCTTGTTCCTAGCCTGGAGATGGGCAGAAGCAAGGGCGAGGACGGCCCCCATCCTCCTGTCATGCAGCAAGAAGGGCCCTCGGCTTGGGAAGGAGCCATAAGGGCATAGGAGCTGCTCGGTCCCACCAACACCTGGCCTCTGGCTATCCTTTTTCGGGATCCTAGGACAGCTGTGAAGCTCTTCATTAATGCGCCACGTGATTTCCCACAGACCATTAGTGATTTCCCAGAAGGCCAGTTCCCAGTATTGATCTGGATGCGGCTCTGAGGAGCCCTTTGGCATCGGATCCTTACTGGAGCCAGCCAGAGCCCTGGTGAGCCCTCTGAAGAGATTCCACATGCTAATGAGGGGTCTGGTCTCCTAGCCCCAATCAGTGCAGAGCCACCTTCTAGGAAGACAGACCACTTCCGGAGGTTGCATCCCCAAAACATACCTAATGGGTTTGAGGCAGGAGACGCCTGGTATTGAAAGAGTAATAATTTCCAGACAAGTTTCTAACCCGGCTTATGGAAGGCAATTACCCATCTCCCTCCACTGGAGCTGACGTGTTTTCTGCACCTCTCAGAGCCTACAGGAGGAAAGAAATGTGGAGAGGATAATTAAGCTTAATGAGGGAACCCGGATGTCAGCTCCTCTGCATATTAGAGCTCTCGTGGCCTCAGCACTCTCGGGCTGCTCACTGCCTCGTGCGGTTTACTGTAGTGACTAGGTGGACCCTGAAGGGAGGGAAATGCCTCCGACCACACTCTTAAGAGAACTGGCTACGATGGCACCCAGGGATGCCACCTCATGGGGTCACCATCATGTTAGGTGGTCTGTCTTAGACCGATTTCTTATAAAATGACACACATGACAGAATCTCTTAAATTCCTTTTGCTGTTTTGATTTTCTAAATGTTAAAGCTCTAAGAAAATCAAAACTCGTATTTATGAGATGTCACGTGATGCTTGTATACGTTGTATAGTGTTCAGCTCAAGGTGGGGACACCCTCTCTCCGAGCCCCCTTGAACCAGACAGTCCTTCGCTGCCACAGAACTCACTGCCATGTCACTTACTTAAACTCCGGTGTCTCCACTACTCTAGGAGGCAATCCTGTGTCCTGAGGGACAGGACACAATGCCCCTGTGTCCTGATGCACTCAGCTTGCCGGCTCTCCTCTCCCCTGCTGCAGTGTCCCACACAGGAAGATCTTTATCTAACTCAAGCGTGTTCTCGGAGCCTAAGCCAGTTCCTGATCAAAGTCCTCAGTGGCTCATTTCCCCCTCTTCCAGTCACAGGAAGTCAGGGCCTGGAGCAGGCTCGGCAAAGGCTCCATTATGGAGCCACATCCCTAGCCCTTCAGCCAGTTTTTATTAGCAAAGAAACAAAGGGCTGAGAGCTGTCCAGTTCAGGCTGGTGATGTGTATGGGTTTGTCTGTTCATGGTGTCAGGTCGCAGTTGTAGCCAGAGTAGCCTTCTGGTCACTTGCCTGAGGCTTCATTTCTGCCAGGGGAAATGTGTGTGTGTGTGTGTGTGTGTGTGTGTGTGTGTGTGTGTGTGTGTGTATACATACATACATATATATATATATATATATACACTTGTACATAATTGAAAATGTATTTGCCATATTATAATATATATTGTACTTAAGACATGTTATATATGCTTGCATTTTTGTCTTTTTAAGAAGAAACAGTTGCTTCAGGAAACCTTGCCTGCACTTGAACTTTGTAATATCATCCTTTTTAATTAGCTGCAGTAGTCTGTGGCTATGGCTCATCCTGCAGTATGGCATGCCACAGACCTTACTAAACAGAGGCTTGTCTTGGCTCATGGCTCCAGTCCAAGGGTCAAGGGCTACATCTGCTGCTGGCTTTGGGTCAGAGCCAGGCAGCACCCGTGTCTCTGGTCTCTCCTTATAGGGTTTCTAAGCTTCGGTCATCCCACCCCACTGGCCCTAGCTAACCTAATGGTCTCCTTCCTCTAACTGAACACCAGCATCGAGCTGTGTCCACCCTTCCAGTCAGTCCGTCACCGTGGAGATGAAACTCCCAAAAGTTCTGTTGTGTGCCAGAACTCTTCCTGGGAAAACACAGCGCACATATCTACTCACCCCAGATAGGGATCCCATGACAGACCAAAGTACAGATGCCACAAAAGTCCAGTTTGATGAATCAGTGAGTTCTCTTGGGGTTGCTTACAGGAATATGGGCAAGGGGTTACAGCAGCAGCAGAAACAAAGACAGCTGCATCACCAAAGCCCACCCCAGCATGGGTGGCAACTCACAAAGCTGGGAACCTGGAGCACCCTGCACAGCCTGCAGAGTGGCCTGGTGCCTTTGCAGCTTTTCTCTCCTGAGAGTCTTCAGTGCAGCTCAGCTTCTGTCCATTTGAGAGGCACTTTTAGCTTTTAGTGCCTACTCTGACAGGGAGGAGCCTAGTGAATCTGGTCAGTTTCAGGAACTTCCTGAAGCTGTTTTAAGTTGTTTACCTTCTTTCTTAAGGAGCTTATTGCAGGGTGGAATGTTTACACACCAGATTCAGGGAGATAAATCTGACTCCTTGCATAGTACCAGGGTCCCTCTCCTACCCTTCTCTTCCCTTGCCTATGCTTCCCTATGCTCCCCTCTCCTCTTCATCAACTGAGGCCAACCAGGGTCTTATGAGCTCCAGTTTCTTGGGACTTTCTTATTAGCTGCAGATCTCAGGCCCTCTGGGTGAAGCCAAGCTATCACCGGTTCCCAGATCCATGTGTGGGTAGCCTCCACCCCCACACTTGATAGTGGTTTGCACTGGAACAGATAAAAGGATGGTCAGGCCAGTTGCGCAGGAAGACATGTTACCACATGTGACCAGCATGAGAGCTGCTTCCTCTGGCTCAGGAAGACTAGCAAATGGGGCCAGGGCTTCATCAACAGGGACACAGTGGTTGCCAGCTTCACTGTGTGTCTCCTGTCTTGTAGTTCCCAACGCAGTGTCTGCTGTCACCCTCATGTCATATGTGTGGTAACAGAGGACCAGCCACTTGTCCTTGTCAGGAGTCGGGAAGTAAGTGATCCCTGTTACACTAGCCCCTGCACACCTGAGGGAATCTCACTAGTGCGCTTTGCGTTTGTTAAGGACTAGCAAGTTGGCATTGTAGCAAAAAGCCATGAGGACGTACCAGTTCCAGTAAGATGGAGGTGAACTCTTAAAGTTGGTAAGATACTGCTGTCAGTTTCCTTCCACTGTGTTGGCCCACCATTCCTTAGGGTATGACCCAGTGACCAAAGCTGGTCTTAACTGTGGCATAAAGAATGAACAGGTCTTAAGGCAGCGTGCAAGCAAGGGTGGTGGAAACTTTGCTTTTCCTCGGCTCACATCCCATTGGCAGCACATTGATTCACTTAGTAAATACTAAAGGCGTTCCTTTGCAGTCCCTCTGGGGTGGGCAGGCTGTGTGATATGGCGGGGAGGCGGGACAGCAGCCATGAGACAGGGCGGAGCTTGCTATGGATTTTGAGCATTCCTACACCCTCATTGATTTGCCTCACTGTAGGAAGGGCTGGAGGCGAAGACCTGTGGACACAGACCACTGAAATAAATGTCGTTTACACATTTACATCCCTCAGACTCTACTCACCCTGAGGAAGTCAGGCCAGATACTGGGAGCTTCAGGTGTGGGCGAGAACCGGGCAAATCTCTCAGGTCCTGTGGCAAAGCAGTCAAAGCACCAAGTCAAGGCCAGGTAGCTCCAGGTTCTGGTTCCAACATCTTATACCTTGTTGTCCACCATGAGGTGATGCAGCCCAGGAGCCCTTGCCAGGACTGGCACTGAAAATTTGAATTTTCAGACTCTTTCTTCCTAAGTCACCTTAGTCAGGCACCCCACGCTGTGTGTAGTGACAGGATTGGGCACATCTTCTGGGATGATGTGTTGATTTAAGATGACGACGCTGTCTTGATTTTCCTTCCCCTCTGGCCTTTGCAGAGCTCGTGGTGCCTGGCAATTGCACTGTACAGTCTATGCTGTCCCAAGAACTTGCCGAATGAGTCGTAGACTGCTGGCCGGAGGCTCCACCTGGCCCTGAGGTGCTTAGTCGGCCGTGGGAATTTCTGGTCCTCCACATCTTGCCTCCGGCCTGCTCTGTCCCACGTTTCCCTCTGGTGCCCTCCAGCAAGGACACATTGCCCGCTGTCTTTGCTTGTTGTGAATCACAAGCTTCCTCCATCCTCCTCTCAGGGTCTCAGTGGCTAAGGAACCTAGGATAGCAAGTAGCGGAACCTTCTAAGATGGCGGCTTCAGCGCAGGTGAGGGTTGGAAAGGCTAGCGGCAAAGTCAGAGCAGAGTTGAGTGCCCGCCATGCCTGGCTGTCTGCTGACCGCTGGAGCTGTGGGAGTCCGGGTCTGGGTGGAAGAAGCAGGTTAGCGTTAGGAGGCTGCTGTGTGCTCTGGTAAGAAGGGATGGGGGTGAGCAGATACGGAAAGAAGGAGTCCACAAGCTTTAGTGGGGAAGAAGCCCTGAGCTTCGAGTGCGGGGCAGACCTGGGGCACAGCGGGGAGAACCAGTCATAGTCCAGACTGGGCGCTCAGGAGCTCAGGACTTGGGGTTCAAATTGAAACAGAGAGCTAAAAGCCCGAGACAGAATCCAAGGATGCACACTGTCCGTTCCAGGGCAGCCCAAGAGTTCATTGTGGGTGTCACACTGATGCAGTCCTGGGAACACTTTCTTCTACTTGAACAACTCCGCTGGGAGAGAGGTTTCTCCGAACCTGATGAAATCAGTCAATGAGCACTCGGAGCAGCTGCTCTGGGCCCAGTATTGTCCTGTACAGGGAAAGTGGGGAATGAGGAAGAAGAACATGGGACAGGCAGGGTAGCGGGGGTGGGGGGCAACAGGTACTAACAATCCCGGGAGCATGGGAACCCAGAGACAAGAGAGTCTGGGTATATCTGGGTGAGATGCAAGGGGTGTTGTTACCCAGAGCCCTGGGTGTTGCTCTTTTGAGTGGATGCTCTCTCCAGGCACAGGAAAGAAGGCACCTGAGGTCAAGGCCTGGGATACACAGGATAATACAACGTTAGATAGCATGATCCAAAAGACTCCTGCATGCCCAACCTCTCTGTGGCACTGTCCTCATGAGGGGCAGCTATCAGAGCAGAAGGTCTGGCGTCACTGGGCTTTGATGCTGCAAGTGAAGGCATACTCACCCCAGCTTTCAGCAGAGCAAATTTGTGCGCCTTAGAAAGCAGTGTGTCAGGATCTGGTAACATAGACCCCGCTATACCACACCTTAAATGGAAAGCAAGGGGAGGATTCTGGCATTTATACTGCAGTGGAGCCATGTGTGTCTTCCAGGAGGGAGAGACAGGGGACGTTTTTAAAGATAAGAACGAGGATTGCTTTAGATATTTTTAAAGCAATAATCCTTGGTCACAATGACAATACCCATGTGGCACCAGCCCCAGGTTGAACAAACAGTTGCTAGGCAGAAACCTTTGAAGAAATCCTTTTAGCATGAGGCTGCTCAGTCCCCTGTACAAGCTTGTGGCTCCGGCAGAGTCTTTTAGGGTGGGCATTATCAGGCACGGGGTTAAGAAACTTTCTTTTATAACTTTCTAGGTTTGTGCCCTCATTTTTAATATAAGCCAGCACCTTCATTTTGATTCTTCCATGTTAAGCGTGTCCTAACCTTGCCCCCATCACCAGGAGGTACAAAGATGTCTAAAACTGTGGGACGTGCATTTCACCCAGCTGGACATGGTCCATGCATTCCGAGAAGGGAGGACAGAGAGAGAAATCGTAGAATATTCCTACAGAGTGAATACTGCCCCGTGTTAAAAATGTGTTATAGTGTACACATGACCCCAAAGCCTGTTAAAGGGAAGCTGGCTGTAACATCCCTTGTGATAAGTCTCTGGGTGTGAAATTTTAAATGCAGGTGGCCCTAAACATGTTATTATCTACTTATATATGTAGGGGACACTTTGAAGAAAAGCGGGAAAATGATTAATCATCACAGAAGACCAAGAGGCTGCTCCACATGGAGACCAAGAAGCACCTATGTGCATGAGCCTCTGTCATTCCCTCAGTTGACGGGAGGGCGGTATTCACTGCATCATGGTCATTCAAGCAGGATAGCAGGACTGTTTGTACTTTTTGATATTCATGGCTGGTTAGCATTGAGAAATCACACAGGCCTGCCAGTCTGTGTGACGTTGACCTGTGTGGATTTGGAGATAAGGGTTGGGGACACATTGCTTCTCTTAGGCTATATAGAGAATTTGAACTGGGCCTGGTGGTACAGACCTGTTAGCCCAGTTACCTGGGAGGCTGAGGCAGGAGGATCATGAGGTCAAGATCTGGTTGGACTATGGAATGAATTCAAGGCCATCCTGGCCAACTTAGTCTCAGAAAGTAAACAGAACTGGAAATGTAGCTCAGTGGTAGAGCATGTGCCAGTCATACATAAGACCCTCTGTTCATCTTCCTTGCTGTCAGAGGGAGGAAAAAGAATTCTGATACCCTAATGTTGTTTTTTCTACTCTGAAATGTGTTAGGTATTTGTAAAGTTTTAGGCATGTAAATAAGGAAATACAGCTTTAAGAAAAGCATTGTGCTAAATCTCCATCTTTTAGAGAATGTTTTATTTAATGTGTGTGAGTGTTGGCCTGCATACATGTGTGTACCACATGAACAGTGCCTGCAGAGGCTAAAATAGAATATCAGTTCCTCTAAAGGTGGAGGTACAGATGACTGTGAGCCACCATGTGGGTGTTGGGAACCCAAGTCCTCTGCAAGAGCAGCAAGTGTTCTTAACCACTGAGCTGGCTCTGAAGTCCCAAAAACTCCATCTTTTTGCCCTAGGTTCTTGCCCCCACGTTAATCCCAAAGATACGACGATAGACTCAAATCATCATGACCAAGTTAATTAAAGCAAGCTTTGTTTATTCGTGTACACAGGCTGCTTCCCCCTAAGGTGGGGTTCAAGAGGTCATCACTAGATGTGAGGAAGACAAGGTTTTTATAGCTCAGGGATAGGGGGATTCCAAATGTGGGGGTGTTACCAGACAAATATGTGGGGTTACAAGAGCAGAATATAACAACCTTGTTGGTCATAACAAGGTAGCTATAACAACAAATGGTTATAATAATCTTTGAAACAAAGGTAGGGTTGCAAGATGGTTTTAACAACTTTTTGAAACAAAAAACATGGTTGCCATTTCCCGGAATAGGCTGTACAGAACCATTTGTTGTTAAGGTTAAAGGTACAGCATAGCCCAATCCTTAAGAAACAGGTTTAATCATAAGTAGGAATGAACCTAGTTTGTCTTTACTATGAGATGGCTTTCCAGCCTAAGATGGAGGCAGGCTGTTCCATGACCTACTCTTAACTTTCCAACTCAGGAAGCACGCTGTGCAAAATAATCCTGAATTGAGCATGGAGTAGTCAAGATAAAATACTACTTGGGAGACAATATGCTCTTGGGCATCGTGGGGATTTTCTTTGCTTGCAGAAAGTCAGGCTAGAGGCTGGTCTTCCCCAGGACAGCTGAGCATAATAGAGGAACCTGTGAGGAGGGCTCATCAGAGACCAGGGTGATTGTCCCAAGATCCTAGTGGGGAGCCACCTTGGAACTGGTGCTGCACAAGGAAGTAGGGACAAGACCAAAGTCCCGGGGAGATGATGTTGATTCATCCCACAGCCAATGGTGGCAGGAATGAGTGTGACCCAGCGTGCCTCCCATGCCTGGGGAGTATGGTCTGGTGTGGTCTCTGCTACTCTGTTTGCAGGCATACTGACTGACTGTAGGCCTCCTGTGGCTAGTTCTAGAGAGCTGGGGGTGGGGCCGTCAGCTTTTCAGAACCTGCAGGCTCAGCAGGCTAGATTAGGCAGGCAGACCACGGTGGGGGAGAGTTAAATGTTCATTGAGAGATGCTGGCAGCATGCTAGGTCATGTGGTAAAAATGCATCAAGCTGCTGGGCACCTCAGCCTGCTGAATGCTGAATCTGCCTTTGCTCGTTCATATGGAAGCACATCCTTGCAGTGGTTTGTAATTTTCTAGTTGAATGACTTCGGGGTGGGCCTACTTTGGGATGTAATTACCCGTGTGCTGGAAGCTGTACTGAAGTCCATGCTCAGAGGAAGGGACAATGCCAGACATTGCGACAGTCACCAAAGGGCTCATTACCTGCAGCCTGCAGTTGGTTTGAATGTAGTATGATGGCATTCTTATGTTCCAAAGGCCTAGGAATTGGAAGGGACTGGTCCCAAACGAAACAGTGGCCCTGCTGCCAGTCATGCAGGAGGGACAGGTCTTGTCCACTGGATACCACAAGACCCTGACTTCAATGGCCCTAGCCAATTGTTCCATGCAGCTTTTTAGTGAATATCCTAGCAAAATACAAAAGACTTGACTGTGGACTCATTGTGTGCTAGAAGTGGATGCTCTAAGCAATGATAACTTAGTCCTAGGGGGGATTGTAAATTGGAGCTGCTTAAAAGTGGCCATTTCAAAGGTGGGCCCAGTGTGACTGTTTAAGGCACAACACTGAAAGGGCTCCTAGGCCATCTGGGTTTGGTAGGAAAGGGAGCTATGGTTGCCTAGTGATGTCTGTTCCAAGTTTAAGAGGCTGTAAGTGATTAGTGATGTCTGCTCTGAGTGATTTAGTGATGTCTGCTCTGAGCGATTAGTGATGTCTGCTCTGAGTGATTTAGTGATGTCTGTTCTGAGTGATTTAATGATGCTTGTTCTGAGTTCAAGAGCCTGTGGTTAGTGAAGCCTGCTCTGGTGGCTCATGCATCACTTCCCAGTAATCTAGCATTTTCTAGGCCTCCCAGATCCCTGATGCTGTGATAGGGGCTTTCTCCAATGTTCTCTCCTTTGTTCCCAGAGGCAGCAACTCTGGAAATAAGTAATGATGCTGTTTCCACAGGAAAATGTTCATGGAACAATGTGAAGGAATTGAAAGCAGGAGCCAAAAATGAAGCACACAACATAATTACAATTAATTACACGGTGATTTCTACTTATGACTATGTAATTGAATCATACAAATTATAAACAAATTTAAATATATATAGCAAGGAAGAAGCTGGAAGGAAGTAGATCTAGATGCTCATAGCGGTTAGATTTTCTTTCCTTTATGTCTGTCTTTATTTTTCTGCAATGACCCACATTCCTTTTTCAAGCATACATAAATTAAGTGTGAGTGGGTGTGTGCATTTAAAAAAATATTACATATTTGGGGATTTGGTGGCATGCTTTTTTGCTTCATAAATTCATTGGAGACATTAATTACTCCTCCTGACTTAAATTTAAAATAGTTATTAAGGGCTGTTCCAAACTGCTGTTTTATCTGGGGCTGAGATCTGGACAGCGGCTTTTGCCATGGCCTCCTCCAGTTCTAATGCCTTGACCTCAAAGAGTGGGCAAAAGGTGAGAGTTCACTGGGAATCCAAAGGCACCTGCCATGGTTTGAATATATGTCACCCAAAGAAGGGAAGGCTTCCTCCGCTCTTCTCAGCCCCTCTGTGGGAGCTGCTGGGTTGGTGGTCTGAGGTCCTCTGGGCCAGGGCATGCCCTTGAAGGATCCTGGACTCCCGCTCTCCCTTTCCCTCTTTTGTTCATGGCTGTGAGGTAAATTTAAATGCCTTTGCCCATTTGTCTTCCACCCATGATGTGTTGTCGCTGACTAAAAGCAGTGGGGCTGTGGCGAGCCAAAATGAACTTTTTCTCTTCCTAAGTCGATTACCTCAGCAATGTATCACAGTACCGGGAGGCTTACTCAACATCAGAGCCTCAAAGAGGGGCATTGGACTGAAGATTGCAGTGTTTGCTTATGACATAATCTCATTTGAAGACATTTAGAAACTTCCCAGTAACTTCCAGCAGAACTCAGGAGGCTTGGCTTCCGAGGAGCAGGAACATGCTGTCAGGAAGCAGGGAAAGAACACCTGCCATCTCAAGGACCCTGTGGTTCCTAGTCTGTTTCAGTATTCTGCTGCAGAATGCTGGAGCCCGGATATTTTGTAATGGAAGGAGGTTTGATTCAGCTCATCGCTGCGGGGATTCAGGAGCACAGGATTGACTTCTCCTCAGCACTGTGGCCTCAAAGGAATCATGCCTTCTCTGGAGCTTTAGGGGGACAAACCTTATTTAAAGCTTATTCAAGCAAATGGAATTCCTAACGGGGAAATGAACTGTGCCCATGGGGGGCCCAAACCCTGTAGCTGATATATACTTAAGCATTTAACACGGTATCATTTTAAAACTGGAATTGTATTTGTTATAACTCACACACCTGGATTTCTAATGTTTTAATAATAATTGTGGTTTATTAAGAGTCAAGCCATCTACATTTTCGAATCACCCCCTTGGTGCCACCATGCCTAGTCTGGTTGCCCTGTGCCCCCTCCCCCAGACACCACAGGGTGCAGACGGAGGCTTAGGTAACCTGCACTGAGGGAAGCTAGGCATCCAATCAGGTGGGGGTCACCTGGAACACTGATTGCCTTGCTTCTTAGATGAGAGCTACCAGAGCTAGCTTGTTGCAGAGTCCCGCCTGGCTCACATCACAGCCCACACAAGTGCCTAAAACCAGACTGATAGGTGTAGATTTCTATGGAGAGAAAACTAGATGAATAGATGGGGATCTAGTGAGTGGCTTCCAGAGCCCTGATACAGCAAAGGTGAGGGACACACTCTTCTTTGCCCTGGACAAAAATGAATGAATGGATGAATGAATGAATGAATGAATGAAGCAGTTGTAGCATAAGGAATTTCTCTAAAAAGTGAGGAAGGAGTCTCTGCTAGTCTCTTGAGTTTCAAGTTGACCCAAGTAGTTAAGTGTCCTGTTCCCTGGTCTTAGAGGAGTCTACAGTGGTGTAGACCAGCATCCATCAAAGCACCTTGCCCATGAGTCAGAACTGCGCTCGCTGCATGTAGAAATAATCAGGAGAGGCCCAGGAGCTCCCGGTTTCAGTACGAAGCCAGCCTCCTGGGGCCATGCAGAATCAGAGCTATGGAATGTGAGCTGCAGCTACCTGGCTGATCACCCTGGAGCTTCTTCTAGAGTGTTGCACAAAGGGGAAAGAAGGCAGAGAGGAGACAGGCATTCATAGCACTCTAGCATCATGGATAGACTCTTCTAGAATTTCAGTGATTCCAGGGAGGCTCATAGGGACCAGCCCAGCCCAGAAGGTAGTGTACATGTCAACCTCCCCTTGCCTTCTCTTTCTGGGAACACTTCTGGGGACCAGTGTGTGCACATCTCAGGGAGAAGAGGAGAGCTCATTGGGTGGTAGGCTATCCTCTGCTGACTGTTGGGCACTGGGAAGATGGCTGGAGGTACACAGGGATCTCAGCTGCACTCTCCAGTGGACAGGGCACAGCAGGAGAATGGAGGCCTTACACAGCTATGACTGAGAACCCCAAGGTCGCTGTCAATGCCGATGTAGATAGAGGGGGCAATGTATATGGTCAGCAGGATGCCGCCTGCTAGCGCCATTGTCAGGGTGGTTGTTCAATGTCTTCCTTAATGACCTTGGCTGACTTCCCTGCCTTGGACCCTCCTCAGCCTTCTGTTTCAGTGTTGGGTGGCAGTTGAGAGTGCACAGCTTGGGTGGACAGGAGTATTAGAGGCAGAAGCATCGAGGCCAGGCTGCTGTGGGTCTCAAGTGCTCTGTTTTGAAAGTGTATTAAGTGGCGGAATGCTTTCAGAAAACTGGCTGTGGTTCTGCTATCATTGCAATCTTGTTTTCTTCTTGAAAAACGCCTCTGCTTTTTAGTAAGAAATGAAGGTTGGGTTTCATTCGGATGATTCATGTAATTCCTGTCGTGTTTGCAGAATCTCAGGCCTCCCTTCCAGCCCTCAAGGCCTCTGCCTTTCTTTGTTCCAGCCCCGTCTCTGCACAGCTTCACACTTGTCTTGGATGCCCCAATGCTGGTGGTTCCCACCTGCACATTTCTCTGTTCAATTTCTCTATAGAAGTGTTTGTCTGTGTGGTAAACAGGGTCATCTGTGGGTGACAGGAGGCATTTGGGGCAGATGTTGAAGGGAACTGGGTCCTTTTTTGCATAGTTAAGTAAATAGCAGTAGGAGATGCCTCCGGGACTTGAGCAGATGCTTGGAGAGTTCTGCCTGTCCGTCCATTCATTCATCCATCCATTTGTTCATTTGTCCGTTCATCCATCCATCCATCCATCCATCCATTCAACCATCCATCCTTCCTTCCTTCTTTCCATTGTCCTTCTTCCCATACCTGGTCATTCATCCATCTGTCCACCCATCCATCTGTTCATCCACCCACATGGCATTTATGGCTCAGAGGCCATGCTCCAGGGTATGGGATACCAAGATGAGTCTGTGGAGTGTGGTCTTTCTCCTCAAGGAACAAAGGATGAACTAAATAAAGACAGAGGTAGGAATGGGCGCTGTGTCCCTCTTCCTGCACGCTCCCTCCTGACAAGTGAGCAGAGCATCTCTCCCATCCTACTGTTTCTCCCCTTGTCCTGGAGCACACGTGTGGGCGGGATGGAGCCAAGTCTCCCCACCTAGTGCTAGGAGAATATCAGGCCTTGCTCCACAGATAGGCAGAACAGGTGAAGCAGGGCCCACCAAGTCCAGAGTCCTGTGGGGAACAGAAGGGAGAGCCCTGGTTCTCTCAGCCCTGGCTCAGGTATCCCCAGGTAACTGTGGTTGCTGCCTGTTGCCTGACTTCCCAGGGGTCTTGTTCAGTCTCCTGGAGCAGGTGGCTGGAGGGGAAGGATAAGAGTGTGACAGGTCACAGGTTGTTTCGCTTGTCACCCAGGGGTAGAGAAAGCAGAGGAGATGTTTCAAAGGCAGAGGGTACTCAGAGCCTTTGGGCATATTCTGGGCCTGCCTTAATTAGGGTTGCTACTGCTGTGAAAAAGCCACCATGATCAAAAGCAACTTGGCGAGGAAAGGGTTTATAAAGACAGATGTGCATCCTGAATCACACAGTCCACTGAGGGAAGCCAGGGCAGGGACTCAGAGTGGGTGGGGAGCTGGAGAGAGGAGCTGAAGCAGAAGCCATGGAGAAGTGCTGTTTAGTGGCTTGCTCATCATGACTGGCTCAGCCTGTTTTCTTATGAACCTAGGACCACAAGCCTGAGGTGATGCTACCTACAAAGGTCTGGGCCCTTCCACACCACTAAGAAAATGCCCTATGGGCTTGCCTACATCCTGCTTCTATGGAGGCAGTTTCTCAGCTGAAACTGAGAGGCAGTTTCTCTTTCCCCTCCGATGACTGTAACTTGTATCAAGTTGACAGAAAAGTAGCCAGCACAAGGCCCTTATCTCCTTCCTTCTCAAAAACTCTGGGATTCCCTTTTCACAGGTGTAGAAATCAAGGTCTGTGGGGACCTAGAAGTATGCTGCGGAGAGCCGTGAACTTGTATCTAGGTTTTCATACCTTATGTGGGCTGCACATCTACGCCTCATTTACCAGCAGCGCCATCTGAGGTGTGCGGTGGTGGGCTCATCTCTGCTTCACAAGCAGACAAACTGAGACTCTGCAGGACTAGACCACCTGAACCCTTAGGAAGGGCAGGTTCACTGTACTTGGGAGGAAGAGCCATGCCACCCAGTGAGGGCTCACTCGTTCTGAAAAGCTTTGAGCCTCTGGCTCCTTTATCTCAGGTTCCAAATGGTTTCCAGGGTGGCCCCTCCTCGCAGGGCTGTGTGCCAGGCAGGCCATCTGCTTCTGAGGCCTGCTGCCCCTCCCACAGCCACTGCCTTCCCCCTGAACGCCTGGCTCCCGTCTGGCTGCAGCCCTCGGGAAGTTCCAGGGGGAAGATCTATGCGGCCTCTTCTGCAACCTAAATGTTGTTGCTGTGGGTCCTGCCTTGTCTGCACAAACAGCTCTGCTGATGCTCAGCTATGGTCCTTTGTTGAGGATATGGGATGCCAGGGGAGGCGGGGCAGCCCTGGACGGCTTCCCTTGGCACCTGTTCAGGGCTTGGCTGCATCAGCTCCCTGACAAGCATCCTCCTGGCTCCTGGCTCCATGGTGCACGGTAGCCCCGAGAGCTTAGCACAGAAGTCATATCAGGTCACCTCCCTGCTTGGTACCATTTCTCTTAGAGAAGCTTCCCAGCTCCCCCATGTTGCCCACACCTTAGAGCCCCTCCTTTCTCCGTCACCACCACCAAACAGTGCCTGGAAGCTGCCAGGCATCCTTCCTGTGCCTGAATTTGATGCACCTGTCCCTGTAATCAGAGCGCTCTCATCAGGCCTGGGCTTTGCTCCTCAGATACTTTGTCCTAGGCCTTCCTTCGAAGGCCAGTCCACTGAAACCAAGTAGGGCTCTCCTGCCTGTTCCCTCATATGTCTGTCCCCTTTTGCTGAGCATCTTTCCTCCTTGGCTAAGAAGCTGTGAACAGCCTGGGGCAGTATTGTGTTTTTATCTCAGAGTCCCCAGGGTCTGGCTCTAATAAGCTCCCATACTTCTGGGCCATGTTAGGTACAATGGTGACTTCTGTCGATCCCTGCTGAGGGTCAGAGTAGTCTGAGAACTTTCCTGGGGTCACCAATGGTTGCCAACAATCAAACCAAGCTTGACTTTTCTTGGGGAGATGTAAACAAGTGTCTAAATAGGATATTCTCAAGAGGCAGAGTCCAGCGTGTAGAGCCAGTGAATTTATGGGAGCTACAAGAATTTGTATGTGGCGTTAAAGGCATGTGGGGTACCTTCAAACAACTGCATCACCTAAGAGTTCCATCCTATTGGGAATGACAACCTCATGGAAGCTGCACCATGGTGTCCCCCTGATGTAGGTGGGTCTTCTGTATTTTTGTTGCTTTCATTGGTTAATTAATAAAGAAACTGCTTGGCCTGGTAGGTCAGAACATAGATGGGCATTGCTAAGAGTGCATCAGAAGGCGAGCCAGGCTGCGGGCTCTGTCCCATTACTTTGGAACTGCATTTTAACACTAGTCCCTGACTTACTGGAGGGCACAGGGAGCCGGGGTTTGGCCTCTGGTTCCTTGCTGATTTGGTGTCAGCTCCCCAGCTGCTCCAGCCGTCTTTTCTGTGGTTTTCCTAACTGTTCCCTCCTTATCCCCCAGGGCCCTCATCTTTGTGTCCCATGGCGCGGGGGAGCACTGTGGCCGTTATGATGAGCTGGCTCAGATGTTGAAGGGGCTGGACATGATGGTATTTGCCCATGACCACGGTGAGTACCTCTAGTATGCCACAAAGGCTGGTAGAGAGGCCCCTGTCTACTCCGTCCTATCCCCATTCCACCCCCGCCATCTTCTTGTCTGATTCTGTTTTCTGGGTTAAAATTTACATGTGGTGTTATATGTGGGATGATGTGTGACCAGAAGTCACCATCAAATCGGAGTTTGCACGCAGCCTTATTGGAAGCTTGGCTGAGAAACCGAAGCTGGGCCTGTTTCTCCAGGAGCCCACCTGGGCCAGGGAGTCCTATAGTGTGTCTGTAAGGTGCTTTCTCTCAAAGTGGACACTGGTTCTCTCCCAGAGGACTTCAGGTGGATGCAGTAAGTCAGATTACGTCAAGTTCTGATCTCATACGAACCAGCAGAGGTTTATAAAGTGCCTCAAGCTGGGCACACAGGAAACGCCTTGAGTGTGTTTGCACATGTGTGTATACACACACGTACACACTCATGCACAGCTGCACATACACGGCACTGTTCAGAGTAGGAGGAATAGTTTATTTTGGCTCATGATTTTGGAAGTTTTGGTCCATCATGGTGGAACAGAACAGAGCAACTCAAAGCAGCCAAGAAGCCGAGAGAACAAGTCTGCACTAAGGCCCTTCTTTTTCCTCCCCTTTTATTCTGTCAGGTTCCCAGCCTAGGGGTTAGCACCACCCACACACCCCACTGGTGTCTTCCCCACTTAGCTCATCCTCTACTGCAGTGCCCTCAGACACACCCAGAAGTGTTCTGTAAAAATCTCAGACATTTCTCATGTCAGTCGAGTTGACAGTGAAGATTAACGACCACAAATGGGTGTGCACATGTAGACGCATCTGCACAATGCACACTTAACACCCATAGGTGTGTGGGAGTGTTGGTGTGCAAGCACACATGGGTACACACATGCATGCACTCACAATTCACATGTGCGTACAGGTTATGTGGTTACACGCAGACAGATATGCACAGATGCCTCCAGGCTAAATAAGTGGGTTTTTTCATGTGACAAAAAACCCTACTGCCAACAGTGCTGGGCTCGTTGCCCAAGTCAGTATGTGACTTCCAGTCCTTGTTGCACTAGGATTTGAACTAAGGTCTCAAATATGCTGGGCGAGTAAGCACTATATTGCTGAGCTATACCCCCAACCCAGTAGGCAGCCCCTGAGTTATTTTTGTGGTGTTCTCTGAAGCTGGGCTCCCAGTGACAGCGTGGTCCTTTCCCCACATCCCAGCGTAGTTCTCTGCCATTCTGCCCGGATTCAGAAAGGCCACTTTGTCTATCTGATACAAGAGTAGATAATTAAATGATGCCGTTGGAAGGAGGGACAGGGGAGCTGTGGCAGTGACTTGAGTCTCCTAGGAGAGAGAGCTGCAGCCACACACAGAGAAGCTCATGTGAGAAAAACAGCCTGCTAGGTGATTTTTGTCCACAAAGATCTGTGAATTTGATTTGCCAGGAGCTCCTTTTAAGCTAGATGTATGCACGTGTCCCGGTAATTGAGATTATTAACTAAATTCTTCCCTATTACAGCTGTGATGTTCTCGGCTGCTCTGCAGTCAGCCCTGGTTATATTGGTGAGCCTGTTGTTTGGGAGATAATATTCCAGGGTTCTCCCCAAGGCTTTTGCTATGGGGACTCTGTCATTATTAAGCCCAATACTCTGCTCACTAGAAAATCCCAAGACAGGAATGCTTTGTCCTGCTGCATTCGTCTCCATTAAAATCAGTTGTGGCCGTTGTTATATGCTGGGGACATCTTGAGAGAATTGTTGCGCTGAGCACCCTGAATCTCTGGCATCTGTCTTTAAGCTCAGCAGCGGCCCGCTTATCAGATAAACTAGGCCAGATGAAGTCAATGCGAGGCTTTGTTTATATTGCCTGACTGCGGTGCTTAGAAAAACCATTTTTAAAGGATTCTTTTTTTTTTTTTTTTTCAGAGTTCAGGGAGAAAAGAAGCAGCCCACTTTTTGATGCTGCCGGAAAAAATAAATAAATAAATCTGGAGTTGAGGCAGGGCTGTCTGTGATATTCTAAATGGAGGGCGGGGATGGCTGGATTCACCTGTTCCAAGTTCCCAGAATGACACATTGAAAATGCCTCTGCATGTGTCAAAGGGAACCCAACTGAGCATGTGTATATGTGCACACGCATGTGCTTGCTCTCCAGACAAGGGCACAGCCCCACACACAGCGGCTCCAAGTCCCGCTCGAAGGCGAGTCCAAGCCATCTAACTTGGACCTGTTTGAGCCATCCCCATCCTTCACTTCTCTCACCTTCCATGTGGGCCATGATGCTGTCGGATTGCTGAGATAACAGAGAGAAAGGGCCTAGCTGGGGTTCAGGGGGAACCTCCCCTCCAGGACTCTTAAAGATGCAGGGTAGACCAGCTGCTGTGCTGTGCCCCCAAATGGTCATGTCCCCAAGACAGGAACAGCTCAGCTGGGGATGGAAGGTTCTTATCCAGGCACTGCTGCCTTCAGCTGGGTCGTCTCAGACCTGCAGAGGCCATGGGGCGATAAAGGGAAGGCATAGACAGGAGACGTTCAGTGTAGCAGCTGGACAGACGACCCACAGCAGCTTCAATGCTGCCATCCACAGTGCTCGTTCCAGAAGTGCCGGTGTCTGTAATCCTGATGCCGTGTGATGCCATAGTTCTCTCTGCTCAGCCACCTGCTGACTTCTCATTAGGTACACCCCCCGGGGCTGTGCTGTGCTATCTATCTGTCCATTTTTCTCAGCTTGCCTGCAGACAGAAATTTAGCTGTGCTTTCTATTTTATCTGTTGGAGTTTTCCAGAATGGCCTTGTGGGTTTGGACAGCTTACCGGAAGGGAAACCATGATGCTGTCCGTCACTGCTGCCTGCCAGCCCCTCTTGAGGCACTTTTCCTATGTTATTGCAAATTCCTTCCAAAGACTGAGGTTACTATTTCTATCTCATAGGTGGGAAATCTAAGGTAGAATAACCCAGGACACGATTCCCTTTGCACTGGAACCATTTATGGGTTCACTGTGTGAGACAGAAATCCCACAGCAGCCTAAAGAAAAGAAGTCTGGTTTCTCCCATGCCACAGAGACAGGCAGGGCAAGAATGACAAGGTACTCTCAACACCCCAGACTTTGTCCAGAGATTTGCTCCACAAGTGTTACAGATGTTACATGTCTGTAATGTTCACTCCTATGGACCCTGCTTCAGCCACATGACCTCCCACAGGAGTACTAAGTAGGATGAGGGAGGGGCTAAGCCCAGAGCTTTCTCAGAGATCTGAAACAGGTCCTGCCTGGATCCCACCAGCCAGAAATGCTTCCATGGTGCTAGCTGCAAGGGGGGCAAGGAAATAAAATTACCAACTGCTAATCCAAACAGTGCAGGGATACTGAAAAAGAAGAAGGGAGAGAATAGTCATGGCTGGCGTCCTCTGTACCACACCACTTTTATGGGCATTTCCTCTGTGGGTATATTCTGGATACGCTACTGAGTCACAAGGCCGTCTCTCATGTCATCCTTTTCCATAAGTCTGAGGTGACAGCTATTACAAGCGTCGGCAGTAATATGGGCTCGAGCTCCTAACTGCACATTTGTTCTGGGCGGGGTGTTGTGCAAAGAGGGGTTCACTGACACAGTAACTTATAGCCCGGCCTGCCCCTCAGAGCAGCAGCCCTACTCCAAAAGTGTGTGTGTGGTGCTTGTCGCGCTAGGAGGAATGGCTTCCCTCAGTTGAGGCAAGCATAGAGCGTCTCGTTGTCCTGTTCATTAGCCCCTCTCTCAGTCACAGAATCTCCCGATCATCAACACATAGCCTGGGCACTAGAACCATCACTGGTGTTTGTTGAATGGCTAGAAGAATTTATAACACATTAAAGGAGACAGAAGTGTTTCAGATCTGAGTGGTAGAACTTCCACATTGAGTCTCCGTAGGAGTGGGACCGATCACTGTCAGGACCTGTCACTGTGGAGTGGGTCTGGTGGCTCCCGAGCTCCTGAGTTTGGTGGCTAGGGGCCAGGGGAGCTTGTGAATGATGTGAGTGAATGTCCTGAACAGGGGAGCCACAGACCTGATATTTGGATGCCAAGGCAATGATCAGTGTCTCTGAGGTATCCAGATATTCCTTAGTTAAGAAAATGCCCTACAGACCTGCCTACAGCCCGATCTTATGGAGGCATTTTCTTAACTGAGGTTCCCTTCTCTCAGATGACTGTAAACTGTGTCAAGTTGATATAAAATTGGCTACCAAATCAAAACAACTCTGAGATTCCATCTTACACCTGTAAGAATTGTCAGATCCAAAACACTGACGACAATTTATGCTGGAGAGGATGTGGGGTAAAGGGAACACTTCTGCATTGCTGGTGGGAATGCAAGCTGGTACAGGCCCTTGGATGTCAGTGTGGCGATTTCTCAGAAAATTGGGAAACAACCTTCCTCAAGACCCAGTAATACCATTTTGGGTATAGATCCAAAGGATGCTCAATTGTGCCACAAGGACATGTTCTCAACTATGTTTATAACAGCATTGGTCATCATAGCCAGAACCTGGAAACAACCTAAATGCCCCTTGACCAAAAAAAATGGATAAGGAAAATGTGGTACATCTACACAGTGGAGTACTACACAGCAGAAAAAAAATAACGACATCTTGAATTTTACAGGAAAATGGATGGTACATCATTTTGAGTGAGGTAACACAGACACAGAAAGAAAGTTATCACATGTACTTACTCATAGGTGTTTTTTAAACATAAAAGCAAGGAAAGCCAGACTACAAACCCCAATCCCAGAGAACTTAGACAACAATGAGAACACTAAGAGAGACTTACATAGTTCTATTCTACATGGGAAGTAGAAAAAGACAAAATCTTCTGAGTAAATTGGGAGCATGGGGACCTTGGGGAAGGATTGAAGGGGGAAGGAGAGAGGCAGGGAGGGGAGCAGAGAAAAATGTAGAGCTCAATAAAAATCAATTTTAAAAAATTGGCTAGCAGAGAAGGTCACTGGCCACAGGGAACCCTGCTTTTGCCTTGGCTACCACTGAAACCCCTGGGGAGCCTGGATGGAGAGTGATGTCTGCCTCCCTCATCCTCAGGCCCCGCTGTCTTTGGCTTCAGTGCAGCCCAGACACTGCAGTTCTTAGCTACGGCAGGTGAGTCTAGGGCAGTCCAGGCTGAGAGCCAGGGCAGGGTAGGCAACAAAGCCCCTCTGATCTGTAGGATCGTGCATCTTCTGATTTAGCCAGGCACTAAAGTCTAAGCAGGGAGGAGCAGGAAGGAGAGGGAGCCTTGGGCTGCTGAACTCTGACCTATAGAGGATCCCTGTGGAGAGGTAAGCTGGGAGGAGCGTTCATTGCTGGGAAGAGCTCCTCCGAGCCTGGCCTAAGGGAGGGGACCCATGACAAGGCCCAGAAAGAAGCAGTGCAGGTGGGCCGGGGTAGGGGGATCTCAGCACATCCGCACAGGTAGAGACACCAGAAGGGGGTTTCCTGTGGCCTTCTAAACATAGCGATTGGAAGCCATAGTGGGTGTGCATGCAGTCACTGGGTCTGCAGCTGCTCCTGTGACTCACTCGGAACCCCTCGGCCCTCCATGTGGGCATCCTGGCCAGCTTGACTGTGGAGACAGAGGAAGGAGGCGCAGCGCCTGCCTTGGAGAGGCAACAGGATCGACCACCCTGGCACCTTTGTCTCATTCCTTAAAGCATTTCACCTTTCCCAGCAAGTGTCCTCCTGTTTCTCTAACAGGACTTGTTAAAAATACTGTTGTCAGGGTGTCGCTAGACTTCAGAGCACCTGCTCACTGTGTGTGAGGCCCTAGGTTCCATCCTAGCCCCACTTAAAAAAAAAATAGGAAGATGAGGGAAAGAAAGGGAAGGAGGAGGCAAGAAGAAAGGAAAGAATGGAGGAAGAAGGATAGAAAGGAGGAAGTAAACTTGAGGGAGTTTACTGAGTCCAGCTTTCTATTTACACAATATAAAGAAAGCATCCTTGGCAAATTAACAGTGAATTAATTATCTACAAATATTTGAGAGAAAGTGCTAAAGGAAGATTTAAAAAAACACAAACCCCCGAGCCCTCAGCTAGGGTGTGAGAAAAGAGGAAGTGTAGAGGGTTGGCCGTGGGTGTTGCGATGAGATTGTATGCAGGGTTGGACTCCGTGTGGATACATACAGCACTGAGAAAATTCAGGGGCAAGCCTGAAGGTGACCTGTGGTGGTTTCCCCGCAGGAGTCAGAGCTGATTCGGGGCCCTGTGAGATGTACTCTGTTAATAGAGGAGGTGGCCGCCAGCTGCAAGTCACACACGTCTGTCAGAAATGCTTGAGAATGTGTTGACACCATTTCTCGCCTTCGTAAATACAAGAGTGAAAATAACAGGGGAAGTTGTTTGCTGATGCTCTGGAGGCCCGGCTGACTTGGGGTGGCAGGGAACAGGAGGAGGTGCAGGGACAGGGGTCCTGCCGCCCTCAGAGCACTGGGAGCCTACAGCCCCTGGCGTTTTCCCCTTCCTGCCCCGCCTCTTTAATGTCATTGGGCATTATTCAATTACACACATCCAGACCCTCGGTTTTTGTGTAAATCTCTGATGTGAATTTGTATCAAAATGCAATTATTTGCCTCTTTCCTGGTTACGATGAGATCCCTGCCAGCTTTAGTTGGCTCATCCATAAGATGAGGGCAGCAACAAGAAGAGAAATCTCCAGTGCTGAGTCTGTGAGCAAGCCAGCTCTGCCATTCAGGGGGCACCAGCACCCCTAGATTTTCAGGTTCGGCCAACCTGTCAGAATCTGGGCACATGCACACCGATGGACATAGGCCCCCTTGACACCAGTGCTGCTGGCCTTGGACCCACTGTGGGAGCCATTAACTCATACAAGGGCACCTTGTGTCTGTGAGACTCTGCACATGTCCGAGGAAGCAGGGGCAGGGAGGAGCTGCAGACAAGAATTTGGGGCGGGATTTCAGAAGATGCCTCGTGGTGGAGGGGAGGATAGTTAGGAGGGTCCACGTGAGGACTCCCAGGCCTTCATTCTCTGGAAACTAACTACTGTCTGACTGTATACTCAACACCATCTGGGAACCGGGACAAGTTACTCGACCATGCTAAACCTCAGTATCCTCATCAGAGAGCGGAATATTGAAATGTCTGTCTTGAACTAGAATGTTGATTACTTTGTCACATGAATGGAAGGGGTGCTGTTGTTTTTGTTTCTCCATAAATAGTACGACCTGGCCTTGGATTCACAATCCCCCTGCCTCAGCCTGCTAAGTGCAGGGGTGGCAGGTTATATCTCCATTCTTAGTGCAGATGGAATTGTTACGGAAGATTCTGGTACAGTGTTTGCTATTGTTTGGTTCCAGGGTGTCCTCAAAGGTCCATGTGTTGAAGGCTCAGTCCTCAGATGAGTGGAGGTGGGGACTTTAAAAAGGTGAGGCCTAGTGGGAGGTCATGGGTAGGGGTTAAGGTTTGCCTCTCTTTAGCTGTCCAGCCAGGAGGTGAGTAACTTTGCCCCATCACACATGGCCACTATGATGTGCTACCTCCCATAAGACAAAAACAAAGCCTCATTACCAGAGACTGACTGACCCCCTCCATAACCATGAGCCAAAAATACACGTCTCCTCTTTGTAAGTTGAAAAGCCCGGGCGTTTGGCTACAGCGACACAGTAATCCAGCATTAGAGGTTCTTGGTAGCCTCGGGCCCCGTGGTTCAGCTCCTTGCCAACTGACAAATCCTAAACATTGAATTGTTGTTGTGTGATTTTTCTGAGTCAGAGTCTTGCTAGGTAGCCCAGGCTGGCCAGAACTCAGTGTCTCCCTGCCTTGGCCTGCCCAGCACAGGGATTGAAGACATTTGCCACCACATCCAGCATCGAATTCCATCTCTTAACAGCGGAGACTTGCCTGAGCCGGCATCACTCTGATGCTCTTAAGTTTGGAATTGCTGATGTTGGCTCGTTTCTACAGCTAAACTGAGTGGCTACAAATTTTCTTTGGGGCACAGTTTTCTGTCTTATAAAACAGAGTCCCTGAGGACTCAGAGGGTCTTGAATCTCTTTAGTCGGCTCATGTGCCCACTCAAGAAGCACAGGAAGTGCCTTCCATGAGGGTCAGTGAGGACTAGGCCAGAGCCCTCCAGGGCCCTGCAGTTTAAGATCCCATTCCCATGTGTTTCTGAATGTCCCATCCTTGCCATCAGCCGTGAAGTACAGAGTTGTATGGCTGTTCTCTCTGGCATGTGACCTGCTCACTGCCCCTGAAACCTTGACCTTGCTGCTTACTGTCTGGGTGACCTCAGGAAGATTTCAGAGCCTCCCTGCTCTATCTCATAAAATGGGACAGTAGTCCGTGCACAGTGGCACTCAGTATGCAGAGCTTCTTAGACGGCAGTTTGACCATAATAGAGGTGTTGAAGGAAGAAGCCCCAAAAGCAGATGGGCCCTGGCGCAACAGATAAAGCAAGCAAGACTTTGTATCAGAAAAAAAAAGGGGGCTCATTCTGAAAGTCTCACCACTGAAACTGTCATGCTCTGGGAGGGGTGGTGCGCACTTTTAATCCTAGCACCCTAAAGGCGGAGGCAAGTGTAGCGCTATGAGTTCAAGGGTAGCCTGGTCTACGTAGCAAATTCCAGGCAACCCTGGGCAACATAAGTGGGACTTTGTCTAAAAAACAACTACCATACATTGTTACTATAGTCCAGCCGACTTCCGGAACCTTCCCTAGGGAACCCGGGAGCCACTGCTCTACCTTTGTCAGGATGATCAAGAGACCAAGATGGGCAGCTGGAGAGAACCAGAAAGAAGACTGTTGGGAGGGGACAGATCTGGCAGGTTCCAAAGCCCAAAGACTGACCAGGTCTCCATAGGAGGTCTTGTATAGGCTCTGCAATGAGTGGATGCACCCTGGGGTAGAGCTGGAGGAGGAGGTGTCCCCAAAAGCAGGAGCATGGAGTGTGTAAGGGGGGAGGAGTCCATGCTCTGAAATTGCAGAAATCTTCATAGGGCATGACAATGTGACATCACAGAGCCTCAGTTTCCCTGCCTGTGCCTCTGAAGTACTGTGTGTACCTGTGAGGACTTCGTGAATGATTAGCAGCTCAAAGAAAGCCTGCTACCCTTCCCCCAGCCACAGATCCTTTCTCTACATCAGACCTTAGGCACTGCCTTTACACAGAGAAATTTTCTTTCTTTTTGCAATCTCCTCAAATTGACTGTTTCTGTCATTTCTAAATGGAAACCTTTCTTTTGTATTTTGATTTGTTTGTTTGTTTGTTTTTCAAGACAGAGTTTCTCTGTAGCTTCGGAGCCTGTCCTGGAACTAGCTCTTATAGATCAGGCTGGCCTCGAACTCACAGAGATCTTTCTTGTGTATTTTGAAAATGACGTGGGAAAGCTGCTTAAGTCTCCTGCTTTTTCTGGAAGCTGATCCAGGCCGCCCAGGGACGATTCTTGCAGGCTTCCACTGCTGCCGTCTTCTTCCCTGTGCTGCCCCTTGTCACTAACTCCAGCATCCTTCGTCGGTGCGGTGTTTGGCTTAGAACTTCCTGGCCTTCCTGACCCCAGATTCACAACCTTGTGCCTCACTCTCCCGAGTGCTAGGATTTCAGGTGTGTACCACTATGCCTGGCACAAACTTTTATATTATTCTTATTACCTTTGTTTGTGCTTGCGTGTACACACGCTCACGCTAGAGCACACGCTTGCCACAGCATTTGTGTGGAGGTCAGAGGACAGCTTTGGGAGTCCCTTCTTTCGCTCCCACCACTTAGTTCCCAGAGTTGTCAGGTCTGGTGGCGAGTGTCTTTATCCACGGTGCCCACTGAGCCATCTCTCCTGGCCACGTTAACTGTGTTCGCATACACGTGAGCAGCAAATGATCCCGAAGAAAGGTGCAGTGTGAGCCTTCGAGCTGCCCATGAGTCAGGTACCCTGTTCGCTCAGCTGCATGGGAGTGACAGGAACCTGCAGGGTGTGTGTCTGGTGGCAGCGATTTGGGGCTCTGACAGCTGAGCTGGGGGGTGGGGCAGGGCCAGGCAGGCCATCTTCCCTGAAGGCTGTGGGAGCTGCCAAGTGATTTTTCTGTTTGGAGTATTTCAAGAGGAATTTACCCTGAAGACATAGTCACTGGTCCAGAATTACTCATGTGGTCCCTCAGATGAAAATATTTAAGGTTTCCTGGCGAAAAAGAAAGCAGAATCGCTCTGGGGCTCTAGAAGAGGCAGTTTCTGAAGTGTTTAAATGAGTCACTTGTTGAAGGAGGAAAGAAAGCGAGATTGCACATGGTTCTGTCGAAAAGAAAGCTTGAGCAGGGAGGGTGCCTGCTCCAGAGATGATGCTCTCTGTGGTCCTGGGAGTGAGAAAGCTTGGCCTATTATAGGTTATACCCACAATACTTTTATGTATCGTGGGTTATATCTGTTATCATGCATATTATGGGTTACACCCAGGTGTAGAGAAGAAGCACAGACTCTGAGGTCTGGGTTCCCTTAAACTACTGGCTTTGTGACCCTGGACAGATCACCTAATCTGTCTGAGCCTATTTTCTCACCCTCTGCAGCAGAGGACCCCAAGTTTCAGTCCCCTGGGGTCAGTAGCAAGTTCGCTAATTCATGGAGCATACCCAACCCAGGAAACCCTTCTGATACTGGCTGTGGCTGGTGGTTCCTTACTAGGCTTGGAGAAGTCTGACCCCTACATGTCCCTTTACTGGAACCCATGTGCATCAGGTCCAGAGGAAAGTTCGTTTCCCCAAATCCTAGAGGCTAGACAAAAGTCAGCATTCCTCAGGAATTTGTGAAGCCGGGTCTCCTCTACCAAAGGACAGATGGCTGTCGGGGGTGCCTGTTAGTGTACCAAAGTGCTTGCTGACCTCCAGGCTCCCTCAGAACCTGTTACACATTTCAGAGTTGATGCTGGCCTGCTTGCTCTCCCCAGCCTTTTCTTGCCTTCCCCGCTGCCTTAAACTTCCCTAGCTCATAGACTTCTTCTCCTCCTCATAACCCTGCTATTTTTGCTATGCCCTCTTCGTTGCCTTCTCTTTTGCCCTCCCTCTGTCTTCCCCATGCTCTTCCTCTCCTCTCTTTCTTCCTCTCTCTCTCTTCCTCGCTCTTCTTCTCTCTCTTCCTCTTCCTCACCCTCTTTTCCTCGTTCTCACATGCATTTTGCTCTGCTTCTGCCTCTCTCCTGGTCATGTTCAATCTACTACTTTCTCTCTCTGCTCTGGACTCTTCCAGATGTCTCTGCCTGTTCTTCCGTCATATCTACAATAAAAACCATCCCCTTAACCATACCATTGTCATGTCGTCAGTTTATATAATGAGCTAGTCCTTATGGTGTGTGCCCTTTCACAGTCTGTGCAGGTTGCTTACCACAGTGGTGTGTACATGAGTCTTCAACTGGGTACTGTACTCCACCCTCCCCAGGATGCTAAGGCTAGAGAATCCCTTGAACCCTGTGTTCAAGTTTACTTAAAAAATAAGACCTATCATAGCACAAAGTGATATTTCTTTTTTTAATGTAATCTATTTTTATTTTATATTCATTGGTGTTTTACCTGCATATATGTCTGTGTGAGGATGTCAGAAGCCCTGGAACTGGAGTTACAGACAGGTGTGAGCCACTGTTGTGGGTCCAGGGAATTGAACCTGAGTCCTCTGGAAGAGCAGCCAGTGCTTTTAACCACTGAGCCATCTCTTCAGCCCCAAATGATATTTCTTATTAATGGTTATTTTACTCCTGATTATTTTGGCAAGGAGCCTTCCGAACCTTGTTGATGTGACTAATGACAGCGTTGGAGAAGGTCCAGTTACTGTGGCAGAGGGGCACACAGCTCATAAAATACAGGCCTGCGCACCCCACAGCTCAGCTCTTACCTATGGCCCGGAATGGCCCTTGCTCTTCCAGGACTTCCCATCCTTTGGTCCATGTACTCTGCGTACCAGGCCTGTGGCTAAGACACCCAGAGGCCAATTGTGCAGCACAGGGCCTCCACACAGGAGGTAGAGGAGATGAGGAGAAGCCACTCCCACTCTGCAGCCCCTCTGCCTCTGCCTGGGCAGCCCCTTTGCTTCCCTTCCCCCAGGCCCTTAGGCTCTAGGAGCACAAAGGAGCTGCAGTGGGTCATCCATCCATAAGGAAAAGCATGCTCTCACCCCAGGGCATGTCAAAGTGGGTTTCTGCCTTGAGTAGAGAGAGGCCTATTGGGGAGGGGTTACTGACCTCAACAATAGAGCTGGGCTCGCTGGGTACCAGAAAGTCATAACTAAACACGGTGTAAAAATGCGAGGAATGAGGAGCTGCAGAGACAGGGGTGATAGAGACCCTCAGAAAGACAGCATGAGGCTGCCCAGCCCAGAGTGTGCCCAGAGCTAGTGGCAGTGCTGCAACCCAGACACCCTGGGCATGTGGAGAATTCAGCCTGGAAGAGACAAAGCCAGGCTGAAGCCCCATGGTTAGACAAGGCTCCTCTCCTAATGGTGTGTGATGGAGGCCACTACAGGGGTGACATACAGAAGCATGGGCTTGACGACAGGTATGGCAAAAGTTTGGAGATGTCTAAAACAGCCCAGGGGGAGGAGGATGGTGCTGATGCCAACTGCTTGGCCAGCTCCTACCAGCAAACCCGTCAGGATGTCCCAGAGGTGGGCATTGGGGTCAGGGAGATACTGGCTGCTGCCCCCACCGTGAATTTGTACTTCTACCTTAAGCAATTGTCCATGATGGCCGGGGTGCCTGACCAGGGTGCCCCATCTCTTTCCCAACACACAGCTTCATGCAAGTGGCAGAACTTTTGAGAGTTAACGCTGACTGTGACGGGGCAGCAACCTCTCCAATGACCCAACCACCCTGAAACGTCCATGTTCTGGTCAGCATAGTGGGGTCCACCTCACACCTCTCTCAGTACCCACCACCACCACCACCAGACTCTTATATCCCTAATTTGCTTTAGGATGGCATTTACCGAAGGGGTGTATTTTTAGTGTCCGGGTCATATGTTCATTTCCCAGCTAAACTTGGCTCCTCCGGTGTTGTTAACTTTCCATCTCCCTCCTTCACCACTGAGGTTTTGGCCACTCAGGCCAGGTATGACAATGACATCTGTGACAAGAATAAACTGACCTCCTCCCTGAGGACCACTGTCCTCGGATTACCCTCGTTTCCACTTTCCCACAGCTGGAGTTCCATTTCTGGGTGAGTTTGAGAATGGGGAGCAATGAGAGGAAAGGGGCAGGTGCAGGGAGGACTCTGGGGGCTGAGCTCAGCGCAGAGGCTGAGTGGACAGGAAGAGTCATGCAGCTGGACACAGCTGGATGCAGGCAGGTGCTGTGTCCACCTGAGACACGGGATACCACTGGACAAAAGTCAGATGGAGAGGTCGTCATTTGTCAGCGGTTAAGAGCAAGCTCATCCCAGAAAGAGCTCTACCCAGGAGAGGGGGAGGGTAGGATTTATAAAGCCAAAACCATAATTACATCATAACAGAGGCAGGCCAGGGGCAGAAGTTTTAATTCAGTTGATTAAAACAACCTGCTTTATGTAATAAAACAATAGACCTCTCCAAACTGCAGGTGCGGCTGCATGAGCCTGCTCTCCTCTGCAGGATGTGCTTAACAGGGACGGGGAGCGGTTGCACGGAGCATGAGGCAAAATGGAGTCACTCTGGGCAGTTCATTCCCCGCCGGTCTCGGGGAGAATCAAATCATTGACTCATTATACAGGGGTTACATTGGGTCCTTCGGTACATTAATTGAACAAATGCTGTCCGTTGTAGAGACAAAGTTTAACAGCCAGTTAAATAAGGAGGGACTGACCATTAGACATAGGGCAAGAAGACCTGAGAGGCCTGTGAGTAAGGTCGTCAGCCATGATTCCAATCAGGCCAGCTACAGACTCAGGAATTGTTGGCCTCTCCTTCTCAGCAGCTAGTCGAGTTAAGCCTTTTGCAGAGTTGTAAGGCTCTATTTATTTTTAGGAAAATATTTATATCATCTACAAGGACCAACTGTTATTTGGATGCATAGTCAGGCATAATTCGTTTAAGAAATGAGTTTTTAAAATTTTTTTTAATAGACCTATTATTCCCTTATACAGCAGAACTAGTAACAGTTCTTTTTGAGTCTGAGTCCAGGTCTGGGAGGCCGGTGTGGCTAACCATACCGGAAGCATTATCAAACTTCAGCCATGCATAGACCTGTTGGTGTCCAGGTTTGCAAGGGGAACAAGGCTGAAGAGCCGGGCCCCAGGATGACAACTGTAACTTCGCGTGGTGCTGACTGGCTCTGTGGCAGAGCCTCTGTCTTTTATGTAAAACTCCCCTGGGGGACTCCTCACCAAGTCAGGTGTTGACTTTTGAGCCCTGGGATTAGCTGTGCCAAGAGGAGGAGAATTGAAAGGCAGGGGAAAGGGCATGGCCTATTGAGCTGTAGCATTTCTCATAGCAGTTGGGTGGCAGGCTTGGGCACCGCCCCCCCATCCCCCCCCCACAGCCCCCGTTCACAGTGACCTCAGGTTTCAGGAGATAGTGAATGAAAACTCATTGCTCTTTATCTGAGACATTTAGGATGTGGATGCAGATCCTCCACCAGATCGGAGAATTTATCCCCCACACCTCACCCCCACCCTACCCATGTCATAGGTGACATGGGGAGACGTTTCTATTCCCTAGAGATAAGGAGAAAGCTTTCCTAGCCAGATCTGCACAGCCAGATCTGCACAGCCAGAGACAGCAGACGCTGGCAAGTCTGATTTCCCCATGCCTCCCTGTCCTGAACAGAGGCTAGCATGTAGTTTGCTGTGATGGGGCCTGTGTCCCACGCAAGGAAAACGGTCCTTCTTGAACCTGGGGATGGCCTATCATGTAAGTGTATTATAAAATTTACCCATGTTACTCATGTATTAAAATTTCCATAACCAGTTTTTAAAAGACAGCAGACTTTAAATACTATTTTATATTAAACAAACTCTAAACTTGCTTTTTTTTGGAACTTGTTTTGTGTTACCTGCTTTAGGCTTAACTTTGATACCGTATGCAGAAGATGCATAATGGGAGGTAGAAGCTGGTGTCTCCCTCCAGCTTTGTCCCTGTAAATGAATTACATTTGTACTTTGTGTGACCACAGGCATAATCCTAGGCGTATTAAGGGCATTTACTCATTTATAGGGTGAGTGATAATAAATTGTTATTTTTTATTTGCTTTAATGGTTTACAATAAACTAGCAACTGTCATGGGATAGGGTTTTTGTACACTAAAGCAATTTATCCCTTTTAAGATTTTTGAGTTTTGAAAGTTACAGAGTTTGAACTGACGCTCTTTTAGTAACAAAACAAACCTAAACCAAAAATACAGTCCGTGGAAGAACTGGGAACTTTATTTTCGTGATCCTTTTATGGTGTACTTTTACAAAATCTAAATCAGTTTAACGGATCTTTCGTATCAGGTAGCTCATTTTATCACAAAGAGTATAATCACAGGAGCGAACAGGAGGGTCGGCTTCCAGAAGGAGGCATTTCTAAGAATAGAAAGCGGCACACTTAACTGCAGCTGTGGTCAGGACTCAGCGTCTCCAAACGGTTCAAGTTTAACAAAGTTAACAAAGACACAATGACCAGGCATTTTCAAGTCAGTTTTTATTACATAAGTAGATCATTATAACTTTGGGAACATTAGCAGATTTTAGCCGTTAAGCATTTTAACCTTAAATCTCCTCTCCTATAAACCCTGAACAACATATTCACACCTTTTGTGACTGGCTTTGAGCTTTTAATGGTTTTGTCTCTATCTTTATTTATATAATTTATCTTATCTAAAATAATTTAGCACTTTTTATGGTCTCACTGATCCTGAGAGAGAGTTTACATCTCGGTAAGAGATTCAGCAATATCAATAACCTTGAATGAGAGAGAAAGTTTACATTTCAGTAAGAGATTGAACAATACCAATGATCGTGGATGAGAGAATGTTTTTGTAAACGAGAACCAAGAAGGGGGCTGGGGTTACCCAAAGAGCTAAACATCTGTAATTACATCTTAACCTTTACCTATAAATCCCCTTGATTAAACAATTAAAAATAGATAAATATCACAAGGCATCATAATATTAACAATTACCATTTGCTCTAAGAAATTTTCCCTAAACAGGAGTGGGAGAGGGGGGACTTAGGCAGTATCTGTCTTTGGGGCCTTTACCCAGTATGTATAGCGGCTTTTCGACAGCTGCAGAGGTGAACACATCCCCTCTGTTCTGAGTTTTCTAGCCTGTATGCCCTACTTTCTGCAGAAGACCTTGAGGTGTTATGCAGTAAGTAGCTGGGAGTTGTGCCAGGATGCTCAGGTGAGGGGCCAGTGACCTTGCCTACCTCCTCCCTCCTGAGGGAATACTTACATTGCATAAGCCCAGCTGTGATTATTTTGAGCAGGCACAGCTGGAGTTATGAAGATGACAGTTGTGCGGCTTAGAAGTTTCTAGGCAACATCATCTTAATAATAAAAGGCTGAATCCAGATTCCGCGGTAGGGCAATGCAGTAAATTAGTATTACCTGTGTGTATTCTGCTAAGCCATTGGGCCTTGTAAGTCTCTGGATAAACCTTACAGAAAACATAAGACAGACTTTATGACTTACGCAGCCTGTGGTTGGTTATTTATCACAATCATCATTCAAGTGATGTTTACAACATCTCACAGAATTTGGCTGACTGTGATGCTGGAGTTATTATGGAGAGATTTTAGACATGGAATCTCTTTTATCCTTTCTATGTATGAGCGTCTCGTTAGCTGGTTTTATTATAGGCATCTGTAATCCATGGGATAAGCAATAGTAGCCTTATAGCTGTTCTCAAACACACAATGCTTTTTTTTTCCTGGACTGTTCTATTGTTCTCCTTTTCCCTGCTACAGAGTCGGGGGAGCCAGCAGGACAGGGCCTTTGCAGGAAACAGAGACAAACATACTTGGTCTGAAGTGGGCAGTCAATCCTGTCTGTAGAGCCAACTTCTCCGTGAGCTAAAACAGTATATGACAGTTTTTCAAGATTATCCACACCTGATAATCTTATTTATTTAAATAAATAAAGGCATTTATTTCTCTATAAGACTGAACCCAGTGACCTACGTATCCATAACCAATTTTATGTGTATCTGCAGATGGGGCCAGATAACCTGAAAAGTTTAGTATGTTTTCTCCATCTTAAAAAGATATTGATTTGCGGGGTAATATAATGATTCTTCTGTAAAGCAGGGAAATCATGGCTCTTTTGTGGGTCAACCCTGTAATATATATATTTTTTCACCTTGGCCCTTTTAAACTTTTAAGTGCCTGTAAGCTAGGGGCCATTAAACAGAAAATCCTAAAAAGCAGACATCTAAGGAACCCAGAAAGTGGTAGAAACAAAAGCAAGACTATCCAGGCTTGATGGTGCCGAAACAAAGGCAGACCGCAGGCAGAGGGCAAAGGAGAGCCAAGAACAGAAAGAACATCCTATCTCAAAGGATGCCCGGTAGGAGACCCAGGAGAAAGGACCCAGCACAGCCTTTATCTCCAGTCTCCTGCCAAAGCCATGCAGCCAAGGGACTCTCCCCCACAGGAAAACTGGCCACACGCTCCTTGGCCATCTGAGGTGGGGTCCTATGCTCACAGCAAGACTGCCAGGATGTCTGGGGTCTCCCCAGTGGTAAAGAAAGGCAGCTTAGCCACTGCCCTCCCCGCAGTTCCTGCCCTGGTACCTTTCCGCGGCCACCTTGTGCCCTGCACACCAGGCTCTCCTGCCCTGGTTGGGACCTTGGCATACAAGACTGTCTGACCCACTCCCATATGGCTGGGGAAACCCTTGGGAGAATGGAGCAGGAGTTGACTAGGTTTGGACTCTAGGCATGACCGCAAGGCAGCGTTGGGTGGCAGGGATGAGAGGGCTTGAGATCAGAGAGGTGTGGACAATGGAAAGGGGGAGGAGCCAAGTGAGAGGGGAGACTTGGAGTTTACCAGACGCACGAATACCATGTCAGAAAAGAGTTTGGCACCACTGGTGGAGCGTAGACCACAAGGGCAGAGGAACTCTTCCCAAAAGAGGAGGGGAGACCTGGGTCGGCTTTTAAGCCAAAGTGAACTCAGAGAGTGAGCTGGTTCTCTGGTCCCCAGGGAAACCAGGGAAAGGGACTGAGGTGGCTATTCTTGGTTGTAAACTTGACTACATTTGGGATTAACTAAAACTCAAATGGCTGGGCACACCTGTGAGGGATCTTTTTTAATTAAACCATTGCAAGTGGGAACACACACCTTTAATCCAGATCTTCTTGGGTGGGAAGCTCCACTTTTAATCTGGACCGCACCTTCTGCTGTCAGCCTATGTAAGGACATGGGAGAAGGAAGCTTGCTCTCTTTGCCTGCTTGCTCTTGCCTTGCTAGCAAGTCCACCCCTTTATCGGCACTAGAGCCCACTTCTGTGGGATTCTGGCACATACTGAAGACAACTGGGCCATCCAGCCTTGTGGACTGAGCAACTGCTGGATTCTTGGACTTTTCATTCATAGGCAGCCACTGTTGGGATGGCGGGACCGAAGCCTGTATGTCATTCTAATAAATCCTCTGTGTGTGTCCGTGTTTATACACACATACATGAGAGATATATGTGGAATTTATTTGTTCTATAAGTTCTGTTCCTCTAGAAAACCCTGACAGAATGCAGGCACAAACGAAAAGGCACAGAGCAATAGCGGAGCGAGAATAAACGAGCTGAACCGTGCAGTCACTCACTCAGGCATCCATGGAGACAGAGATAAGACAAGGATTTAAGCAAAAGTTCACAGCCAGGATTTCCTCAGTGTCTTGACTCCAAGAGGAAGGTGCTGGGGAGGGGGTCCCTGTCCATACTCAACTCCCATACTAGAGACTAACCTAGACAGAAATGCCAAAACCTGTTTCCCATGAGGCCCAGAGGACTTGGTCAGTTTTGGTATTGGGAAACACAGTGATCATTCTGGAATTCTCTGGCCCTGGCGTAAGAGTTACAGGAACCCGGAATGTCTCGGAGTCACCTCCTCTGTAATATTTCACCAAGCCAGAGAGACACAGAGTAAGGCCTAGCCCCTTGAGTGGCAGAAATCTCGCTCCGGCCTCCAAATGAGTCCACACAAGAGACGGTGAATCCTGCTAGGTAAAGTCTGTTGAGAGCAGGCTCATTCCGGAAAGACCTCTCGACTCTGAAGAGGGGAAGGGCAGGGTTTATAAAGCTAAAACCGCAACTACATCACACAAGAGGCAGGCCAGGAACAGAAGCTTTAAAAGTTTCAGTTCAGTTGACTAAAACAATTTATTTTATATTGTCAAACAATGGACCTCTTCAAAACTTCAAGTGCAAATGCATGAGAATGCTCTACTCAGCAGGACGCGGTCAGTGGGGACTGGGGAGCAATTGGCAAAGTACAAGATGAAATCAGCTAAAACTTGGACAAAATGGAGTCACTCTGGCAGTGTCTAGGTCTCTAGAGGAGACCCAACCCATCAGACAGTCTGACGACAGGCTGTAAGCAGAGCCTTAGTAAGCAGAGGTTGAATTCTTAGGTATGTCTCCAGGGCCACCAGTTCTGAGCTGACCTTGTTCTGGAGGCGCTGGGCAGCCATAGCAGTGGGACACTGGCCAGGTGTGTTAGCTTCACGTTGAGGGGGTGTAATATGGAGCTGTGATTCAGTTTTCTTGTAGTGGCCTGTGGTACACACCTATAACCCCAGCATTCAGGAGGCCAAAGCAACGGGATCAGGAGTTCATAGCCAGCCTGGTCTAGTCTACAGAGTGAGACCCTATCGTAAAATACAAATTAAATTAAGCAAGACAGTGGTGGCACACATCTTTAATCCCAGCACTCCAGAGGCAGAGACAGAGGGATCTCAGTGAGTTCGAGGCCAGCCTGGTCTACAAAGTGAGTTCTAGGACAGCCAGGACTGTTACACAAAGAAACCCTGTATCAATAAATAAATAAATAAATAAATACAGGCCAAACATAAATCCTGGAGGCACTGTGCCCTGTGGAGCCCTTTCCTGCAGGACTCTACTATCCTGCATCCCTGCATCCCTGGCTGCTGGGATGGCTCAGAAGAGCCTGGCTGTGGCTACATGTGTGCCGCTGCAGCTCCGCAGAACTGGCTCCACACCATGCCCAGCCACCATCTAAATTTAAATCCTCTGCATCCTGGTTAGGTAACAAGGACCTGGACTCTGCTGCTGCTTCTAAATTCTGACAATTTTCCTAAAGACAGTCACAGAAGGTGGAGCATGTGTCTGTCCTCAGTCACCAATCAGTGGGACACAATGTGATATTCTAGCACTCTTGAGGAGGAGGCAGGGGGAGGAAAGCTGCTGAGGTGGTGAGGGGTAGCTTCCCAGGCCAAAACTGGGAGAAAATGCCACTGGACCTGTCACCAGGCAAGGGCCTGTCTCTGTGTCCCCACTTCCTGTATGTTAGGGGCGAGTTTTCGTTCCGTGTTCAGTTCCTTCCACAGAGTGGATCTACAAGGAGGCCCCTCCCCTTCTCGTCCTCTGGGGTGAGGATGGTCTTCAAGTCCCTAAGAACTGAAGTCACAGGATTGGCCCTGGGTATGAGCACCAGGCTCCTTACTTTGCAATAGCTGCCTTCCCCTTTGGTTTAGCAAGACTCTGCTGCAGATGGCGCTACCCTGGAGGAGCCCACATGGTTGTGTGGGGTGCACGGTGGAGACCTGCTGGGGGATAGGGTGTTTTGCGAGCTGAGCCTTTCTGTGACAGGGCTCAAACTGCAACATGTGACCAGGAAGTGGCCAGCCCATCAACAACTAAAAATAAATGGCTGGTCCTCTGCCAACGCTAAGGACAAGCAGGAGTGAGTGAAGGACTAGAGGGAGGGGGTGAAGTGGTACCCAGCTGGCCCTCAAGTGGAACCCAGAAGCCCGGCATCTGAGTAGGTAGGGTGCTTCCTAGGCCTCCGGTGATGATGTCATCAACTTGGAGGTAGCGCTGGTGTGACATGTGCTCTGCGGGTCTTCATAACTTTGGTTTGATTTCCGCTCTGCAAGTTGACTGGGAGTCAGGTGGAGGATCCTTGCTCCCACCTGACAAGTCGAGACAGGACCAGCTCTCAGAGTGTGACTGCATTCTTAGGGCCACATCTGTTGTTCCCATCGTGGTAAGAGGACCCTCGCCTCACGTGTGACAGACACTGTGTGGTGCCAAGAGCCCTTAGGACCTGACTGGACATCTGAAAGAGAAGCTAAATGCATGGATTTCACTCAATGCCTGCAGAGAGCTTGACCTCAGGGATTCCTGCCAGAGATGTGATTGATAAGGACTCATGGGGACCATGGAAAGAGCAGGCTGGCATGAACTGCCCCACTCTGCTCATTATGAACACAGGCATGCCTGTAGAAAGTGTGAGAAGTGGCTTGCTAACTCTGGCCTGAGTCCGTTGACTTAGAGGCAGCTGCCAGAACAACTTGAGTGGCTGATGTCCTCGGGGCCTTGTAGCTCCCATGTGGGCTCTGGTACCGTAGAGGATGGTACAGCAGAAGCCTGGAGAGACCCTCACCCCACTACAAGCACCTCATTCCCAACATAGTCCAGTACCCCCTTCACTGCTCTAGGAAACAGAGCCTGTGGGAGAAGCCAGCTACCCAGTGGGCTCAGCATAGCCTGGAAGTCAATCACCAGCCTCTGGGGGGGGATCCCACGCACAACTGCTGTCTCGGTGTCAGTGGGCTCCAGAGCCAGATCCTCCACTTCTAACCACACCACCGTGCTGGGAACAGCGACTGAGGCCTGCTGGGAACAGCGACTGAGGCCTGCCGGTCTCTGCCTTCCAGGCACCCAGCACTAATAGCTGTTTGGTGAACAGTTGTTGGAGCTGAGGGTTCTCCTAGGCTATGGGGAAAGTCAGACTTGGGAGCCAAACACCTGTGAGTATAAACTGGGGTCAGAGATGGCCTGTGTTTAAAGAAAGCTGAGCAACTATTTCCTGACTGGAAATTCCATCATATGGTACAAGTTACTCTTTCCACGAAACGGCCTGTTTATTCCTTCAGTATCCCTTTTCAGGAAGCGCGCTCGGAGACATTAAGAAAATTGTCCCAGGAGGCACAGCCATAGTGTGGCAATGCCAGATTCAAATCTCCACACTACTTCACCTTGCCGCAATTAATTTTAGGAAGCTGCTTTTGGAGTTGCAGCCACAACTCCCGCTAGGGCCTGCCTCTGAGAAGCCTGGCTTGGGTGCAGTCCCTCAGGCAAGTGGCCTTGGGTTTCCGCACCACGTGACAGGAGAACGCCAGGAATAGCTCCTGACAGGCAGTCTGGTGAGGTGTGGTGCCAGCTCCCCATCTTCTGCCAAGGCTCTGTAGATGTTCCAACTCCCCGAGGTGTCACCTGAACCCAGCCGGGGGGCAGAGGCAGAAGCGGGGCCCATCTCTCTGGAATGAAAAGATAGTCCTCTCCAGATTCTCAGCGCCTCTGCGTCCCCGAGGGACCAGTTGTCTATTGACACTCAGCTTCTCTGGTATCTGATTCTGCTGGTGGGGGATTCAGGGCCTCGGTGCCTTACTGGCTCATCTGTGTGGCAGGCCTGATACTCCCTCCTGAGACTCTTTTACAGCATAATACAAACCAGGCAGGTCAGACGTGACTTCTGCCAGGGACTCTGCCTTGCCTCTGCTTTGCTTCTAAAACCCATATCCCAGCCTGGCTGTGGCCTTCAGGGTGAGGCCTGCCGTGGTGGTGATCCACAGAGGTGAACCGCAGAGGTGATGGAGAGGAGAGCTCCTTGGTCCCCATCAGAGACACACAGGGCCACTTAGCACAGTGTTGTAGCAATTACTTGTCTCTGCGGATGGGGAGAACCTAAGGGTGTTTATTCAGTAGAAACTTTCTTTACCAAAAAAGGAGAGGAATCCTTTGCTGTGTTTTCACAGGAGGCAGAGAGAGATTCTGCAGCCCTGAGTCAAATGGAGAAGCAGGACAGGCGACAGAGTCTGTGGTGCACTCAGTCGGCACCGATTGATGCTCCCGCCCACCCAGAACCAAGGGTCTTCAGGCCCCTGGAGCCGAGCGAGTCTGTGGAGAGGTGCTGTGTCCTCCATCATTCCTGGGAGCACCGTCCCTCCCAGCGAGCAGGAAACCCTGGGTGCCAGTGCCAGTCACTGATGTCCATGACACATGATCCAGAAGGACGCATGCCAGCTCTACAGAGTACTCTGTGTGTGGCACACGGTCTGGGAGCTTTGGCCACGCCTGTGACAGGGGAAGGGAACTGAGTGAGAGATGCAGATGGTTCTGGGTGTAAATTGCTGCCTGGTGGAGTTGAGGGCTGATCTCCCCCAGAACTGCATCTTGGAACCACAAGCAGAGCTGGTTCTTTATAATGGGCGTTGTTAAGAGCCTCAAGGACTGCCCCCAAAGCCCCTCCCAGCCAGAGCATATTTGCACTTTTGCAAACAAATGCTTGTCATTGACGTGACCTGGCAGGTTGGCTGGTTCTCCCATTGTTTTCTTCTAATATGTATCTGATTCTTTATGAAGGTCTTTTGAAAGAGCAAGAGAGAGAATTGTAGGTGGCTCCCCCATCCTCCTCGCTCCCTACGACAGAGCTATTAAGATGAGATTGACACTGTGTCTTTCAGCACTAACAGCTCCGCACCCCAGCACAGAGAAGTCGGGCTGCCAGTTAATTAGAGGTGAGGCAGGCTGCCGCCAGAGGCTGGGCCCACAGGCTCCACCTCACGTTGAGCCGAGCGGGGCTAGCTGTGACTCTGCAGGTTTCTGCACATGCCCGAGTCTCATCCATTCTCTAATGGGCACCTGCCATGGCTGTACCCGGCCGCAGGCTCCTGACAGGAGCAAAGCCCACCCCTTGCCAGAGAGTAAGTTGAAAGATGTGAAGTCAGAGCCCTTCCCATTGAAATAAATGCCATGAGGAAAAATAGTATGGGAAAGCAAGCCTTGGGGCTCCATTCTTACGTTCTGGTCTTTCTGAAAAAGGTGGTAGTTGAACAAAGACCTGAGGATGAGAGGGGCCAACAGCCAGTGCAATGGTCCTGAGGTTGGGGGCGGAGGGTGCCTGGCTCACGAAAGGAATAATCCAAATATTGCAGATGGAGTGAGAAAAGGAGAAAGTGGTAGGAGACGGGGTGGGATGATGGAAACTGAACCCAACAAGCCTCATTTTCCTCATCTATAAAATAGTAACAGAAGACCTCAGAGGCCAGTGTCACACGGATTGACTAACACATGCTAGGTCCACATGTGTGTGGGTGGTGCTCCGCCAGCCCTCTGCTGACACAGCTTGATTCGGTGACATTGCACTAGACTCAGATCCACCCTGGCTCGGTCAGAGAATGCTTTGGTTAGCTGGTGACCCAAGAGTGCTCCAAAGCCAAGGCACAAGCTCCTCGAAGAGGGGTCCACTTGACAGTCCTGTTTCTGTGTCTGTGGGTGTCCCTGTCGCAGGTGCTCCCCAACTTACAATGATTCTACTTGAGGTGTTTTTCAGCTGTGTTGATGAAGCTTGCATCCAATAGGAACTATAGTTCCAATTGTGGATTGTGATTTTCATGTTGGATAAATGGCAGGGCTGACAGAGTGAGCTTCAGCCCCCAGGGAAACCCCTAGGTTGCTGCTCTGGATGCGCAATGGCACTGTAAGGAGCAACGGGAACACACCTAGCAGTTTCTAATAAGTAGGAGAACTCTAGGTAAATAGTGAAGCAATGGGAGATCAGTCAGTAGTTGTCGGTTGCTCTACACTGACTGACTCCGTCAGCGAAGACCAGGATGGCACTGTGTAACAAGCTCCCCTTGTAACAGCAGGTATGTCTTCTTTATCTTACTGACTTAGTCACTATCCGGGCTCAGCTTCGAGCTTTGACTACTAGTCCTGGTTTCTCTGTGTCTCACGTTCGGCTTGGACCGGACCAGTGGTAGCTTGAGTCTTGTTCTTTCCAGGACATTGGCAAAAGCCACTGAGGGTGACAGAGTCAAGTGTTGCTTCTCAGAGCTGAAGCTCAGCTGTATTGTTTCTACTCACATCCATTTGAGCACGAGCCACATTGATGGGGGAGAGGCAGGAAGGACCTGTGGCCCCAAGGACGCGCCCCGCTGGTGACCTTGACCTCTGCCGTCATGGGGTGTTGTCTCGTTACTTTTTGTTGCTGTGAACTCACCACTACCCAGTGATATGTTTCTTCCAGAAAGCCTGCACTCCCTAAAGATTCCATGACCTCCCCAAACAGCATCAACAGGTAAGGACCAAGGGTTCAAATATCTGAGCCTGTGGAGGACGTTCTTATTCAAACCACCATAGGAAACATCCTGGAGACAGTTGCTCTGGTATGTAACTGTGAGTTGAACCAGAAGAAAGTTTGTTTTTCTCACTAGAGAGAATCCAGTAGTGTGACCACTTAGCAAGGCCAGTGGGTCAGAGGCGAGCACAGCGCAGGGCGCTTTGTTACACACGGTTCCCAAGGGGAGGGGAGGGACGGACGTGTTACACAGGACCTCTGAGAGCAAGTATGTCAGGAGTCAGAGCGACAGAGGACATTTGTGCAAGAGGCTCTCTGTAGCCTTCCACCCCTGTGACCATGCCTCTGCCTACGTATATTCCAAAGCAGCTGTTCTGTAGTGCTTAGAGCTTGTTTAAAAGCCCGGTGACAGCGCTGTGGTGATGTGAAACACGCCTTTAATCCCAGCACTAGAGGGGCAGAGGCCGGTGAATCTCTGTGAGTTTGATGCCAGCTTCATCTACATAGGGTGTTCCAGGCCAGCTATGACTACATATGAGACCCTACCTCAAAACAAGCAAACAGAAAACCCTACAGCATACACTTGGCATTCCCTGTCCCTCCTGGGGATGGGAGGGAGCCACCGAGTGGGCTGGTAAGGGAGAAGTGTCTGTCCGACTGTCTGGAGCGCTATGAATGAGTGCTGAAACAGTCCCTCTACACCCTTTCCCCTCTCAAAGACACGACACTGTGAACGCAGTCTTGATCTGAACCTACCCTGGATGATTTGAATCTGGTTTCTCCTCCTCCTCCTTCTCTTTTTCTCTCTGAGGTTGTGCCCTGCTGGTAACTGTAAACCAACTCTTCCCTAAGGCCTGGGGAGGCCTAAAGTGCAGAAAAAAATGACACAGGGCGGGCCTGGGGAGGGCGGAAAAGATGGCTCAGTTGGTAAACTTTGCTTGTTAAGCCCAGGGACTTGAGTCAAACAACCGTAGGAAAAGGCCAGGCATAATGGTGATGGCTGCTCATAAACCTGGCACTGAGGAGGCGGATGCCTCTATTCATTGATCCGTGCATTTGGGAAAGGCAAGCCTGTTAGGTTCCCTTCAAAACATCCATCTGTCAATGATGCTTCTTCTCCATTTCTGCTCTGGAGAACTGCCCTGTTCCTGAACCTCTGAAAATGTCTTACATGCTGGCCAGCTGAGGAACCCAGCCACACCAAGGCAAGCTCACATCTCCCCAAGACTCTAAGCAAGGGGTTGAGACAGGGTCTTCCAGTGGAGCTCTGGCTGATCTTACGCTCACAGCAGCTCCCCCTTCACCTGCCTCTGCCACCTAAGGGCTGGGATTACAGGTGTGTACCACCATGTCTGGCTCATGTTGTGATTTGGCTATAAAAAGGTGTTCAAGACATATTGTTAAGGGGGAAAATAGATCTGCTTAAGGAAGGCAGACAGAAGACTACTTAGTAGAATTACCCAGAGATCAGAGACGGGCCTGAGTGTGTACAGAAACATCTGGGAAAGCAACAGCGCCAGTTGCCAGAGAAGCAGCAGGATGCTATCCAGGTATTTGGTCTTTTAAAGGGCATACTAATTTTATATCAGTAGGCACGGTGGCTGATGGCCACTTGTCATATATGATTCTTTGAACTTGACTTCTATAAGGCTTCACTGCAGATCAGAAAGCCCAGACACCCATCAAAGGAGGATAGTCTATTGGCCAGGCTGTCACGTTTTAGAATGAAGTCCTCCAGAATGAGATGTTGCGTGGTGCATTTGTGCAACAGTCAGCTAATGAGTTGGCTGTGTAACATACTACCCCTAAAGTATAGTAGCTGGAGACAGTAGCTAGTTATCTGGCCTTTGAGTGACTGAGAGTAGCGAATTTGGGTGGATAGTTTGGGGATTGCAACCAGGCTCTCACATGTGTGTTGTCAGCTGCAGTTGGGCAGGGCAGCTCTGTGTTCTGAGGGCAATGCCAGTGGGGGCACCTGTGATTGCCAGAAAGGTCCTAGGCTGGTATACTTCATGGCTGTCAGGAAGTAACAGTGTCTTGGGAGCCCACACAGTCCTTTTCAGTTGAGACTTGAACATGCTACATTCCTAGTGGCTCTCAGCCTGTGGGTCCCATCCCTTTGGGGGCAACAAATCTTTCACAGGGGTCACCTGTCCTGCATATCAGACACTTATGATTCATAACAGTAGCAACATTACAATTATGGAGTAGCAACAAAAATAATTTATGGTTGGGGGCACCACAGCATGAGGAACTATATTAAAAGGTCAAGCATTAGGGAGGTTGGGAATCACTGGCGTGGGCTAAAGGCGTGAGCTTCAATCTAGCCTTGCTGGAGAGGCCGGGGCACATTGCAGAGAAAGTGCATATGGGGGTCAAAGCCTGAGCCATTTCTGCAGTCAGCCTACCAAATGCCTGATGATGGTTTGCCTGGGTGGCTGAGATCACAAGTGGTATCTCGTGAAACTCTTTGTGGTAATTGCCTTTTCTGTCCCAGGCATGCCTCTATAGCAGTTAGGGAATTGTCTTGATGGCTTCAATCCAGGCCAGCAGAGCATCCTCCTCTATTAAGGGGCTCTTGACGCTGATTGCCATTCCCCTGCTCCCCCGCCCCTCACATCCACTTAGCCGGCTCATTTTCATATGCTCAACACCTCGCCACAGCCTGCACCTCAGTGCAGTGCACAAAGGATCAGACGCCAGTGACAGCCACCCAGCAGCTCTGATTGCAGGCTGACGGCCCCTCAGGTTCATGCCCTGTTCAGGCTCTACACAGTCTCCCTTTAACGAAAAACCACCATTAAAGCGACAGAAATTTTAGAAAAATATGGGGGGAAATGACCAAAACATCAAGTAGTTTTAATTGTCCAGTTGGCCATAGTGTGTGTGTGTGTGTGTGTGTGTGTGTGTGTGTGTGTGTGAGAGAGAGAGAGAGAGAGAGAGAGAGAGAGAGAGAGAGAGAGAAAGAGAGAGACAAGCCAACGATCTTCTCCACACAGTGTGGACAGATGGCCCCTTACGAGGCCCTGGGGTCCAGCCTCCACTTGCTGTTTGGGGCATTTCCCTCCGTGTTCGCATTGCCGCTACTTGTCTTTTTCTTCAATGTTTGAAATTGGAGAATGGGTGTGCGGCTTGATGGGAGTGGTATGGAGACTTTCTGCTTACAGAGAAAACGGAAGCAGGGACCCTGCTGCCCTGGGGACCCCCACCCAGTGTGAATTTGTCTCAGATTACTCCTGACAAATGTCTCAGATTACTCCGGGCAACAGCGGCTTCTGTGTGAGGCCAGGCGTTTGATCTCCAGCACTGAGGGAAAACAAAAGCCAAAGCACCCAGGACACCCTGCCTGTTCTTGTCGGTTACTTTTAACTCTACTCCAAGTGGATGACCCAGGGCCCCTCCCCTGTGGAGTTCCCATCTCTACAAGATAAGAACTCCAACTGGTTTTCAGAATCAGTCCCTTAGGCTCCAGGGTTGTGACCAAACCCTGGTTTGTTTGGGTTCCGTTGGCTCCGCTGCCCAGGGGCTATAGCGGGGCAGAGGCTACAGCCTGAAGTGGTCTCTGGAGTCTCCAGTGGAGACATGATGGAGCTGAGATGGGTGTGCCTGGGAGAGAGCCTGGACATTCTTTCTCCAGTCTCTGGACAGTCCCGGGAGAACACTCTGTGCCTGTCTCTTCTGGGGACTAGGCTGGACCCGAGAGCCTTAACTCCTGGAGTGAACCTCTTGTCTAGTGACCACTCGTTTTCTCTGGCTTAATTCCCGAAAATCCGCCATAGCCTGATACTTTCCACACACTGGGACTACTCAAGTGAGATGTGGGGTCCTGGAACCGGAGGCAGCGTCGTGCTATGGTAGGATGGCACCAGATTTGTGTATTCTAGGTGCCTAGAGAACAGTGGAGAGGGAGGACAGGATGAGCGTGTTGTTTGACACAAGTGAGAAGTGGTCCAGACAATAGGATGCCTGAAGGGCCATGCGTCGTGCCTAGTAGGGTGGGCAGTGCCTGGAGTGAGAAGTGGTCCAGACAATAGGATGCCTGAAGGGCCGTGCGTCGTGCCTAGTAGGGTGGGCAGTGCCTGGAGCCTGGGGTGCTCAGAGCAGTGTCACAATGAATAGTTAAACTTCCAGAACAATAGGAAAGACCTGCATGTGGTGTCCACGTTAGAAACAGTGCTTATGGCTACAACTGTGGTTTGTGTTTTACACAGAAGGAAAGTCAAGGGGATTCTGCCACCCGTCTGGACCCAGCTTCACCATCATCCAGAGTTCTTCTCCATCTCACCTGGTTCCATCAGCTCTCGTGGGCTGCTGGCTCCTGCCTTTTTACTTTTCTTGTCCCAGACTTGGGCCGCCTCTTCTCACAGCTCCTGGTTCCTGAGTCTCTATCCCTCAACACCCTATTCTTTCTCTTCACTCTAGAAAAGTCAAAATGATTTCATTACCATGATATGCAAAAGTTTAAATTTCTCATCCAGTCTCGTAAGGGGTTAGAGCACACACCCCCTGCCTTCTTCCCTCCTTCCCTGCTCTGCCTGTCTGTGCCTGCACACAGGGTGGGTTGCCATAGAAACGGTGCCCTGAGGCTGGGCTTTGCTCTAGGTCCAGACCTCCTTGAAAGCCTGGTTTGGCCCAAGCAGTAAGATTGCATTTTGGATTATGTATGTCCACCACACCCAGAACTCAGAAGTGCCTAGCCAGGCTTCATTCGTCATGCCTGTAAGAAATAAATACTGAGATAGGTTTGCGGGGTGCTTTGTGGAAGGTGCTTTCGCATTTAACCCTTTGAACAATCTGTCAAATAGAGTCACTGTGATGTCAGCTATCACTGGTGGAAAGAAATATCAAGGGTCTTGTGGCGAAGAAATGTGTCAGGTAACACAGCTAAAAAGTTGCCCGGCCAGTGGAACCTGCATCTCATACCAAACCCTGTATTCTTTCTGCTGCCTTCCAGAAACTGCCCGTGGCTTTATGACATAGGGGCAAATATCTAAAACCTAGTCTCTACCTGATCTCCTGACACAAATAACAGTCATCGGGAAACCACCTTGCAAACGTTGGGTTGCTTCAGGAGCATGCTAAGTTGCCTGTCCCTGTGACACTCCCATTTGGTCCTGTCTGTGATTGATATATATATAACCAAATATATTCCTGAATTTTTAGAGGCCGTTGGGATTGCTTACAGTAGACGCTGCAGTTGGCCTCCGGCCCTCTCGGGATTTTTCAAGCATCCTGTTATTCTGTTGCAGACTTCATTCCTTGGTGTGTCGCATCCTGGAAGTTTCTAATGGTACACGCCTCTCCACCTCCCAGCTGCTGCTGGCTCAGAAGCCAGAGCCACTCCCATCGGGAGATGTGAGCCAAAGGGATAGCTTTCTGGGGTGATTCTGGCCAACCCACCGTTTCCCAGAGCCTCGCCATTTCATGACAGAGAAGCCTAACGGGAGGGAGGCCTGAACGTGCACAGAGCCCGGGGATGTGACTGCCTCCCTTGTTCTCCAAACTGTCATCCCATAGCACGACACAAAGGGAAGCTGGTCCTGCTAGACACACCAAGCATGGCAGTTATGACGCTTTTTGTCATGTTGTTTCCTCTTATTTATACAGTGGAGTGTAGGATGTTTTCAAATAAATCCTCTAAATAAGAAATTCTGAGAATGCACGACTCTGAAAATGCGCACCGATAACAGCCTTTTAGTTGGTTACATTATAAAGCATGTTGTAACAGCTTTAAAAAAAAAAAAAAAACTCTGAGTCGAGATGTGTTTCCATAGCCCATATGCTGAATTCTGGCATCTTTATACCTTTCCCAAGCTGTTGTCAATTAGTAAAGAAATTAATTTCTGCCTTGATCTCTGTTGTAATTCAGAGCTTGTGTTAGATACTGCAGGGAGCTGCCCAAGGCGATAGTTTTCTTCCAGCAAAGGTGCCTCAGTTCCGTGACGGCTGGAGAGACCAAATCGGTTTGTGCTGAGTACCCTGGGACAGAAACTTGGATCCTCAGCAGACAGAGAAGAGGAAATGGCTTTTGTTGAGGGAAACAAACCGTTCTCCAGGCCGACAAGCTGTGGCCTTGGTCTTTCTGCCATCTGCATGTTTGTCAGCGAGAGAAAAGCAACCTGCCTGCTTGTGTGACTTCCCTTGCACTGGCAAGAAGGATGGCCACACACGGGCGTGCAGTTCTTGCCTTACATATACCAACACCCTTCTCTAGCCCATTGACCTGTGATTTTCAGTCACTTCCTGCTCTTGGAATCTAACAGAATTGTTGGTTGTGGTACTGTTTGAACATGTCCTCTGATGGCTGGCAATTTTTGTTTTGTTTTTTGTTTTCTTTTTGGTGGCAAAAAAATGAATATATGGCACCCCTTGCATTTTAATTTGTTACTGGTTTTAGTGGCTCATATATTGGTGTATAACCCTGTGTGCTCCTGGAACCTCTGCTTTTGAATGTTGCAGAAAGGCAGAAGACACCAAATAGAAAACTTAGTGGGAAACTGTGACGTCTGATGTTTTGAAAGCTTAGTACTGAGTCACCACAGAAAGAAGAAAGGACACACAGTATGTGTCCTTGTTCCTATAAAGCGCTGAGATTAAAGTCTGGAGTCAGAAATCAAAACAGCCTCAGGACCGCAGCTGGAGCTGGAAGGTTCTTCCTGGCACATAGGCAGGATTTTATGTCAAAAGTTCTTGGGGACCGAGCAGTGGTGGCGCAAGCCTTTAATCCCAGCACTTGGGAGGCAGAGGCAGGTGGATCTCTGAGTTCAAGGCCAGCCTGGTCTACAGAGGGAGTTCCAGGACAGGTTTTAAAGCTACAGAGAAACCCTATCTTGAAAAAAATCAAAACAAAATAAAAAAGTTCTTGGGGGCATTTGATGTGGCCCAGACAATCCTATGGATCTGGCTGTGTCAGGACTTCAGATGGCCCAAAGCTGGGGGTATTCTATGGCCCATTCTTTGGGTCATATTTATTTACTCTGTGGCTCTCTTGTCACACCAGCGGCAAAGAAATCGGTTGCCTTAAAAAAGAGTGGTGGGGCTTGGGCTGTGACTCAGGGTCAGAGCACTGGCTTAGTATGGACAAGGCACCACAAAGAGAGGGAAGGAGGGGAGAAGAGAGGAAGAGGGAAAGGAGGAGGCACTGAGCACCAGACTCGGTAGTGTACAGCTGGAATCCCAGCACTCACGAGGCTGAAACAGGAGAATGGCCACTTCCAGGCCTGCCGAGTGACTTCAAGGCCAGGCTAGGAAATTAATTGAGACTCTGTCTCAAAATAAACAGTTGGTTTGTGTTGTTTATTTTCTATCTGGGATATAACCCAGTGGTAGAGCCCTTTCCTGGAGTATTCGAGGTCCTCAGCTCAATCTCCAGTACCAGAGTGAGGGTGGGGCTCACCTCTATGACCTTTGAGAGCAAACTTCTCAAGCCTTCTGTGTTTCAATATACAATATATATGAGCCCACTGAAAACAAATGGTTTTTTCCTGTGATTCTTAAAAGAATAAGTAGTCAGATGTCAGACAATGTGCGCTCCTTCCTCTCACAGTGAAGATCTGCCAGGCCATGGATGTCCCCTAGCCTTGTGAAGAATGGGAGTCATTTAGCTTTAGTTTAGTACAGAACATGCCGGGCTTGTCTGAGCCCCACGTCTTCATGGGAACCTTCAGGAGGATAGTGACTGTACTGGGTGTTTATGCACCATAATGACCACCTCACATTAATACTTGCCTGTTAATCTCACAGTCTCCATGACATAGGCTTAGTGAGTCACCTGCCCGAGGCCACATAGACACCTCTACCCTTAACCCCATCCCCCTAGTCCCTGCTTTTCATGTGAAAGTCCTTTGGCTTCACCGACTTTAGCTGCCAGCATCTCCTAGGCCTTCTGAAAGTTCTACCGAACCATTAAAACCATAATGCCTCCCATACTGGGCTGCCAGATCAAATATGCATACCTTTCTAAAGCAGCTTGCTCTGCTGGGTGAAATCCCCCTTGCCCCACCCCGCCCCTTTTTAAGTAATTATTTTACAGAAGCCAAAAGTCATGTGTCCTTTTTAGAAGTGAGCTTGGTTAATAGTATCAGTAGAAGTAATGTTTGTGCAGCTGGGGATGAAACCCAGGGCCTCACACCTGCAAGGCAAGTGTTCTACCACGAAATACAAGCCCTTTGTTAATACATGTTTAAATATTTTTTTCTATGTTTAATTGCGTGTGTGTGTGTAGGTGTGTGCATCACTGTGTGGGTATGTCCATGTGTGAGTGCAGGTGAGCTCGGAGGCCAGAAGAGGCCATCAGATCCCTAGAAGCTGGAGTTACAGGCAGTTGTGCACGCTGCGAACCAAACTCAGGTCTTCTTTAAGAGCAGTACTCACCTGTGACTGCTGAGCCATCTCTCCAGCCCCATCCTTTATGAGTTCTCTTCATTAGCATGTAGCAGTTGTCCATAGTAGCACGGATTATGGATACAGTGCACAGTAACCGGAGCAGAGACACTAGTGTTGGGAACATTCAAGCTTGTCTTATTGTTTTCAAATGCCACACTTAATACAGTTTCAACAGGGGTTAAACTTGGGTTTCTGTAGTTTTATTTACTTGTTTGTTTGAGACAGGGTCTCACATTATAGCTCAGGCTGACTTGAACTCACAGTAATCCTCCTGTCTCTACCTCCCAAGTACTGTGATTACAGGTGTTCAACACTATACCCAGTCCCAGTTACAGTATTCTTTCCTTCCTTCCTTTCTTCCTTCCTTCCTTCCTTCCTTCCTTCCTTCCTCCCTCCCTCCCTCCCTCCCTCCCTCCCTCCCTTCCTTTCTTTCTTTCTTTTTCTTTTTGACAGCAGGGTTTCACTGTGTAGACCTGGCTGGCCTTGACTCATGGACACCTGCCTTTGCCTCCCCAGTGCTGAGAATAAAGGCGTGTGCTACTCTGCCCTGCTCCAGCTTCTGTATTCTTATCTTCTCATTTTTATTCATGTTTTACCAATCCCAAGCTTGACCCACATTAGCACTAGTTGGTAATTTCTGCAGTCTTATGGACAATACAACTCATCTAGTAATACTTATGAAGGAAAAAAAACACAGAGATCTATTCTGCAATCAATGCAGGCACTGGGCTGATAGGTGAACCCGAGAAAGCTGCTGGGGTGACTGAGGTTGCAGACAGGGGCCTTCTCTCACTTCTGTCTGGAGAGCTGAACAAGTGGGAAATCCTTCGTATGTCTGAAACGCAAGCCAGAGGAAGGAGACTGTTGACAAGGGAGAAAGTCCACTAATGACATGTGAATGGGAGCAGTGTGAAGGGGCCAAAAGCTGTCGCCGCGGGAGACCTGCTCCGTGCCAACCAGGCTGGTCACCTTCACAGACCCACACCATGGCCTGCTCCTCAGTGACTCTCTGACATAGGTAGTCATTTCCCCATTTACGGAAGGGGAAGATGCTGGATAATTTTGTTTTGTTTTGTTTTGTTTGTTTGTTTGTTTTTGTCAACTTGACACAAGCTTTGGTCCTCTGGGAGGTGAGAACCTCAACTGGAGTCTTACCTCCATTAGATTGAACCATCAGTCAAGTCTGTGGGGCTGAACCATCAGTCAAGTCTGTGGGGCATTTCCTTGCTGGTGATTTGGAAGGTCCAGCCTGTTGTGGGTGGTAACGCCCCTGGGCAGGTGGTCCAGGGCTGTATAAGAAAGCAGGCTGGTGAGCAAGCTAGTAAGCAGTGCTTCTCATGGCCTCTGCTTCAGTTCCTGCCTTGAGTTCCCTTCTAACTCTGTGAGTTCCCTTCTAACTCCTTGACTTCCCTTCCTAGTGGACTATACGCTATGAGGTGATATAACCCTTCTTGTCTCTAAGTTCCTGTTTATCATGGTTTTCATAACAATCATAGCGAACAGACAAATACAGGAAGTGACCAGGAGCTCATGGTTGGCTCCTTTGCTCCGTGCTTACTCCGAGGCGTGGGTCTGAGCCACAAGCTCTTCGCTTTAGCTTCTCAGCATGGCAAACCACATGTGCGGTTTTCTGTGGTGGCCTTTTACCCACCTGTGTTTGGTTTCTGATTTCCCCGTATGCCTTTCCTTTATCTTTCCTGGCTGTCATCTAGTAATCGTTTTGCTGTGATGTCTAAATGCCCCAGTAACAGCTGCAGCCTGCAAGTTGTTCTGAGTCCCAGGAAGTTCCCTTGGATGACTATCTCAGGATGGGGTGAATTGCCAGGCTGGACATCAAGCTTACAATGCATTGGTGGAGTTGGTGCATCCCTGGGGCACTTGTAAGTCTGTGACAACCCCTAGATTTAGAAGTAGGGACTCACTCAAGTCTCCCTCTCCGCTCCTCAAACACTGTGGTATTCATGGACAAAGGACTTCACTGTCCTTTGAAGAAGTCAAGGCTCCCACACCCATCTCTTCCAGGTCCACCCCCCCAGTTCTCAGGACCAGCTCTCTGGCCCGATCTCAGGTCCTGCAGTATCCCATCCTCTGGTGCCTGCTATTCTTGTGGGATGTCTGGAAATGCAGACTGTAGGGACAGGAAATAAATGCCTGTCATCTTGACAGCCAGATGGTCTCTGGAAGCCAAGGCCAGTTAGCTAGAGCATAGTGTTGCTCTAGCCCTGTGGACTTCATCAAAATAAACCCAGACAGGAGGCCTGGGCCTGGGTGAAGTGCACAGACATGACAGCCTGGTCAGGGAGCCCATGGCACATGGCTTTCTCCATCCTGAGTTGTCCAGTTGGGACAAGGCCAGGCCCAGAGCCTGTTCCACCATCAGCCCTTCCATCTGTCCATGGCACTGGCTTTGGTGGCAGATGGAGACAGGCCACTTTGCAGAGTCCGGTGGGGCCTGAAAAGGAACAGGGGTGAGAGGTGAGGAGACACTGGTGTGTTCAGAGACCTGGTGAGAGGTGAGGAGACACTGGTGTGTGCAGAGACCTGGTGAGAGGTGAGGAGACACTTTGGTTTGCGCAGAGACCTGGCAGAGGACCTGTAGGTTTGGCATAGTGAAAGGAGGTGGGTCCACTACAGAGTCCTAGAGACAGTGGATGAGGCCTTCACTGTGAAGATGGTGGAGTTTAAGTAAGGTATTGTGACACCTAAGCCCTCTCCTTGTTCCAGATTTGCCCTTTGGGCATCTAGAGGTGGGGAAGCCTACTGGAATGCCTACGTTTTCCATCACATAACACACCATCTTCGTTCTGACACGTATAAGTAAGTCAAAGTCAAGGTTAGTTTTGGGGAAACAGCAGCAAAGCCTCAGAGCGACCACCAAGTCCATAGTCGAGCATCCAACTCCAGAGTGAGATCGGGTAGAGTCTGGTAACACAGGGAGGCCTCACACAGCTATTTCAGTTGCGTCTGGTCTCTGTCTCCCTTCTCTCCCATCTTTCCTGCTGTCATCTTCCCCCTGTCATGGTGGAAGACCATTACCACAGTCTACTGCCATCCACCCTTCCCAGTAATACTTTTCCTCACCCTCCTCCCACCAAACAGTCCTCCAGCTCAGTCAGACATCTGAAACCTCTGGTACCCAGCTCCCAGCCATGCCCCGGGGGCACTTGGCCAGCAGCTGGGAGCCCCAGGGCTCGCCGCCAGTGGGTCTGCAGTGGGTCTACAGTGGGTCTGCAGTGGGTCTACAGTGGATCTGCAGTGGGTCTACAGTGGTCTGCAGTGGGTCTACAGTGGGTCTGCAGTGGGTCTACAGTGGGTCTGCAGTGGGTCTACAGTAGGTCTGCAGTGGATCTGCAGTGGGTCTACAGTGGATCTGCAGTGGGTCTACAGTGGGTCTACAGTGGATCTGCAGTGGGTCTACAGTGGGTCTACAGTGGATCTGCAGTGGGTCTACAGTGGGTCTACAGTGGGTCTACAGTGGGTCTGCAGTGGGTCTGCAGTGGGTCTGCAGTGGGTCTGCAGTGGGTCTGCAGTGGGTCTACAGTGGGTCTACAGTGGGTCTACAGTAGGTCGCCATTGTCATTTGCTGTAGTCCATTCCAGTAGCCATTCCTACTCATCCCTCTGCCCTCGTGGGGACCCAGCAGCCTCCCTGTCTGCACATCTGCAGGTTCTGGAGAGCCAGACCGTGGTAGTGGACTGTCCCTGCACAAGGTGACCGCACAGCTCTCTTGTGTCACGCGGCCTCTGGCCTGCACAGTTCCAGGTACTGCCCTGTGACTGGGGACTGGGCCATCGGTATGCTTCCACAGCAGATGTTCACTGTTAAGAAAAACTTTGTTATTGATGAGGGGGAGGAGGAAGAGGAGGACAAGGGGCATGCGGAGGAGGAGCCTGGCTAGTGGTGCAGGCTGGTCATCCCAGCTCCTCAGGAGCTGAGACAAGAGGACAGAAAGGTCACCTGGGCAATGGAGTAAATCTTCATTCTGAGGATGAAAATAAGAGAAGCGAAAGGCAGTGTTCTAGTCCATGCTGGCATGTGCTAGGTCCTGGGTCCCCTCCCCAGTGCTGTCAGTCTCCCAGTTTCCTGCTTCCTGCCCCTGGTTTGGCGCTGAACTGTGACAGTAGGGACACTGACTTGGGAGACCAAGGCCTGCTCATAGGTCATTGCCAGACAACAGCTCAAGCTTCATACTGAGTCTTCTAGGGTCAGTTTTCTCAGTTACCAAATGCAAGGGTCCCTGACATACAAATGCACAAGGATTGAGTAGCATGAACTCTGAGAAAACTGAATCCTAGACTCCCTGACAAACTTCATTCAGGGACTTCTGTGGAGGTTGGGTCTTCCTTCCCATGCTGAGAATTTCCTTCTGGGAGACTCCAATCACTAGGTAGAACTGGTTCTCTGAGAAGCTGGAGATGAGGCATTGTGTCTTCCTACTCTGGCGCGAACGGGATGATTGGCTTTCTGGTTATGTCCTGAGCTGGTGAACGTTTTTTGTTTTGTTTTGCACACAGGCATATGGAAAGTAACTCAGAATCCCAGCACACACCTAACACCAGCGTGTGCCATGTAGGGTCCCACAGGAAGCCAGGAGGCAGAGGGAGCCAGGAGAAACCACAGGGAGTGCCTACTGTGGCTGAACCAGGATGAGCAGGGTTCAGATGGGCTGAGTGGAATAGCGTTAAGGCTTCTGGGCATGGGACCGACCCTAACTGACTTCTTGCCTACAGAAGATTGCAGGAAGGAGATGCCCGAGTAAGCACCTGATAAGGGTGGTGACTGTGGCTGTGGTTTCCTGCAGCCTGGTACGGTTTAAAGGCTAGCTCACCAGCAATTGATTACCTCTCCAATAACAGCCAGTCCTGGAAGGAGCAGGGCCGAGCCCTCCAGGATAAGCGAAGCCTGCACATTCATAAATGGTGACTGAAAGTGACAAGCATGGTTGGGTTGGGTGCAGCAGTTGCACCTGCGATCCCGGAGGATGGCTGAAGCTTGCAGCTCCGGCCAGGAGTTCTCACTGCAGCAGTGCAGAGCCTGCCCAGAGGGTCCTGCTCACAGGGCAGTTAAGGGACATACACCAGCCAGCCGAGTCTCTCTGGCAAGGGGTCATTATGGCTCTCTTCCTACAGTACTTTAAACATCCATCACGCTCCTGTCCTCTGTCAGGCCTGTGCAGACCCTGAGCAATGGATAGGTGGACAGTGTGTGTCCCCTCCTCTTAAGAGGGGTTACAGCAAATGCAGCCTCAAAGAGCTTAATTGCTAGCCTGGCTGTCAAAACCAATGGGCTGCCTGATCAGAGGGGCGGGGCAGGAAAGTGTGGGCCTGTCTCAGAACTGTGGGCAGGTGGCTTGGAATGTGCTGGCTAGCAGGCCTCAGGACAGTGGGAGCCTTCAGCAGAGCAAGAATGCTGAGCTGGAGTGTGAGGACTGTGTTCTGAAGCGAAGGGAGATGGGAGAGCACAGGAGCCCCCACTTTGAATCTGGTGGAGAAAAAGCGGAGACAGGCACAGGTAGCTTAGAGCAAGGAGCACATGTGTTCTCTCAACCCTGCAAGCCACATGAAGGTTGACTTGGTGCCTGGGATCCGTAACCAAAGGGTAGGGGAAGGTGGGATGGATGGAAGCACAAAGCTAAAGCCTGCCTTGTTTGGAGACCGGATGACCTAGAGGGATTGTGGGATGTGAGCTCTGCTGGATAAGGGCAGAGATAACACTCAGTGAGAGAGTAGCTCATGAACCCATCAGGGGAACCGAGTTGAAATCCAGAAGCAGTGTACATACTGAGTGTGGTGGTGCAGGCTTGCAGTCACAACTACTGGGGAGAATAAGGCAGGAGGACCCAGTTCAAGTCCGGCCTGGGCATCTTAGTGAGGAGTGTCTTAAGTGGTGGAGGAAGTATGGGGAGATGGCTCAGCAATTAGGAGCACTGGCTCCTCTTGCTGAGGACCTTGATTCTGTTCTCAGAACCACTCACAAGATGTGGCTCACAAGCATCTATAGCCACAGTCCCAGGTATCTGAAGCCCTCTTCTGGCCTCTACTGGCACCAGACACTTACCCAGGCAAATATTCATGTGTACAAATTAAAAATAATAATAAATTAAAATGTTTGAAAACATTCTAAAGGGGGTGGGGTGTTGGAGAGCTGGAAAGGTGACTTCTTGCAGAAGACCTGGGGTCATTCCTGCTGGGGGAGACTGCTTGTTTGTTTCTGGCTGCCTAGACCCAAAATAACCACACAAAAACTATATTATGTGCAATAATGTTTGGCCAATAGCTTAAGCATATTTCTGGCTAACTCTTAAATTTTAAATTAACTCATTTCTATTCATCTGTGTATCGCCATGTGGCTGTGGTTTAACTGCTAAAGTTCCTTCAGGTGCTTGTCTCCTGTAGGGCTACATGGCTTCTCACTGACTCTGCCTTCTTTCTCCCAGCATTCAGTTTAGTTTTCCTGCCTACCTTTATTCTGCTAAGCCACTGGCCAAAACAGATTTATTCATTAACCAATAAAATCAACACATAGACAGAAGGACTTCCCACACCATTTTCCCAGCACCCATGTCAGACAGTTCACAACTGCCTGTGACTCGAGCTTCAGGGGATCCAAGGCCTCTAACCTCTTCAGGTACCTGCATTTATATGCATATATCCATCAATCATTAGAATAAGTGGGACACTGAGGTGCGGGCTTGTAGGAGAGCATTTGCCTTGCCCAGCATGAGCCATGTCCTCCTGCGTTCATCTCTCAACACTGAAAACAAATAAATAAAATCCAAAAATAGGCTGGATTCAATTGGAACAGGAACTGTAACATCACAATTTAGGAAGTGAGAGAAGTCTCTCTCGTACCTTCCGCTAGAACGACTGAGAACTGGGTGTTGGGACTAAGAGTTGTTGATTGTCCCGTATACAGCATTGCATTTATGGAAAAGCTGCTGAGCTGCTGGGCTTCACGTGGGTGGCTTCATGTGCATACCAGGAATACCAACCCAAACAGAGGAAAGATGAAAGACCTCAAGGCTCAAGGCCCTGTCTGCAGGCCAAGGGTGTGGATGTCATGACCCAGACTTCCCAGCTGTTAAAATCTGTAACTTACTTTTGAGTGACTCAACCATCTTTTATTTACAAGTTTTTGCCTCGGCTTCTTTTCCTGTTGCAGTGACAAAACACTCCGAAAACAAAACAAAACAAAATCAGCTTAAGGACGAAGGGCTTTCTTTGAGCTCACGATTCAAGGTGACCGTTCCTTCTGTGGGGGAGGCAAGGAGAGCAGGAAGCTGAAGCAGCTGGCCACATCACGTCTGCAGCCAGAGGCTGAGAGCAGTGGACACAGCCATCTACTGCTCAGCTTGCTTTCTCTGCAGTCCAAGGATCCCAGGCTAGGGACCATCTCACCCACAGTTAAGATGAGTCTTCCCACCTCAATGAATTCACATTCATTGACAACCAAGACAACCCCCCACAGCCACATCGGAGGCCCATCTGCAAAGTGATTCTACATTCAGCCAAACTGACATCACTGTTAATCATCACATGTATACAGACAGAAAGTAAAATGGCAACAAGTTTGGGGTAAAGATTGTAGGAATTCAGATATATATGGAAATATTCTTCCAAAATTTTTATGTATTTGAAAATTTTCTGACAGAAAAGTTGAGGGAAAAGTTGGGTAGGGACTTGAAAGCATGGCTACTTCATGGAGCTTCAGGTGGGTTTCTTGTGCTCTGCCTGTGTAGGAGGAGGCTGTAGACCAGGCTCACATCTGCAGAGGATTGCAAAGAGGCAGAAATACTAACATTTAGGGGAAGATGGGTGAATGGGTGGAAGATGGGGTAGCTGGGAGGAGCCCGCCCTGTGTTCCCAGCTTTATGTGGCTTCGATTTGTGAATCACGAGACTGATCTTTTGACGGGCAACTCTTTGCCTTAAAAATGAATGTGTGAATGAATGAAGCATGTTGTCTAAGGAATGGACATAGAAAACACAGCAAAGAATGAACTTGGAGGTTCATGCCTCTATCTCCAGATGCTCGGGAGGTCAAGAGAGGAAAATCACATGTTCAAAGACTGCTTAGTCTACAGAGTGGGTAAGGGAGGCAGAGGGGCAGCTCAGAGATTGAGAGCACTTGCTGCTCTTGTAGAGGACCTGGGTTCTTTTCCCAGCACCCATGTTGGACAGCTCACAGCTGCCTGGAACTCCAGGATAATTTGATGCCCTCTTCTGAACTCTAAAGGCACGTACGTGCATATAAGTGCACACTCCCTACACACACACACACACACACACACACACACAATCAAAAATAAATAAAATCTTTGTAAAATAACAAGCACTCCTTTTTCCAGAAATTCAGGGCAAAGGTATGGGCTCTCCTGGGGCCTTCCTCCTCAGCTTGCGGGCACCATCTTGCTGTCATGGTTTTTCCTCTGTGTGTGGACATCCACATTTCCTCCTCTTAAGAGAACATGGTTTACATCAGGTCACATCATCTTAACTTGATCACCTTTCAAAGTCCTCACCTGCAAACGTAGGACTTCAGCAAAGGGAGGAAGGCATGATGAAGGCTGTACAAAGGCCCTTGGGAAGATGGCAGTGCCCTAGTGGTAAACAGTAGACTCAAAATGCTGTGAACACCCTCAGTGCCACTGAGCTGGTTAGAAATGGTTGGTGTGGTACAATTTTTGTGACACACATTTACCCCAAATGTAATAAATTTTAAAGAAGGGACACCCTAGACAGGCATGAGACTTGGGAGCTTTCCTCTGGAGGTGGTAAGACACATTGGCTGGAAAGCGGCTGGGAGAGTAGGGGGACATCAGTGTCAAAGAGGGGTCTGACCACAGCAGAGTCTCTGAGTTGGTTCTAGGCTTGGTAGCCTCTCACCACTTGTGCTGTGGAAAGAGTGATTTTGCCCCACAGTTGCAAAGTCCCTTTGAAGAGATGACCCAGGCTCTGTGAGCAACACTGCCAGCTCCTGGCAGCCTGGTGCAGCCACAGCCTCCTGCGCAGGTGCCTTATCTAGAAGCTGGTCCATCTTACAGTTTCCAGACTTTCCCCACAGCTGCCAGCCGCCATTTCTCTAGCAACTGATGCCCTTCGCAACCAGGAGGGAAAGTGCAGAGACCCTAAGCAGAGGAGAAAGGGGAGAGCTGTACAGACAGGTTGGCACACCCCAGAGGGAGAAGATGGGGCCTACCTTTATTGCTGCTTTGTTGAGAGCCTTGGCAAGCACCCTTGACCATCTTGTTTGATTTGATGTGTGATCTCCTGATGAAAGGAGAGGAGACAGAACACACTTGGTCAAAGGCCACCAGTGAGACACAACTCTAAGGGCCAAGGAGCTGGGGATGCAGGAATAGCTGAGCCACATTAAGGCTTACTCTGTGTGCCTCCCGCCCCTTCTTTCTTCCTTGGAAAACTGCCTCCAAGGAAGGGTGTTGGCTGGTGTTTCTAGCAGTGTGCTAGGAGGCAAGTTCCTTAAGCCTCTATGCTTACAGGAGAGGAGTGATTAGGCCGGGTTAAATGTGATGCGCTGGCGGTATTTGAGGGTGGGACTAAAACTATCTTCCCATTTTTTTTTTCCAGTTGGTCATGGGCAGAGTGAAGGAGAGAGGATGGTGGTGTCGGACTTCCAGGTTTTTGTCAGAGATGTGCTGCAGCACGTAGACACCGTTCAGAAGGACCATCCTGGGGTCCCTGTCTTCCTCCTGGGCCACTCTATGGTAAGCAGGTCAGAGAGAAGTTCAAAGCAAGCCTGGTCCCTTCCTGCCCCTCTAGCCTCTGCCCGGATGGGACGTCCTTTCCACAGACCCTATCTGTGGAGTCCCCTGCACCCCCAGCACTTAGAAGCTGAACTAGCTCCTGGAGGTCCTTCCTCATGCTCAGGGCTGAACAGATGACAGTGAGCAGGAACATCCCATGAAGCAGTCCCGAAAGCAGTTTGAGTCCCTTTCCCTTGGAGATCTCTGAGCTCAGAGAACCAAGCTTAATCTCAGAGGACACCCCTGCAGCAGCCCCTAGGCCATCCCTTCCCGTAGGAAAGCTGGCAGCAGGGGGCTGAGAACTGCTGAGACCCAGAGGACTACTCTGCAGGGCACCTCTTCACTGCCTGCCTGGCCCCTGTAAATGTTGGAGATTACAAGTCTTGCTGTCAGTTTCCTCTGGGCTTCATGGGCTTCAGACAAACAAAACTGCCTCTGCTGCTTCCTCCTCTTTCTTCTCCATCCACATCCACTCAGGACTGGATATTCTTCCTGGAACTTGAGTTTGGAAATCATTACTGAACACACACACACACACATCCATCTATTACTATAACTGGACTCCCCCCTAAAGAAAGGAAACAACGCATTTGAAGCTTGTCAGAAGAGATGAACTGTGGGTCTGCTAGCTTTGGGCTTGAGACTAGAAAACAATGCATTGTACACTTGTGACCCACAAGCAGGGAACCTTCTTTGCATCTGTCTGAAATGTTTAGCTTTGGAAAACCCAGAGAAGAGAAATGTGCACTCAAACCCTACAGAGTCAGGCATGGTGGCTCACTCCCATAATCCTAGCACTCTGGAGACTGAGGTAGGAGAATGGTCATGAGTCTCTGTGTGTCCTGGGCTATAGAGTAAGACTCTGTCTCAAAAAAAATAAAATAGGGAAAGGGGATAGGGCAAAAAGAGAGAAGGAGGGGGAGGAAGAGAGGGAGGGGGAAAAGCGGGAGGGAGAGAGGAAGGGAGGGAAGGAAAGAGAGAAGCAGGAAGGAAGAGGAAGAAAGAAGGAAGGAGTGATCTGCCTGCCAGTGTATGGAGTCTGCTCCAGGTCCACACTCATGCTCTTGGCCAGCATGGAAGCAGGTGGGGGAGTCGGGGTCACGTTGGTTAGAAGCTAGTGCCACTCTATCCGTTTTGCCTTGCAGGGCGGTGCCATCTCCATCCTGGCAGCTGCAGAGAGACCAACCCACTTCTCTGGCATGGTCCTGATCTCCCCTCTGGTTCTTGCCAGTCCAGAATCTGCATCAACTTTCAAGGTAAGAGGGCACTGCAGTCTGTAGGGACCCAGAAGCTTCTTGAGCATGATGCAGCCCCTTATAGCTGGAGTCTGTGTCAAAGGGTTCATTGTTGTTCCTGAACTTCAGACATTATTGTGATGGATTGACGTCAGACAGTCACCAGGGCTTAAGTTGAAGTCAGGTATGTCTTTCCCCTCAATACAAAAGAAAAGGCTTCCTGTGTGTGCGTGTTGTGCTGGCCAAAGTTAAGAGAAGGAAAGGTCACAGTTGTTCTCGAGCTGGCGGAGTCACGTTTGCTGACAAGTCCCACGCAAGTGGGAGCTTCTGTACCCGAACGTTTGCCAACCTCAGCAGAAAGCGAACTCGGAGTGGAGCCGCAGCTGTGGATCCTGTGCCCGGCTGCTCCGTTCCATCTCTGAGCTCTTTCTGCCTCGACCCTGGTGAACGGATGCATCGTTTTGGATTGTGGGTATAACGGGCTGAATGATCAGTGTTGGCTGCTGTTGCTAGAGCTTTGACCCCTTCTGACAAGGTTAACGAGGCAAGGAGACACCTAGAACTGAATCTACCCCCCCCCCAAGAAAGGAGCCAAAGCCAGTCGCGCTGAGGGACTGCAGATGTGGCCTCAGTGCAGATCTGTCCTTAGGAGACGCACCTAAGGAGTACCCCAGCCCTGGCAGAGGCTGCTGTGGCTTGGGCAGGCTCTCAGGATGCTTGGAGGGGAGTGAAGGTGAGGTGATGTGTCCTGGGTCCAGGTGCCCTGGGCAGCCTATATTCTCACCACCAAATGATGACAGGAGGTTATTTCAATACCAGTATGGCTTCTTGTTCAACTGTCTCTTGGGACCCAGTCAGTGGAAGCTGGTACTTGTCTGTCTTCCCAGGCAGCGCAGTGGCATCATGGAAAGGGACAAAGGCTATGATCTTCTTCACATCTGCCCTGGTGGCTGTGGTTTTATGGGGCAAGGCCAAGTTAGTCCGAGGCACTGTTCCAACTAGAGTAAGACAGAGGTGAGAGGGAAGGCTCTCCCATGTTCTGATGACTTCATTCTGGAGGCCTGTGCACCAAGGAGTCTCCAACTGTGTCAGGAGTTGCCAAGTGGAACTGTGTGTTCACCCCCACAGTCCCAGACTGGGGAAGAGGCAAGACCCGTGTGCTAGGGGTGGGGACACTGAGGCTTGGGAGGGGGTAGTTAGCCAGGGTTAGCTAGTGGTAGATCCCTGTGGGGCTGCCCCCCACAGAGAAGAAAATGGATGTTTCCCCCTTAGAGACAATCCACAGAGCCTTTTAGATAAAGTGCACCACAGCAGCTGTGCCCAGAGGAGGGCCGCCAAGGTTTCCTCCCAGGGTCCCTTAGGGCTCCGTCTAGAACCAGCAGTGGCCGCACTTCTGAGCTGGTGACCTTTCAGGCTTGGTACTAATAGATCACCTTGTCAAATCAGGAGCCGGGGTCTCTAGGGGGACACAGGTCTCCTCTGATTTACCAAGACAAATTAGATTTCCCCTGGCCTGTCAAGGGCCAACCCCACCCATGTCTTTTGCTGCCTCCAGGCTTCAGCCAGTGTTGTCTTGGACTGGCACAAAGTGTGATTTCCGGTTCACCTTCTTGGGTCATTCGGCTGCTCTCCACACACAGTCTTCTCCTCAGACAGGCTCCCTGAGAGGGGTTTACCACATTTTTTTTCCTCAGTGTAATTTTAAATATTGAAGAATAATTCAGAGTTCAAATACTAAAAGATGGGAAAAGGTACGGAGGAAAAGCCTGCCTCAGGGAGCGAGCAGCAGTCATGCTGACAGAGCTCACTTAGGAGATACAGTTGGTGTGCACATGCGTCGTTTGTTCTGGCTGCAGATGGGGGCTTGTTCCACATATCTTGGGGAATATTATTACATGTTCCTTTGGTTGGTCTGCTTGTTCTTTGAGGGGTTTGGTTTGGTTTTGTCATTTTTATTATATGTCTTGGTGGTCTTTCTTCATCAAAATCTGAACGGGTCTTGCACAGGAACAGATCCTGGCTCAGAGCTCCCCGAAAAGCAAACATCGCCCCCCCCCATTTCTAGTTCTTTGCTCCCGTGAGCCTCACAGATGGACTGTGCTCTGGGAAATGAAATGGAGGTGGGGTTCACAGGAAGGGGATTCTGAGGGGTGGAGGAGGTGAGGACTCAGAGTTGAAGGGTGGGGACGGAGGGGGAGTGGAACCCACCTGTCCTGTGAATAGCCCCAGAGCCAAATGGATCCTGAGCTCACTTAATGGCACTGGCATGCAGCTTGATGGTGGGCACTGGCCTCTGGTGAGTGAATGTGGGACCCGCACAGTGGAACCCAACACAGGAAGAGAAATCCTGGGTCCTCAGACTGCATCGTCCAGCCAGTGCTAGCCTAACCTCAGCTGGTTCCAGAACACATCTGTCTTCCGTCTTCGTATGCATGTGGGTGTGCGAAGGTGACCAGCTTCACCCCTGGGCTGGGAGGGTGCCCAGTTACCACCATCTGCTTTTCCCACTGAGGCTCTGTTCGGACAAGCTGGGATATATTTAGCCTGAGGAAGAGACTGGGGACAAAGACAGCAGCGCCCAGCCCAGCGCTCTCTGCTGAGGAAGTGGTTTCACAGGGAAAACGGCAGCAGCAGAAATTTAGAGACCAAAATTGCAGAGAACAAGTTTGAGCCGCTGCCTGGCTGTCGCCTCAGTCTTGTGTGTCTTCTAGAATCTCTGCTTCTTCTAGGAGCCTCAAGGAAAGCAAAACTCTTAGGCAGGACTGGGCTGGGGCTGCCAGGACTGTCATCAGTGGGAACCATGTCCCTGCCTGAGGTTCCTGGAGTTCAGAGCAGGGCTCTGCAGGGTCCCTAGCCAAAGTATGGAAAGGGGCTATCTCCAGGAGCCCCTGTCTCTTGCAGGGACAGGGGGGTGACTCCTAATTCACAGGAGAGGAAGTGAGGCCATTGTCTTCCTCAAGGTCAGCTTGATTGCTACTGAGCCAGGGATCCAGCCCCCTTTCACACTAAACCCTGACCTCGGTCATCTTCCTGTGACTGGATCCTACTTCCCATCTGAACACGCCAAGCCTATTTTTGGCAGTGGACTCCATCCAGTGAGCTGGAAGGAGTATGGAGTTGAGAGGGGATGGGATGGGGCTGGAGGTGAGTGGCCTGGCGTGGGGCCAGTGGGGCAGCCACCATAAGCTCTCGGTGTGACTACCCCTCTCCACCCTGGAGTCATCAGCGTGTGCTCTGAGTCCCTGGAAAAACATGGGATGTTTACATTTCTATTGCACGATTGCCTGGAGAACTGCATTCCTGCCCAGAACGACCTGAAGCGACCCTAGGAAGCCTTACCAGATCACAGATGTGCCATCCCGTGGCCTCCTGAATGCAGTACAGCTTTCGGGAACCACGTCAGAACAAAGGGGCTGTAATTACTTCTCCCAGCAAGTTCTTCACAGGCAGAAGCTTAAAAATGATCGCAGGAGCCGTTTAAGACCTTTGGATCAATAAAGGCATTTATGCATGTCTCTGCTGTTTACAGTGATGGGCACTGCAGTTGATTCAGAGCTGTCCCCAGGGTGTGACAGGGACTCAGGACACCCTCTGCTCCAGGCCTTGCTCATCAGGAGAGCAGCCTGTCATGGGAGTGGAGTTTCTGTTTATAGGGGCTGCCATCATGACCCGCAGCTCAGCCACAGAGCTAGTCGTGGGAGCGCATACCTGCCATCCCAATTCTCCAAAAGTGGAGACAAAGATTAGTGAGTTCAAGGCTAGCCTGAGCTATCCCGTGAGCACAAAAAAAGAGCACAAAAGTTGCAGGTCACACACATCTCCAGAGTCTCCACTAGGGGTGCTGTTTGCTTCTCATTCAATTGAAAAGCAAGGACCAAGGGTCAAGCTCTGCAGGGGTCAGTCTTCAGAAACACCCCAAGAATCCTTAAGGTGGCCTTTACTGACCCCATTTGACAAGTGAAGAAACCATGTGATCTAGACATCACCCCTCCTGGAGCTTACCCAAAGGAATCCAAGTTGGCTTATCACAGAGACATCTGCACACCCAGGTTTGCCACTGCAGTAGTCGGTGGCCAAGTTACGGAACCAGCCTGGATGCCCATCACCAGATGACTAGGTAAAGGAAATGTGGTCTGTTCACACAACGGAGTTCTACTCGGCCCCAAAGAACAAAATTATGTCACTCACAGGAAAGTGGATGGGCCTGGAAATCATTATGTAAAATGAAATAAACCAGACCCAGAAAGACAAATGTCACATTTCCGCTCATATACAAGACCTGCATCATACGCACACAACCACACATATTCACTTATCCGCATACTCACATATATGCATATACTTGTACATAGCACATGCATACACATGCAACACATGCACATACGTGTATGCACATAGGCATATATACATATACACAGGGATGTATGTACCACACATCCACGTATATATGCAGACACACATAATGTGAAAAAGGGTACTATTGAGGAAAAGAAATGAGTTCAGTAATAATAAATAAATAAGGGAATTTGGGAGCAGGAGAGAAAATGGGGTAAATAAGGGCAAAATACATGGTCTACCTGAATGAAATGTCTACAAAACCCAGCAGGTTTTATAATGACTATATGCTAACATATGCTAATAAAAGCTGTTAAAGAGAGTTTCTCAAAGATTCAGCCTCAGAGTTTACCCCCAAGTTGACTAACCTGGGTCCAGCTTGCCTGTTGGGATTGTGGGGAAGGCAGGCAGCTCACAGTCTCCTCTTCCTGAGCTGGGCCCACGGCTGTCTCCATGCCTGCAGGACAACTTGAAGTACCTGAAGAGCCCTATTGAAAAGGCAACTGAAGTGACGACCACTTGGATACCATATGCATTCCACCTGTGGGTGAGCACAACCCCACCCTCCACCTCCTGGGGAAATCAGGAGCAGGGCTGGCTCTGTAGCCACGGCTTATGGATGTGATCACAGCTGCTTTCCAGGAGCCATCTAGCAACCTTGACTCCTCGTTCCCCAGGTTGTGGGATCTGCTGTGGTGCCGCCTTTCTCTCTGCCTCCTCGGATATGGGCCCCTGTCTGCCGCTCAGCCCTCTTGTCCTTCATCCCGTCAGCTCCCTCCACTGCAGAGGCCTTCCTCCCCACATCCCCCATCCCTGCTGTGCAGTCTTACGAACAGTGGGGAAGGGCCTCCAGTGGATGCTTGGTGCCCTGTGTCTCAGGAACAGCCCTCTGCCTGCCTTGATTTCTTGGTGGAAGCAGCTGCTAATGTACCTAATCTCTCTATGCCCTGTGGTGGTTGTTGTCCAAAGGCATTCTCCCCTCTGAAATGGGTCCCATTAGAAGCCTTGTGTAGAACTTCCTCCACATGTTAGAAAGTTGGTGACCAGCACTGGGCAAGCATCAGCCTGCCCAGCAGAAGGGACTGGAATGTGACTTCTACTCCGCCTGTGTGCTGGGGTCAGTGAGGTTTCAGGAGATTCAGGCGGGATTTTCTGGGCCATACCTGGGACCAGATATATGACCGGAGGTCAAAGATCTTGGGGTGGCCTGGGTATCTGTGGACCCTGGTCCTCAGACATCACTGCCTTTTGTTTCTTTTCCTGTTGCTGTGATTTTTTTTTAAAAAAAACAACAACAACAACAACAACAACAAAACTATCCTGACTAAAGCAACTTAAGGGAGAAGGGGTTTATTTAGCGCTCAGCTCCAGGTTACAGTCCATTATGGTGGCAAAGACACAGCAGTAGAGGTCAAGGGAGCTGGTTACACTGCATCTGTAGTCAAGAAGCAGAGAGCGTCAAGGGAAGCTTGCTTGCTAGTGCTCAGCTCCTTTTCCATTTTAAGCAGCCCCTGGATCCTAGAAAAGTCCCGCCCACAGAAGGCAGGTCTTTCATCTTAATTATAACAACCAAGACAGTCCCTATCAGACACCCCCAGGGGCTATAACAATGAAGACAATTCCTATCAGACACACCCAGGGCTGTCTCATAGATGATTCTAGATGCTGTCAAATTGACAACGAATAAATACTGTCACATCACCACACATGCGAACCCCTCTTTCGTAGTTTTATCTTCCATCCTTGTCCAGGAATGGGGCATCTGCCCCGGGCATCGCCATTCTCTTTCCAGGGTTGGCTCGTACTCAGATCTCCCACAGCCGCCAATATACTGAGACACTTCTGTTCTCTGGGTGGCATCCCGTGGGGCAGACCCTGACAAAAGGCTGCATCCCTGCAGGCTATGGCCCTCATCCATGTCTGTGAGTGGGCAGCCAGTCCTGTTGCTAGGACACCAGCATCTTCATCTATACAGCCAGCACTGGACATTCATTGTTAGGAGTTGGTGCTTAGGTGGTGTACTCCCCCATCCTGAGGGCTAGCACAGTAACTCCAGGGGGCAGGAGCGACTGCGTTGGAGCGGCCACTATGGCATCACCTCCCCCATACAGGCTGAGGCCAGGCCCGGTGTGTTCCCACCACATCTCCCCACTGGGCTTTAGGCTGCTGGGGAAAGAAAATTACTGTCAGGACACAGCCTCTATATTGGGAAGGGAGGGGAGGCCACAGTCCACTGTTCATCTCTGTGGGGGGACAGCCTGCTTTAAAGCAACACACCTCAGGAGGTAGTGACCTCCCCCTCAACCCCTCAGCTTTCCCAAGAAGCTTCCTTTAGCTGCCCAAATGTTCCCCACAAATGGAGGAAGAAGACTGCTGGCTAGCAAGAGGAGGCAAGCGATGTTTTCATTGTAATTCTCCCCTGGAGGCAGATTGCCTGACACCAGAGCCCCTCTCCGCAGCCCCTTGTGGAACTAGACATGGCTCCAGCCATCCCAGTCCTTGTCTCCATCTTGAACGTCCCTGTCTGCTGGAGAGCCTTGGGTGGAGGCCTCAGTACCTCGAGGCGTCCTGCTTCGGTTTAGGAGGGGCCGCAGCAGATTGCCCTGTCTGCTCAATGAGCAATACTGAACAGGACCGGCAGCTCTGTGCCCAGGGCTACATGGAACCAGGTAACATGGCAGCAAGAGAGGGCTCTGGTGATGGAGCTGTTGAAAGGGAAGAGGCACCGTGTGGTTTTCCTGTTTCAGGCCAGTGCTAAGGCCGTCTCCGCCCCTCTGATTGGCTGTCCCTCTTTCCTGGTCCTCTCTCCCGTCTCCCGTGAATGCGACTAAGAGCACTAATCTGTACCATACATAAACAGTCAACCACTGCAACCATGAACGCTCCCTGTGGTGACACGGTGGACGGTCAAGCGATCTATCAATTGATCCATCCATCCTGCAGGAAGGATTTTGCAGTGGGTAGCCAGCTGTTCCCTGGCTTGTGGCTGTGGCAAAAAGTCATTTGGATCAAGCAGAAGGGGACAGTGCTTGGGATAGTGGTATAAGCACACCTGTCTTCCCGTAGCCCGGGACCTTGCTGCAACCTCTGAGAATATCAGGGATAGAGGGGACCAGCCATCAGCCCTCACATGGATTCGGGGAGCTGGGATGGAAGTCGTGGAGAACAACAAAGTGTCTGGAAGTCAGTTCTATGAAACCTGATGGTAGTGTGAAGATTTCCCCATAGCAATGCTGCTACCAGACTTCGGTGCTCAAGGAGGCTGTGGCCCTGGACACCCCTTTGCTGTAGTCTGAGTCCAGTGAAGGCCACGGGGCTGCAGCCCACAGCTTCCTTGCACTTACTGACTGTTTTCACTTTGTCCTTAGATTTTGTAACTTTTGAAAGCACAGCTCCCAACTCCAGAACTTGGGCTCCCAAAAAAGCCCCTGCTTCTTGTATTTTACAGATGTTTCCTCCAAGTGTTTGTCAGCATTTCCAGATTCTAATCCCTTTTCTTTCAGCACAAGTGCTGAGCTGCTGCATAAAACCCATCTTTTACACACACACACACACACACACACACACACACACACTCAACTCTTCCACCCCAGATGGCTTCACAGAGTGAAACCTATTAACACCCAACACAGGGTGTACCGTGGAGTCCTCTTGTGTCTACACTGAACTGTCCAGCACTGGAGCCCAGGGCTCTGGCACCCTGACACAGTAGTAGCAGCAGCAGTCAACACCAGTGAGCTTTGTTTGCCTGGATGCCAAGGTTCATTCAGAGTGCATTGAGCTAAGATATTCTCAGAGGTAGGAGTTGGCAATGCCCTCTACGGACAGGCAAGATAGGGTGTTCAGAGCACACTCCAGCACAGTGTCCTTTATGGGCAAAGCAGGTCTTACTCTGCCTGGTCAGAGGAGGCAAGTTGGCTGAATAAGGCTGGGAGAGACCTGGCTACAGCATCATCTGGAGAACGTCAGTGGCTGCTCTGGGCATCAGAAGGAAGAGCTAGAACTCTCAGGTGCTATCATGGAAAGAGAGACAGGCAGAGAAAGGGAGGCCCAGTAAAAAAGGCAGATGTGTTTCCAGTCGGCCCTGCTGACCACAGGGAGGCCAAGCCTCCATTGTCCCAATATCCCAAGGTTCTAATAATTTTTTTTTTTTTACAAATGCTGGATGACAGTTAAGCCCTACTCAAAGGATCTAGTAAAGATCACCCAGCAGAGATTCCCCATGCCACAAACAATTCACTCACCATCAAGAGACCAACCTGTATGCCAAGTGCCCTCCACACCTCCTAAGAACTCACCCTTAGCCAGCTTCCATGGTTCTAATTTCAGCATTTCACTTTTGACATAGCTTCTTTCGCCCGAAGTGTCTGCACTCATTGCAGACGTGAAATTAAACAGCCTCTCTCAGAAGGCAAACGTGCAAGACTGGGAATATCTGAGATCCAAAGGAGGCTGGGCTGAGACCGAGTCAGGCTCATCGTGTTGGCTGGGCATGTATAGAACGCCAGGCTTTATCACACAGAATGTTATTAATCTTCCCTGTGGTCCCCATCGGCAGCTGTGCCAACAGAGCTCAGTATTGAGGGCCCAGCCTGTGTTCCTGGCTCACGGAGCTGGGAACCAGATAGGGGGCTCCTTCCCTCTGCCACAGGACTTCCTGTTCAGGCGGGTGATGGTTTGTTTCCCATGTGGTAGAAAATAACATGCAAGCGATTCTCTTTGATCCAAGCTGTCCTGCTTTCTTCGCGCACTGACAGCTGATGCAATGATTCTAACTCTGCTGTGTTGTTGTGGTGCCTCGGAGAAGGGGTGCATCCAAGGGCACCGCCTCGTCAGTGGCTCTCAAAAGCCATTCACAATTACATCTGATGCATGGTTATATCTGCACAGAATTCAGAGCAAGAAAACAGACCCGGTGGTCACAAGAAAGCAGCCCTGCATCGAGCAGCATCTCTGAGTCCTGAGCATCAAGGCCACTGCACCCAGCAGGAGTGCCAGTTCCTTGCCCAGGTGGTACTCTAGCCCTCCAACATGGATGGCCTGCACTCATGACTCTCATTTTACCTCCCCGCTTAGGTCCTTGCTGCCAAAGTGCTCAACCTTGTCCTGCCAAACATGTCCTTGGGGCGCATCGACTCCAGCGTGCTGTCTCGGAACAAGTCGGAAGTGAGTGCGAATGGACATAGGGGTGTCGGGAACAGTACGCAGGTGAAGGCGGGGCCCAGTGAGATCTGACCTCAGCTCTTTCCTCACCACTCTGCTGCCATTTCTGGGTGCTAGGAAGATGGGGACACAATGGAGTGAGAAGTTTTGTCCTTGTCTTGGTTTAGGGGAAGGTGGAGAGTCTGAGCTCCACTCCAGACAACCAGAGAACTGGATAGAGGACACACTGTATGGTTAGGATGGAGGACGCGCTGTGTGGTTAGGATGGAGGACACACTGTATGGTTAGGATGGAGGATGCGCTGTGTGGTTAGGATGGAGGGCACACTGTATGGTTAGGATGGAGGACGCGCTATGCAGTTAGGATGGAGGGCACACTGTATGGTTAGGATGGAGGACATGCTGTATGATTAGGATGGAGGGCACACTGTATGGTTAGGATGGAGGATGCACTGTATGGTTAGGATGGAGGGCACACTGTATGCTTAGGATGGAGGACATGCTGTATGGTTAGGATGGAGGGCACACTGTATGGTTAGGATGGAGGACATGCTGTATGGTTAGGATGGAGGACATGCTGTATGGTTAGGATGGAGGACATGCTGTATGGTTAGGATGGAGGACATGCTGTATGGTTAGGATGGAGGGCACACTGTATGGTTAGGATGGAGGACGCGCTGTGCAGTTAGGATGGAGGACATGCTGTATGGTTAGGATGGAGAGCACACTGTATGGTTAGGATGGAGGACATGCTGTATGGTTAGGTCTCTCCTGGTTGCAAGTGACAGAAACTTAAGTCAAAGAGATTCAAGGGGCCAGAGGACGGCCCTGCGATTATGAGAGCTTCCTGCTCTTGGAGAGGACCCCAGTTGGGTTCTCAGGACCCCAGTTAGATTCCCAAAACCCCACACTGGTAGCTCACAGCTGCCTATAACTCCAGCTCCAGGGGATCTGACACCCTCTTCCACCAGCACCCACACTCACATTATGTACACATAAAAATAAAGAATAAATTAAGGGATTTAAGTAAAAGAGGGCATTTATTGGTAACAGGAACTAAAGAGTTCAGGCAGAGTTAGATCAGGGATCAAAATCTCTGTAAGATCCTGTCCTCTCTCTGTGTCTCTCCCCGACCAGCACCCCTGCTTTGCTTTGTCCCCATCTAAGCTGTCCCCAAGTAAAGGCAAAGAAGCCACAAACCTTATCTGAGCAACCCAAGTGCAAAGGCAGAGCTGCTCCCTTAGACATCTCAGGCTGACTGTGGTTGTCTGGTGTGTAAAACCTGGGGGATCCGTCTGGGAAATGGGTAGGGCTAGCCCCATCTAGACTCTGGACTGAGAGAAAGGAAGGCCTGGATCATGGAGGTAGTAAGGACAGACCCCATTATAGGTGTGCAAACAGCCCCTTAAGTGAGAAGACTTGCTTGGGGTTCCCAGTGCTGGGCTAGCCTGAGAGCCTGCTGGGAGTGCCCACTGCTGGGCTAGCCTGAGAGCCTGCTGGGAGTACCCACTGCTGGGCTAGCCTGAGAGCCTGCTGGGAGTGCCCACTGGCAGATTGATTCTGAAAACCTGAAGGCTTGAAGGAGCAATCCTGGACATGTAGAAGATATCAATCAGAATTAGCCTAACAACTAAGCAGATTGGTTGCCACTTTTCTGCCTTGGTTTCCTTTTTTACCTTAGGAGCTTGAATCACAGGCTCCCCAAAGACCCTAAACCCCTCCCCCCAGGGTGGGGACTCTGGCAACCCCTGTGCCCTGGCCTGCTTTCCTGGGCAGTCAGACTCTGGCTTCCTGGTCGGGTTCCACCCTGGGGCACATTCAGGTGTGGGGGCAGAGAATGCCCTTGTCATCATGCTGGAAAGCGGAAAGTCCCCAGGCTTTCCGCCAGCTGTGTAAGAGACAGGTAAGAGGCTGGTGTTGCTCAAGTGTGGAGAGCAAGAAACCCTGGTTCCTATCCTCAGCTCAAGGGAAAAAAATCATGCAGGGGCATTCCAAGAAACCTGAGGGCTTCAGATTCAGGGGGCTGTTCATCTTCCCTTAAACTTTTAATACAGCTTTACTCTAAAGCCTGTAGTGACTCTCAAACCCTCATTCTGGGGACAAATTTAACTGCCAGGGGATGGAGAGGGTGGGCAGCTTGTATGACCCTTAGACCCTTAGTCTTTCTGAGTGTTTGAAAAGACCCAGAAAGGCCAACACCGACCAATAGACATCAGCTTTTAGAACTTGTTCCTTTTGCTGAGCTGGCCCCTTCAGTCCACTCTGGGTGCCTTTGCTCTGTGGTAGTGACTACTGTGTGAAGGGGGTTTCATGGCAGGCAGGGACTCCTTGACTTGCATCTCAAATAATGGGCCCAGCTTGAATTGGTGCTGGCTGGTGAGCCCAGTCAAAGAGGGTGGCAAAAGAGGGGCTTCCCATGGACATCTGCAGCAAACAGCCGGGTTGTCTATCCTCCTACACAAATGGCAAAGGGAAAGAAAGGAAGAAGAAATTGTTCCAGCCCCTCTCTTGAAAAGCAGCAAGTCATTTCTGAGGTCTTATGGAGAATGTAGGAAACTGTGAAGGCCTGCTCTCAGGTTCCACAGCTCCCAATTGCCTCCTGTGTCCTTTGGGCCAGCTGAGAACTGAAGATGTCTCCCGGCAGGGGACATAGGACTGGAGGTGCTGGGCAGCCTGGAGATTTCTCTCCCCACCCCCACCCCCATCCTTAGAGCAGAGTCTCTGCCTCCCTGCTGCCTTTCAACCTGTGCTGAGCATTAAAAATAGCCACTCCACCCACCCAAGAGAAGTGGTGAGAAGAGGCACCACCCAGCAGCGCACAGCGGGAGTCTTGAGGCTCATCTTTATATGGCACATGGCACCCTACAGTTAGGAAAGCTCCAAAACACCAACAATGCTCCCCTCACTGGCGAGTGCAGGATCGGGGACTGAAGGCCTGAAGCTGGGCGCTAGGGGACAGCACAGGAGGAGAGGCGGGGTTGGGAGAAGCAGGTGATTCCTTGGGTTTGTCGCAGCACGGTCCATCCAATGCTTTCGTGCGGCTTTACTATGAGTCTTGTTTTCTGTGGAGCTTCCTGAAGCTATTATCTTAACTTTCACACCTTCTGGACCATAGCCCCTTCTGTCTCCTGGTAACCATGGAAGTTATGGAAGCCTGCCTGGGTCAAAAGAAAGCAAATCACTCACCCAACAGCACAGTTAGTGAAGTCAGAATTTGAGCCCAGATTCATCTCTGGACCAAATGCATTTGGCACTAACACATTGGATACAAAAACATAACGAGAGAGAGAGAGACAGACAGACAGACAGACAGAGAGACAGAGAGAGAAAGAGAGAGAGAGAGCTCTTTTATTAAAATCACTGAGCTATGCAAACATTTCATGTGTCCGCCACCCTGCATCCCACAACAGGAAGGACAGCATCCAGCCAGGTGTTGACCCTGGCTCCCCGCCAGTGCTTGTCCCATTCTTCACCCGTGCTCATCCCATCTTTAGCCCTGACAACCGTGAATTTTTCCAAAATGCTAGCCAAGCTGACTCAGTGCAGCTCCTTCTAGACATGCGTGAAGCCCTGACCTCCACTCTTAGAGCCACGAGAGAGAAAAAAGCACACAGTGACCAGACCAGAGGATTCGGAGCCCCCCTCAGTTTCCCTGAATGGCACGTGTATCTCCCTCCCTCATGTCCTTGTAGTTCTGTCTGGGACCTGCCTTTCCTTGACTCTGCTGGCGCTCCTTCCCCAGAAGGTGCCATTGTGTCTGTGTGACCAGGAAATAGAAACAAAGCCAAGATCAGGAAGTGGCTGGGGCCGTGAAGCAGCTAAACCCAGGCGTAGACTCCTTTGGGACCTAGCCTATTGGGACCCTCCAGGGAGCAGGATGAAACCTCTGGAAGGATATTAATAGTGGACTTTGGACAGCAGCAGGTGGACTGAGCCCACAAGGCCACCATCCCCAGATCCTGGAAGAGATTAGCATAGATGCAACATGAACATATTCAGAAGCAGCAGTTTGGGAGGCAGGAGCTGGTTCCTTCTTTTGCCCCATGCCTTCTCAGAGTCAAGACATCCTTTCTGTTTGCTCTACACACCTAAGGGTGACCATTGCCTTAGTACTTCCTCTCACTCTTTAGAGAAGAAAGCAAATCCTTGACCCAAAGCATATGACCAGTTCCTTTACTTGTTTCTTATTGGCCAGGATATGATCACATGACCACATCTAACTGCAAGGGAGGCTGAGATGTATATTCTTTATCTGAGAGGTTATGTACCCTGCCCAATACCCAGGGCTCTATAAGGAAAACAGGAGTTGAGGCACTAATGCCAGTGGGCCACTGGACCTCTCAGTACGTTAGTTTCCTCGCCTGTATCACATGAGTAGTAAGAGCCTTGATTCCATTGTGAGGCATTGCATCTGTAGGAGGAGCTCAGATGGCAGCTGTTGAGCTGCATACAAGGTGGGGTCCTGGATGGCACCCCCAACACCAGGTTATGCCCACGGTGGTGTGCTTGTGATAGGTGGCACAGCTGGAGCTGCCACTCTTACTGTTGCCATCAAGACTTTGCCAACCTCAAGCCTAAGGCTCTTCCGGTGGCCCCATAACTCTCCTCCAGGTAGGACTCCCTGGAGTCCCTGAAAGAGACCTATGGTGGCCTGGGTCCATGGCCAGCTCTCCCCCCACTGCCCCTGCACTGCTCCGTCAGACTCGAGTCCTCTCTTCGCCTGCTGAACAGATGGCCTGGCTCTGTGGGGTTCTCGCCAGCTCAGCTGCGAGAAGTGTTTAATCTGTCTCGTGCAGCTCATCACAAATGGTCAGCTTGGTGGGGCTCAAATCCAGGATGCCGGGGTGACTGCAGGACAGCCGGTCCCTTCGCCCATGGGTCTGGAATTCTAGCCAGGCCTTCAGAGGGGTGGCAACAGAAGTGGATGATCTTAAGTCAGGGCTCTGAGACCCCTGCCGTACCAGGCCCAGTAGCATTCAGTTCCCCTCACCTTGGTCCCACCATCTGGTTGTCCCAAACTTGCTCAGAGTCTACCTGCAAGGAGAAAAGTAAGCAACAGGTGTCACAGCTTCCCAGATGTTCTTGGGAGCCTAAGAGACTTGTATCGGAGGGGGACTTCCTGCTCCAGCCCGTGATCCCCAGCCCTTCTGTCTGCATGTCCTTTACCCTGTATAGAGACAGTGTTGGGAATGGGAACAAGAAAACCCTCTCTGATACCTCAGAGTTGCTCAAGCCAAATAACCCGAGTAGATGACATGGTGTTCTTGTGGTTTGGTTTTGTTTTGTTTGTATGTGTGTATGTACATTTTTTTTTTAAATTTTAGACAAGGTCAATATGACCTTGAACTTAAGCTCCCCCTGCTTTGGCAAGGACTGGGGTTGTAAGCATGTGTCACCTCTATGTTGCCGATTTGTAAAAATCCACCTTAGTATTAGAAAATTTCTACAGACTTTTTTGTAGACAGACAGCCCTCCATATCCTTGGACTCCATATGGGAGAATCCAAACAGCCGTTTCTTATCTGTCCTGCAAAGCCCAGCATTTCTATGGTGCTGACCGTGGCCTTCATCTGAGCGTCTGGAGACAACTGAAGCATAGGGAAGGGTGTGTGGGGCTCCACTCAGACAATATGTATCAAGCTACATGAGGTACCTGATCATCTCAGACTTTGGGGATTCTGAATCTGCTCCCCAATGCATGCTAAGTCAGAGCTGTAGGAAACATGCTTAGGTCCGAGTGCAGAGGTTCTGAACCCAGTTTAGACCCCCATTCTCCAGGAGCTGAACACATTGCCAGTCTCCACAGCGCTTGGGCAGGCAGAAGGACCCCCTCTTGGAGCCCACAAACTGACAGACTCTCCTCCTCTCAGGTCGACCTATACGACTCCGACCCACTCATCTGCCGCGCGGGGGTGAAGGTGTGCTTTGGCATACAGCTGATGAACGCCGTCTCGAGGGTGGAGCGTGCAATGCCCAAGCTGACACTGCCATTCCTGCTGCTGCAGGGTTCTGCTGACCGGCTGTGCGATAGCAAAGGTGCCTACCTGCTCATGGAATCATCCCGGAGCCAGGACAAGACACTCAAGGTAAGGGACAGGAGACATGATCCCCCAGCCTGTCTGGGAAGCAACGGTGCAGAGTTAGAGGCAAATGAACTTTGTGACAGCGCATGGTCCCCAACCCATCGCTTCACAAGAGTGAACCTCACAGAGGAAGAGAATAATATGATGGTATGGGCAAGGGAAAGGCATGCAGTTGGGCACAGGAGACAGTGTCTTCTCCAAGCTTCAGGGCTCCCTGCAATGCCCCAGTGCCCTCGTACCTGCTCAGAGTCCACAGGTACTGTGGCCTCAGGACACACAGGGACTGTGGGGTCAGGGAGTGCAGGTTCTGGGACACTTGGATGAGTCTTGTCTGCAAGGGCATCTGCAGGAGTTGGCCCTATGGTTGGGGTCTCTGAGGACAGGCCATAACTTGATGATGTGACATGTTTGACACAGAGAACAGTCAGAGTACCTACCACTCAGTGGCTTTCAAGACACATGGTTTGGGGTCCAGATATACTTGCCTTTTGTCCCATCGAACTAGGAGGCACCCCACCTGAGGAGGTTAGACCCTGCTGGGTACCAGTCAGACAATGTGGAACCCTGGAACTGAAGCATGCCCACCCTCTTGCCCACATGGTTGGGCTCCTGGCCTGGGCAGGTGTGGGGCGGGGTGCCGCAGAATCTGGACTACATCCTCACTGTGTTGCAGAGACAGTTAGGTGACTTCAAAAGTGGTGGAGTCAGTGTTTGAACCGAGGTCCTTGGACCTGAGTCCGCAGTCCCTCCCAGCCTGGCCCACTCTGGCAGAGGCATGTATCTTGGCAAATTGTCAGGGACTTCTCAGTGGTGGAGCTCTGGCCTCGTTCAAGGGGCCCAGCTCCACACTCCCAGGAGAATTAGCTTTTCACTCGCTCAGCTTCTGCAGCTGCTGTCTCTTGAGTGCTGACTTTGTGGAGATCCCGAGGACAGTCTGACAAAGGCTCCCCTCCCCTGGAGCCTGTACTCCCGTGGGTGAGCAAAGAGCAAACAGGTGCTCAGAACGGCTGTGGACAGGGCTCAGGGTCGGCAGGACAGAGGGATGCTGGAGCACTCCCCTCCCATGAACTTAGCGGGAGAGTAACCATGGAAGAACACTCCAGACCAAGCAAGCAAGGGAAGTGGGGATGGGGGTGGGAGGCCCTTGGTCTTGGCACAGGGAGCAGCTGTGAGAACAAGGCTGGCACAGGAGGAGGCGCTCATGAGAAACACTGTTCACAGCTGAGGTGAGGAAACAAGCGTGTCGCCTTCAGATGGGAGACGCCTGTGCCGGGTGGAGCACAGTCCCGCCTAAAGAGCGCATGCCTGCGCCACATGGAGGCTTCTGGAGGGTGGTAAATGTATCGAAAAGCAAGATGAGGCAGGCTCGGAAAGCCAAGAGCGGCGTGCTCTTATGGACATGTGTAAACTAAATCCCCAAAGCCTGCACCAGAAACATTTAAATTACAATTCCCAAGGCTGAGGGAGTGAGGAGGGAGAGGCAGGAGGACTGGTAGGTTAGAGGCAAATGCAGTTCTGGGGTTCTGTAGTCCATTGAATAGTTGAGAACAGAAGAGGCATGTTGAGTGCTCTTAGCACAGAGAAGTAAAGGATATGTTGATTGCTTTACACAGTATTGACGGATGCTCCTGGGGTTTGGGTCTGTAAAAGCAGGCGGCTTCAGTGCTCCTCTGAGACAGGTGACCCCAGCAGACAGCAGAAAGAAATCCTAAGACAAATGGCAAGTAGATAGGTCTTACTTCTAAAGAGGGCTGACCGAAGGGACATCCTCGTCAGCCACATGGTACGGGGTTTCTAAGCAACAAGTGGTTTCTAGGCTGTTGGGACTATAGGAGCCACAGGCAAGGGAGGGAGCTGTCCAGGACAGGCCAGAGCCACGGTGTGTTTGAGGGCCACTGGTCTGCCTCTGGACACTGCTGGGAAGTCCAGAGTTATTCAAGCATCAAGTGACTCTGAGTAGGGCAAGTGAGATCCCTGGAGACCTTGTCAAGGGCCACCGCTCTGGGATGTGGGGAGGGGGGAGTAGAGAATGAAGGGAAATGATGGAAGGTGGGGGCGTGAAGATGGACAGAGCTTCCTGGCAGGAAGGTTCTGGGGATCTAAGCTGTACCAGCAGGTGGAGAGCCCTGGGAATAGCAGTGAATGTCCAGACTGTGATGAAGTTGTAATTGTGATTAGAAGGTGCTGGCTGGAGCAGGGCAGAGGCGAGCCATACCTGCCTTCTCAGCCACCAGCAGCCTGAGGTGGGAGAATGACATTTAAGGCTAGCCTAAGCAACATGGTGGTGTTCTGCCTGAAAATGAACTAGGGGACACGTTGGGAATGGTTGCCACGTGAACTCGTAAGACATTGTGCACTCCTGTGCCCTGCCTATCCCACGCACCAGGTCTAACTCCCTGGCTCTTCTGATTGCAGATGTATGAAGGTGCCTACCACGTTCTCCACAAGGAGCTTCCAGAAGTCACCAACTCTGTCCTCCATGAAATAAATACGTGGGTCTCTCACAGGATAGCAACGACAGGAGCTGGGTGCCCACCCTGAATGGACCAGCCAGGCAACCAGCTTATGGTCTGGGGGAAGCAGGCAGAGGAAGGGCAGTGCTGACTGGCTCAAAAAAAGGAATCTCAAATTGGAGGGAACCCTAGTGCAATTTACTCTGAAAAAAAAAAAAAAGCTAATTTGTTATATATAAGGCTACTGGCCACTGGCTCTACCACTTTAGAGGGTAGGCACTTTATGAAAGAGGAGTATATTTTCTACACAGAGACTGTGTTGGAATGTCCTTTGAATAAACAATTCAGCCTCTGCCCACCTCTCCCAGCTCCCATGGGGTTCAGGGACTCTCTTGCAGTTCCATGTCCCAGCCTGCAATAATCAGAGGTCTCTTTCCTCCTCTCCCAAGCCTTCTCTGACTGGCTGTTCTTTGGCATGTGATGAGGTGGCCTGTGTCCCCAGAGCTAGCTCCTTAGGCTCATGTGCCCCTCTGAGGCACTTCCTCAAAATGGGCAGCCACCCTATGACCTGGTCAGCGACTTCTCAGATGGAAGTCGGGCTGTGGGGAGGGAGGGTGGCCATTCTCCCTACATGACTCTTCCCCTCGCTGGGAGTTTGGTTGCCCTCAGCAGGTCTGTGTATCCAGAGAGGCACCTTTTCTCAGGTCACTAAGTACTCCATGCTGAGGAGGGTGGCTTTAAAGATAAGCGTTTAATATATATGGTATATTCTAAAATAGAGACTATATGGGTGGACGGGTGAAGCCTGGGCAGCTTTAGAAGAACTGGTACCCCACACCGGGCTGGTCTTCCGAGGGCCAGTCCCCTAACTGAAGACTACCTGGCTCTTCTTGCAGAGAAAACACAGGGGGTAGAGGACTGTGGCCTGGGCTGTCCCTCTGTCCAGAGCCACTGGGAGTTGCTTGCCAGTAGCACAGCTACCTCTGGTGGCAGGGGAGACTCTCATGAAGCCATGGTGCTGGCTGCCTGCCCAGGGCAGCAAAGGCACTCAGTGACCACCTGCAGACAAGGGCCACAGCTGTCTGTACCCCATCACAGGCTGCAGCAGGCCTCATAGAGGCTACCCTGGAGCAGTGAAGTGCAAGCCCCCTGCCCTCTCAGGTGCCCGCCCAGAGGCCCGCCCCAGGCCTCACTTAGCGCCAGCAATAACTGGGGCTCACTGCCCTCCTGGAGCACTTCCATCTTCACAGAGGGGCTTGCCGTTACCTCAGGAGTCTTGTTAGTGCACATAGGACCCTGGGAAGGGGCGCTGCTACCAGGGAGAGCTGCTTGGCTGCAGGGACGGGAGAGTGGGCCCTCGATTCTCCAGGAAGCTGCCAACCAGGGCCCTGTGGTCCTGGAAGGGCACCTGTCCACCTAGGCCCCCTCCTTTCTGGAGTTTATTCTAAGTCTTGGGGAAGGTCCTCTGCCTTCTCCAGTGGCCGTGACCATACATGGCAGTCAAAAGCTGGCCATCCTACAGGCCATAAGGACACTGTGTCCCTCATCAGGGCCAAGCACTGCATGCAGGGACGGCAGGGCCCAGGAGCTGTCCTGAGCCCCCTCTTAGCTCTGCATCTCTTTAGAACATAGAGATATAAAAGTGCACTAAGAGGGGCAGTCAGCACTCCAGGCTGCTCAGGGAGCCTGGTCAGCAGCAGACAGGCATGGGGTGTTTCTGTTCTCCATTAAGAAAAAAAAAAAAAAAAAGGACCCTACTCCAGACTACTGTGCCCCTGGGCCCGGAGCCACCCAGGGCTGCTCCCAGAAGCACATGCTGACAATGGCACTTTCTTTCCAAACCACATGCCCCACCTGGGCTGGTGGCTTTCGTGCATGACTTCATTTACAGAGATGCATGTGCATCTGGTTAAAGAACCGCTAACACTAAAAGGGGGCAAATGACCGGAAACTGGGACTGTCTTGTGAAGCCCGGAAGAGGGCAGGGCCAACACAGGCTGTCTGTAGAGAGCTGGGCCAGCCTGACAGGCTGGGCTTCATAGTCACCCCACCACCAGGATGCAGAGGGATTGGGGTGTGGGAGGAAGCTAAGACGCACAAGGCTTGGCCTGAAGAAGGTGGAAGCCAGCGGGGGGGGGGGGGGAGACAGGAGAGCGCGCCCCAGGTGAAGGCGAGGGGAACCAGACCTGAGCACCTTTAAGAACATAGCACCTTCTCCAACAAGGATGGACTTAGTGCCCGAAAAGCTTTTTAGGAAAGGGTGCCACCTGCAGGTAGTAGGGTGTCTCAACCACTAAGCCCCAGTTCCTCGGTGGAGATGGGGAACGACCTCCCTCCACCATGGCCCCCTCAGCTTCAGGGTGTCGGGGGACCACCATGAGAGCAGTCGGGGTGCTCTGATACCACAGGGCTCTACTCATATCCCACCCCTAGGCCACCTCACACTTCCCTCTCTCTCCTGATTGCTATTGTAACTTTCTAGGGATCACAGTGGCTCACTGGTCTGTTGCTGTCGCGCTCAGTCACTCCCCATGTGTACTCTTAGTGGGGAACCTGTACCGGCTTAGAACTACTAAAGAAACCAATGTGCACTACAGCTCACCATAATAAACCATGTGCTTTTGGAGAGACCCGTGTCTGTCCGCGTGGCGTCATGTTCTGTGTGTCAGCCCTTTTGCTAAGAGAACCGCTGGCCTGTGCTGGAAGTGTCATGTGCTAGTCAGCTGACGGGAACTCAGCAGCCCTTCCAGGGGCAAATGTCAATTGGATACATGGATTTTATCTTCTCCCATCCGCTCCTGGGGAGGTCACGCTGGAGCATAGATTCGTCCCCCCAGCATCCCCAGTGCTCAGGCAACCTTAACAGCTTGGTGCTCTGAAACAGACATGTTGGGTGCCCAGCATGGCCAAGCCCCATCTTCACCCACGTCTGCTCCCTGACTGAGGGGGAATCCAGAGCATCTATTAGGTGGTGTACCGGTCACCTCCCCTTGCTCCCTATAATCTCTTGACCTAACAGCTCTGATTTCAGAATGTCACCAAATTCGGACTGCCCCACTTTCCCCAGAACTCTCAGTTTAACTGCTGGGGAATAGCAGCCTCCTCGGGCATCCCCGCTGAGTCAGATGTGAAGCCTCCCCTATGCAAAGGCCTCTGTGGCTCCAGCTCACTAGAGGCTGAGGTCCCTACTGAGAGTGGGTTCGGACTACATCACAGACAGCCTCTCCGTGCCCTGTCCCTGCTTTCTCTCTCACTGCCCCCGTGCCATTGGATATGACACACTGTTTTGTCTCCCACGTGGGTTGCCAGGTGAGAAGCACATGTTCTATCTATTGTCCAGAGGGTCCCCAGAGATACTGTGTCATGGGGCTGTAGATGGAGTGAATGAACGGGAGGAAGGACAGAGAGAAAGGAAGTAACTGAGCATCAGGAGCGCGAGAACGGCTGAGGATGAATGCAGGGGTCTGGGAAGGAAGAAGGTGAGCGAGGAGGAAAGAAGGAATATCAGAAAATTCAAAAACAGTTCTCACCTCAAAGAGGATAAAAGAGTTTGTTATGGAGCTAAATAGGATTGGTGATGGCCTGGAAATGTGGATTCAGGCCACTCCAAATTCTATGCTCCAATGTTCAAGTTCATGAAGGTTTTATAGTAACTGAACTAAGAAAGACATTAATCGAGGCACTTCTCAGGTACATTGATAGAAACATTAGGGACACAGGTATAGTGGCTTGTATAAGAGATGCCGCCCATTGGCTCTGATATTTGAACACTTGGTCCCCTGTTGGTGGTGCTGTTGCCGGGGGTGGGGGTGGGGCTGCAGACCTGTTAGGAGGTGGAGTCTTGCTGGAGGCAGTGTGTCACTGTGGATGGACGAAGTCACTCCTCATGGTGCTGGAGGCAGTGTGACATTGTAGATGGAAGTCACTCATGGTACTTTATTACAGCAACCAAAAGCAACTAATCCAGCAAGTTAAAACAAATCAGGGCAGTCTCTGCTGCAGGTGTCATACTCCCAGATTAGTGCACAGAGATGTACTCTTATGAATGCCCGGCCTTAGCTTGGCTTGTTTCTATTTAGCTTTCTTAAATTATCCCATCTAGCCTGGTGGTGGTGGCGCACTCCTTTAATCCCAGCACTCAGGAGGCAGAGGCAGGCGGATCTCCGAGTTCTAGACCAACCTAGTCTACATACAGAGCGAGTGCCAGGACAGCCAAGACTGTTAACACAGAGAAACCCTGTCTCAAAAAAAAAAAAATATCCCATCTACCTTTTGCTTCTAGGCTTTTATCTTTCTTTATTCTATACACCTTTCTTTCCTTCTTATTCCGTGGCTGGTTGTGACTGAGTGCCTGGTCCCTGCCGTCTTCCTCTCCTCCTCTTCTCGCTCCTCCCTCTTCCCATTCTTCTCTCATTTATTCTCTCTGCCTGCCAGTCCCACCGATTTTTCTCTAGCTATTGGCCATTCAGATCTTTATTAGACCAATCAAGTGTTTAGACAGGCTAAGTAACACAGCTTTACAAAGTTAAAAAAAATGCAACATAAAAAATGCAACACATCCTTGCATCATTAAACAAATATTCCACAGCATAAATCAATGTAACACATCTTAAAATAATATTCCACAGCACTCTGCTATAGACCTCAGAAGCTCTCTGATGGCCCTCTTAGCTTTTGGTTGATAGAAACCACTGGTCTTTTAGGTTAACTTATTTCAAAGGGTTTTGCCTATTAATCACAAGGATGTTTGGTCAGAGGTGGGTAGGAAATGGCTATCAAAGAGGTTGGAGATAGCCCACAATAAATTGAAATTAGCCTCTGGACTGTTTCAGCCTCTCTATGGCCTTTGAAGTTCTAATCAGCCTTGCAGAAGGTTCAGCAGAAAGTACAGCTTCTTTCCAGGAACTTGGGTTCACAGGAATGAGAGGGAAAGAATGAGCCGCTGGAGAAGGAGCAGTCAGCATGCACCTTTCAAAGAATAGAACAGAAATTAGAAATTGCATCTAGTACTTCTTTATAATAGGACCACTTGCCTGTGGCATGGCCACAGCTGGGGAGGCTGGGAAATGAGGCACCAGCCAGCGAAAGGGAGGGTGCAGGACTCTGGACATAGTGGGCTATTGCCTATGAACCTGCAGCTTGGAGACCTGGAGAGAGAGAAGGCATGGCAGCACGGGCAGAGAACAGGAGAGCGGAACAGGGCCCAGCCAGCAGTGTCTGACAGGTGGGACAAAGCTGCTCAAGAGGTAGGTGACAGGTGTGTCAGGGTCTGGGAGAGAAGAGAATGTCCACCTCTCTGGGTACTGGAGGGAAGGAGACTGCCAGTCGGCCCATACTGCTCACCGTCCATTTTCTGGAGCTCTGGTTCTGCTTCCCAGGGGAGAAGGGGTCACGTGAATGACTGGTGGAGCCCCATCATGGCCCCATGGGTGGTTGGAAATCCAAGGGTGCAGTGATTTGCTACCCACAGCTGAGGCAGAGCCGGGGCAGAGCCACACACACCTCTGCCCCCACAGCAAGGCCTGAAAGCCAGCATCGTGGAAAACTACTGAGACCTGAGAACCTTTAGCCTGTCTCCAAGACCTGGACAGATGTCCCCTCCCCAAGGACCCAAGGAAGCCCACCATAGGTATTCTAACAGTGTACCCACATACCCTGCAGAGAGGGGGTGACCTGCACAACCCGTCATTTATGTCCGACCAGAGAAACCAGGCACTTTCCCCAGATGCACAGGGACTTAAAACTGTTCATTACATAACCAAAGGGCTAGGTGTGGCTTGGGAGAGGAGTGCAGGTCCTGGGTTCCATCACAGTGAGATATAAAGTATGAACTGTCAAGTGAGAGACAGATGTTTCTGTCGTCCTAAAACCCAATATAGATGCTGTGCTGATCCATCCCCTCATCTTCAAAGCTCTTTAGAAACTGCTTCTGCAAAAAGGCTCTGGCTCCTCATTAGGTTCCACAAAGCAGCAGCAGCAGGGCGAAAGTCTGGCATCTCTGCCTTCATCCTGTGACTGTGTTCCTTTGGGTTGGCAGCTCACCTCTGTACCCCAGTGTATTAATCACAACCTACTTCAAATTCAAAGGCACAGAAATAGTTATTACCCTAAAACTGCCTTGACTTTAGAATTCAGGAACTGCAGAGCCCGGAAGCACAGAATGCCCTTCCGTGTCAGGACAACCCTCAAGACAGGACAGCCCCCGAGGGCACACCATCCCTCAGATGAAGACAGTTGTCCTTGAGAGAGAGGCTGTACCCAGGAGCAAAAGTGTTTGTCCTATAGGACCAGGTTGGTCCCCTCAAAAATTAACAGTGCTGCCAATCAGGACTGAAACCACACCTTGACCAGGGCTGCCGAATGATTCACCATCAGCTGAGGCCTCCATGGTTGCAGCTCAGCAGGTTTCAGACAGATGGACCTCAGGGACCTGTTTACCCTCCTGGGTGCTCAGAGGTGCGCCCCCTGGTGGTCAACAGGAAGCTGTGATTGGCTCAAATGGAACTCTTCACACAGATGATGGCCAAAGCATGGCCCTGATTGGTGCAAATGTCCCTTTCTGGATCTATAAATAGGGGTGCACACTGTGCTAGGAGTGCCGTTGAGTTTACGAGGTTCTCAAACTCTGGGCCTGAGCTGTAACTGTGGAGATAAGCTCCCCACTCAGAAGCAGCAGCCCTGGGACAGATAAGAGGGTCGGACCTCTTCCTGGGATACTGGGTAGCTGTTAAAATACTGTTAAAATTGTTAGGCATGGTGCTATTTGCTTCTGATCCTAACACTTGGATGGTGGAAGCAGAAGAATCATACGTTCAGGGCTGTTTTAGGCTACATGATCAGTTTTAAGTCACCCTGGGGTACGTGTCCCCGTTTCAAAAGAAACCAATCTTTTAAAAACTCACTGTTAGTGGGGATATAGTGGGGATAAGTTCTCATGTTCATTTTCCTATAAACAAAACCTAAAAGACGCTTTGAGATGGAAGCAATGTGACACCCTAACTGGCTAGTTTGCTCTGGACAAAAGAACTGTCAGCTCCACCACCTCTGTCAGCACAAGCCAACTGGAACATTCCACAGACACCTTAAGACAACTATGCTAGTACCCTCCCAATCAGGCACATCCAAGTGTCCCAGCTCCTGAAGGAACAGCTTCAGCCAGGCCTGTGTGAGCCTGGGTGAGCTCAAGATGACCCTGGAGCCATGTCCACCCTAAGCACATCCCCTGGTGGTCTAGCAGACAGACTGCAGTGTCTGGTGGTGAGACGAGGCTGTGCTTGGACCAAACAGCTCGCCTCAAGCTGTATAAGCAGACTGTGCACGCTCACTCATGAGTGGCAGGGAGACATCTTCCTGCACTCCCTCCCCGGTGGTACAGCATTAGTCCCTATAAAGGGCTTCTTTAAAGTGGTCTTTTCTTGTCCACGGTCAGTAGTGTGGGCTGAGCTGGTAATAGAAATCCCAGCAGAGTGAAGGCAGAAGCAAGAGCAGCATCAGTGACAAGTGAGTGGTCAACAGGCTGCGATGCAAACGGGACATAGCGGAAGAAGCAGCCGATCAGTTAGTTCAAGAGCTGCCCGGGCAGGGAGAGGAGCAGTAAGAGTAGAGGCTGTGGAGAATGGAGATGGAGGCACAACTCAAGCTTGGAGGAACCAGGGAAGAGAAACTGCAGGCCCGGGGCACTAGGAGAGTTCCCAAGAACTGGCTTCAAGACCAAGAGTCCCACCTTGAGTCAAGACAATGTTAAAAGTACTCCAGACTTGCCAGGCTACACAGGAGTACAACATTGGCTGCTGCCAACAGCTGAGGAGTCAGATTTCTAAGGTGCACACAAGAGCTGTACCACTTACAAGGCTACAGGTCCTGACAACCAAGGCTGCAGAGATAGTGGGCACCATGTGCTGCTGCCTGCTGTGGCCAAACACTGAGGAAGACGAGCAACCAAGACCAACACTAGAGGAACATCTCCTTTCCTATAGTTTCTAACTGGATAGACTCAGCAAAGGGGCGCTGGCCAGCTGCTGGGCAGAAACACTAACAGGACCTACATGGTACCCAGGCCACTGTGGGCTAAAGCCCAGAGCAACGAATTCCCAGCCTGAGCACTTAGGATCCTGGCTTTCTGATTTCTACAGCCTGAAGCAGCCAGACCCCAGCTCTCTGCAGCCTCTGGTTCTATCAGTCTAGCGCCTTGCGATGGCCCACTGGAGACCATCTCACCTGCTTACAACTGCTATCTGGGCAGAGCAGGAAGGATCCCATTGCCTAATAGTAGCAAGGCTGGTGTCTCCGACTTGCAACACTCAGGTTTCTACCTCACACTAAAATGAGGAACTAGGCACGTGTGCTGTGTTTGGGGAACTCATCTCCACTCTCACCCACAGCCTGGCTCCTTGGTGACCTCACTGGGCCACCAAAAAACCTAGAGAATATGGATTCCAGGGTACTTAAAATTCCTATGCTTGTGTTATTAATGTCTGGTGGAAAATGGAAACTTTGATTTCAATAACAGCTGCTCAATAATGGATTTGATTTAATAATTAATCACACACAGGAAGAAATGCATGCTAGTTTAAAGCTTTCCCTTTACCTTGTGAAGTTAAACCTACACATCCTGAACTGCCTGTGACCTGAGTCCCCATCCTCCCTGTCCCTGCGGTGTCAAAGTACAAGCTTAAATATGCAAGTCATTGCCACACCCCTGCTGGGCTGGCACCTCCCAGCAGGTGGCTCCTGCATACGCTCCACAAACACCCAGGTTCGCCCCAGACCAGGGGTAACCCTAAGCCTTCTCAGATAAATACACACTGAACTCATCTCCCCGGCTTGGAACTTGGGGGGGGGGGGCACCCTAGGCCCTGGTGGAGCCAGTGAGACCCTGCCACCCATCTGGTCTCCCCTCTGCTCACGGGGGGCTCTGGAGCCTTCCACCTTTGCACCAATCGTCAGAGAAGCCTGACTGAAGGCAACTGGTCCCAGCTGGCGGCTTCCGAGCTTCCTCCACGCGGCCAACAAAGCAGAGCAAAACAAATGAAAAGGCACTGGTGAAGGAAAGGGGGAAATCATCTAGAAAGTTCTGGAAAATGGCAAACACAAAGACAGGGAGAGCTATAACATTTCAGGGTAACAAGCACAGGTCAATGGCTATCCAGGACTGCGGCCAAAGCAAGGGTCAATGCAGGTCAGGGGGTCGTGGTCCATAGACCTGAAGGCATCCAGAGAATACCGTATATCTGTCTTGGTCTGTGTAATTGGTACACGAAGTCAGATCTGTTGTGGTTAAGTGGCAGGAGTAAATGCCTACTGACTCAGAACCTCTTTGACAAGTCTCGGGGTCACCCTCCAGAGTGTCCCACTGAGGATGCCCAAACCCCAACCCACAGTCCCCAGCTTCCCCTCCTTACCATTCCACTTCCCAAAGCCTGCCCTCCCAAGCTGCACCCCAACACAGGCTCGGGTCTCCACAGTGAATTCAAGCTTTATTGCCACACACACTCCTCGCTTCCTGTCCAACCCTGTACATGGAAGTAGCCGAAGCAAGTCAGGGCTGGGCGAGTGCCAGGAAGGAGTAGGTGGGTTGCTGGGCGAGAGGGGACTGAGTTCAAAGCCTACCACACCCCAGCTTTCCCTGAGTGGTGCCAGCCCCAAGTCTTGGGGCTTATTTGTGCACTAGGGGAGGAGGCTCATCCCAAGAACTTGTGAGGTCCCCAGGAGCCCAATGAGTCCCCTCTGTCCACTGTAATGCCACCAAGCGTGCAAGAGCAACAGTTTCTGCATGCACACACTGCACATGCTTGTCACCATGGGAGCCCTAGCTGCAGGCAAGGGTTCAGCAGTCTAAGCCAATGGACACCAGCAGGTCTTCAAGTGCCCGCAGTCGCTGCTGAGCCTCCTCAATGGCACTGTAGGTCTGGACTGTGCTAGCCACGTGGAAGCGGATGTCATCAACCAGTGGAATGGAGTCAGTCTCCTGCCGGGCGGCCACAGCTGCTGCCTCTTCCCGCACAGCCTCCACAAAGTCCTCTCGCTCTACCAGCTGCAGAAGAACAGGCTCAGCGCCGGCTGTATCCAGCACAGGCTGTCTCCTGCCCTCATAGCCTCCCCTCTCTGCACCCCTGCCCACCTTCTCGATGACCTTGGCCATGTACTCAGTACACTGGTCCTCCAGTCGGGCCAGGCGAAACAGCTTGGCTATGCGCCAGACGCCTACCACACTGTCCTCCTCCAGCATCTGGGCCAGGCTGCGGCCGCAGAGTCGCTTCAGACCAGGCAGAAGGTACATGTCGGCCACACTCAGCACATCATAGGCCAACTCAGGGGGAAGCTGTGGAATAAGAAGGGACACGGAGACACCAGCGATCACCAAGGGCCCCCAGGGTCCAGGGTGGAGGCCCCAGGGGGGACAGGAGTGACACAACTCTGGAGGTTGGCCCAGGTCCCTGAGGGTGCAATGGGCAGAGGAGTCTGGGCGGAGAGGGCCCTGTGCCTGGAGGCCTTCTAGGAAAAGCTGTGTGGGCTCAGTCACAGACTTGAGTTCCCCACCTCCAGCTGTGAAATTCCAGGCAAGTCCCTTCACCTCTCTGTGCCTGTTTCCTCATCTGTAGAGTAGAGAGATTCATGACTACCTTGAAAAACTGTAAAGTGAGCTGGAGATGTCTATCTCCAGTTCACAAGCACGGACATGGCTCCTTCCACTGTGAGAGACCACACAGATTTGAGCAAGGGACAGCTAAGGTCTTGGTTAAGAAAGACCAAGGGTCCAGCTTCAGCTTCAGCCTGACCTTGGGTGTCCCAGGGACTGAGCAGAGGGGAAAAAGGACTATGCCACTGCATTTCAGGCTGCCACCATGCCATCTAATCGACTATGGTCCTGTGGTCACATGCATAAGACTCAGGGAAACACATTTATCTTCCATCTTCTTAGGAGATACACTGAAGCACTGAGCAGGTATATGACTAAGATGACACAGCTCACAAGAGACTAATCTACTGTTAGACCATGGTCAGAAGTCGAAACCCACTCTGAGCTATTAAGAATGTTCTTGGGAGCCAGGTGATAGTGGCACATTCCTTTAATCCCAGCACTCTGGAAGCGGAAGCAGGTGGATCTCTATGAATTTGAAACTAGCCTGGTCTACAGAGCAAGTGCCAGGACAGGCTCCAAAGCTACACAAGGGAACCCAGTCTCAAACAAACAAACAAAAACAGAAAAGAAAAAAACTGTTCTTGGCGTATAAAGCTTCTTCAGGAGGAAGCTTGTGACTCAGGATGACAGACTCAACCACAGAGTGAGTGGCAAATCATGAGAAAGGAAGTGAGGGAAGGAGGCAGAACGGAGGCTGATGGTAGAAGCTAGTACAGGAGAGGCTGATGGGAGCCGAAGGGCCAGGACCGGGGTCAGCAGGGAGCGCTACAGGTATACACATTCCTGTGACTCCATCTCAGTTGTAGTGGACAAAGTCAGGGACAGAAGCTACAGCCTGAAGGTCAGGGCCACCATTCCTACACAGAACTTTCCCGAAGCACAGCATGCCCAGCTGAGCAGCTCTGAAGATACCACGTGGCCCACCAGGCCCAAAACATTACCTTCTGAGGAAAGGTCTGCAGGGGTGCCCTGGAGAAGCCAGAGAGCGGGACATCCGGTCCCTCGGAAAGCCACATGTCCTCTCACACCAATGAAAAACATAGTTCTCTCCTGCACGCTGCCCTGCTACAGCGCTGTGCACACACACGCGCACCAACACAGGGAACCTTGGCACTGCCTACTGCCACCCATAGGCCTGAGTCAGGAACTCTGGGGTAGCTAAGGATAGGAATGACCCAAGAGCCCAGAACCCCAAGGACCTTAACAACCCTAAGGCAGACAGCTCAGGGCTCTATTCCCTGCTGCCCTCCCACTGGGTGTCACACCTCAGTATGGTCACTGTATACGTAGTATAGCACATGAGTGAAGATCTCTGGGGAGATGTCATGCAGGGTGACAACTGGGGGGTCCCCAGAGGCTGCAGGTTCCTCGCTCTCTCGAAAGTGGTCATCCAGCAGGGCCCGGAAGTAGTCGCTGCGGCCACAGAAGAAAGCCTGAGGGAGGAGAGTTCAGGGGGTACCAGTGCCGGAATCCGCCCCCAGGTGCTAGCCCAGTAGGGACAGGAGGGGACAGGCACCTTGTGACAGAGGAAGCTGGAGTCGGCCACTCGGAAGCAGATATCAGGACAGCTGCTGAAGCCATCAGGACATGGGAAGGGCAGCTCTCCTAGGTCACCCTGGTATAGGAAAGGTACCCATCAGAGAAAAGCTATTCATGAAAGGCTGGCCTAGGAGGGGAACCCAGCCCGTTCCTAGACACCCTTCCTGCCCACCAGGCCAGCATGCCCTTCAGTACCCGCAGCTCAGGTGGCAGGGCACAATCAGCCAGCAGTGCCATATCCTCCCGCAACCGGGGATCTGCTGGAGGGGGCTCAATAGTCAGCACCTTCACACACGTGCCAGGCTTGGAAGCCACTAGGGGAGAGGACAGAGGGATTTAGAGAGCTTGACCCGTGCTACTGGCTATAACCCAAGGCCTTGGACTGAGACCCTGTACACACCGAATTCAGACACCTTCTCGCATTTAGCCTCCAGGTCTTCAAGCAGGTCCCATAGCTGGCACTGCTTGGCCAGACGTTCACAATCACTAACATGCTCCACACCAATGTCTAGGCGGCCTGGGGGTACAGGGGGCTGGGTTAGGACCCGAGAGTGATTCCTACTCAATGCCCTGGTTTCCTCTTCCAGAAGGCTCTGAGATCTGCTCAGTTTGTGGATGGGATGTTTTCTTTCAGTGCACCGAGTCTGAATCAGGATGCTTGCATGTTGGGCACACCCCTCCTCCCCAAAAGTGAGTGACTTAGAAGGGGCACACCCCTCCTCCCCAAAAGTGAGTGACTTAGAAGGGGCACTGTCTCAGCCCAGGGGATCAGTCACCTGTGTACAGGTACTGCAGCAGAGCCCCAAAGGCCACCGGGTTGATCTGTGGGCAAAGCAAAAATGAGAGGTCAGAGGGTACCACCCAGCACGAGCTAACTGCTTGCCCAGAGGTCAGCCAAGGCAGACAGACGCACCAGCGGGTGCCTGAGAACCACAACACTCTTGCCCTTCCACTTGGTGTCCAGCATGTTGGCGAAGTAAGTGCTGCGAGCACCGAGGACACAACGGTGTGCCCGGAACGGCTTTCCGTGTACCACGAAGACCACGTCACTGTGGATGCCCTGTTCCAGAAGCCTGGGAAAGCCAGGAAGGGATGCATCACTTAGGCAAAAGCAGGTGCATCAAGACCACTCAGCACACCCCGCCCACCTGAACCCACTGAGAGTGCGCAGTAACCCCCACCAGCGCTACAAGCTCCACCCCCAGCTCACCGCTGCAGGAAATCGTCGTAGTAATCCCGCCTCCTGCAGGATGCGGTGACTTGTTTGTAGTCACGCAGTGCACGGCGAATGGGGTCGCTCAGCGCCCCATAGAGACAACGTTCTCCATCGAAAGTGTTGGCCTCACAGCGGGCTCCTACGAAGCAGTGTTCACCGGTCAGGGAAGGCAAAGGACACGCAATCCGTGTACTTAAACGTAGGCATATTCATGCGCACATATACGATATGCAGCCTAAATGCAGATTGGATGGCTGGTCTGGTGTACAGACATCTTGACTGGCAGATCTCTGCCTCAACTGAACCTACACTCGTGGGGCACATGAGCACTTTAGTACGAGACAGCTGTGATTATTACAAAACAGGACCATAGTGACAATGATCACTACACAATGGCTGCTACACGGGGAGGCTGTCAAGGCCAGTGCAGTGGCTAAGTACAGGGACTTGAATGAAGCGAGAGGTGCACAGATCCGGTAGGAACTCCAGTCTAAGCAGGAGGTACTGCAACCAAAAAGACTTGAGGCAGGAGATGGCTTCATCTAGTGGGGCACTAAGGGAACAGGTGTTGATTGGCAGCCAGCAGGTGGAGGCTAATGAGTCCTGTGGAGTTTTCACAGGCAAGTCTGATTTTAGCCTTTTTGTCCTGTTATTTGAAACAAGGTCTCAAAAGGTAGCCTTGGTTAACTTTGAACTTGAGATGATCCCCCTACCTCAATTCTCTCTCCCAGTGATTGGATCACAGGGTGAGCAACCATGCCCAATTGCTTTCCCCACAAACACTCCCTAACTCCCTTCACCTCTACTGGGGGAAAGATCCTCTGCCTGCAATATGGGGGCCAAGAGATCAGTTTAGCAGATCAATGGTGATATGGTCCAGACACCCCACTGGAACTGGTCTGGGTGTCAAGGGTGACACGGGAAGTGGACCGAGGGTTAGAAAGTACCGTTTGTTGACTTTGGGGTGTTAACAAGAAATCAAGGGTACATGCAAATGTGTAGCGAGGTCTCAGAGCTTACAGCCAGTCAGACCCTGGCCCTGTCTCACCGTTAGCCAAGAGGTAGCGCACCAGCTCTTCATGCCCACAGAGGCAAGCATAGTACCTAGGAAAAGGCAGCAGCTGTCAGCACCGAAGGCCCACCCTGCCCACCCAGATACCCCACAGTTCACACTCACAAAGGGGTGCTGTCCCACTTGTCCCGCACGTTCACCTCCACGTCTCGTTGCTCCAGCAGATACCTGGGCAGGAAGTTCAGAGCCTGGGTCAGAACTGCGTCTGATCTGGCAGAGGAGACCAGGTAGAGGGGAAGGAAGCCACATCTCTCTGGGCTAGAGACCCCTCTGGAAAGGGCGAGGGCTGGGAGTGCACAGCCCTACAAGGATCGGCAACTGCGAGCTGGGTGACAGCCCCAAGTTTAGAAGGCTGAGAATTTGGTCTTGTAATATTTGGGAGAGAGAAGGTGATGGGGCCCCTACTTCAGCTGGGGAGATGAAGGCAGAGAAGCCAGAGAAAAGCTGGTGCAGGCACTCTGGGAGTGGAGAGCAGGAGACAGGGGAAGATCTAGGGAAGAAGTGGAAAGAACAATTGTTAAGATGCTGAGGAGAAGAGGCCATGAACTAGGAAGCCATCCACAGGGACGCGGCAGCCCAGAGAAGATATCGAGGCAGGGCCTGGGCTCTCAGAGTTGCAGTTACATTGAGGGAGGGGTCATTAGCTCGGAGGTGACATCTGGTATTACAGACAGGCCTAAGGAGGCTTTGGGACAGAGCTGCAGCCTGTCCTGCTCTGATGAGGACAAGGGGATTTGGAAAGAAGGGCCATGGAAGATAGGAGTCCATCAAAAGAGAGTGAGGGCCAGTATCCGTTCTCCTCCCTGCCTGCCCAAGGAGACTAGGATCTCGGTGCCAGGTTCGTAGTGGCTGCATCAGGAGTATCTGCAACGCTTGATACCTCCGTGGAGGGGAGTCGTTTCCCAGCGCCGAGTTAGGTAAGAGACCTGGAGAACGATCTCTCCGACTCGGTCAGCTTCGGGAGCCCCACGGCACCCGCCCCGCACACCCATGCCCGACGCACCCTGAGGACACCCGCCCGCCTCCTGCACTGCAGGTCCTCACCGCACACGGCCCACGTCACCCTTCCTGCAGCTGGCAAACAGGTCGCTGGTGTCCATGGCTAGGGAGGCTGGACCCCCAGCCGAACGATGTCTGGAGACCTCTGTGCCGGGCCGGATGTAAACACTCACGGCCCCGCCCCTCGCGGCTTCACGTCGCAATGCCCGACTGCGACTCTGCAGCGGCGCCTGGCGTCCGGAGGACCGCTGATCCCCGCCTCCACGTCACGAAGACCTCTCATCAAAGCCCCACCCATCAACCTTGACCACGCCCACTTAGCCTCTAGGGGTCCTCTAACCTGAACCCCACCTACACGTCTAGAGGACAACTCACGCCCCCTCAGGTTCCTCCCATTCGCCAGAGAATAGCTCACTCACTACCAAGGCCCCGCTTCCCTAGAAGGGCGTCACCCGAAGTGCAGTCCGCTCCAGGCCCCGCCCGCCTTGCCCAGATTGAGCCCCGAGGACAGCACCACCCCCAGGCCTGGCACGCTGATCCCTAAACACGCCCGTGTGCGGCTTAGGCCCCGCCCATAAGGCCACAAGGCCGGTGCCTCGCCCACTAGGACCTTTCCCTGCGAGCCCCAGGCTCAGCCTACCCCGCCCGGATTTCACCCAGAGGACAATACACTCCCTAGACTCCACCCACAAAAACCTAGCCACGCCCACAAATCCCACAGAAGGCCTTCCACCCCTCTTGGCCCCGCCCACAAGCCCGCATGACCTCCCTGCCCCGCCTGCTCTTCCCCGCCCCCGCACCACCCCCAGAGCGTCGCCCTTGGGAAACAAGAAACACGCGTGGAGGCGGAGCGGCCCGCGCGTCTTGGCGGCTTTAATGGAGTCCGGGCGCGGGGAGCTGGCAGCCCTCGGGGCCGGGCGGGACGGGGTGGGAGCTGCGCCGCGGTCGCCTGCTGCGGTGGGGAAGCGTAGAGGCCCTACGTGGAGGGTCGGGAGGGGCACGGGGCCGCCGCGTCGGGCAATCCCGCGCAGTTGCACGTGGCCCGGCGCTCACAGGTGCGTGTCCTCCTCGAACATGTCCGAGTCCTCAGGGTCGCGCTTGCTGCCCATGAGCGCGCTCCAGCTGCTCGGGCCATTGATGGCCCCACCGCCGTTCAGGCTGGGCTGCTTCTCCTGCATCTCCGACTGGCTGTCGCTGGCCACGTCCAGCGTGGGATTGTCGTGGCAGCCGTTCTCCACAAAGCGCAGCTCCTCGCCGTGGGACTGCGGCAGCGGGAGAGGGAGCTGGGCACATCCGGTGGCTGCCCACGCCACGCCCCCACGCTGCACTCTGGGGCCCAGTAGACAAGTTCCTGCAGCTCTAGCCTTAATTCTCTCACTGTAAACCCTGTGACCTCCCTGGAGTCACCTGATTCCTCCCAACAGCCCTTTATAGATATGAGACTCCCCAAAACTCAGGGCAAGTGAGCTGGGCGGGATGACCAGAGCCTGTCCCTTTTCTCTAGTGCAGGTTACAGGAGACTCAAAATGTGCAGCTGCTCTTAAGCCCTGAAGCGAGGGGCACCGGGGATAGGAGGAGCCCCAGGTGAGACTGGCACCCCCTCACAGTACCAGCCTCAGAGAGAGGCGCAGGTCCCAGCCTGGCAGTGAGCACAGCTGAGTTGGTACAGGCCACCAGGTGAGGCTGCCGAGTGGCACTGGCTGATCCTGGCAGCACTCCACCCTTCCCAAGCCCTGCCTGGCCTACTCACCACGTGTTTCAGCTTGGGCAGCCGACGCTGCCAGCAGTTGTAGAGTAGGCCAAGCACAATGATGATGAAGCAGATGACACCAATGATCACCAGCACCACAAAGAGTGTCCCGTAGTCACTGCGCACCTGGGTAGCCCGCGCCTGGCAGCTGCTGGTGGTAGAGTAGTTCTGGATGCCAATCTGGGGGTGTGGAATAGGACATCAGCAAAAGTCCTGAGAGCTACGAACATTGGTGAAGTTGGAGTGTCCCCGACAGGCCTGGGACCTGGACCTGTGCTGCCGGCCATACTACTCTGCCTCTATTGGTTCATCTAAGAATAGCCTCTCCCAGTGGTCACATCTCAGCTCCCTCACATCCTCGCTGATTTCTGTCCCGCCTGGCGCTGGGACTGTTCTCCATGATGACACTCATGGCCCGAATAGATCAGGCCCCATACATGTCCCCATCAAATACACAAAGCAAAAAGGCATCTGGGAGACACTCAAGTCCACCCCTCGAAGTCGATGTCCTGAAGCATACCTTAGGAGTAGGTGGTGTCAGGCAGGCAGCCTGGCATCATCCGGGGCCAGGTGGAGATGCCCACTTACTTCCCTTTCTCAGTGGTAAGATCATAGGTGGCATGTGCTGCCTGCTGCAGACTGCTCTAACTGGGCTTCTGGCCCAGGGACAAAGCTCCCTGCAGACCAGCTTCAGGTGAAGGAAGGGAACCAAGGAAGGGGAGGGTTATCTGAGAGCCCTGGGACAGAGGTTGGGCTTCCACTCTTCCCTGTGTTACATAAAAGTCACTGGTCATCTGTATTCAGGAGCCCGGATTTTCAAGGCTGACAGAGCTTTGGGAGTCACCCAGGCAGAGCAGAAGCTTTCTATCAGATAGGCTTGGTCTTTGCTACCTGGATGATCTCAGGCAAGGCACCTGACCCCTCTGGGCTTCAGCTTTCCTCATTTAATCCTTAAAACCCCACGGAATGGAGGAAGGGACCAAGGGAGAATCCAATGTAGTCTGGACCTTGTAAACATTGTATATAGCCCAGAAACACGTAGCACCTTTGCATTATGGCATCCTGGGTATCATCAAATACTGCAGAGACCCTCCAAAGGGAAGACTGAACAGGTCATGGGTCAGGGAGAGAAAGCAGAGGCAAGGATGAGGATCGGGAGAATTTGGATATCTGGACCTCCAGCTTATAGGTTCTGTTAGCCCAGCAGGGGCCAGAAGACCACACCTGATCAGGGCCACCTCTAACAATGGAGGGGTGTTTCCCAGTTCCAGACATTCCCCAGTACCTCCAGTTCCCCAGGGTGGGGGGCACTGGTAGGGACAGGGCCTATCTTGTTCCCCCTCCACTAGGTTCTATGTGATACTTCAGACACTGTCCTACTTAATCCCTCTGCCCTGGCCACTCTCCCACCATGGCCTAGGGGTGTCCAGCCCTTTTGCTCAGTTGGTTACCTGCACATGCTCTTTCTATCTGGGGTGGCCAGGGCACACCCCTGTCCTGGAGCAGGCTGTGAATTCTTTCAGCACTTTTGAGAGTCAGGGATGGGAAAGGATGCTTCAGTAGCCTCCAAGTCAAGTCCCTGTATGCTTACCTCCTCCAGATTCCTGCGGATGCCACTGAGCATGGAAAGGACATCTTGAGTGGGTACCACCCCTGGAGAAGAAATGCCATCATCACCACAGCACCCAAACCCCTCCTAGGGCAGCCTGTCTGAGCCTCCTCTGCTACACTTCTGGTTCTAGCCACGCCCATGTATGTTCCCTGCTTGACCTGCTTCCCATGGAACACCACGTGACAGGTGTGATGCTAGAAGTGTCTGTGGCACAGGGGTCCCTCTGTCATAGCGTGTGATGGCTATACCGTCTCCTCATCACCAGAACCCAGGCACTGCTCCACCCAGAGTCCGTTCCTTCCTGAGCCCACGGTCTGAGCCTGTGGTGGGACACCTCTCCCATCTCCTGCTCACCCTGCTCGCCCACAAGTGTCATCAGCAGGTGCTGCTCTTTCTCACTGGGCTTGCTCAGAGAAATGTGCCAGTCCCCACGGTGCCCACTGCGATGGCGTGGCAGGACCTCCTCCACCAGGGCTAGGAGCTGTAGTCCGCGGTGCCGCCGAAACACCTCCTAGGGGTTCAGAGGAACGAAGCTCAAGGAATGGTGATGGTCTGACCTCATCTGCCCTCAACCCATCTCCCAAAGGCCCCGATGGCCCTCTGGCTAGCCTGGTCGACTCTGGGACCGCCTGAGAGCAGGGGATAGGCGGAGAGATTACAGCTTGTTAGTTCACTTCAATCTGCAGGTACATGGTAAAGGTGTGTGCCTGCCCCAGAGTCACTCAAGTGGAGGGGACATGGCTCTGTCCACTGACAATGACAAACCCTTTACTGGGGTTTGTGGTGCTTCCAGAGACGTGAACTATATACATGATGCCCATGGCAAGTTGAAGGAAAGACACAACACTAAGTCCCCATAGCCACCAAAGAGCATGAAGGCTGAGAACGGTGGGTGGGGCTTCTTTGCTGGTCATCTCACCACGTGACCAGCACTGAGTCTTGAAAGAGTGATGGGAGTCCTTTTACCACAGGGACTTTAAAAACCATAGAACTGGCTAAGAGTTCCCTGGGAACAGGCCAAGGGGTGGGGTGAGGTGAGGAGAGGCGAAATGGTTTCCTTCCCCTCAGATTCCACCTCACTGTTTAGATGATAATGTCAAACATAACTACAGAATGTAACATGAAAAGGAGCCCAGCCCTCTACAGGAACTTAGCGCAGGAGGACTGGAGGCCAGGCTGCTGACATGAAGTTCACACCTGCTGTTTGTAAAAGGTTCTGGTCCTCACAGCCTCTTCAGCAGCTCCTCTTCTTTTATATGAAAATCCTCGACCCCATTTCTTCCAAGAGTCCCAGCCAGACCCCTCTCCCAGATGCTCAGCTCTCCAGGGTGCTGAGGGAGCTGGGCTGTCAGAAGACATCTCAACAGGCCACCCCGAGTGCAGGCCCAGTGCCTTTCTTATGACACCTAAGGCAGAGATGAACTGCTGCGTTTGGGTTCCTGCCTAGGATAAGGGCCTGTCCCCTGGTTGTCATACCAACCTGAAATCCACCAGGCTGACTTTCATGCTGGGCATGTTCCTTGTTACCATAGTGAATGCCTGGTGCAGCTCAGGTCTAGACACTCTGTAGCTTCCTGGTCAGCAGTTCTGTCCCACACAGTCAGGCAAACCCAGGGTCGAGGGGCCAGTGTCTTCACTGATGTGGGAGGGCAGGGCAGGCTTCTACCTGCCTGTTCTGGGGCTCAGAAGCCTCCAGTTGCCCTGTACACACGTGCTACCTCTTATAGGTAGCAAAGTCTGCCAGACTCAGAGTTAGCTAAGAAAGGGAAAGCCCTGGCTTTGGAACTAGATGCACCAGGGTACAAATCCTGTGGTTTCTTAGCTCTGACCTTCAGTACCATCCTGAACCTCAGTTTCTCCATCTGAGATGTGGGCTACTTGTCATCCTGGAGTTATTCAATCACAGATTCTGGGACAGTACCTGGGTCAGCCCTACTGGTAATCCAGCCCTCTGCACGAAAGCAAAGGCCAGAAATCTCTGGTCCTCCCTGACGACTACCCAAACGTCTCTTCCAAATATCTCTTGTGCCAAGTAAACGACTGGATCCTTCATCTCTAGAGTAAAGATTCTCTTGGCTTCTAGAACTCCAAGATTAGCTTGGCATTTACTGTTTTACCGTTTTGTGCCTGTGCCTGCCGATCTCTGCCGGCTCCCTTCCTGCCTCCTCTGTCTTGGGTAAAACCAGGAGAAACTGGCTAGTCTGCACCACTCTTTCAGATCTCACACACAAAATTCAAAAACCATAGCTGCATCTTGTAAAACTGTTTCCGAGGGGCAGCAGCACGTTCCTCCCCATCTTTTCCTGAAGACAAGGGGCTGAGTGTGACCCACCACTTTTCACACACACACACACACACACACACACACACACACACACACACACAACTGTCCCTTCAAACACAGGTCAAAAAGGAAATAATGGATTACTAGATGAGAGAGATACGAAGTCTACACATGGTGCTTGGAGATGGATGCACCAATAGCAAACTCTCTCTGCCTGGAGAGGTACATCTTTTCTGTTTTGTTTTCAAATCCCGCCCCCATCCCCACCCGGGGTCTTGAGTGTGCTGAGCAGCATCACAGAGCTACACCTTAGCCCTGGGAGTTCATGTTTTCAAGTGCGTAACACAGTGCCTCTGGCCATGAGGATGTCTAGCACAGTTGTGTGGGAAGTTAGCCGTCCTGCACCCCAGAGTTAATGAGCACTGGTGTTCATGTAAGCGTATCTATTATACGGAGACACCCAACCTCTGCCCTGCCTTGGCTCCCAGAACACTGACAACAGCTCTTCATATTTCTAGTTGGACAATCTAGTCACCCCCGGAGGAAGGACCTAATGCCACTGACTTTAGAGACTTCCAAGTGAAACAGCCCAGCCAGGCCACCATCTAGGAGCCACAGTCCTGGTAGCATTGTCAGTCTGACACAGCCTGGGGTGTGAGAGGAGGAATCTCAGTTGAAGAACTGCCTAGATCAGGTTGGTCTGTAGGCATGTCTGTGAAGGATTGTCTTATAAACTGATGCAGGAGGGCCCAGCCACTGTGGGCTGTACCTTTCCCCAGGCAGGTGGTCCCCGGCTGTATAAAAACCGCTAGCTAAGTATGAGCCTGGCTGGGGGTGGGGGTGGGGCACAGCAGGCAGTGTTCCTTCATGTGCTCTGCTTTGAGTTCCTGTTTTAGATCATGCCCTGACTTCCCCCAAGGACAGACTGTGACCTGATAGTGTAAGCCAAATGCCCTTTCTTCCCCCAGTTGTTTTTCGTCTGAATGTTTTATCACCCCAACAGAGTAAGACAGGACACTATCTTGATCACGTGGAGGTTCTACATCCCATCAGGGGTCCAAGCATGGCTGGCTCAGTGACTGATGGTCTAGTGCATGAGCTGTGCAAGGCTTTGGGAGCATTTCTGTCTGTCTATCTCTTTCACGCACACACCAAAAAAACTTTCCAATCAGCCTGTTGATGCCTCCCTAGAGAGCTATGAACAAACACCAACAGATGCTGCTTATGAAAAAACTTCAGAACAAATTTAAAAACAATTAGGATGGGGATAAACATCCTTTGTGAGACAGTGTTTTCTCAGGCTGGTTTTGAACCTCTGATTCCTCTGTCAGATACCACAGTGCTGGTATTGCAGGCCTGTGTCACTACACCCCACACGAAAACAACTCTGAAAAAGATACTGTTGGGCAACGACAGTGCTTGACTGTAGCCCCAGCACTTGGAAGGTGGGCGTAGGGGGTGATTGAACCCAGAAATTCCAAGATTTCCTGACCAACACAGCAAGATCCTGTCTCACCAAAACCCTATGGATGAAAACGATAGGTCTCGATCTCATTAGTAAATAAGGCATGTAGCACGCAGGAACAAAAACCCTTCTAATTGAAAAGAAGGAGGGGCCAGGACTGCAACTCCATTGGTAAAATGTGACCCTGAGTCTGGTCCCTAACATTGAATAAAGCCAAGCCCTGCAATCTCAACACTGGGGAGGTGGAGGCAGGAGGACCAGGGGTAGGTGCTGGCTCAGTTCTGGACTGAACCGGCCTCCCAGCAAGAGCCTTGCTGTGGCACCTCTCTCTGCCCCTTCCCCTTCTCATGGCCAGCTCAGCACTCACACAGTCTATGTTCTCCGTCATGTTCAGGATGATGTAGCTCTTCCCAGCCAGGTTGCTCCAATCCTTGCAGATCACCTGTGCAGGAGACAGAAAGCAGGGCACGGAGGCCTCAGGAGAGGCCTCTGGAGGGCAGGAGGAGGTGCAGGCATGAGGTCTGCAGACAACCACATCCTCCTGAACTGCCATGCAGGGACCCCAGCCCACGCGCCTAAGACTAAACAGGGTGTCATAAATGAAAGGTTGGCCCGTCCAGAGGCTTCACTGTTGGTGTTGTCCTTTTGCCCTGGCACTTCTGGGGACTGAAGACTCCTCTCCCTCCTCCTGCAGCCTGTGTGTACGAACGATGACTTGGGTGCATGGGCGCTGACAGTGGAGGTGGGGAAGGTGTGATCAGCCCCCACCACACCACACTGCTGCTGACAGCCTCAGGACCCAGAGGACAGTAGGCATTCTTACACAGAGGGCAGCTTGCACCTCCGTCTTACCTGAGTAGAGTCCCACGGCATTAGTGAGTGAGCTTCGGCTGCCTGACCCTCCAGCGGCTGCTCACTGAGACCTTCTTGTCCCCAGGTAGCAGAGGAAGGGGTTGACTCTCTGTCTTGTGGTCCAGGTGGGAAAGAGTCTGGGGTTCTGGGGTAAAGGTGACCCTCACTGGGGACCTCAGTCCCACTTGGAGCCACTGTTTGTGGGAATGAGGAGGATGGCAGTGCCCCCTGCTGGCCATCTAAGTCAGCTGCTCCCAGGGTGGCCTCCTCACCAGCTGCCTGGGTGACCTCAGACTGTACCCCCAGCCCTCCAGCTGGCCACTCGGTTCCCCCAAACTCCTGGCTATAGTTCTGATCCCCCAGGGCCACTGTACTTGGGGTAACTGAGGGCACTGACAAGGTGGGCTTCACACTGCTCTCCACCGCCATGCCTGATGTGGCCTGGTCCCCAGAATCCTCCTGCCTGTGTCTGGTGACCCCAGGACCCTGGCTGCTGGTGCTGCTGACGCTAGGTGAAGAGTCATGGGCCTGCATGGTGGTTCCTTCTGGGGACCCGCTCACAGGGAGCAGCTCTTCCTCTTCCTCTGCTTCTGCCTTCTCCCTCTCTTCTTCTTCGTTTTCCTCTTCCTCTTCTTCTTCCTCTTCCTCTTCCTCCTCCTCCTCCTCCTCCAGAGGCATATTCCAGAGAGGCTCAGCAAGATCCGTCTTGGGCAGGATGGAGGGGAGGTTTGGCAGGTCTTGAGCCTGGCCTGGATCTTCCATGGAAGCCGCCTTCTCAGTCAGGTCTGGGAAGACGTAGTCTAAGGAAAGATGGAGAGCTAACTCGCAGGCTTCATCAGCCATGGGTGGGGTGACCCTTATACAAACAGTGACTCCAAGTGGGACTGAGGAATAAAAGAAGAGTAGTGTTTCCATGGGGACGGAAGGATACAGGGATGCCAGATGATTGGCAGCACTGGAGAAGAATGGGAAGTAAGCTGGGAAGCAGGATGAAGCCAGCCCACAAGGACATGTTTTCCCTTATGGTAATAAAAATATCATACAAACTTAGGGGCTAGAGAGGTAGATTGGTGTTAAGAGCACTGGTTCAATCCCAAGACCCACATAGCAGCTTACAAACACCTATAATTCCAGTTCCAGAGGATCCATCCAACATCTTCTTCTACCCTTCAAAGGTATTGCATGCACATGGTGGTACATAGACATATATGCAGGCAAAGCACCCATACGTATAAAATAAAAATAAATAAAATCTCCCAAACAAAACAAGACGAGACTGATGGAAACAGGCCATGATACTGTATCAGTCACTTTTCTCGTTGCTGTGATCAAAAACTTGACCAGAAGAAACTTAAGGGAGAATTTGTTTTGACTCATAATTTGAAGGGTTCAGATCATCAAGGCAAGAGGGCCATGGCAGTAAGGGTCTGATGTGGGATATCCTTTTGTATATGTGTTGCTTGTATTGGTTAATGAATACAGCTGTTTTGGCCAGTGGCGTAGCACAGTATAGCCAGGCTAGAAGAGATATATAGAGAGAGAGAGCAGTTGGAGTCAAGGAGATGCCATGGAGCTGCCGAAGGAGAAGGAAACTTACTGGTAGGACACAGCCTCGTGGCGATACACAGATTAATAGAAATGGGTTAATTCAAGATGTAAGAGCTAGCTAGGAATATGCCTGAGTCGTTGGCCAAGCAGTGTTGTAATTAATATAGTTTCTGTGTGATTATTCGGGCCTGAGCAGCCGGGAAACAAGCAGTCTCTGTTTACAAGGGTCTCCACAGTAACGGGAGCTGGAAGCAGCAGTTTGTTTATATCTTTGTGGATCAGGAAGCAGAGACAGAAGGCTTGCCATTCAACCACAAGGACCTGTGTTTGACTTTACAGCACCCACATAAAAAGATAGGTGTGGGGCTGGAGAGAGGGCCTAGAAGTTAAAAGCACTGGCTGCTATTCCAGAGTACAGCAGTTTAGTTTCCGGCTCCCACATCAGGGGGGTTACAACTGCCTGCAAGTCAAGTTCCAGAAGCTCTAATGCCTTCTTCTGTCTTCTGTGGGACCTGCATGTGTGGTACACACCTATACTCAAGCACACACACACTTATACAATGGAATCTTTTTAAAGGCTGAGTTTGATGATGCATATCTGTAATTCCATAGCTGGGGAGGCAGAGATAGATGATTCCTGGTGCTCACTAGCCATTCGGCCTAACCAAGTCAGTGAACTCTGGATTCAGAGACGCCCACCTCAAGAGAGGAAAAAAAGGAGACAACAAGGTGGAGAATAATTGAGGAAGACACCCAATGTCAACACCTGGCTTCCACATGCACACATATGTCTATGTACCAAACGTACACATACGAACATGTTCCCCCTCCCCCCTCTCGTGCTGGAGGGTGGGGGCAAGCTTCACACATGCTTAGCAAGTGCTCTACCACTGAACTACCACTGAACTATATTCCCAGACCAGGAAGTTTGTTCTGAACTAGGAATTTTATATGCAACTAAACTATCTTTCAATTGTGGTTGCAAAATAAAGGCACATAATACATGCAAGGACTCAAGTGGTTTACTCTCCATTAATTCTCAGAGAGTTATTCAAGGATGTCTCCTAGAGGAGAAAAGACCTGGGAAATTAAGAAACACAAGAAGACTGGAATGACAGTAAGTCTCAGAATAGAGGTGGCACTGTAGGTCTAGAAAGCAGCTGGTAAAAGTAGAACAAGAATCTAGAAAGATCTGAGACGAATAATAGCAAAAAAATTGTTTCCTTGTAGTAAGAAGTATGACTTCTATGGTGGCTCTCTCCTGTAGTCCTAGTAGGAGGCAGGAAAGGGCCATGGATCTGAGGCCAGGTAAGATCCAGGCCAGCTTAGGCTCCAGATTAGACCCTGTCTCAAAAAACAAAATAACAACAAAGATCTAACTGAAAATCTGTGCAATCTTAGCAACAATGGAAATTCTGCTGAGGCATAAACAAGAGGTTAGAATATCCTAGCTGCTGTTTCTTACGTGTGTGTTTTGAGGAATGGAGCCTTGGTCGCTCAAGATCCTCTTCTTCCACCTTTGCACAGAACACAACCTGTAGAGTAGGTAGTCAGTTCCCCACACAATGAGGCATCTATGACCTTCAGGGGACACGGACCACGTACCCACGGAGGAAACCCATGGCACGCCTGAAACCAAGATGTGTTTGGGGGAAGGGCAGCGGCACTGTGATGACCTAGACAAACCGAGACCGCTCCCTGAGGGTGAAACGTCCTGAGGTGTTCAGAGTGTATACCTTCGCCTATGCTGCATGAGCGGCTTGGCTCCTTGATGAATGGGGTCCACTCCCAACACAGATAATGGACTAGAGAGCATACTGTGATCCCTGACAGCAACGAGATGGGAGCCTGCATAGTCTGTAGCAGCAGAATGCCCTGTGCTACGTTAGGACAGGCAACTGAAGCTAACCCATCTGCCCAGAAAGGACTGTCCTGCCTGAGGGAAGAATGACAGTGGGGAAGGACACACAGACACTGTCCTCTGCACTAGCCTCTGATCTGGCATAAAAGGTGGGGGGAGGAGAAGGAGCTAGAGGTGTTGGCTGCTGTTCTGTACACACAGCGAGACACAACACAGAGCGGGTACAAATTAGGTGTGTGCTAAATAGCTCTTCCTGAGAACTTGGGGAGAATCAGACAGCGAGGAGGAGAAGGAGACAGAGGGAGGGTGATGGCTTCCAGGTCCAACCTCTAATACAGAGGAAGCGAGACTCCAAGACTCAACATGCAGACAGGGCCTTCCTACTGGCTTATAGGAATCTATGGGGATTATGGAGTGTGCTGCCTCTGGATTGAGATTCAGGAAGGATTCCTAAGCTAAAGAGATCCCCACAGCCTGGCTTTTGAGGTGGTGGAAGGAAGCTGCATCGTGGGAAGGGGCACGGGATCAGCCCGAGTGCTGCGGAAGCGGAGGAACTGAGTAGTGTGGCTACTCATCCCTCCACACAAAAGCTAAGCAATGCAAGGGAAGCAAGTCCCCAGTAGACACTTAGTTATCGCTGGCTGAGGTCTCTATAACTACCAGGCACTGAAAGACAACAGGGAAAGGGTCGGTTTTCCTAGGGGAATTGGGTCTGAGAAGGGTTTGACCGCATGAGAGGGCTGAATAGAACTGTGGTCATGAAAGAGTTAACAAGTTGATTCAGTCGTGTGTTGGGCAGTCTCTGTCAACTTGACACAAATTAAGAGGGAACCTCAACTGAGGAATTGCCTCCATCAGATTGTTCTGTGGTGGTGTCTGTGGGACATTTTCTTGATTAATGATTGATGTAGGAAGGCCCAGTCCCACTGTGAGCAGTGCCGTCCCTAAACTGGTAGTCCTAGGTTGTGTTAGAAAGCAGACTGAGCAAGCCAGTAAGCAGCTTCCTCCATGGTCCCTGCCCTGACTTCTCTCAAGAAAGGACTGTGATGTATAAGAGTAAGTCAAATAAACCCTTTCTTCCCCTGGTTGCTTTTGGCAACTCATTGCAATAGGGAGCAGACCAATATAAGCTGGGACTTCACGAATTGTTGTTGAGATCTAGTGATTTCATCAATTGCTGAGCCCCACGATGGGGTGAGATCGTTATGAGGTAGTAGAAGCTCTGGCAGAGCTGAATGGTTTAGACTGGAATGAAAATCAGGTTTATAAATGCTAAAGCAATCCTGAGGGGATGCCTCTGTCACAGGATGAAAGAATTACAGGAAGGAGAGGTGGAGGCGGTGCAGACACTTGCTTGGGAGGCACAAGGCTCTTCCATCCCATCACCAGCACTGCAAAGAACAAGCCAAATAAAAACATAAATAATTGCGAGGGAGAAAGAGCTGCAGACACAGCCTGTGATCGCCCTCTAGGACCACATCTGTGAACTGCAGCAGCTCCCAGGCCGGCTCTGTGTTGGTCCATCAGCTCCAGGTAGGAGTTTCAGGTCACTGGAGTCCCTGCAGCAGCCCCTCGCCTGATGTGGAGACACTTCAGAGTGCCCAAGGCACCTAGATGAAGCCACAGCCGACGAGTAGGACTGCCCAGGAGACAAAGGACTCTTCCCAGGATGCCAGTGCCCAGGAAGTCATCCAGAGCAGGGGCCACTGAAGAGGTGAATAATCTCTCAGACTTGTCCCATCACGAAAACATCAAGCTAGGTCACAAGACATGGCGGATCTGGACCGGTCAGATATCCCCTAAGCAGTCCCTAATGGCACAGAGGCTCCCTGACTTTCTTCTGGAACTGCTAGGGAACAATATTGTAAAGTTACAGCACCATCTGGTGGCTTTAGTGTGAAACTAACTCTTCCCTAAGTCTTGACATGATTTCCTAACCCTATAGACTGGGGACTTGCTTCTCAGATGAAGAGCCCAGGAGCGGAAACCATGACCTCTGAGTGTGAAGAAGCTTGTCAGTACTGTGGAGCTCTGGGTTCTGTGGAGTTAAAGTTACCTCAGAATCATTTCGTTCCACACCCAGGACCCACATGACAAATGGAGTGACCAGCTGTCACTTCCCTATCCCTGTCATCTCTAGCTGTGACCACAGCCACAGTGTAAAGCTGGGGCTGAGTCATAGAAGGGGCTGCTTCAGAGGTGCAGGCAGGAGCCATAAATGCGGGAGTATTCACCTTGGGAGATGGTCTGGGGTCCATGTACCCCACACCCACCCTCCATGGTGGGATAGTGTTCCCAAGATGAGAGGGAGCCTGTGACCGTTAATCTTAAATGCCAACCTGATGGAACTTAGAACCACCATGGAAAATAAACCACGTGACTGTGGGGGAAGATTCTAGATTGACTTAGATGAGGTGGGAACACCCATTCTAAATTTGGTCAAACAATTCCATGGGCAGGAGTCCCGGATTGCATAAAAAAGAGTGAACTGAGTTGAAGCCCTCCTGACCGCATGGATGTGACCAGATGTCCCAGCCTCCTGCCACCATGTCCTCCCCACCACCTCAGCCAACCCTCCCTCCCTTCTTGTCCTCCCCACCTCAATCAACCCTCCCCCCAATCAAGTCGCTTTTGTCAGGCATTTTGTATAGCAACAGGAAATGTAATGAAAGTCTGCCTGGGCCTTCCCAGAAATCTCCTGGAGCCACACTGCACACCCCTCGCACCCCACTGAAAGAGAGCAGTGGCTGCAGGGACAGCTGTGACAGTCACCACTAGCCTGAGGTGGCCCCAGCCACGTGGGCGTCTAACACTGGACTACTAACGTCCCACCTTCTGGCAAGGTAACTGGCTGCAATTTCTGGGACCTTTTGGAACTTTCTTGACCTCCTTTAAAAAGCCTTTCTCTCCTTGCTGCCTCTTTCTTCCTATCTTCTTTATCCCAACTGGGATGCTTCCTCTCCCCCCTCCACCCCCACCGCTCAGGCCAATTTCTTTTTTATTTAGTGAGAGCCACCTGTTAAGTGTCCTGGGTGGGGGGTACATATTCTCTGAATTGCTCCAATCTTACCAAACAACTAGACTTATTCTTATCGTAAAGCTTCTCTGTTGATATTCCTGTCCTTGGAAACCCAGTGGGTCTTTTGTTTTGTGTTGGGACATGTACAGACGTGAACCTCTTCCACCTTGTCTGAAGTTCAGAGAATCTGAGTTTATTTTTTGTTCTTTCAAAGATGTTAACAAGTGTGGCCACACACCTGACCTGTGTGGTTACTTGGTGTTTTGGACATTAAGAGGGCTCATCCGCTCCACCCTGACCAAAGGTCAGAGAATTCTAGCACACTCCTGTGCTCCTTCATTTAAAATAGGAGGTCTGACATAGGGAGTGGTGGTCTACAGGATACTTGGTCTAGGGTGTGTTCACTGCGTATTTCTGCCCGTGACATCAAATACTTTACTCAGGAAACAGCGGCTTGATGTCCCAAGTACTGAAACAAGCAACTGTTCTGAGTGTCCTCTGTGTGGTGTTAAAGCCGTCTTTTACTTTCTTCCCCCTTCTGTATTGGGGTATAAAAGCACATGAAAATCAAACACGGGAGAACACAGAATTCAGCATGCACTATTTGCTGAGTTGCCCTCCCGGTACTATTCTATGTCTCTGTTTCTTTCCTATCTCTGTTTCTCCTACCTAACATTTCTAATCCTCATGTCCCCACCCTTGAACATACGAACTTGCCATGGTTGGACTATGGTAGAAGTCACCCCAAAAAGGGTGACTTACAACAGATGGCAGCTCAATGTGTCGCTTACAACTGTTTTGCTTTGTGGTTGTTTTGTCAAGACAGGGTTTCTCTGTGTAGCCCTGACTATCCTAGAACTCACTCTGTAGACCAGGCTGGCCTTGAACTCAGAGATCCGCCTGCTTCTGCCTCCTGAGTCCTGGGGTTAAAGGTGCGTGCCACTATCACTCGTATTCAACACAGTTGAATCTAATAGCTATCTAAGAGCAGAGACCCAACAGTGCCTGCCAAATGAGTTCTGACCTTGCTGTGTGATGCACCGGCTAGGGCTCCCTGGAGCAGAAGGGCGGGGGTGGGGGGACACCACATGGCAGCTCCTGGGAGATCCTGCGGCCTCACAGGCAGCCAGAACATGCTCTGTGAACTCTGCTCTCCGCAAATGTTTGCTCTTCTGCTCCCTTCTATTTCTGTCTTTTAACCTCACCACTGTGCTGGTGTTTGCTTTCTAAATATATCGTGCTGTATGTCTTTCCTCTGCTGCATCTGAGCTTTGCACAAGTCTCTCCCTCCATGTACTATGGCCGCTGAACCTTATTCTATCCCTCTCCCCAGGGCAGTGTTTGCACTAAAGACATTTGGCATTAGCTGAAATATTAATGGACTGACATCCCTATTCAAGGCCTGGAATTAGAAGAGGCAAGTGGGCCAGAGACCTTGAAAGTTCACTTTAAATGTCCCTTCTGATTAATGTCAAATTCCTGAAAATTGTCCCCTTAGTGCACCTGCGAGCCAGCAATTCAACCAAGAGTTAACATGGAAACACCCAAAAGCCAAAAGAGATTTATATAGAACATAGGGGCGAAGGAGAGAGGCTGTCAGTATAACTAAACCGACTTTCTAATGACCAGGCTCAACAGTATTAAAAGAAACAGAAGCCAAGGCTGGGGTTTCACTTGGTGGTGCACAGGCCTCACATGCAAGAGGTCCTGGGCTCCATTCCCAGCACAGAAAAGAAAATAGCCTATAGCGTCTAGATGGTTGGTTCAATGAGTGAAGGCACTTGTCACTAAGCCTGAGTTTTATTCCCAGGACCACAGGGTGAAGGAAGAGAAATGGCTCTGGGCTGTCTTCTGACCGCCACATGCTCACATCCATGTGAACACACAAGAATACATACATGTACACAAAATAGATATGTAAAAGTATACAGTTAAAAAATCTAAACCTAGGGCTGGAGAGATGGCTCAGTGGTTAAGAGTGCTGCTTGCTCTTCCAAAGGTCCTGAGTTCAATTCCCAGCAACCACATGGTGGCTCACAACCATCTGTAATGAGGTCTCTTCTGGCCTGCAGGCATACACACAGAATACTAAGAATACTGTATACATAATAAACAAATAAACCTTTAAAAAAAATCTAAACCTAGAACTCTAGCCCCCTGAAATCAACCAAGGGGCTCACACCTGTTTTCAGGACCTACTATAGCTCAGTTCACACAGTGAAAGCTTAGAGCCCACAGATATGGTGACTCACCTCTACTGAGCACTTGGGAAGCTGAGGCAGGAGAATTGCTGGAGTTCAAGGCCAGCCTGGGATACCGAATGAGACCCTGATCCAAAACAAAACCTCACCCCCTCCAGTTCCCTGTAGGGGAAGGCTGAAGACTGTCAGCCCTCACTGGACCCTGGGACACCGTCGTCAGCCCTCACTGGACCCTGGGACACCGTCAGCCCTCATTGGACCCTGGGACACTGTCATCAGCCCTCACTGGACCCTGGGACACCGTCAGCCCTCATTGGACCCTGGGACACCATCAGCCCTCATTAGACCCTGGGACACCGTCGTCAGCCCTCACTGAACCCTGGGACACCGTCAGCCCTCATTGGACCCTGGGACACTGTCATCAGCCCTCACTGGACCCTGGGACACCGTCAGTCCTCACTGGACCCTGGGACACCGTCATCAGCCCCTACTGCGAAGCTGCAGGAATGCTTGCTGGCACAGGACACTGATGCTAATGATTAGACCCCAGAGGTGTGTGTACCACAGCTCTGCTTAATGCCAAAGCCTTTTTAAAGTCTATTTCCTATAAGGGAAATAAAATCTGAAGAGACACTAACACGATATTGTTTGGTAACTTTAGGCGATGAGACTGTGGCCCAATTCTATTTTCTTCTTTTATTTGCATTTTAAACGACTGATATGCTAGTGTTTATTACAAGCATAAAAATGAAGAGCTTTATTCCTGCGGTCGGGGTGCAAGTGTTCCCTTTGGCGCTCGGCAGCTGGCTCTGCCTTATGGGCCTGTCCATCCCAGTGAACAGACTATGCAGGCACAGTAACTGCAGAGTCAGGCCACGCAGCAGCAGCTAGGGCTCAGCAAGAATTTGAGGGAGAAAACCACCTCCAGGCCCCAGCAGAGAGCTGCCTTGGCGTCTGCTTTCTGCAAGCTCCTTTCCAGGCAGGCGTAATTAAATAAGTCTAGTAAGAAAGATTCCATCTAGGGAAGGGTGGCTGATTTGAGATTTAGCTCTGCCACTTATTCCCGGGGTAATACAGTGCCACTTTTAAATCTCTGACCCAGTTTCCTGAGCTATGAAACAGTGATAGTGGCCGCCCTGCTTCTGCAATCCATGAGGTGCTCAGAGTGGAAGCCCTTACGAACCTTTCTACCCAAGGCACTGCTGTGTGTCCCCCTCCACCCCTCTTCCTGTGAGTGTGACCCCACTTCGCCTCTGGGGACACACCTCCCCTCTTCTTGGAGTTAAGGGACCACACACACTGGCTTTAGGGGTAGCCTACCCCAGCCCTTGCCAAGCAGAGAATTCTGGTCTTGGGGCAGGACAGTCAGGGGTTCAGGACCCAATCTGAACCAACCTGACCCGCTCCTGGTCCTGGGAATACAGAGCTCACTTTCTATGGTGGTCACTAAGGGAAGGGACAATGATTTTCCTAGGCATTCTATCTGGATTGAAGCCAACAGAACAGGATGGAGCAGGGTGGCCCAGAAAGCCAGGTTGACACCTGAGTCTCCTGCTGGTACTCCTGCAATCCTGTTCCTTGTCCCATAAGCCTGTAGAGTCCCCTTTCCACGGAAGCCTGTGAGTCTTGTGCATGGGATTTCCCCGACCTGCTGGCCGCCAGGGGTCATCCAGCCCCTCTCTGGCAGGATTCTGATTTCTTCCCTGGGACCTTACTACCTAACGCAGGTCCTGTCTTAACAGAAAAGGAAGTGTGTAGAGGGTGACAGCAGGGGCAGTCTTGAGATGATGCGCCATGGGCTGAACCCCTCTGAAACTCACACTGAAATGTATTGTCCAGAAGCCAGTTGCGGTGTTGTGCACCCGTAACCGTAGCATTTCTGAGGCTAAGGCAGGAGGATGGTGCGTTCAGGCAGTGTGGGCTACCTAAGTGGAGGGAGAGGTTTTAATTGTGGTTATGACAGGACTAAGAGTGAGCCTTTAATAAATGACTAGGGCTGGAGCTGCACCTTCTGGATGGCTTAATGTCATCGGCACACATTAGTGTCACACAGCCGCTCAGGCCTCCCTCCAGCTTTGTTCTGCCACAGGACCATGAGACTCAAAACCCTCCCAGGTGCAGCCTTTCCACCATGGAGGTCTGGCTTCCAGAACCTTCTCATCCTACAACAGAAAGCAGCTACGACTGGACCAAACAGCACTACTGTTTACCACTAGTAGTTAGGAATGAACTGACCTTGCTTTAACTCCACCCACATCCCCATCCCACCCCACTTGGTTATCTGCTCTTCTGGAAGGTCACTGACCAGAAGAGCAGCTCTGAGACAGCTCCCCTCCTCAAGCCTGGGGTGTAGGACTCTGACTCCTCAGGTTCAAGGGCAGAACAGGGCAATGGTGGTGAGTGATACACTGGCCTTTGGGTCCTCCTGAATCTCAGCCTCCCACCCACTGCCAGCAAAGACCCTAACTCTGTTCCCATCTCAACCCTCTTGCAGTAATGTCTGCCAGGCAGTGTAAGAAAGCTGTGTTTAGGGGCTGCTAATGGCATGAAGAGATACTTTTCCAGCAGGTGGACTGGAAAGTGGGGTACCTTCACCCATCAGTGGAGAGTGGGATGGCATGGGACGCTAGCCCCATGTTACCTGCCAGGCTACACACCATGGACAGGGCACTTCCAGCATCACTGCCCCCAGCATCTGTTCGTGAGCAGAGTGACTGTCCCCTATTGAGCAGGGTAGTGAAGGATGGTTACCTAGCAACTAGGAAACCAGGGTGCAAAAGAGCTTCTGGGGCCAATGGAATGGAAAGAATCAGAACTAGAAGCATAAGGAGCAGGCTTGAACCACTGCCAGATAGAACAGGATACTAGTCACAGGAGAGTCCCCTGCATAGCCCATCAGCTCAGTTCTGCCAGGCAGGAGAGGGATGCACTGTGGAGACCAGTTTCTGGCGGGCTGGACATACAAGCTGCATTGTATATTACTAGGGTTCATGCCGGAGTGTTCGCACAGGAAGACAGCTGCTCCTTGGGACCATGTGGTGTAGAAAGGCAAGAAACCAGGGGAGAAAGAGAAGGCCACCAGCAAGGACATAGTCAAGAGGCCAGCAGCGCGGCTGTCTGCCTCTGTCTTCCCTTCAAGGACTATGTGACAATCACTCGGTGTGACAAAGATGAGGGAACAGGAACACCAAGTGAGCCATACTGAAGCTTAGAAACCAGGACACGGCTAGAATTCAGTGGATGGTGGTGAAACTTCTCATCAAGAGGACTGGAGAAGCCCAGAGAGGAGACACAAACCTTTCTGAACCCCAGGAGTCAGTCCCAAGCATGCCTGCTGCTCTCCTACCCACAACCTACCTGCCTCTCTCCAGGAAAAATAGCCTTAGAGACACAGGGCATCAGACTGCCCAGTACAGAACAAGGGTGGGACTGCTAAAATGATGAGCCACATACCCAGGAAGAGCAGATGGGGCCCTCTGGCGGTTTGGATGAGAATATCCCCACAACCTCCCATTTGAACACTTGGTCAATAGCGTTGATGGCACTATTTTGGGAGGTTATGAAACCTTTAGGAGGTGGAATCTAGCTGGAGGAAGAGGGTTGTTAGGTTTGGGCTTGGACACTTCCTTTCCACTCTCCTGTTCTTCCAAGAGGTGAGCAGGCAAGGCGTCCCAGATGCATACTCCTACTACCATGGAGCCGCCTACCACATCTACTCCGCCTTAATGGTGGGCTACATCCCTTTTAACTCTGAGCCCACACAAACCCTTCCTCCTGTAAGTTGCTTCTCAGTGGATATTCAGTCACAGTAACAAGAAAAGTAACTAATATGGGTCTCTACCTCCCGTCATATACTAAAATAGTTAAATATAAAAGTATAAAGCCACAGGAGAGCAGCAAATATCTCAGGGATGGAAAAAACTTCTTTAAACACAAAGTAGCAAAAAGCAACAAAAACATTTAAAACTATTTTCAAGGGGCTGGAGCACTGGCTCAGCAGTTAAAAGCACTGGCTGCTCTTTCAGAGGATTTGGTTTAGATCCCCAGCATTCACATTGACAGATCACAACCCCTTGTAACTCTAGTTCTATGGGATGTGATGCCCTCTTCTGGATTCTTTGGATACTGCGCACACATGGAACACACAGAAAAGCAAGCATATACATAGACTATAAATAGATGAACTCATTAAGACTTTAAAAAAGTAACTGGAAAACTGTAAAAATGTTTCTGTTTGTAAATGAGAGACATATTTTCTTTCTTCTACATGAAGACTGCACAGTAAAAAAAAAAATTTAAAAAAAGACTGCACAGTGACAAAAACAAAAATGAGCGCCTTGGTAGGGAAAAACCATGGAAGTGATAACAGCAGCAACCATTTGCAGAACACTCCCCAATGCCAAATGCTGTCCAGAGTGTTGTGAACGCGGCCCTTCATGTAAGCTGCACCACCCTGCAAGGTGAGGACCCCACGTCCTAGATGAGAAAATGAAGCTTTGCCCTTGCTTTCTCCACAGATGTCAGGTTGCTGTTAGTAGGTAGGGTTGGAAAGGCAGAGCCTGCCTTCTCTCCACTCCCCCGGGCTTCAGGTCCAAAATGAAGAGTGTGGCAAAACAAAAAACCCAGGATAGCCAAAACAATCTTATACAATAAAGGAACCTCTGGAGGCATTACCATCCCTGACTTCAAACTGTATTACAGAGCAACAGTATTGAAAACAGCTTGGTATTGGCATAACAACAGAGAAGTCGACCTATGGAATCGAATAGAAGACCTGGGTATTAACCCACAAACTTATGAACACCTGATTTTTGACAAGGGAGCTAAAGCTATACAATGGAAGAAAGATAGCATCTTTAACAAATGGTGCTGGCATAACTGGATGTCAACCTGTAGAAGAATGAAAATAGATCCATATCTATCGCCATGCACAAAACTCAGGTCCAAATGGATAAAAGACATCAACATTAATCCGACCACTTTGAACCTGATAGAAGAGAAAGTGGGAAGTAGTCTACAAGATATAGGCACAGGAGATCACTTCCTAAGCAGAACCCCAGGAGTGCAGACAATAAGAGAAACAATGAATAAATGGGACCTACTGAAACTGAGAAGCTTCTGTAAAGCAAAGGACACTGTCAGTAAGACAAAAAGGCTACCTTCTGACTGGGAAAAGATCTTCACAAACCCTGCAACAGATAAAGGTCTGATCTCCAAAATATACAAAGAACTCAAGAAACTAGACACTAAAACTCTAATTAACCCAATTAAAAAATGGGGTACTGAACTGAACAGAGAATTCACAACAGATGAACTTCGAAGGGCTAAAAAGCACTTAAGGTCATGCTCAACCTCCTTAGCGATCAGGGAAATGCAAATCAAAACAACTTTGAGATATCATCTTACACCTGTCAGAATAGCCAAACTCAAAAACACCAATGATAGCCTATGCTGGAGAGGATGTGGAATGAGGGGAACACTCATCCATTGTTGGTGGGAATGCAAACTTGTGCAGCCACTGTGGAAATCAGTGTGGCGGTTTCTCAGGAAACTGGGAGTCAACCTCCCTCAGGACCCAGCAATTCCACTCTTGGGAATATACCCTAGAGATTCCCTAACATACTACAAAAGCATTTGTTCTACTATGTTCATAGCAGCACTATTTGTAATAGCCAGAACCTGGAAACAGCCTAGGTGCCCCTCAATAGAAGAATGGTTAAAAAAGGTGTGGAACATATACACATTAGAGTTTTACTCAGCGGTAAAAAACAATGACATCTTGAATTTTGCATGCAAATGGATGGAAATAGAAAACGCTTTACTGAGTGAGGTAAGCCAGACCCAAAAAGAGGAACATGGTATGTATTCACTCATAAGTGGATTCTAACCATAATTAAAGGTCTTTGAGCCTATTATTCGTGATCCTAGAGAAACTAAATAAGAAGATGAACCTGATGAAGATTATTTAGCTATCCGCCAGGAGGTAGGAAATAGACAAGAGTCCCAGAACCCTCATCTGGCGATGGATGGAGATGGAGGCGGAGAACCACGTTGGAACACGGGACCTAGCTCCCTAGGTCCAAATAAGAGGCAGAAGGAAAGAGAACGTGAGCAAAGAAGGCAAGGGCAGAGGAAACCTTCATCCGACGTTGGATGGCGATACAGACGGAGACCCATATTGGAACACCGAACTGAGCACTCCACGGTCCAAATGAGGATCAGAAAGATGAAGAAAATAAAAAAAGTAACCAGGACTGCGAGGGATGCGAGCACCCACTGATACAAGGGAACTGATATAATGAGAGTTCTCCAAGGCCTGTTGGACTGGGACTGAACGAGGTCGTGATCCAACCAGATTCTCTGAATGTGGCTGGCCCGGAGCCTTTTTGAAAAGCCATTGACAATGACACTGGGACTTGCTTCCTCTGCATATACTGGATTTTGGCGCTCCAGTCTGTTTGGACTCTCACCTTTTCTGGACCTGGAGGGAGGGGGGAGGAACTTGAACTTCCCACAGGGCAGGAAACCCTGACTGCTCTAGGGGATGGAGAGGGAGGAGGAGAGGGAGTGGGGGGAGTGGGAGGGTGTTGGGAGGAGGGGCTGAAATGGAAACTTTTATAATTTAATAAAAAAAAAAACCAAAATGAAGAGTGTATTTTATTTATTTTCACTTTATGTGTATGAATGTTTTGCATACATGCATGTGTATGCATCATTTTCATCTCTGTTGGGTTCCCTGGAACTAGGATTGCAGTTGATTGGTTGTGAGTCACTGTGTGGCTGCTGGCAATCAAACCTGGGTCCTCTGAAAGAGCAGTCAGTGCTCTAAACCACTGATCCATCTCTCCAGCCCTGAAAACTATATTTGATATTTCTATATGTAAAATATATTGTATAGAATATATTATAAAATCTATGTTCAGAATTTATACATGACATATTAATGGTGTATATATTACTAATTAATATATATTCTATTTATATTGTCAGGCATTTACAAAGACCATTATAATTTTTCCTATCAAATTGAGCAAAATCCTCCTCTCCTGGAGTTCTAGAGATTGAAGACAGGCCCTTGTGTATGATCATAGAGGCAACTCTACCTTGGAACCTCATCTCCAGACCTTGGCTTTTTTGAAACTAGGCTTTGTTGTATAGTCTAGGCTGGCCTCCACCTCACAATCCTCCTGCATCAGTGCGGGGACTGCCTGGGCCATCAAACCAGGGTGGGAAGCATCTCAAGCCCCAGAGTTCATGCTGGAGCAAAAGTGATCTTTCTGGAAGTCTCTTTGTAGAGGTTTCCAGAGTCCCTGTAAAGACCCGCACACTTGACGGCAGAGACGCTCCATTTGCCTTCCACTGTCTGAAACTCTCCTCTGACACTGCTCCAGGCTGACTTGATCAATCACAGCACTGGGCTCGCATGCCCTGCCTCACAGGCTCCTCAGTGCAGCAGGGAGCAAGGACAGTGAAGCACCTGCAGCCGGGATCCTGGATGTGGAGTGGATGCCTCTGTGGCCTGCCCTGGATTCCTAGTGATTCTCCCATATCCTACCAGACTTTTACAAATCCACTCCTTTATCTCTTGGGGATGTCTGGGCTCCCTGTCTTCTGTTCCTGGGTGGGATGCTAATAGAGACATGCTTGACCTACTGATCTCATTCTAGACTTTATTCTGGGGAAATCATCAGGAAAGTGGGAAAAGTATGGGAACATTTGCTGCTGCAACTAAACCTGACACCACAGAGGGAAGAATCTTGGGCCATCTGACCACCATGTGTGTGCTACTACACAACTGTTAAAAATCGGGTAGTAGAAGCCGGAGAGGTGGCTCAGAGGTCATGAGCACTGGCTGCTCTTCCAGAGGACCTGGTTTGATTCCCAGCACTTATATGATGACTTTTAACTATCTATAGTCCAGTCTTGGGGGAAATCTATCCATCCACACCTTCTGGTCTTCTTGGGCAACAGGCATCCACACGGTGCACAGAAACACATGCTGACCAAACGCCCATATGCATAAAACGAAAAGAAAGAAAATTTGTAAAAAAAAAAAAAAGTTATAAAAGGATAATTAGTAATGTGAGAAATACATTTAAAAATATCTCAGATGAAAATAGAAAATAGAATGTTCTTGCTGGGCTGTGGTGGTACATGGCTTTAATCCCAGCACTCAGGAAGCAGAGGCAGACAGATCTCTATGAGTTCGAGGGCAGCCTGGCCTACAAAAGCTAGTTCCAGGATAGCTGGGACTGTTACACAGAGAAAGAGAAACCCTGTCTTGAAAAACTAAAGAAAGAAAGAAAGGAAGGAAGAAAGAAAGAAAGAAAGAAAGAAAGATCCTTATGGTTCTAGTTTTTCATATTTCTGTTGTCAAATTGTGAGTTGCTTCATTTCCTTTGAATTAACTTTGTTTTATCTTTTAATTTTCTACAGTGTTCACTTACAGGCTAACCTGGAACTCACAGAGATCTGCCTGCCTCTGTCTCTGCCTCCTGAGGGCCAGGATTAAAGACATGGCCACCACAATTTATGTAATTATTATTTAGATTTCTACATTTTATTTTAATGTGCATGAGAGTTTTACCTGCATGTATGGCTGTCTGTGTTCCATGTGTGTGCCTGGTGCCCCGAGAGAGTTCAGAAAGCATCAGATTCCCTGAACTGGAATTATAGACAGCTGGGAGCGACCATGTAGGTGCTGGGAATCAAACCCAGGTCCTTGAGCAACCAGTGCTCTTACCCAAGTCTTGTTTAAATCCACTGGTGTGTCATAATTTAGGGAGAAGATTTGGGGCTGACTATTAATTCCACAGCTGTCTTTTCCTAATCTTAAGAGGGGACCCCACAAGCCAAGGCTGCCACTGCAGAGGCCAGGGCCGGAAACAATGCAGCCTGCTCCATGCACTGGTTACCAGTCCCCAGGCTGTGTGTAGCCAGTTTGGTGCCTAGACCTTGGTAAACAGTAGCTACTTTTAAGGAGAAACTTAGTCTTGGGGATGCAGCGGTGATGGCAGATGGCCGACAGCCTGGAAGACACCAGAGGGGAGAAGACTGGAGTGGAAACCGCCCCACAGTTCCTGCCAACATGGATCGCCCCTGGTATCCTGCGTAGAGATAAGTGAGCAGAGCTACCTGCAGTGGGACCCAGGTCCAGGCTGCTGCCATTCAGTTCCTCCTCTTCCCAGAAGTACTGTGGTGGCTGCAGGAGCCGGGACTCCTCGCTGTCCTCACTGGGAAAGCCTGAGCCTGGAGCTAGGCCGGCGCCCAGGCCCATGGCCTCACTGGGCTCCTCCGAGTCCAGGGGCTCAAAGTCAGTGGGCAACAGAAGGTCGAGCAGGGAGGTGGAAGTGAGGCCTTCAGGGCCAGGCTCATCCACGCCGGCTGCACATGCGCCCAGGGAAGCCACTGTAAAGACAAAGCCAGACATCAGGAATGATGATCAGGACAAGGACTGGCAAGACATATCACAAAGACGGACACTCCTCAGCACTGGGGCTTCAAGGGACCTGAGCTACCCTTTTAGAGTGTTCAGCCTCCCCTGTGACAGTGGCAAGAGGGTCAGAAGGGAGCGAGGACTTGATGACCCTGTTCCCCTTAGCCCCAGGGTGCTCAGAAGTTCCTCTGTCCCAGTCTGGTAGCTCTGCCAGACACTGCAGGGACAAATCCGAGCCAAGGACTTTGCTCCACATGTGACAATGTTCTCTAAGTTTGCATCCCAGCCTGAAACTCTTCCAGCCCGTGCTGTGATTTGCACCATGCAGGTCTCCTGGGTGCAGTTTAATAACCCACGCAAGGTTGCAGGGCAAACTCACCAGTGCCGGCAATTCTATACGTTTATTTAGAAACATGAGCCCTCCGGCTTATCAAGACAAAAGAAACAAAGACCAGACTACAAATTAAGAAGGATCATCTTCCATCTCTTTTGCTCTGCCACCAAGAACAGCAGAACTGTACCACTGACCAGTTTCACAGCTAGCTTCAGTACCTCACTGCGTGCTTTGGGAAGTTACTCAAGTCCCCCAGGTCTCATCTCCTCACTCAGAAGACAAGGAGGTCAATGGAAATGCCCTCTGCACCCTTCCTAAGACTAACAATATCAGTGGTGTGGGGAGGGCAGGTTCAAGTCTGCCCCCCCTAGCCCCTGCACTGGATGTGAGGTGTGACCTGCTGTGACCATAATGAAGGAAAATTTCAATGATGTTTATAATAAAAACAAGACCTCATATTTTCAGGGCCACGTGCACAGTGCTTTACAAACAGCATCTGAATTTTAATCGCTTCACCCCCTGATGAGGAGGGCCGCGCTTGGCTGCTGAAGGAAGGGAAAAGACCACAGAGTTCCAGCAGAAACTGGGAGAATGTCAGGTACATTATGCACCTGTCAGTCAGTCCGGGACCAAGAATAGCACACTGACCTATAGGAGAGCATCTGGGTGGGGTCAGTGCGGAACAAGAGGGCTGGAAGGGGAGGCAGGCAGGGTGCCAAGAAGACGAGTTTACACTTGTCTTTCCTGCCTGGGCTGAGGGGCTCCAAGCTCATTCATCTGTCCATCCTTAGTGTCCACTGTAAAGCATGGGCAGACACTCCGAGCCCTCAGTCCCAGGGGGAGGAACACTCATGGCAGGTGGGCGGAGCTGTCTGTCCCAGTGAGGACCCGGGGTGTGTGCACTGCTGTACAGGGACCTGAAGAAAGCACAGAGGCCCGGGACGTCTCCACCTAGAGAGCCCTAAGGGCAGACGATGAGCTGCATCTTCACCCGCATTTACACAAAGGCTGCGCTCACACCTGCAACCCCAGCACTCTGGAGGCTGCAGCAGGAGGATTACAAGTGTGAGGTTAATTTGGGCTACATGGTGAAATCTTGTATCAAAAACTCTCAAATGGGAAGGGAGGGAGGGAGGGAAGGAGAGAGGGAGGAATGAAGGGAGGCAGGGAAGAAAGACAACTCTCACCCTAGCGTAAGGAGACCTTAAAACAACTCTGGTTGTTGTTCTTCTAGTCCTGATTCTATGGGAAGAGCAGGGTCCATCCCGTGACATGTAGATGGTAGTGAGTCAGGTGGCTGGGTCTAACACAGACACCACCCGAGGGCTCTTCTCTGAGGCTCTGGGGTACAAGTGTGTCCTCCAGCAGGACACCCCTATGAAATGAAACTGTGTAGTTTTTCCCTGGAGGCTAAGTTCCCACTCCTCAGACTTGAGCACCACCTTCATAACAGACCTCAAGGGCTTTGCTTTAGCCTCAAGGGTTATTCTCTTAGGACATCTTGTCAACCTGCCCAGGCTAGAACAAGAGGCCATGTAGAAAATAGCCAGGTTAGCAGTGTCCCAGTTGAAGCCCCATGTGACAAAGCCAGCCAGGACAAGCTGATGTGTAACTCGAAGGAACCTGGCTGAGATCAGAAGTGCCAGCAGATTCTAACTGCACTGCCAGTCCAGAGTCATGAGCTAAATAAACAGAGTTTTTTCAAAACCAGCCCCTTTCAAACCTGAGCCAGCACAGACTCACAGGGTGGCGGTGTGTGTGAGTTAAACAGAGAGCTAAGCCACAGATAAGCTTTGAGCCCAGTTGTTCTGCAACTTCTAGAGCGTTCCCAGGTTGATGCTTCTAGTTTGGGAACCACATCAAGAATTTCTGGGGTTTAGGGCTAGAGAGATGGCTCAGTGGTTAAGGATCCTGGCTGTTCTTGCCAAGAACATTGGTTCATTTCCCAGTACCCACATGGTGGCTCACAACCATCTATAACTCCAGTTCTGGGAGGTCTAATGCCCTCTTCTGGTCTTTGCCAGCATCAGGGGGCACATGGTGCACAGATATATGTACAGGCAAAACACCCATACACATAAAATAAAAGAATAGAAAAAAGAATTTCTGAAGATTTTTGTTATTGTTTTAAAATTTATATTTATTCATTCTGTGTGTGCGTGTGTGTGTGCATGTGTGAGTACACATGTGCATATATACATGTACATGGATGTCAAAAGACAACTTTAGAGAGTCAGCTCTCTTCTTCTACCACATGGGCCGGAGAGACTGAATTCAGGTCATCAGGTTTTGTGACAAATGCCCTCACCTACTGAGCCACCTTGCCATCCCCACAAGTTCTGTTTTAAGTAAAAAAAAATTGGGGGTGATTTGTTGCACAGCCCCAAATTTGACATAGCCTGCTGGCACACTGAGAAAGGTTATAAAGGGAGCTCTTTCATGCAGAATAGGAGCTGAGCAACTGAACGCCATTCACTCACTCATTCACTCACCCCAAAAAGCCTGTTGATAAATTCTGGCTTTGCACCAGGCATTACACAAAAGTCAAGTAGCTACGGATATGAGAAAGATATAGTCCCCGACCTTCCAAGTACCAGTTTCTAGTGGAGCCCAGGAGGAAGTCGGATCATCACAGCATAGTGTAACAGGTATGTAGGAGGCCTAAAGGCACAACCGCAAATGACGGCGCGGTGTCTGTGCTAGCAAGAGAAGGACGGAAGATGAGCAAGAAGTGCTGCTGGGAGGGGAGCAAAGCTGGGACAGCACCTGGGAACGCTCATTCCTCACCTCATTCTGCAGGGTGGACAATGGTGCCCCCCAGGGAGCACACACAGCCTATACTCCACGCATTACGCTGCAACAAAGCAGCCAAGGCCACATTACTAGAATGAGGTCCACAGGGCTCACAGCTCAAAGCATCAGTTTTGGTAGGAAGGACTTGGGTCTACTCAATGGCCTACATCTTGAGAAGGTGGAGGGGCTTCTCCAAGCTCCACCTTCCCAAAATGTTGGCCCATGAATATCCTTGATTCCTTCCTGCCGAGTCTCTCCTGAGACAGTCCCCAGCAGATCTTTTAGGTACTTCAGGATTCCCCAGCAATGCTCACTGCGTACATCTCTCCTCCACACTACCCTCTGGAGCAGAGAGCCACCAGGGCCTAAATGGACATATGACTCACCCAATGTTCCTGGCTCTGTATGGATGAGTAATGCTATTGGTCCACAGATCACATTTTGAATAGCAAAACAGCACAGCCTTCTGACAGCCAAATCTGTATCTACTGCCCCATCACAAAGATGACCCAGTCAGATCTTTTAAAGTGGCAGAGGGGCTCTCCACGAATGGACACACCCTAGTACCTTCTCTCCACTCTCCACAGTCATAATCACAACCCCATTCATGCCCTGTGCCTTAAACCGAGTTTCTAGAGATTTCCAGAACATTACAATCTCCTTTGCTTTCTTCATACATGCTATGCCTTCTGAAATAGAATCCATTTATTCCTATCTTTTCCCTACCCAATTCTTAAAGATTTATCTTTATTTTTCTGGAACATGTACCTGTATGTACCACCTGCATGTAGTGCCCATGGGGTCACGCTGAAGGGCACTGGATCCCCTGGAGTTGGAACTGTGAACCTATGAAGGTGCTGGGAACTGAATCCAGGTCCTCTGCAAGAGCAGCACATTCTCCCAACTGCTGAGCCATCTCTCCAGCTTCCCCACCTGCCTAATTCGTATTCTCACTTCTGGACACAGCTCTCTCTCTCTCTCTCTCTCTCTCTCTCTCTCTCTCTCTCTCTTTCTCTCTTTCTCTCTCATACATGTGTATGCATATGTGTTTTTCGTGCATGTGAGCATGTGAGCATGTGAGAAGAATGTCGGGTAAACTTTATCATTCTCTGCTTTATTCCTTTGAGCTAGGGTCTCTCACTGGCCAGCAAACTCCAAGATCCACCAGTCTCTGCCCCCAAAGATAAGGTTGCAGGCATGTACAGCCATGCCCAGTTTTCTCTGGGGATGCTGGGATTCTAACTCAGGTCTTCATGCTTGTTCAGCAATCCCTCTTATCCACGGAGCCAACTTCCCAACCCCAGATATTTTCTGAGCAGCCTTCCCTGGTCGCGTGCCTGGGCAGGGTGCCATTCTTTGTTATCATAGTCTTGGCCCTACAGTTTGCTCACCCATTGGCAACAGACAATCATATAACCCCATCAGATGGCAAACGCGCAGTGTGTTCCTTGACACTGTAGTGTCTGGTTTCTGACACACACCAGGGCTCAGCAAGCCCTTGAGGGAATAAACAAGAATAGGTCAGACCCTCCCGTTTTACAGATGAGATCCCTGACACTCATGGGATTAAGTTAATAGAAAGAGCTGTAATTAGCTGCTTCTCCCCACAGGAAGGTCTTGCAGATGTTCTGTGAAGGAGGTTTGGGAAGCAATTATTTGCTGGGCTGAGCTGCTTAAAACAATATTCAAGACAGCATAGCTACCCCCAAGGGACGTGAGTGCAGAGGAGGGAAGCCAGTGCTAAGGACTGGAGGGCACCCCTTTCCTTTAGACACTCTGCCTGGGGTTCCCACGGCAAATCCAAGCTGAGTCCATGTGGAAGGTTCTGCTGTCCCACAAAGTGCCTCGGGAATGCTATCCTCCGCGGATCTCTCATTCACAGGCCACAGGGGCCCTGTTTAGAAACACTTCTATAAACTGTCCTATATATTTAACACTCACTTTCTAATTTTAAAAAAAGTGAAACAGATTCGCAGAATCCTGTCAATCCAGTGCCAATTAAAACCGAGACTCACTTATGAGGATTGTGCCATCTCATTGTCGGTAAAATCCATACAGGAAGACCAGCCACATCGTCATGCGGCCACTCCTCGGCTTCTGTTGGAGCCAAGTGGCATGCCAGGCCCTCCCTGGTGATACAAAGATGGACATTGGATGGTCTCTGCCTGCTGGGAAATTAGCAGTTTGGGGGAGAAATGAAATCTAAATTGTATACAAGATACCAGCTGCTACGGCAGCCCTCGTTTGCAGAAGCAGCCTCCCCAGGGCTGGGGAACAGGGATGGCACGGAGCCAAATGAGAGAATCCAATCTGGAAAAACTCATTCATGCATCCCAGGAAGAAGAAAACGTCAGGTGATGAGGGATGTGTGTGCTAATTAAACCCCGAATATTGTACAGGTTCCCAGGGCGCCTGAGAAGCCACGTTTTGAGGCCATGAGGAGTAAGCTTCATCTACATGCAGTCTTGGCAGGAAGCCTTTAGTGACGGTAGGAGAGAGTAAAGTTGGTCTTCCTCAAGAATCTAGAACTCACGCTCCTCGCGGGTCCTGAAGAGGTGTGACCTGCTTGCCTCAGGGCCTCTGCATTACCTCTTCAGAACCTAAACTGGGTGTGGTGGCGCTTGCCTTTAATCCCAGTCTTGGGAAGCAGAGGTGGGTGAATCTTTGTAAATTCAAGGCCAGCCTGGTCTACAGAAGGAGTTCCAGGACAGTTAGAGCTACGGAGTGAGACCCTGTCTTGAAAAATAAAACAAAAGAACCACAACAAAACCAAACAAAGAAACAATAAAACCCAAACTAACTTAAGTGTGGTAGAGAAGTGGCCACAGTCAGCTGGACCTGGAACTGCTTGGCACTTCGGCCAGCTGCCCCCAGGACAGTAGAGTAGAACTGTGCAGGTCCCACGGGGGTGGGGGTGGGGCAGGTGCTTCTTGGTCAGTCAGGGCTGTGGATGGGAGACTCTACTCTCACTCTGCATCTGCCCCTTGACCCTTCCATACCTCAGGTGGGAGCCTCCACTCTCCTACTCCATCTGCAATCCAGCAGTCAGCAGTGCCTCCCCACCCCGCCAACATCCCCTCTTCTTCATCCACCTTTCCTGGTGGTCTACAGGCATGAACAAAGACTAAAATCTCACTTTAAAAAAAGAGGGGGGGGATCTGATATTTCCCTGGTTTTCACTCTTTTCCAACCAATTTTCATTCTCTGAAAGGCATACTCCTTGCGATTGCTCTTCTGTCTACATAGAGACCCGAATGTTTCAAAGGCTTTGGTCGTGGGCAATTACTTCAGCAAAGGGAGGGGGTGCACTGCTTTTCAGACCTGCCCACCACGAGAGGACACCAGAATAGAAGGGGAGCCCTGTCCATTCTGCAGATAATTATTTTTTCCTCTAATAATTAGTCTCCCTCGGTGGAGATCCCATCTGACTCAAAATCTCAGAATTATGCTCCCTGTGTGATTCATTCTCTTCCTCGAGCTCCCTGCATTTTCTGTTACTTCATCACCCTAAAGGGAGGCAGAGAAAGAGGAAAAGGCACATAGGAAGGGATGAGGGGAATCAGCCTCAAGGAAAAGCAGATCCAAACAAGTCCAGAAAAGGGGGCTAAGGAAACAGCAGACATCTTAGGGCTCCAGACCCTGGTGTGCCCTCCTGCACCAGTCCCACGCAGTCCTGGCAATCTAGTCTGTCTGCCACCAGCTGCACACAGCCCTCCCCTAGCCAGCGGCTTTCAAGTCAGATCCCCCTAAGCCCTGAGCAGACACCAGCCCGGGAGGTGGCTGGGCAGCATCTGCCACTCTGCCCCCACAGCCCAGAGTGGCAGCCACAACAGAAGCGTTCTAACACCACGGTCCTACACCCCCATCCCCCACTGCCACTCCACCGATGTGTGCCGTGGAGGCACAGTGCTTAAGCGAAGCCTTCTTCTTCTACACAAAGGTGTAAAAAAAATAGGCACACCGACAGACACACATGTGCCTGCACAGAGGTAGGGGCATGCTCATGGAGCGAGTGTGGTAGGAGACGGGAGGACGGGGCCTGAATAGCACTAGGATGAAGGCCACAAGAGCCAGGCCCGGGGCCTGACTTGTACTGCTGGCAGGATTGGTGTGGCTCCGACCCAGTGAGACAGCAGACCTTCTATAGAAGACTGTATGCATATGCAAAGATGCAGGTGGTCTGTGTAGATGTGATGCCAACACCAACGGACACCCCCTCCCTGTGTTGTTAGGTCCTTTCTTCATCTCCAGGGTAGACATGTGCTCTTGTTAACTTGGCCTGCTCATAGCAGGCCCAGCACTGTGAGGGGCCAGTCCCCTCTCAGTCTTTTGGTTTTGTTTTATTTTGTATGTATTCCTTTATTTAGAGACAGGGTCTCATTCTGCAGTCCAGACTGGTCTTGAACTCCCAATTCTCCTGCCTCCTTGGGTTCCTAAGTGATGGACTTACAGGTACACATAACCTTGATCACCCTCGCCAACTCCCCAGACATCTTCCTGGGGTTCTATCATTGCCAGTCCCAAAGTAAGGGCCTACCACATGTCCATATCAAGCAGGGTTGGCTCCTCCCCTCACATACATCCCCTGGAATTTATATATATTGCACAGGGTGGGTCTTGCTAGGGTGACTGCCTCAGCACGGGAAACCAGTCCCATGCCTGTCTCCACTGGAGGGGAAGTCGCGCAGGGCTATTCGCTGAGTCTTGAAGCTCACCCTGCTCCTGCACCACACCCACCTTAGTTAGGATAGGGTACCAGTTCCACCCTTCTGGGAGCTCTACTACGTCCTGATCCTACCCACCTTTGCAGTCAGCCTTCCTCCCTCCCCTTCTGTATGGTGGCTTGCCTCTGAGCCTGTCAAGCCCTTGTGCCCGCCCCCTACACACACGCACACACCCCTAAATCGCAGGTCTACCTTGGGAAGCTGTTTCTTTCTCTCTCACGCAGACGTATCCATTTCTTACCTGCCTCAGGCCCCGACCTGTCACACACCCACACTAACGAGGTACCCAGTGCGACTGATGAATGGAAAACCGCGTACTAAGTCTCCCACACAGCTCCGTGTGGCGGCAGTCGCTGTCGCAAACCTACCCCTTTGTCAGTTCCTAATAAAGTTGCCCCGCGCAGTCGAGGACACGCGTTCACAACGACACGCACACGCCTTCCCAGGCAAGCTCCACGCACATGTAAACATCCACCTCGGCCACGCAGCTCGCTTTCAGCCCCCGGCATCCCCGGCCCACGCGCCGTGGAGACCCGCTGGACCTTTACGATGCGATTTATCTAAAGGTATCACCCGTGGGCTTTCTTCTCTCTTGATTCGCCTCCCTGAACCTTCGCGCGCACACACGCACACACCCCTCTGTCTGGTGGCCGCAGAATGATCACCTGTCACCTGTCACCTGGCGAGGGGTGGGACGCGGGCACCTTGGTGCAGCGGCCCCACCGCCACCGTCCCCGAGCGCGCGCGTTGTGCGGAGCATCCAGTTCCCTGGACATAGCGCCTGGGGGGGGTCCCCGCTCCAGGCCCCGCGCCGCCACCTCCTCCCCGCGCGCGGCCGACCCTGCGCGCCCCACAGCCTTTGTTCTGTGGCGCTGCCAGCACGGGCTCTGTGTGCCCTGCGCCCTCGCGGAGCGGCCCGGTCCCACTCACCCGCGGCCAGCAGCAACAGCAGCGGCGGCGGCAGTCGGGCGGCCCGCAGCGGCCGGGCCATGGTGCAGCGTCGCCGCCCGCAGCCGCAGCGCCGCGGCGCCCGGGCCGGCGTCGGGGGCGCGCAAAGCGAAGGCGGTGGCGCGCGCGCGCCCCGTTGGCCCGCGCACCCGTCACTCACGCGCCCAGCCGCCCAATCGATGCAGTGGACGGCCCGGGGGCGGAGTCCTGCTGCGGAGTCTGGCTTCGCACCTGCACCTCCAGCCTTGCGCCCTTCGCCACCCAGGGGACATCCCGGGAAGCGGGTCCCGCACCCTTTGTGCAGCAGATCAGCCAGCTGCAGCGAAGGAAAGAGGTCAGGATCAGCAGAGGTCTGCTGGGGCACGTGATCTGAGATCTTGAAGGCCAGGGAGGACCAGGCTTTGGTGGGGAACCTAGGCAAGAGCAGTTGAACTCTGTGCCAGGTGTAATTTATTATCTTCATTTTATGTGTATGTTTGTCTGCATGTATGCATGTGCACCAAGTGCGTGCTTGATGTCCACGGATGGCTGTAAATCACTATAGATAGATAGATAGATAGATAGATAGATAGATAGATAGATAGATAGATAGATATAGATATAGATGCTGAGAACTGAATCCCAGCCACTCTTAACCTCTGAGCCACTACAGCGCAGTTTAGACTACAAATTCATTGGCTCTCACAGCCTGAGCAAATTCGTGTCTGTCACCAGGTATCTTGTGAGAGTTGCCTTTCTCTCTAGCCTGTGCTTCTCCTTGACTTCAAATTCACTCCTGTATCAAGCATGATGGAAGCAAATAAGACTGCTCTTCCTCAGTATCAGGAGAGCAGGGACATTCCTCAACATGTGGGGCCAGAGCCTCAACTGTAGGAAGGCTGGTTAAGCACAAAGAGCGCTGGGCAGCAGAGGGGACCTTCAGCCTACTTCAGTAGAGACATACTCATAGGATGAATGCATGTTAGATAAACTGGGTTTGGGAGAAACCATTCTAGATAGAGGGAGACTCTGGCAATCTCCAAGACAGAAGGGTGCTCTGCTTCTAGGAACAGTGAAAGCACCTACTGGAGCATAACTGTCCAAGACCCATAAATTTGTGAGATTTTTTATTTTATATACAGTAAATTAGGAAAGCAGCTGTGCAAAGTAAATTGTAGACAGACGTGGCAGCACATACATATAATCCCAGCACTAGGGAGGAAACAGGTTAAGACTAGGTCTGTCTCAGCTATATTAAGAGGAGAGGAGCACTGGAGAGTTGGCTCAGCAGTTTCCAGAGGACCCAAATTTGGTTCCTAGCACCCACATTGCTGTTGCCTATAACTCCAGTCCGAGGGAATCTGATGCCCTCTTCTGGCCTCTGTGGGCACCTGCACACACATGGCATATATTCACACACACACAGAGACAGACAGAGAGAGAGAGAGAGAGAGAGACTGGAAATTGGCTTATTGGTTAGGAACACTTGCTGGCTCTGGCAGAGAACCTGTGTCCTGTTCCCAGTACCCACATCGTGACACAGAACTAGTGTTCTAGTGTTCTAGGGCCCAGGGGATTTGGTGCCCTCCTCTGGCCTCTGTAAGCACCACGCATGTACATGATGCACAAATATTCAGGAAGACACTCATATACATAAAATCAAAACTAATACATTTAAAAACCAAAAATCTTTTCTAAAAGATGAAAAATGTTATTTGTATTTTTGTAGCCTTGACTGGCCCAGAGCTCCCCGTGTAGTCCAGACTGGCCTTGAACTCACAAAGATCCATTTGCCTCCTGAGTACTGAGATTAAAGGTTTGTACCATCATGACCTACCTATGCAGAGTTCCAGGACAGCCAAAGATAGAGATAACCTGTCTAGAAAAACAAACAGACAAAGTCTAAACGAGTGCTTGTGCGTAGGCCAGAGGACAACCTGGAGGGTCACCCCTCAAGTACTGTCCACTGTTTTTCATCTAGAGATGGGCTCTTTCACTGGTCCAGAGCTGGCCACCGAGCCTGAGATCTGCCTGTCTGCCTCTCCAGTGCTGCGACAAAAACACCACCACTGCAGGTATTTTACATAGACTGCGAATGTAACTCATGTCCTCAGTGTTTCATAAACTGAGCAACTGCCCCAGCTCCTAAAGGAATGTGTTGAAGTAAAACATTTGGTGAAATTCTTCCTAGTGGTAGAAAAGCTAAAGAGACTAGTGACGAGAACTCTGCCCCTCATAAAGTACTAAAGTCCATTTGGAAGCCAAGTGGCCACAGAACAGCGTCTCCAGAGCAAAGCCCACGAGTATCCCAGTTCATTCCGTGCTAGCAAACCCCGACACCAAAGCAGCAGAGAACTGCCTCACAGCAGTCAAGCCTCACTTAGATCCCAGGAGGCCGACTGCAGACATTCACCCCAAGTGTTACCATCACTGCGAGGCAGGGCTCCGCTCAGGGACATGACTCTCAGTTATGTGATTAAACTTGGCATCTCTTAAAAAAAGAAAAGAAAAAAAAAGAACAAACAGAACTCTTGCAAGGAAACAAATTAAGAGGAAACTTCCATGATCCAAAAGAGGATCTCCCAGAAACCTACAATCCATAACCAGACCTCAAGGTGAGTTACAAGTGTGCCTTGATAGATTAAGTGAGGAGGAGAAAAAGAGCAGCGCCAAGACCCAAGATGCTGAACATCCTGTAATAGGGAACCTGATAAAGAAAACAGGTGGAATTATTGGGAAAACTCATGAGTCTGCTGAGTCCGAGGTTGGACAGAAGCAGACAGCCTGCCCAGTACGGTAACTAATGGGAAGTACCACGCAGGAGGCATGCGTGTGACTCAGCGCAGCTCTTGCAGGACATAAGCAAGATGGCTCTTGTGCTGGCACTGCTTAAGAAGAGAAACCATTCAGTCTTAAACAGCGCAATTAAAAGCCAGAATGAAGCAAGCCAGACCTGTAGGATCTAAATGCAGAAGGCTCTGCAGCTTCCTAAGAACCAGGAAGAATGGATAAACAAGCATCTTGTCTGGACAATAGAACTCATGATTATAATGATGCCAGGTCTGTGTGTTGTACCTAACAGCTGTGTCTTGTGTTGGCCAACTGTTACTGTGACCAAGATAATCAGCTTATAAGGAGGTAAGGTTTGGGGCTCATTCCAAAGATTCGCCCAAGGCCTGTTGGCTCGAAGTGTACCGAGACAGAACTTCATAGTGGCAGAGACTTGCTGACAGCATAGTGGTCTGGAAACAGAAAGGTGTGCCAGGGCCCAATAGTCTCACCTCCTCCCACCAGGCTCCAACCTTGGTGAACTGGCAATGAGTCAGACTGGTGGTGCACACCTTTAATCCCAGGAGGCAGAGGCAAGTGGATCTCCGAGTTTCAGCCCAGCCAGGGTTATGTGGTGAGGCCTTGAATTAAAAAAACAACAAACTTACATTTTTAGCAATGACCCTTAAGGAGACATTTAAAACCCAAAATACAGGGAACATCCACAAAGTGGATCTAACCAGAACTATGTCTTGTTGAAACTCAGGGCAGGCAGAAAAGACTTCAAAGCAGCCCAGGAAAGCTACATTAAACCAGAATCAAAGTATCAGCAGTATTTAGATTGTATTCAACTTTATTTAAAAATAAACTACAGAAGCAAAAACCTGTACAAAAAGTGAATGAAGGCACTGGTTATCTGGGAAGAAGCAGGTTCAGCAGTGGTGACCAGCAAGTGCTGCACTGCCACAGGAGCACATGCTCCAAGAATGTTCTGGAAAAGCTTGCAAATACCTGCAAGTTGCTCTGAGGCTAAAAGAGACAAAACCCACTCATGCCAAAGCAGCAATAGTACTGGTCAAGTCCATCACCTGAACACACCCCATCCTCCTGAACACCAGCTATGAGGCATGCTGGGAGGCTGCCGAGCTTTAGGCAGAGGGTTCTGTCAAGAAGAGCTCTCTTGAGGTGATCAGAAGAATAAATAGTCATTTCACACCATAGCCTGTGCCCAGGGGCTCATGGGTAAAGTTGTGTATCTAGCTAGCATCACAACTTCATAGAGCACTGAGCCCCTGCTGGAAGCGGGCTGTGTGTCTGCAGCACGGTGGCTGAGCCACGTCCAGACACTGGGTCGGTGCTGGCCTCAGAACTGCTGCAGGATCATCTTCCGTTTCAGGTCACGGCTGAACTTGTTGATCCTGAAGAGCTCGCTGTCGTAGAAGGCGGAGAGGTTGTGGATATTGATCTGCCTGGCCTGGAGAAAGGGCATCAGAGCCATTTAGCAGGGGAGGATGTCAGCCCTCACCTCAGGAAGGCCTATGCTGGTTCAGAGCTCCATCAGCTTCACAGGCACTCAAAGAGGCTCCTGGAACCTGCTCCCCTGTGCCCATCTGTAGCTCATCTGTCTGTTACCTGGTGGCACACCAAAGATGGCAGCAAGCTCTCCAGAACAAGCCCTGGCCCTCCCCTGTTGTTACTTACCTTGTCCATCAAGTCCTTCTCGGGAATTTCAATGGTGTCCTGCTGGGCCCCAAAGCGGTTACGTTGATATGTCACCTGCTCAGTCACCAGCTGCTTCAGTATGAAGAGTAGAAGCTCATTGTTATCTCGCCGGAAGGAGAGGTACCGGGCAAAGGTCTGCAGGAAGAGGGCAGAGGTCACTTCAGGCCACCTTCACGGCTTGAGCCACAGGGACTCCTTCTTGCTATACTAGGCCACAACTAACCCTAACCAAGGCTCCAGGCCAGAGCCTCCCAATCCCTAAAACAGGCCAGGAACCTAGTTTCAGCCACACCCACCTTGCGCATGCTCCGCATGACGCTGAACTTCTGTGTGTCAATGAAACTCTCCAGCATCACACGGATGGCCATATTGACGTCATCTTCCATCACGTAGTCCCGCAGGTGCATGCGTGCATGGGCCTCTGCCATGCGGATCATGGACTCAATGTGGCGCACGGTGATGGGGATACTGCCTGTTGCCTGCAGAGAACAGTGTGATGCCTTCCTCAGGAGGAGAGAGGCAGATCGACCAGGGGCAAATGCTAGGCAGCCAAAGCCAAGGTGGCCAGTGTAACTACGGCTGAGCTCAGCGCCAGTGTCTGTGCAAGGACAGGCCTATGGTCACCACTAGCGCCACTGGTTATTCTGCCCTTATCTAGTTTGCATCCCTCTGGTCTGTTACACCTGCACTAGCTTACACTGAACATAATGTGATCCAGAACAAAGAGAGAAGCCACCATTTCTGTGAGAACCTAGCTGAACGCTCTGAAGGCAGTGGGTAACATTAAAATGGAAAAGACAAAACAAACTCCCCAGCAAAAAAAAAAAAAAAAACAAACCCAGCTGCTGTCTTGGTTAGGTGTGGTAAGACAGCCAGTGGCCTCGCATTCCCTCACCAGTACTGAGAACCCAAACCAGCTCATGCTGATTTGGGCGACGTTTACGTTAATACAGAACATAAGCAACCAAAGACCCTGACCCTCTTGCACACAATTAATGTTCACCTGTAACCCAATGGCTAAGATATGGAAGGCCTTTATTTTTCTTCCAGTTTTGGGGATGGAACTAGGGTCCTGTCCATACAAGGCAGGCACTCACCACAGAGCAGCGCCAAGCCCCAGAGGTTCTTCCTTCATATTGCTTGTTCTGACCCTACCCTGTGTCTGGGTCAGAAGCCAGCACAGTGCCCTCCAGCTCACCATGGATTCCTTCCTCAGGTCACTGTACATCCTGGCCACTTTGTCCTGGTCCATCTGGTTAAGCTTGGGGTGGACTCTCTCCTTGGCATAGATGATATACTTCTTCAGGACCTCCTGAGGTAGGGGTTCCACACCGTACGTGTTGGGCATGGCTGGATCTGAGGTGTTGCCATTGGTAAGTCCCTCGTCCTTCTTGTTGCTGGGGTGATGTCTGACATGGCTACCAACCACAAAGCGGGCCAGCATCTCATCCTAAGACAAGAGATGTGGGGTGCAATATAAGGGTGGGAGCAGGAAGACAGGAAAAGTCGCACACAGCGAGGAGACTAAGTGACTGTCACACATGTTTGAGGTTAGGCAAGCTCATGAGCGTGGAGGGCACTGGCAGGCTTGGAGGAGCAAGAGACATCTGTGCACAGAAGACAATCCCAGGTACTCAGGAGCTGAGACAGGAGGATTTCTTTCTTTTTCTTTCTTTCTTTCTTTCTTTTTTTTTTCGTTGTTGTTTTGTTTTTTTGAGACAGGGTTTCCCTGTGTAACAGTCCTAGCTGTCCTGCAACTAGCTCCTGTAAACCAGGCTGGCCTCGAATTCACCTGCCTCTGCCTCTGCCTCTGCCTCTCGAGTGCTGGGATTAAAGGCATGTACCGGAGGATTTCTTGAACCCAGGAGTTGGGACCCTGTCTCAACAACCGAACCATCAAAAATAACACAAAAATAATGGAAAGTAACAAGTTAAGGAAAGAAAACAATGGGTAAAGGAGTGGCCAAGATGCCTTTCACCATAGGGCAAACTAAGGCACCTGGTGACGGTAGTGAGGGGCTCTCCAAGGGAAAAAGCAGCTAAAGCCCAGGGCTGCCTTTCTGAGGGAGAGCAGGCACAAGGGTTCACTTAGCATGAAGACAGCAGCTGCAGAGCTGGCGAGGGTAGAGCTGGACGCCATCCCCTCCCCAGCAGGTGCAGGGAGGATGTGGAACACATGGTGGCCACACAAAGCAGGGATTCTGTGGGGAGGACAGGTGCTATGCAATCTACTCTTTTAACTGGCAGGCAAAGAAGCAACCAACCTAGGCCACAGCAGCCCCTCAGGTCAGAGGGCAGAGCTAGAGGAAGGGATAAAGGTCAGGGGATGGTCTGTGATTAGACGGCCAGGGAGGGACTGGGGAAGCCCTAAGAGATCAGGATGACACTTGGATATGAGGCAATGTCCATACAGTGCCAACTCCACGTCCAGTACAGTACCCAAGCTTCAGGTAATGGCCCCAAACCTACAGGTGGCACCGGGGATGTGGGGGAGTACCTGAACTGGATCAACAGTGTCCCTCACCACACACAGGACATCAAACCGGGAAATGATGGGCTCTGTGAGGTCTACATTCTCTGAGAAGGTCAGTGAAGGGTCATAGCGGCCCCCTGAAACACAGAGGCAAGCTGTCAGTCAGTGCATTCAACCACCCCACCCTCCCTGTGGAAACTTTTCCAGGACCAGAGTGCCTCCCAGGCAGAGGTGGGGGAAAGAGGAGGGGATCAGACATTGCCTGACTCCCTTAGAACCAGAGCTGCTCCAAAGCAAAGCCCCAGTATGATCAGAGGAAGACAAAGGGGATCCTGGGTAATAACCACCTATCGGCTGAGCCTGGGTACAGCCCAGCCCCATTTGGACAAAGTATCTGACAAGACCCAAGGATGGTGCAAGAGCAACTGCACCATCACTGTGGGGTCCCACGTCCTCCCTCTCTGTTCCCATCTGGCAGGATTTATGGACTGAGCTGTGCCTGCTGCCATCCTCAGGTCCTCACTTCGCATCCCGTAGCAGGCCTACCTATGGGGTTGGCCGCAGCAATGACAGTGCAGCGGGCCTGCAGCGAGGTGACGATGCCGGCCTTGGAGATGGAGATGCTTTGCTGTTCCATGGCCTCGTGGATGCTGGTCCTGTCCTGGTCATTCATCTACACAACACACACAGAGTTATCACAGGAGGCCTCGCCACTAATAAAGCCGTCCACTGCTGAGAGCTCAGTCCCGAGCCCAGAGACCTACCTTGTCAAACTCATCAATGAGACACACACCACGGTCGGCCAGGACCAGGGCTCCAGCCTCTAAGGTCCACTCCCTGCTGACAGGATGCCGTTGAACATACGCAGTGAGACCCACAGCCGATGCTCCCTGGCCAGTGGTGAAGATGGCCCGGCTGGATACTTTCTCGATGTACTTGAGGAACTGAGACTTTGCTGTACCAGGGTCCCCACACAAGAGCACGTTAATGTCACCTCGAACCTTGTGCTTTCCTCCTGCAGGAGGAGGCAGGAATGGAGACAGAAGGTATGTGAGTAGGAAGGAAGGAGGGCCAGAGGACAGGCTGGATCCCCACCCCCACCTGCTCCTTAGTAAAGCAAAGGTAGGTCTCTGCAGTGGGGACCCAGCCTCAGGACCCTAGTAAGCTTAGTCCAAAGGAATGAGCTATGAAGCTTTGGGATACAACCAAACTAGGACACACATCATGAGTGTGTCTTGCACGCCTGAAAGGGCAGTGACGTCACACCCTGGGATTAGATCACAGACATTCAGCAGAGATATATCCCATTGAACCAGGGTGAGCACAGAGGCCATGCTCACTGCAGTCTCTCCTGCGATTTAATCAGGCCATGCAGTACTCTTGTTAACTCTGATGTTTAAAACCAAAACAAAGGCCCTATAATCCCTGCAGGGAGAGCTGGCAAGCGGGGCTCACCTGGGTTCTTGGGCTCCCCTCCAAATAGGGCCAGAGCCAGGCCTCTCTTGATGTCTTCATGCCCATAGATGGAGGGCGCAATACTGGCAAAGATCTGAGGAATGGAAAGAGACCCATGAGACTAGAACCTAGCAGGCAGATTAGAAACTTAGTTCCTGCCTTGGCGTCTCTCAGTGGTGGACTATCACCAGCGAATGAAGAAGAGTCAAACCCTTTCCTCCCCAAGCTGCTTTTGGTCATGGTCTGGATATAGCAAGCAAACCAGGACAGACTCTTCCCTTTACAGCACAGATAAAACCATAAATAAAATCTGTCTGAGAGGCCCAAAGCAGCAAGGCTGGCCGTGACAGACAGCTATGACAGCAGGGCAGAGGACGGTGCTGTTAATGTTTCCCTAGAAGCATGAACTGAAAACAGAGTTTCCAGTACAACCCTATATGGGGACCCTTGAAGAGGTAATTAGGCCAGCAGGACTCAGTACCGTACACAGTAGTCTCCAGTAAAAGAGCTGAGCCTCTGCCCTTCTGGCACATGGAATCTTCTGCCATACCATGAAAGCCCTTGGCCCAAGTGGACCTTCAACCTTGGACTTCCAGCCTCCAGAGGCGGAGCCGGGGTTGCTGTTCCCAATGTCAGTTTATGGACCCCCATGCAGGTGCAGTCCCCCCTACCCCCACCAATGCCAATATTCAGAGACCCAGTCTAGGGGGTAGATTGCCTGGTTCCCAGAGAGCCCAGGTGGAGCCCCACCCAGCCACCTGCCTTCTCTCCAATCTGCTGATCTTTGGAAAGGCTGGTGATCATCTTCACATCCTCATCGGTTAGCTCACCGACCGCCACTTTGTTGTCCTTCTTGGCAACGTGGTTGGCCAAGATGACAGTGGCAAAAACTGGAAAGCCATTGGCGGTGTTAAGCGAGCCATCATAGTTATTGTGGTAAATGCCAGTCAGCTCCTGGGAGGGGGAGGGCACACGTCAGAGGGTACAACCTGGTGTCCCCACAGTAGAGTCTACATCCATGCTGCTTCCCCCATCACCACGTTTAAGAGCCTCACGCTGCAGACAAGATGAGCAACCCAGGAAGTAGAAAAACACAAGGAGTTCTGTCCCGCTGTGTTTTACATTGGGGGGGTTGGGAGGATATACATTAAAGACTTCATCCTCAGTTTGACACAAGTGTAAAGTACTGGTGAGGTCATTTAGGGTGTGTCCTTAGGAGGGGATACTTAGACCCTGACACAGTGTTCTCTTTCTGGGCCCATGAAGTGGACAACCACATCCTCCCCACCTCAGACTCTTGCCACAGTTCACTACAGCTACACCACAGCTAAAGGCCCAAAGACCTTGGACTAAAGCTCTGACACTGACCCAGGATAGACTTCCCCTCCTCTAAGCTGTCAGCACCTCTACGGTATTGTCACAGAAATTCTGAGTAACACCCGCCACTCTGCCCAGTGGGAGAAAAGGTCTCCTCCTGACTCAAGAGCTAGTGCCAGGCTGAGCCCCCCTCAGACACTGACCCCAAACTCCCATTGGCCACAGCAGATCCCACCAGTTCCTAGCAACATCCACTCACTATCTCGTCTCCCGGTTTGCAGCTGTCCACCAGATCAGCAAGGAGAATAGCATCCTTGGAGCGAGGCAGCCGGCCGGCCGCCACCTTGCCGGGACTCTCCTGGATGCGGATACGCTGGTAGTTCTGATAGATGGTCTGCTCGGGACAGAAAAGATCACGGTCCAACAAGGCCAACTGCTCTCCTCCAAGCACAGCCTTCCCGTGTGCTCCAACATGACTGCAGCTCCCACAGGATAAGCAGGTCACAAGAGTCACAGACACCAAGGGCAGGCTAACTGTGATCCAGTGAGCCTCTTCATCTGCCACCATCCCTGGGTGGTGTCTTCCTCCTCATGGCCTCTGCTCCTACCCTGGAGCCTAGATTCACCTGTGTCCACATGCTAGCCCAGTCACAGTGGTGTGACCCTTGGCAGAGGGGTGCTGAGCTCTAGGCACGACCTTATGAGGATCAAGTGGGGCCATGTGTATGAGCACTTACCTTAGCACCGACAACAAACAGCACAGCAGGGCCACACGGTGCAGAGTTGGGCCACATGCTTTAACATTCCACTAGTTCACTTACAGTGCAGAAGAGAGAAAACATGCTACAGTCTGGGCTGCAAATGCCCCCATAGCCTATTTGCGGAAGGCATTACTCTTTAGTCCACATGTGTGAGGCCTCAGGTCGTGTCACAGGGACATGCCCTTGAAGAGACTATGGGATACTGACTGGTCTCTTATTCTCTTTTGTGTCTCTGATATAAGGTGAACAGCTTGCTGGATCACATGCCATCACTGCCACACAAAGGCCCCAAAGCTATGGGGTCAACTGAAACAAACCATGACTCTGATTCTTAAAGTAAATTACATCAGGTGTTTAGTTACAGGAACCCAGAGCTGACTGATACACAAGACAAGGGGTCTAAAAGGACACACTGTCAGGGTCATGGTGGTGTACACCTTTAGGCCAAGAACTCAGAAGTAAAGACGGGTGTCTTTGGATTCGAGGCCAGCCAGGACTACATAGTAAGCCCCTGTCCCAATCACATCTATATGCTTGCCTGATTCATAGGACACCGCTGAGTGGGTGACCTTAGTCATTCAAGTCTCTGAACACCTGTTATTCCACAAGATGAGAACCGTGGGACCCTCCCTCTCAGAATGTCATAAAGACTAAGACCCAAGTAACACAGCAGGCAGTCAGCAAGCCCAGCACACACTTGACCCCACTTGCTAATCCCAACTAGTATAGCTCAGTGGGGGGTAAGGGACAGCATCCAAGCTTGACACAGCTAAGTGGGGCTACAAAGGCTGGAGAGGCGCAGTTTTGGAGCTGGGTCACCCTGTACAGCAGACTTGGACTTGAACACTGTCAGCAGCAACTTCCCAGCCAGGCAGCCCAGAACTATACAAAGTGTGAAGAGCGCTAGTGTTCTCAGGAGCCAGGCAGTGAAGCGCAGCAGCGATCCCCAGCTGCAGATGAAGACAAGCAAGAAGGCATGCTGTCCCCAAGATCTCAGAGCCCAGAGGTACACGAGTCTCCCAAGCAGGGCTCTGCAGGATCCAAGGTGATTACAACACTGGAGACTCCCACAAAAGTCTCCAGCAGCCTGACAGACCCTACCAACAAGTCAATAGGTGGTTCAGATGTCCACGTGATGGGCAAGTAGACACTCTATTGGGGTGAACTGGAAGAAAACTGGGCTGTTTGCCCTTGTCTTTAGAGACCACAAATATGGACACACCAAACAGGATGGTATGAACCTAGCTTCAAACATATGGAATTCTTGAAGAAAGAGGGCCAATCTGGTTAATTCTGCCACGTCTAACTGCCTTAAGATCTCCTGATCCCGAAGACAGGTTAGGCCTGCACACCAAGGACAACGCGACAGGTCTGGGTTACTCACCTCCTCCATGTTGATCTCAAAGGGCCCAGCTGACTGGCACTCAGGGCAGGAGCCAGGCTTCACCTCTTGGTTCTGAGATTGGCAGAAAGGCCCCAGTACAAAGTTGCACTTGGTACAGTTATACTTGACCATGCTGAGCTGGGGAAGGACTCCAGTGCAGCTGGTTACCACACCGCTGGTACGGATCAGCTGGTTCAGGTGTAGCTGCCTAAGTGTGGAAGGTAGTAAGCACATCAGAGACTGTGGGGTACTCCCTACCCCACTCTGGATGAGACCCCGCTCCCTCTCCCTGTGTTGTGGAATAATCTTTTGTACACTGTGAAGATGTGTCTTTGACGAGGTGTCTTCTGATTGGTTTAATAAAGAGCTGAATGGCCAATAGCTAGGCAGGAAGAGGTTAGGTGGAATTTCTGTGCAGAGAGACAAGGGGGGGCAGGATAGGAGGCACACATACATTAGAGGAGATGGAGAGGAAACAGGACACGCAAAAGGAGAGGTAAAAGCCACAAGCCATGTGGCAGCATGTAAATTAATATAGATGGGCTAATTTAAGCTATAAGAATTGGTTAGAAATAAGGCTAAGCTAAGGCCCATCTTTCATAATTAATAATACATCTCCGTGTCATTATTTGTGCAGCCCCAACAAGAAAGGGGTGCACCCAACGTGAGGCACCAGATGAGGCTGTCGGATATAATGATTACCTAATTTGTTCCAGTATAATAAAAACTCTGGAGTCAGAAATTGAGAAAAAGACCTGAAAAGTCCAAGGAAAATGAAGCAACTGGCTGACCCTCATCCATGTTCTTCCCGAACCACCAGCCCTGGAAATTTCCTGGAATTCCTCCCTCCTCTCTTCCTGTCTTCCCTTAGTCGCCTTCCTCAGTCCTCCAAGAACTTTATGGCTAATCCCGGTCAGCCAGCTGCTTTACTGGCACAGTGAATTGGCTGTACGGATAATTTTCCCGCAACCCCTGCTCACCTCAGTGAACGCAACTCTTCCACCAGGGGCAAGTGGGAAATGCGCACATGGATGTGGTTGGTGATGCGGTCATATTTAGGGTACATGGCTAGCACCACCTCCAGGGCAGCTTCATCAAAGATCTGCAGCAGCTCGGCTGGTGCCTCGGGCAGGAAGTATGCCAACACATGTTCCCGGGCTGCCAGGTCTTCATAATTCACCACCAAGCTCTCGCGGTTCTCTATGGAGGATGGTGGGTAGAAGTGATGATATAGCCAGAGGCCATGAAGATAGCTAACGTCTTAGAACCCAGCCGGCCGAAGCCTCTCTACCCAAACCAAACCTTAGTCCAGAAGGTCCAGCTTGCACCCTAGGCCCACTACCTGTGGCTGTGCAACAGAAACCCAAGTGATACGTTAATAACATGCCCATCTCTGCGATGTCATATCCAGGAGGAAGACAACCCTTGGGCTCCAGAAAGAGTGTCACGGGCCATGGAGAAAACCTACAGAAAAACTACAGCCATTTCTGGAGGGGCTACCATAGCCCAAACTGTCATAGCCTCTAAAGCAAATGCTGTCACACAGAAATGCTACCACTTTTGGATCAAAGTTGTAATGCACAGGGTGGAGAGCAGGTCAGTGGCAGAACACATTTAGAATGTGGTAGGCCCTGGGTTTGATCTGACAATGCAAAAAACCCAACAACAAATGAAAAAAACCCAACCCCCCCAAAAATAAACACACACACACACCACCACCACCAACAACAACAACAATAAAACCCAGGGTACTAATACATTTTTAGACAGCCCAGGTCTGGTACAGATATAAGAAAGCCTGGGATCCTCAAAGAGGATGCCTCCGATTCTGTCCTTGTCACCAAAGGTCCCTGTGCATCATGTGTTTAATGTGCTACAAGGCCAACAGGCGCAGCCCTCACGGCAGGATACAGAGACAGGCCATCTTAACCCTGCAGCGCTGTCACCCCAGCCTACTGGAAACACACCTTTGCACATGTCACTGATGCGCTCCTTGAAGACGTTGTGGCCGTGGCTGTCCACGTGGGTGCGCAGGAAGTTCTTGAAGCGGTGGTGGATCTCCAGCCTGGGCCCCGCCATGCTCACCCACTCGCGGACCGAGTGCCCCTTCAGGTCCTCCAGGTTCTCAATGCTCTCGATCATCTCCTCATCCTCCTCGCCGTCCTCCGTGGCGCGCTCCACCTGGCGACGCTTACGAGCAGGCCGCTCCTCATCTTCCTCATCGCTGTCTTGGGTAGCAAGGCACCCCTGTAAGCAGGTTTCTCCCAGCATTCTCTGCACACTTGCCACCCATGCCTTCCCCGCTTCCCAAGGCTCTGAAGGTCCAAGTGGCCCCTTCGGGATGCCCACTACACGTACCATACAACAGCCCCCGGCGCATGCGGCCCAGGCCTCGGCCAGCCTCACGGTCCCTTTGCCTCATGGCCCGCTCTGCTGCCTCCCTCTGACTGGCCGTCAGCTCTTCCACGTCCTCATCATCCAGGGCCAAGCCCTCTGCCTCGTAGACATCAAGCTCAGGAATGGGACGGTAGTCTCTGAAAGAGGCCAACAACAGAGTCCACAAACAGTCCCCCTAAAAATGGGGTCTGTTCTACAGGCTTACAAGGCCCTAGCTGGAAAGCGGCAAACAGAAAGCTGAAAGTTTGAAGAACATTATTTGGGTACTCCATCAAGAAGGCTCTTTGCTCCTAGGATGCAAAGGGGATCCATTTGTGTGCATGAGGTGCAGACATGTGAGTCTGGGCAGAACAAGGCCCACATCCACAGCGCCACCTGCTGGTGGTACATGATGGAAGAGGCCAGCACTTTCCCTAAAGAAGTCTCTTCCCCAAGGCACTACCCAGCTTGGTCTTGAAAATATTACCAAAGAAAAAAATCAAATGAGGTCATTTTAAAATCTCTAACTGGCACCATTTTCACCAGAAATTAGAAAACATGAAACTGTGACCGCCAGGATGAAACTAGGGACTTACGACGGGGCAGAAACTAGGAAAAAAACAATAAACACAATAGGATATGGATGGGCTTTGGATAACAAACGTGAGAGAATCTCTAAAATCCAGGACCCCAGTGCAAATGCAAGGCACAAACTAGCTAATCATACACACATGGGGCTAGAGAGGGCTCAACAGTTAAGAGCACATACTATTCTTTTTTTTTTTTTTCTTTTCGAGACAGGGATTTCTCTGTGCAGCCCTGGCTACCCTAGAACTCAGAGATCCACCTACCTCTGCCTTCCAAGTACTGGGTTTAAAGGCGTGCGCCATCACCGCCCAGCTCACAAACTGCTCTAGTAGAAGACCAAGCTTAGACCCCAGCACCCACACTGACACCTGCACTTACATGTGTACGTAGGCACAGATACGTTTGAACACATAAAAATAGAAATTAAGGTGCAGGCAGAGACTGCTCGTTCATTTCCCAGCCACTCTGACCCAAATAACCACACAGAAACTATTAATTACAACACTGATTGGCCTATTAGCTCTGGCTTCTTTTTAAGTAATGCTTACATCTTAAATTAACCCATTTCTATTAGACTGTGTATTGCCACAAGGTTGTGGCCTACCAGTAAGGGTCTGGCTGGCATTCTTCTCCTTCGGCAGCTACATGGCTCGGCCTACACTCTCTATCTCTGTTCTGACTTCCCGCCTGGCTTTGCTCTGCTAAGCCATTGGCGGAAACAGCTTTATTCATTAACGAATGTTAATGAAACATATTCACGGCATACAAAGAAGAATCAGAACATCATTAAGGAGATGAAAAGATGGCTCAGAGATTAGAGCACTAGTCGCTCTTCAAGAGAATCTGGTTTCAATTCCCAGCACCCACATGGCAGCTCTCAATTCTCCACTTCCAGGGGCTCTGATGCCTTCTTTGGGCTTCTGAAGTCACCATGTGGTACAAAAACATACATGTAGGTAAAACATCCACATACATAGAATAACTTTTTAAGTTAAAAAAAAAAGAAAGAAAAACTCTAAAAATTAACATCAATATGAGAACAAGACAAGAGAAGACACATGGGTGAGAAGAAAATATCTCGTGAGTTAAAATTAAGGACATTCTGAAGAAAAACTACAATCCCTTCCGAAGGCTAGGAAAACAATGAAACTCTAGTAAATGGGCTAGGGATCTCCCAGGGTGGCCAGTGAACAAACAGAGACACAGTCGGTCATTTCTCAGCCTTAAAACAGAAGGGGTTCTGACAGGGGCTGCAGCACGGATGATCCTGAGGATCTCACACCCAATGTCCATTACATTGTGGTCCACAGAGGGGTCAGACTCAGAGAAAGACAGAAACACGGTGTGTGTGTGACGGGGGTGGCAACAGAGTCATAACTGTCTGTAACTCCAGTTCCAGGGGACCCAACATCTCCACACAGACATACATGCAGGCAGAACACCAACGCACATAAAAATTAAAAAGTCATTTAAAAAATTTTAAGAACAAAAAGAAAATGGAAATTAAAGGAAACTAAGACCTTGACACCAGAAAGGCTTTGGAGAACAGATTCCAACGGGTCCAGGGGTTATACCCTCCCCGAGCCTTCTCCCCACCTGAGCATACCCCTTCCTCAAACCCAGTCAGACTGCTGTCTGAAAGGCTCACACCCACCGGCTCAGCCTTCTGAGCTACTCCAAGGCCATCAGGCAGTCTCTTCCCAGGTGACCACTTGTTGGGTCCTCGAAGTACTGTCTATCAGAGTGCAGCTTCTTCCCCGTGGTGCGTGAGTCCCAGAGGCCCAGAGTGCCATCTCATCTCTGAGTGGGTAACGTGACTGACTGTCCAGCAAGCTGCAAGCTCTTTCCCCGGGGCCACATGGCCTCCCCACAGGAGCCAGCATCTCCCAGGGATGCAGATTCTGGAGTTTCTCCCTTCTTCAGGGTGACTGCTAAGGCTGACCCCTTTCTCTGGTCAATGTTCTCAGGCTACCCTCTCAAAACAATCTCACAACACCAAAGTGAAACCAAGGAAAAGTCCAGGTGACCTAGGAGAAATGCACCAATGGTTTCTCACCCAAAATAATGACATTCTAATCGGTCTATAGCAAAACACACAAACCAAACAATCTGGACCTCATCAAATTTCAAAACCTTTAAAGACAACATTTCTGGACTGACGGCTCATTTCTGGACGGCTCAATGCCACCAAACCCGATGTGAGTTCAGTCCCTGAGACCCAAAAGAGGAAGGAGAAAAATCACCTCCAGCAACTTGTCCTCTGACCCTCCCATACGTGTCATGGCACGTGCCGCCATACACAAACACAAAAGGAACAATGTGATGAAATATTTTTAAAAGAATACTAAAAACTGGGGGAAGTCAGGTGTGGTAGGGCAGTCGGGTGTGGTGGTGCACAGGCCTTTAACCCAGCACCTGGGAAAGAGGCGGGCGAATCTCTGTGAGTTGAAGGTCAGCCTGATTTACAAAGCAACACTGCTTCAGCTGTTACACAAATGAGCCCTGTATCAAAAAACAACCAACAAAAAATGAGGGGCTGGAGATGGCTCAGTGGATGTTCTTGCAAAGGGCCCGGATTTTGTTCTGGGTACCCACATGGCAGCTCACAACCATATGTTAACTACAGTTTCACGGGGTCTGATGTCCTCTTCTGGCCTCTGCAGCAGGCTCACATCTGGTATGTAGACCTACATGCAGGTAAAAAATTCATACATTTTTGTTGCTGTCTTTTTGAGACAGGTTTTTTCTTTGTACCTTTGGAGTCTGTCCTCGAACTTGCTCTGTAGACTAGGTTGGTCTTGAACTCATAGAGATCTGCCTGCCTCTATCTCCTGAGTGCTGAAATTAAAAGTGTAAGCCACCACTGCCCGGCTAAAAATCTTTTATATGTTTCATGTGCATAGGTCTGTATGAGGCTGTTGGACCTCCTGAAACAGAAGTTACAGACAGTTGTGAGCTGCCAGGTCACTGCTGGGAATTGAACCCAGATCCTCTGAAAGAGCAGCCAGTGCTCTTAACTGCTGAGCCATCTCTCCAGTCCCACTTATACATTTAAAAAAAAAAAAAAAGACTGAACTTTGAACTTTGGCTGGGTGGTGGTGGCACACGCCTTTAATCCAGGCACTCTGGAGGCAGAGGCAGGCGGATCTCTGTGAGCTCGAGGTCAGCCTGGTCTACAAGAGCTAGTTCCAGGACAGGCTCCAAAGCCACAGAGAAACCCTGTCTCAAAAAAAGACTGAATTTTGACAACACTGTGCTGAGTGAAATGTTGACACAAACGCTCAGAACTGGAAGAGTTAAGGAGATTAAGAGCAGACAGCTGGGTAGCTGTGGTGGGAACTGGGACCCCAGCAGAACAATAGGAAGGGTGCTCAGAAAGTCTGCGCTGTCCATCCCTGCACTGTACTCTTAGAAGGATAAGGCTTCAGTGAGCTTCTTTCCACACAAACCCCAACTACACCAGATAGTCTTCAGCCACCCTCCCTGAGGTCCTCTCTCTTTAAAGAGGTATGAACACAGAGTGAAGACAGACAGGGAGCCAGCACAGGAGGCCCCGAGTGAGCAGCTGGGCAGCGAAACTGGACCTGAGCCCAGGATCATCTCTATCAATTCCTCCCCTGGCTGGACACACGACACACCTAGTCTCATGTAACCAGTCTGGCAGTGCTTAAGGCAAAGAACTGAATGGTGCAGAAGGCCCCTGACTGTCCCTCTGATGGCTCACACCCCACAAAAAGGCACAAAAGGAGGGTGCCACAAGGCTCCTAGGCGTTCACATACCAGATACCCGATGCCAGCTGTGCTTGCTGGTAAGGCTGAAGTAGGGATCTACCTGTACTGCCTGGCAAAGCTTACACCCTGCTTCCTAGCAGTCAGCCCCCACCTTTGGTAAGTCTGCTGGGAAGCCTGAACATTTCTGACCCAGGGCCTGACGCATGCTGGGTCCAAGTTTCCTGACTAAATCTTAGCCTTCATTTTTCAGAAGCACCATGCAACATGTTAGAAAAGGCAGAGAGAAAACCCTTGCAGTCCACTCCCCAGCTCTCTGGGCTGGCATGCCTCTTAAGATCAGAATCTGCAGCCCCCATCTCCTGAGCCGGGGCCTGTTTGGGCCTTCGGGTCTAGTCTGAGCTGTAATTAGTGAGCTGGATCTTCACAGTGGCTGGTGAAACATCTCTCTCCCTGATCTGAACCACGCCACATGCAAAGGCAAAATTCACACTGACGGGTGCCCAAGTCCAGGCCACCAGACACAAGGGTCTTTCCGCTAAGGCACCTGTGAACCATGACCAGACTGAAAATACCTCTCCATGCCATCACCAATGAGCTCCTCGCCATCCTCTTCCTCCTCAACGGGCCCCTCGGTGCCCAGCAGCCCCTCAGACTCATCCTCAAATGGGGGGAGATCTCTGCCAGGGCTGGAGGTAAGGGCATCGGCACGTCTGGAGCTGCGGCCTGGGCTGGAGGTGAGCGGATCACTGACCCGTCGACGCTGCCGGGCAGGGCTAGATGCTGCCGAAAAGGACTCAGAAGACTCCTGCAAAAGAGGGTGCCATCAGATGCTGGCCTGGTTCCCATGGAGCCTTCGCCACCAGCTGGCTGTCACCTGTCCACCAGACACTGTTCTCAAGAACACGAAAGCCCTTCAGCCTTGAGTCCTTCCCACTTGCTGGGCCCTCTGCCTGCAAGGATCTGGGCTGAGCCAAAAGCCACTGCCTTAAGTACTGGGTCAGTCAGATCATCCCACGTCTCTCTTATGAAAAACCAAGGAGGCTATGCAGTTGTTGGTTGGTTGTTGTTTAAGCCATGTATCACCTACTTTGGCTCTGAAATGAGCACCCCACTCACGCCAACAGCCACAATATGCTGGGTGCTGGGACAAGTTTTTATTAAGAGGCATCAAGGAACACGATTCTTAAACTGAGCCCTTCACCCTTTAACAAGTCAGAGAGTCATGAGAAGGCAAACACTAAGAGCAGGGAAGTCGGGCCTGACGTCAGGTATGTGATCCCGAATACCCATAAATTGAGACCCGAGGATCGCCAAGTTCAAGGCTAACCCGCACTACAGAGTGAACCGAAGATCAGCCTGAATGGCTTTGTGGCTTAGTGAGAATTTTTTTCTTTCTTTTTTCTTTTTTTTAGTTTTTCGAGCCAGGGTTTCTCTGTGTAACAGACCCGGCTGTCCTGGAACTTGCACTGTAGACAAGGCTGGCCCCGAACTCAGAGATCCGCCTGCCTTTGCCTCTCGAATGCTGGGATTAAAGACTTGCACGCCACCACCGCACGCTGTGAAACCCTTTCTCAAAACAAATGGGTCGGGGTGCATGTAGCTGTGTGGTGGCGCTCCTTCCCTACACGCGCGAGGTTCTGAGTTTCACTCCCTGCACCCTCACCACCCAAAGTACACGAAGACCCGGGGCCTAGGGACACACGAGGAGCGCAGAGACGATCCGTCTCGGGATAGAGCAGGTAGCCCTGCACTCGGGCCTGCTGCTGGAGGAAGAGACCCGGCAAAGCAAGCGGAAGACGCCGAACACCACCGCCCGAGAGCAGCCCGCTACTCACCGCCATTTCCGCGCTAGCTCCACCGCACCAGCAGCCCCCGGTTTTCGCGCGAAAACTGGATCACGTGACCCTCCTTAGCCCGGGAAGCGCCCAGAGGAATTAGACGTCACGACGTCTGCGTCTATCTAGGGAGGGAGGAGGACTTAGTAGGTCACGCCTACACCATGTGAGGCCCCGCCCTATTCCCTAGCTCCAGCCCACAACCTTCAATAGCTTGCACCCAGGTCGCTAGTACAGCTGGGTTTAGCCCTCCAGGGTTTATCACGGTGAAATAAGGCTGGGTCGCTGGTGGTTCTGGAGACCAATCCGGCCTCCTAGCTGTGAGACCTTGGTGTCAGTATGGCCACTTGATGCAACTGAGACTGTTTTCTGATTTCTTCCTCACTGGGTATCAACTTCTCCCCAAATTCTGAGGTTCAATCCTTCCTGCACTCAGGCGACTGTGGGCGCTTATCAAAAAGAGAATCGTACTTGGCTGGGGTGGCAAAGGTGCAGGAAGGGTGTTCCAGGTGGGCAGGATGTGGTGTGTGAAGCAGTGGAGTGCAGGTTGGAGGGTATAAGGGACCCTTGGTTCACAACTTGTGATGCCCAGGAAGGGGTGGGAGAGCTCAGATCAGAGATCTGCAGTCTGTCTAGGAGATGGAGCTCTGTTCTGATAGAAGGTCATCTGAGCGGGGGCGACGTGGGAGCCAGGGGGGTGGGTGAACCAGTAGCTGCCACTTATTGAGGTGGGCAGACAGGCTGGATGCTTCCAGTGAGGGGGGCTGCTGCTGTTCCTCCAGCCCTAGACAGCTGGGTCTCACTGGGATGGGATTTCCGCTGTAGGCACAGCATGAATAAATAGTTCTTGGTGCCTTGGGCTGAATAGTTCAGAGTAGGGCCGAGGAAGGACAGAAGGAAGCTCAGAAGGTGGGAGCTGCAGGCCTCATTCATAGTACTGGAGATACCCCTAGGTGTAAAGGATGTGTCTTAGGGAGATGGGTTAGTAGCATGGTCTCTGAGACAGGAACCCACAGCCCTTTTCCTGCTGGAGGTCTCCCCCAAAGCTGGAAGCCAGTGTGCTAACTGGAGCCACGCAGGTAACAGCAGCAATCACCAGTGTGGAAGATGCTGCATCTAGATGACAGCGACTCCAAAGACAGGTAAAGGGCACATTATGTCACCATAATAGGATCTGGTTTTTGAAAAGATGACCGAGTCTGCCCTAGGCCACTAGACCCCTACAAGCTCCAATGAAAACAGGCCTTCAGTTTTTCAGCTCTACCCCGCCTCCCGGTACAGTCTCAGCGGTCACCACTCGCCTGCCCCTCCATGCCCACCCATCCTTACTAGCAGGATGTCATGGACAAGATAAACCAGAGCCACATTCTGCAGAGTCCAAGTGGCCTGGGCCCTGCCAGACCCTGTGACAGCAGAGGACAGGGGAGTCACCACAGGCCCGGAAGGACCGTGAAGGTGGGTTATCCTGTTCCCAGAATGGGGACGGAAAGAGGTGTGGTTTGTAATTTTAAAGATCAGAGCGATGAGTGACACAAGCATATGGAGGGTCCCAGTGCCCCAGCGTGCTTTAGGTTCTCAGGACTGGCTCAGCTCTTCACACCCTGTACTGGTAGATCCCCATTTGTGTGGCTTTCTGGATGCTACACTCTCTTGTGTATAAGGGACACTGCAGCAAAGGAGCCACTGCGCTGCTACCAGAGGGAAAGGGCATTTGACGGCCTTGGCTACTCCACAAATGACATAAAATCTCCTAGACACCTACACATGGAGCTCAGAATTCCAGAGTATGAAATGCAGAATAACACATTGTTCTTGGTTTTCTGAGACACTGTCTTGTTATAGAGCCCTGGTTGGCCTCAAACTTGAGGCACTTTTCCTGTCTCAGCCTCTTGAGCGCTGGGATTACAGGCAGGTAATCCCATCACACCTATATGCCTAGTGTGACTGATAATGGTGGTGGTGGTGACAATAGGTTGGCGGGAGGTGGGGAGGAGGGACCGCTCAGCAGTTATGAGCATGTACTGTCTTTGCAGACACCCTGCCTCCAATTCTTGTAGCCTTTCTCCTTGTAAGTATAGGACAGTGGTGCCCTGACCCCTGGAGGTCAGGGAGAGCCTAGGGCATGTTTTTGTCATTATTCCTAAACTCTTTTGGCAGGAATTTGAGAACTCTGGTGATTTTCTCTGCCACTGTGGCTGTGACAGCTGCTGTAGGCAGGCACGCTAAGACCAAAATTGACAGTGGAGTGGACCTAATCTGGAAGTCTCAGGGAACATTCCAGTCCCACTGTGCTGTCCTGGGCGATCCAGTGATCCTATAATAAACAGGTGCTTACACCTTCCGGCAGCACTGAGTCACCCCTCAAGGTAAGGTGCTGCTGGGATACACTATGGGCTGGGTCCTGGGCCACCGGATGCCTGAGAAGGGGCGAGCATGTCAATATCATCACTTGAGGGAGAGACCAGGAAGAGAGAGGATGTGAGAAGCCATACCTGAGAATCTGAGAAAACAGATACCCGGCGCACGCCGGGGGTGGGGGTGGGATGGGGGATGGGGTGGGGTGGGGGGATGGGGGGAGGAGGCGGGGCACAAGCTTGAATATCTACAGGGAAGCTCGCTCGCGTGACTGGCCCAAGTTCCCAAGTTGTGCAAGATGGGCAGGAGGTGGCCTGAAATGAGGCCAGGCCTCCAAGTTGCCCAGGGGGTGTCCACCACCACAGCGACGGCCGTGGGAGGCGGCAGTCAGGGAAGGTGTCCCTCTGGAAGGCACCTGCCTACGCGTGAGATCTGGCGTGTCCACTTCCTAGTCTGATGGCTTTGGACACATTCCTTAACCCCTTCAAGAAACGTCAAGTTCCCTCTGCAAAACACGACTAATAGCACCCAGCCTTCAGGGTGACTGGGGCCGGGACCTGGAGCCCTGTAAACGCCAGGTCCCTTTGAAGTGGACAAAAACAAGGCGTCCGAGGAAGGGCCTCCCTCCCTTCCTTCCTGGTCCAGGTGACCAGAGGTCACTTTTGCCGGACGCAGGTCCCCAAGGCTCCACCTTCGGAGAGGTAGGGCGAACCGGTCGGAAGACTAGAGCTGACCGCAGGAAGATGCGGGACAAAAGCAGAGCGTGCTCGGTGCGCTGTCCCGAAACGTTTTAGGGGTGAGCAGTGCAGAGATTCTTTTCCCGGTAGAAGTTTCACCCACACTTTTCTTGGGGCAGCTACAGACTTTCTGTAGACCCTTTAAGAGCTCCGCGGGCCGTCCCGCCCTCTGAGGAATTCTATTGGTCTGTTCCCCTCTGGGCGGGACTTCGTTACGATTGGTTGCTGGAGGCCGGGGGCGGGGCTGAGTGCCACAAACAGGGGTCGTGACTGTTTTCGGAGCCTTGCCTGGACGAAAAACACCAGCCTAGGCGCCTGCCAGTCGCTGCTGCCGGGAAGAGCCAGGGGAGTCCTGTGGTCCTGCGGGTCCTGCGGGTCCTGCGCGCTGGCGGCGTCCGGCCACCCGCGACCGACCTGAGTAGAACCTCAACCGCGGCTCTTGCGCGACGCTCCCCGGCTCTCGCAGCCCACTGGGGGTCGGAGTCCCGCGGCCTGCGCAGCCGGGCTCTCAGGTAAGGGCTGCGGGGTCTTCATCTCCTGTCGCGCCAAGCTAACCAGAGGCCCAGCCTCGCTCCTTCCTCGGACTCGGGCCTACTGTCCTCTCCAGTCCCTGTGCCTCTAGGGGTGCGGGCGCAGGACAGCCTTTGGGAAGTTTCTAGGGACCCTAGCTGTCAGGACTAGACCCTGAATGGAGCTGGACACCGGCAGCTCCAGGTGCTGCCCGAGCTCAGCTGCAGCCGGAAAGGACAGCCGGGGCTCTGCCTCTGCCTCCCTGGCCTTGCGGAAGGAAGGGACAACTCCTCTCAGCTCCGTAAGGAAGAGGGGATTGTGGGGTATGGGACACTGACCCCCCAATCCTTGTCCTGCTTGGTTGTTTGCGTTGTAACTGGAAATTTGTGTGCGTGGTAGCATTTTGTTGAGCTCTTATTCTGTGTTTCTGTTCTAGGGGGTTGGGTCATGAGGCCTAGGACAGACAGACAGAAACCATGTAAATACATCCGCTGCCGATGGAGGCCTAGTGCGGTAAACAGCATACTGAATAGCTGGGTGGTGGTGGAGGGATTGGGAGCTGGAGGCAGGAGGATTATAAGTTCAAGACCTGCCTTGACTGCACGCTGAGTTGGAGGCTAGCCTGGACCCAATGATACCCTGTCTTACAAACAAAAACAAAAAAACCCAACATAGTGAAAGAACACCCAGGTGGGCTAGAGATGCTGATGTCCACTTTGGAGGGGGAGGTAAACACAGAGTCAAGAGATGAGGTCAAACCCGGGGAAGATAAGCAAAAGGCCCCTGAGGTAGGTAAGACAGAAGTTGGTGGGAAGAGAAGGGCAAGAAGGATTGGCAGGGGGCAGGTCACCAGGACCATCCCTTCTTCCTGGTGGCCACAGTGGGCAGGTCACCAGGACCATTCCTTCTTCCTGGTGGCCACCGGGGCCCCTTTGGACAGAGTCTCTTCTCTGTCACCAAGGCTGACAGCTTCAGGAGTGGCATTGGACTTAGCCTCTATCTTCTGGAGATTTCCCATGCTGCTCTGCTGCTAGATTTAGAGGCACAACAGCCTGGGAGGGAAGGGAGAGAAGCAAGTGTTTGGGGCTGCTTGCACTGCTACCCTCCCGCTGGGTAGGGGTCCCATATAAGAGCTCAGAAGGTGTAGGCAAGTCTATTGCACAGATGGGAAAGACAAGCTCTCTCAGCCTCTACCAGGGCAGGGAGAGAAGGCCCTTGGAGTGTGTGGGGGTGTGTGTGTGTCAGAGTAGGTCCTAAGGCCCAGCAGGCTAGCCATAGAGAGTGGGGGAAAGGATAGGCCTGAGCCGTGGACAGGAGCTTGGCCTCTGGGGAATGCTCTGAGGTCAGAACTGCCCTCTCAGGTTCACAGGTGGAAGAAACTTTGCCTCAGTTCCCTGGTTCCTAGAGGCCTGGGCTCCCCCATGATCCTTTGCTACTCTTTCAAGATGTCGCTGCCCTTATCTGTCTCTGTCAGCCCTCTCTCCTTCCTCTTTTTCCTGGTGGGCCAGCTCCTTTCACTTCCCTGTCACTGCACGTGCCCCGAGGTCTGGGGAAGGAGAAGCCCTGGGTCCTAGGACAGGGGCAGGGTCTGTGGCTCCGCCAGGCCATGCCTGCCCTTCCTTCCTTTGACAGGGACCCTGATGGCGCTTGCCCAGTGTTCTTAAGAGGGAAGCACAGGGCGCCGAGCGTGTGCACTGGAAGTGTGTCCTAATGTGTTTGTTATCATCACTTCGGTTATTTTAGGAGCACAATCATCATGGCAAGGGCAGAAGTGCAGTGTGGTTGACTGTTTCCCAGCCAGGGCTGCCGGAGCAGGAATATTCTGGGTCGGGAGTTTGACCTGGCAGCTGCTGAGCTCTGCCTGCTCCGCAATGTCCGCTTACTTGTTCAGGTAGAGACGCTTACCAGAGGGACTGCTAGGTAGAGAACTGGCCAGGTTGCCAGGCTCTGGAGTGGATAGCTGGACTATGGGCAGCAGGTGGCCACACCTCTGAGCATCGTGGCTCCCAGGGCTGGGTTCCCAGTCCTACAGTGGAGTGGCACAGGTGGTAGCTGACACCTCTGGTCTTCCTTCCCTGCATAGCTGCTAGACCTTTTAAGGGCACCCGGATCCATGGACAGACCCCTACCCTCATCCGGCATCCATTCCTTCAACCCGCAGGAAAGTCATCTATGACCTGTGTGTCTTCTGTAGACATTTTCATAGCTTGCCTTATTTTGACTATCACAGCAACCCTGCTAGGTAGCTATGATTGTCCCTGTGACACACAGGAGGGAAGTGACTCACCCAAGGTCACACAGCAAGTAGGAGGCAGGGCCAAGAATGCCATTCTAGCTTGGTCTACCAATTCCATAACCTCCAGAAGCTGGGAACAAGGCCTGGGGACAAAGACCTGTTGTCACCCTAGCTGTTAGGCTGAAGCAGGAGAATCCCAGGTTTAAACTTTGTTAGCTTTCTCTCCAGAGCTCCAGCCCAGAGTTTCCTGCTGATCTCAGCAGGGAAGGTTTTCACTGGCCAGGGTGCGAGGAGTTTCTGGTTGGCCAGGCTTGGACACACTTACGTTTCCTGACATTTGTACTGTGTGAAGTTTACCACATTAAACCCCTGGACACTGCAGTGGTGCTGAACTCCCTTGGGAAAGTGGGGCGTTCATGCTGTCTGACCCCTCTCCCCTTAACATACCTTTTCCACTCTAGACGGTTATAGTACTTCCTCCTGTCTCACTTATGTTCCCCTCACCTGCCCAAAGGAAATGCGACCCCGTCACCTCTTTGGAAAGACCCTTTTCAGTCCTTGGAGGGAGAAATTACATTGCCTGTAGGAGTGCTACTCCATCCAATCCAGCCCTGCTGACCGTGCTGATCTGTCCAACTGCCCCAACAGCCCTGGCTGCCCAGCCTATTCTTTTTGGTCTTAGACCAAGTCCAGTTCTACCTCAGGGCTTTTGTATTTGCTGTTCTCTCCACGGAATGCTCTTCAACCAGTGTTTTCCCCCAAGGCTGACTACTCAGTCACATATCATATTGACTGAACACCGACCTAAATCAGCCTTTTCATGATCTCTGGAATTCAGCCTTAACTGTGAAGCAAGGCCATGCTAACTAGATAGGAGGCCGTTCCGTCTCGTTTTGTCAGTCTGTGGAAGCAGCGTCGGGTGTGCATGGAGGGACCCACAAAACATCTTCCTTGCTAGTTTTTGACTTTAATACATGCTTCTATCTAGTGGTCTAACATGGCTGCTCTTGTTCCCACCATCACATCCGTATTCCAGCCAACAGGAAGGAAGGAGAGCGCGACCTGAAACTGGCGAGTCACACTCCGCTGGTGTCCTCGTGGCCAGCCCGTCCTGCACGGGAAGCTGGGGAAAACAGACTGAAATCCAGGGTTCAGCTGGTAAGAAGTGTGAATACTGGGGACTTCCCTCTCTGTACTGTGTTTCTGTCACTGTGTCCCATTCTGTCTTCTCAATGCTTGTCTCCAGCGGAAGTTTGCTTTTTAAGTCCCTGGGGGAAGACCTTGTCCCTGTCACATCTGAGCAACCCAGTGAGTTGCTGGGTATACCAGACACATGCCTGGTCAGATCTGCAGGGCATGCAGATGGGCACACGAGTAAAGGATAGCCGCTTTGTTCTCCTTTGCCATGATCAGGACTGGGGAGAAGCCAGCTTCTTTTGGGGGTGTCTACTAGGAACCAGGTACATACTTACCTCCTTAGTCTCCCCATCAGCAAGCTGGAGGTGTAACAAATCAAAGCCAGGGCCTGGCCTGTTGCAGAGAAGATTGGGGGCCCTGAGCACAGGGGGTTTCCTGTCCCTTCAGGAGAGGTAGCACTAGAATGTAAGGGATGAAAATGTCCCTGAGTCCCCCAAGTCTCTTTCTGCTGCTGTTCAGAGTTGTTATTAGTGAACCCACAGGGGTGCAACACTCCTGACCAATCCTACCACAGATAGGTCACTAGGCCACAACCTTTTCCTGTGAAAAGCTTATGGAGCTTTTCTGATAGTATACATGCGTGTGCGCCCACGCCTGGGTGGAGTGCCTGGGGCTTAGTGTGCCACCCCAGTCTACAAAGGCAGTTCCAGCCATGGTTCTGTATCGGTCCCTTGTGGCACTATTGAGTCTGTATCCACCCACATCGCATTTGGGAGGCTCATTCATTGTGCCAGCAGTTTGGGCTTATTACTGCCATCTTGTGGTCAAAGGCTGACATTGCTTCACCTGTGTACATCCCCTGCCTGACTGCAGGCTGGTTTGGATAGAGATTTCCTTCATATCACTGACATAAACTGCTACCCATGAGTCCCGGGACTCAGCTTGTCCTGCAGCCATCCCCAGACAATCCTGTCACCAAGATTCCTCGTTTAGGGTTTTCTGCCCACCATTAGTCCCCTCCTTCCAGGGCATTCTAGGGACCCCAGATCCTTAGCTCTCTGATCCTCCAAACTGAATGCCAGACTTTCCTGCCCAGGTGTCCACAAAGACACTGGCCTCTGGGCTACTCTGGCCTCCAGCTTCTCCCTGTAGCCTGACCTTCTCAGGTGACTCTCTTGGCCCTCTTTGTGCCGCTGTTCCAGGCCTAAGGACGTCCTTGTGCTTCCGGGTGTCCTCTCCACCTGCATCTCCCTTTCCAGTGCAGCAGGGAGTTCCCCTGAGGACTTTAGCGGCTGTGTGGCTTCAGGTGGTGGGCGGGCTTTGCAAGGTGGAGTTGGGAGTCACATCACTTAGCCTTCTGAATACAATCCTGCTGGGGGCTGTCTGCATCACCATGGTCTCCCCAAGAGAATGCTGTTCTCAGTGCCATTCCAGAGAGGACACTGAAGCACCAGGAGAGCAAGCAGCAGGGACAGGGTGGAGGCCATACTCTGAGCACCTTCATCTCTGGAGACTGGAGGGACAATCCTGGCAGAGCCTGAGAGGAAGGACCAGCCCCCATCCAGCTTTCTCCTACTCAGCTAGTCCTAAGTGTGGCCTGCGCTCTGTACTACCACTTTGGTTTTCTCTGGGCACCTTAGAGGGAGGCGGGCCAGGGTCCTGTGCTCTAACTACACGGGCTTGTCTTCAGGGCCACTGCCGGTGGAATGGCCAGCCTGCAGGAGGCCAACGGAAGCACAGCGTGGCCACCGCCTGCAGCATCCAATATCAGTGAGCCCCACCAATGCCTGCTGCTGCTCTATGAGGACATCGGCTCCTCCAGGTGGGATTCCTGGCCCCGCTGAGGGTGGGCTGTGGCTGGACTGTCAGGGGTGTCATAGGCTGGGGGAGCTGTACCGACCTCACCAGTGAGCCAGCTTCTGTGCCCTTGCCAGGGTCCGGTACTGGGACCTCCTGCTGCTCATTCCCAATGTGCTCTTCTTCGTCTTCCTGCTCTGGAAGCTTCCCTTAGCTCGGGCCAAGATCCGTGTCACCTCCAGCCCCATTTTTATCACCTTCTACATCTTGGTGAGTTTCCTCCAGTCAGTGACAAAGAGCCCATCTCTGATTTAAGCACAAAAGGGAAAGAATGAATTGCCTCCATAATGAACATAGTGTTAGGTATGACTGGGTCCAGGGCTCTGCCTCTTGGTCTCTACTGCACTTGGTTCTCCCCACGGAGATGATGCCAAGGACTTTTCCAGTTGCACTAGGGAGTCCCTCTTTCTGGCTATTGGGGAGACTTAGTCTGTGCTTTGATTACCCCCCCCAGGATCCCACAATCATGCCTGAGCCAATAACAGGCTAGCAAGGAAAGGGAAAAGGTCAGGACAGGCCAGCAGCCCATGCTGACTGGGGGACGCAGGTGGTCTCTATGGGAAACGGGGAACTGGTGCCAGAGGGGTGGGCTGAGTGCTGGGAGAAGGAGGGTGTCCACAGCAGCCCTGCCCGGTCGTCCGTCCTTCCACTGTGTGCCGTCTGTAGCAGGTTTGCCTGAGGAGAGGGCCTGTACTCTTCTGGGCCCTATGTGTGCTGCTTTGGGGATACCGAACAAGGTTGCACATGAGGCAGGGTCTTTAAGGGTGACCTCCCTGGATATATCCCCTATTCCAGGGTGTGGGCTTCTTTTCTCCACATGGAGAGGAGCCTGGTTGACTGGAATGTGACCCTGAGACTCTAAGATGTCACCTAAGAGCTGAGTGGCTCCCTGGGCCCCGTCTGGGGTCAGACTCTGAGCTTCCCACGAAAGATGGGTGGCGGGCATACAAGGAAACATGACTGTCACTCTCACAAGGTCATAGAGCAGGAAAGCGGCAGAGTTAGGTCCTGGCTGCCTGGTGTTGTAACCACGGGGACTGATGGGGCTTTGGATGGGCAGCAGTGGAGTTTTCCATGCCTGAACCCTGTGCTGGAACTTGTCTTCTTTTGTCCCGCTCTGACCCACCCTATCCCATCCTTGTCTAGTTAAAACCTCTCTCTCTTGAGTGGATGCTGTAGAAGTGAGGCCTTGTTGGTTCAGACACTACTGTCTTCTTCTCTTGTCCTGCAGGTGTTTGTGGTAGCCCTGGTAGGCATTGCCAGGGCTGTGGTTTCTATGACAGTCAGTGCCTCCGATGCTGCGACAGTTGCTGACAAGGTACGGGGTGGGTGGGTGTGGGTGGAGAGGCCAGCCTGGTGGAAGCTATGATGTGCCCTCTGTACCCTGGTCCTGTTGGAGAGACTTAGGGATGCCTGGCTGAGTAGAGCCCACTGCCATCTGACCCTGTGCCTCTCTGTGCCCAGATCCTGTGGGAGATCACCCGCTTCTTCCTGCTAGCCATTGAGCTGAGCGTGGTCATCCTGGGCCTCGCCTTTGGTATGTATGCTGCAGGGTTGTCCTCTAAAGTGTTCCCACTCTCCCTACCCTCCCTGCAGTTGTCCGAAGACGGCTCTTAGGAGGGGCTGACTCACCCCTGTGCCTTACAGGTCACCTAGAGAGCAAGTCCAGCATCAAGCGGGTACTGGCTATCACCACAGTACTGTCTCTGGCCTACTCGGTCACCCAGGTATGTGGTGGTGGTGGTGGTGTCAAGGGTCATGTTTCCCAAGGAGTCATGTGGACTAGGCAGGTCCAACGTCCCCTGGACACAGAGCATAGGTGAGTCTAGGAAAGGCTAAGGCATGTGTGAGAATGAGTGCCTAGCTGGGCACCCTGAGAGAATATGCTATGGGCCTTTTGTAGACTGGGGAGGGCTGCACCCTGAATGCTTTGTTCATAGGAACTCAGCCAGGGTCTGAGCTGCCCCTGAAGCTCGGCTGAGGCAGGGTCTGGCGTGTTAGCGTGCCCTGGGCTCTGCAGGGGAAAGTCAAGAGAGGCTCCAATGGTAGAACTGACCCGATCTCCTTGCCCACTGCAGGGAACTCTGGAGATCCTGTACCCTGACTCCCATCTTTCGGCTGAGGATTTCAACATCTATGGCCATGGCGGCCGCCAGTTCTGGCTGGTCAGCTCTTGCTTCTTCTTCCTGGTGAGGTCTGGCGTGCTCCCTGGGGGCAGGTGAAGTAGCCTGGCCTGGCCCGGCCTCCCTGTCACCCCTATCTCTGCAGGTCTACTCACTGGTGGTAATTCTCCCCAAGACCCCACTGAAGGATCGTGTATCCCTGCCCTGTGAGTACCTGATGGAGCAGAGACATAAGGGCTCTGGCCTGCTCCCGGCCTATAGCTGGGGATCCCAGGGGAGGGGAAGAACCCCAAAGTTCATACGTGAGCCCTAAGGGTAGGGTGGTTCAGAAGCTCATGACCCTTGCCCCCCAGCACGGAGGAGTTTCTACGTGTATGCAGGCATCCTGGCCACACTCAACTTGGTGCAGGGGCTGGGAAGTGCTCTGCTGTGCGCTGACATCATTGAAGGGCTCTGGTAAGAGGGTGCCCACCATGGGAGTGGGTTACGTATGGGGTGGAGTGGCTATCACTGTGGCAGGAGGGGTCCCTTCTCCCTTGGATAAGGCACTGGTTCAGAGCAGGCCCACTGGCCTCGGCCATGCTGATCTGCTCCCTGCCATAGCTGTGTGGACGCTACTACCTTCCTGTACTTCAGCTTCTTCGCACCGCTCATCTATGTGGCCTTCCTCCGTGGCTTCTTTGGGTGAGTAATGGCCAGACCTCTGTGCCTCTGCGGCTGTGTGTGCATAGCCAGGGAAGTGGGTGCATCGAGGGTACATCTGTGGAGATGCTTTCTCTGGGTATGTGTAGCAAGCACAGACAGGCACTCCCCCCCAGAGACAGGGATCAGTTTAGCAGTGCTGTTCTATTAACAAGTACGTGCTGTGTACTAGACTGTGCTGTACCCCAAAGACAGCAGGCGAGTAAGGCAGGTGTGAGTGCACTCAGGGAGCCCGTACCTGGAAGGAACTCTGGGAATTAACAGTGAGCCCCATTTGGAAGGAGGGTGTGCTGTATGCATGGTTGTTTCGGGGGAACATCAGAGACTAGGATGCAAAGACAGGAACTGGCTCCCACCCAGGCCTGATCTGGTGGCGTGCAGGCAGGGTTTGCTCTCCTGTGAGGACTGGGATGGCCGACATGGACCATTTCTGGGAAGGCCTAGGAGCCTAGGAGGTGAGGCTATACTAGGCTGCTGGCTGCTCCCATGTGCACAGGCTGCTGCTCTCCTGAGCCTCTTTTAGCTACCCTAAAGATGGTGACCAGGTCAGGAGCAGGCAGTCATGTACTGCAGGCATGGGGGTCACACTCGGCCAGGATTGGTGAAGGCTTGGGTTTAGTGTGTCATCATCCATGGGGGCTAACACGCCCATGGTGGGGAGGTATTAAAGCTCTTGCCCTATCTCTCAGGTGTGGGTGGGACCAGCTTCAAAGCAAATCTTGGTGGGCTCAAGGGTACCTGTAGATGAGCTATGGTTCTGTCTGGCCTCTGCTCCTCCTGATGGCTGTGGCTCCTCTGCACTCTCTCACCAGCTCAGAGCCCAAGATCCTTTTCTCCTACAAATGCCAAGTGGATGAGGCTGAAGAGCCAGACATGCACCTGCCACAACCCTACGCAGTGGCCCGGCGCGAGGGCATGGAGTCTGCGGGGCCTGCGGGAGTCTCAGCAGCCAGCTACTCCAGCACACAGTTCGACTCTGCTGGAATGGCTTACTTAGATGACATTGCCTCCATGCCCTGCCACACAGGCAGCATCAACAGCACAGACAGCGAGCGATGGAAAGCCATCAATGCCTGAGTGGGCACCTAGGCACCAGGGAGGCCTGTGAAGACAGATGGGATCCCAGGTGGAGCAGAGTGCAGTTGAGGAACTCATGTGGATGGTAGCCCCGGGCAGGTGTGCCTACACCCCAGGACACAGGCTTCTTCCTGTTCTTCACCCCCAGTTCCCCTTTGCCACCTGTGCTCCAGCTTGGGACCCCAGCCTTCCCAGCACTACATTCCTGCTGGGGGTCCTACCTGCCTATCCCCTTGTCCCATCCCATAGCTCTCAGCCTCTTTAGCCTCAGGGCTGCAGTGTGTATATTTTCTCGATCTATTTTTTAATAAAAGCAAAAAGAGTAGCAGGTGTGGGCCGGTGCTTTTCAGCAGCAGGGCTATGCATGTGGTAGGGAGGCCCCCACCATGGGATATCCCCAGAGCTGGCTGTCAGGGCAGGGTGAGGGACAGGTCGCTGTCACTTGTTGGGAGGAGACAAATGTGAAAAGAAGGGCATTCTGGGGAGCTGAGGTCTCCCTACCATGTTCAGCGCAGTATGGTGGAACCTGTGGTCCCTTCCACCTCGGCTCCTTAAGCCATCATCTAGGGCCACCCCTCTCCAGTTATGTCACCTGTAAAGTAGGGGCAGAGAACCCATCTGTCTCTGTGCCACCGGTCACCTGCCACAGACACTCATTCGAAGTCTCTGGGACAGTGTGTTGATTGATATTGACTGAGGGTATAATGGTGGCTGAGAGGAACAGGTGGAAGAAAGTGCTGGGAGTGAGTGGGCTGGCATGGCAGCTCAGTGGTTAAGAGCACTGCCTGCTCCTGCAGAGGATCTGCATTTGGTTCCCAGTACCTCCAGGGTAACTAAAAATCATCCATCACTCCAATCCCTGGGGATCTGCCCTTTCTGACATCTTCAGGCACCAGGCATCTTGCAGATAAAACACCCATATACATAAAAGATAAAATCTCAAAACACTACTGAACCTGTAGAATATTCTATAAGGCCTGGTGTGGAAGAAGGGTTCAGTGTGCTTGGTGACCTCCAACTGACCCTGAGCAGGAGTCTGCCAAGGTCACAGCCTAGCCAAGTGGTCAGAACCAAGAGGCAGTCTCGGCTCAGCTGAGTCCCTACCTGCCCCAGAGGCTCTCCCTCAGGCCAGGAGGGTGCCAAGGACACAGCCCCTAACATTGGTTGTCAGGTGATAAGGCCTTTATGTAAGACCTCTTGGGACCCAGGCCCAGAAGGATAATTTGCATTGCGGATGACCTAGTATGGTCAGTGAGCTTCAATCCTGGTGGTGAGGGGACAGACCACAACGCTGCTGGATTCTCTGGGAGCTTCTTCCAAGGGGTACACTTGTGTGCCCTGTGGCTTACGTGGGAGCCTGGTGACTTATGTGGGAACCTGGTGACTTATGTGGGAGCCCTGTGGCATACATGGGAGCCCTGTGGCTTAAATAGCCCAGTGACTTAGATGGGAGCCTGATCTGAGGGTGCAGATAGCTTGCTCTCACTGAAATGATGGCAGCTGTTGGAACCACTAAGGAGGATTGGGTAGTCAAGTCCAGAACTGGGTGAATTCACATCTCTGCCATTTTGTGTGTGTGTGTGTGTGTGTGTGTGTGTGTGTGTGTGTGTGTGTGTGTGTGTGTGGTGGGGAGAAGGCTTTGATATTACAGTAGCAAGCTTTGCTTGTCAGAGCTGACATTGAGCAAGCTGTTAGAGTACAGAGGGAACCACCACAGAGCTGAAGCAGATGTCAACTTTAAAAAGTGATTTTTTTAATTTATGTGAATGTGTGGATGTATGCTGTTGTGGGGAGGGGGGTAAGTGTTCCCAGAGGCCAGAAGAAAGCGTTGAATTCTTTGGAGCTGGAGTTACAGGACATGAACAACTCGAAATTGGTAACTCAATTGTGGTGGCTAGTTTTGTTTTGTTTTTTGGTTTTTTTTTCCTTTTGGTGTCTCAAGACAGGCTGCCCTTGAACTTGCTTTGTAGACCAGGCTGGCCTCAAACTCACAGAGATATGCCTTCCTCTACCTCCCAAGTACTGGGATTAAAGGCGTGTGCCACCATGCCGGGTTGTGATGGCTAGTTTTATGTCAACTTGACATAAGCTAAAGTCATCTAAGAGGAGGGAACCTCAATTGAGAAAACGCCTCCGTAAGATCAGACTGTAGGCAGGCAAGCCTATAGCTGTGATTCTCACCTTTCCTAATGCTGCAACCCTTTAATATAGTTCCTCATGTTGTGGTGACCCCCAACGATAAAATTATTTTTGTTGCTACTTTATAACTGTAATTTTGCTACTGTTATGAATTGTAATGTAAATATCTGTGTTTTCCAATAATCTTAGGCTACCCCTATGCTGTAGGACATTTTTTTTCCTTAATTATTGGTTGATGTGAGGAGGCCCAGCCCACTGTGGGTGAAGATGCTCCTGAGCTAGTGGTGCTGGGGGTCTGTAAAAAAGCAAGCTCAACAAGCCACAAGAAGCGAGCCAGTAAGCAACACCCCTCCATGGCCTCTATGTCAGTTCCTACCTCCAGGTTCTTAACTTGTTTGAGTTCCTGCCTTGACTCCCTTGGATAATGAGCAGAGATACGGAAGTATAAGAAGAATAAATGCCTTCCTTCCCAAGTTGCTTTTGGTCACGGTGTTCTATCATAGCAACAGAAAGCCTGGCTAAGACACCAGCCCTCTACCAGAGTAGTCTGTGTTCTAAACCAATGAGCCATCTCTCCAGCTCTTTTGTTTTTTCGTTTTGTAAATCCGTACAGATACTAGTCACACGTAGAAAAGCAAAACAAAGTTGAGCTGTGTGACAGAGGTGGCCTTTCCCTTCTGACCCTGAGTTTATCTCCACACCCAGGGCAGGGGCCAGGCGACCTGGAATCAGGTGTCACGGAGCTAGCCTGCCTACGGGGCTTCCTGCCTGCCGAAGCTGTTACTATTTCACCTTTGTGCCATGAAACACGCTGCTTTCACAGCGCAGTGGGTCTTGGTGGGCTTTCCAGGCAGTTGGGAGGAGGACTCCTCCTGAGGAGCCTGTGGTGTGTGGGTGCTCACTCGTGACCGGCAAGCACTCTGGATAGACTTAATGTTGCCACAATGAACAATACAATTCCAAATCCTTATAAATTGGTCTGTGGGGATTTATGCAAGAGCAGTTGCTAGAATTCACAGTTAAATTAGTTTTAATCAGTCTTCTGCGGGGACTAAGTTCTCCTCCCAGATAGGGTCTATTTTTCTTCCCTAATGTAAGAGAAACCCTGAGTTTTGAGGGTGGTGGTGGATGCACAACTGCCCCTAACTGAAGCCTGTTGAAGCTTCCCCTGAGTGGTGTGGAGCACGGCAGTTTTGGTCAGTGGGATGGAGTGGGCAAGCAGCATTCTGAAAGAGAAGAATTGGGCTCTTGCCAGCTCGTGGAGATGTTCTTGTAATGGCCGTAGTAACAGTAGCCATCTTGAACCATAGGTTAACTTGGGGACCAGAAGTCTCTCATGCGACAAGATAGAAGGGCCGATATCCCTCACACTGCCGCGTGTCTGCCATGGCCTTGGAATTCAGCTTTCTAGTGGCTGTTGGAATGAACAAGATAAATGGCTATCTTGTTTAAACACATTGGGTTCTCCCCTCACATTTGAACCTCATCTCAGCCAACACACTAGGCTGCCAGTCACACGCTGTGCAGGCCTTGTCTTTCTGAAGAGCCTGCCTTGGGCAAAGACAGTCAGCCAAACAGCCAGCCTGACTGTGGCTTATGCCAGCACCTACCGCTCTGAACTCTCTGTGGATGAAATCTCCAGGCCAACTACAGCTGCTCACTGCCAAAGCACTCAGGTTCCTGAAGGCTTTGGCCACTGTTTGAAGCCCCTCATGTGACAGCTTTTAACCGCCACAAGCCTGAGGGCGCTCTAGCAGCCATTTTCATCCAGACCAGAGGGAGAGCAGCAAAGGCCTGTGATTGGTGCAAAAATGGTTCCTCATTTGTATGACAGACTGCTATGATTGGGTACAGAGTGGTCCCTCATCTGTAGTTGTGAATAAAGCCCTTTATGACCAGGAAGGGCTGGGCTATGGTTGGTGCAGACACCCTTGCCGCACACACACCTTTAAAGGCTGCAGCTCTCAGTCCGGGGACCATCCTATGCTGTCCCCTGGTGTCATTAGGAGAGGAGCTTTGGCGTCAGCTCTGAAGGTAGCTGAGGACTTCTGGAGAGGAGACAAGGGATAGCAGAAGGCAGGGTGGTGGTGGGGAGCCGAGACTGAAGGAGGATAGAAGGCTGAGAGAAACGGAAGTCCACGTCACTGCAGGAGTTCCCAGGCCCTGCAATTCCCGTAGCACAGGCCTGGAGCTGAACACTCGTTGATGCCGTGTGCCGAGGGGCCCAGCACTGTACGGAGAAGAGCTGCAGCTAGTAATCGAAGGACTGAAGGCATATGCCATCATGCCTGGCTCGATATAATCTTTTTTAAAAGATGTATTTATTTTTATTTTTTGTGTGTGAGTGTTTGCCACATGTATGCATTGCCTGTGAAGGCCAGAAGAGGGTGTTGGATCTCCTGGAACTGAAGTTATACACTGTTGTAAGTCACCATGAGGGTGCTGGGAACTGTATCCCCGTCCTCCGCAAAAGCAGCCTGTGCGTTAACCGCTGAGCCATTTCTTCAGCCATTTATTTGTTTGGTTTTTTTGTTTGTTTGTTTGTTTATGACAGGGTTTTATGTCACTGAACCCTTTCTTCAGTCATTTACTTATTTTCTTACTTATTTATCGACAGGGTCTTATGTAGTCCACTGAACCATTTCTTCAGCCATTCATTCATTTGTTCATTCATTCATTCACTTATTTATTGACAGGGTCTCATGTGGCCCAAACTGGTTTAGAATTCACCTTGCAATGGAAGATGACCTTGAACTTCTGATCTTCCTACCTCTACTTCTCCAAGTGCTGGGGTTACAGGCATAAACCACCATGGCCAGTTTGTTCAGTGCTGGGGATGGAAACCAGGGCTTCATGCCCATCAGACATGCACTGTAGCAACTGCACTGCCTCCCCAGCCCAGTACACACACCTAAGCGGAGAGCAGGTGATGACTCTTAGTTCCCATTGCTGCTTCCTCCAGTGTGGCCTTGGCAGGGACCCTGTTCTCAGTCTTTCAGACTGAGCACACCAGGGGGAGTGGTGGGGGGTGGGGGAGTCAGGGGAGTGGCTATAGAGGGTAGCTTCTCTGTTTAGGAATTCTCCATAGTCCATTCCTGAGCGGCTGCGTCCCAAAGGATAAGGGGAGCTGCTGTGTAATTGGGCCTAAGGCTAGGGCCTGCGCTGGCTGCTAGAGCGTGCCTAGCCTTTGGTTTCTCTAATCACTTGGCCCTGAGGCCTCAGCTGCACACAGCAGCCTGCTGTTAGGCGTGTGCAGAGCGGTACAGTCAGAGCTCCTTAGGTGGCCTCTCAACACAGAATCAGTTCCATCTGGCTGGGACCTACTGGTGTTCTGGATAGGGCAACTTGAGTAGAGCTGGGAAACCCAAAGCCATCCCAAGGAGATGGGTCTTCAACTACAGGGATGCAAGTTCTCCACTCCACAGGTCCCGCAGATCCAGGACTCCCAGATAGTTAGGGTCATAGCTCATGGGTCACCACTGTAAAGGGGCCTCCTGGAAGTTTCCCATGCTTCCTTCTTTGGCTTCAAAGGCTAGTCCTGGTCCTTATTAATAGGTTATGTTATAGGCCTGAACAATGCCTCTAAAACAATCAGCTTTTGGTACGTCAACATATTCTGATTTTCTGTATCTCCTCACAATCAAATTCACAGAACATGACACCTCACACTGGGGTGCTCTATCCCCACCCCAATCCTCAGGTCCTCCACACCTGTCCGGGGCAGTTCTGCAGCCCCTGTACATGTATAAGCTATAAATGTCACCATGTGGCACTAGGGTGGCAGACACTTCACGGACTGCTTGGGTACTGCAGGCAGCTGCTGCCGAGTGCCATGTGCACAAGGTTGCTTGGTGACCCAGAGGACAAGCAAGCCTACCTTGCCCACCTGTATTCATTGACACAGCCCTCAGCCTGTCCAGCCATGGAACATTTCAGAAGGATATCATGGGTATAAAGAAAAAAAAAACTTCTAGTATTTGGCAGACTTGGGGCCTTGGTGCTGAAGGCTCAGAAATAGGCCCACAGACCCCAGAGGCCACAAATTCAAAGAACTAAAAGACATACAGCTTCAGTTCCAGGGGCAGAGGGTTGTAACTCCAGGTACTGAGGCCGGAGGTTCACTGCTCTGTTCGGAAAGTCCAGCAATCACTCAGCTCTCAGCAGCGTCCCTGGTGATACCAAGTGTCATCTGCTGGAACCACAGCTCCCGTGTGAGCCCAGGGTCGGGACCCTCAGCTCCCATAGCTCTAACATACAGAGCATCCAGACTCACAGACACTAGTGGTGGCCTTGGATCTAAAGGCCTTTGACTCTCGGGGCAGGAGAGTGCTCTAGTCTTCCAGCGACCAGAAACACAGTTTCTCTTCTCTGTTTCCATCAGCCTTGGTGCTTTGCCCTCTGCCAACATTCTGGTGTCTTTTCTCCCTCCAGCACTTGCTCCTGTGCCGTGAGGAGCAACCTTGACTGGCAGAAAAACCCATAGCCAGAAGGGGTGTTGCAGGGCTCCCTGCACCAGTCAGGGTATAGTCCCTCGTGCTGACCACCCCAGGAAATGCTCCCACTCTGGTCTGGGTGGAAATGAGTGCAGGATCTCTCTCTGCAGTTCACCCGAGGGTGGTGGTGCCCAGGAAATCTGGTTCAGGCTGTCGGAAGGGCTGACTTGGCTGCTGTCATAGAGTGGCTCCTTCAGGCTTCTGCATAAGGCTCAGAGCTCAGGCTGCCCAAGAGGTGCTGCTGACTGACATTCCTCTGCTGGAGCCAGAGACCAGAGGGGGTGGGAGGACCTGTTCAGTGTTGTTAACCATTCATAGAAAACATTCATTGCACGGTTCAGCAAAGGCTTAGGGAAAGCGCAACCCAACTATCAATCTTAGCAGCCTGTAACAGTGTGTTTGTTCTGTAAAGCTGCCCTCCAGCCTTCTCTACACCACAGAGCTGACTTCTATTGTGGAAGACTGACCATAGAGGAATCCCTGCCCTAAATTCCCCCAAGGAATTCTGCCGGTGGGAGGGCGCAGTAGCTTTGTGCTTGCTAGACAAACTCTCTGCTGATCTCTATGCCCAGCTCCAAGAAAGCCTTTACCCATAGTGTCTGCTCAGTGCTTTCCCTGCTCGTAGCTGACGTCCGGTTAGCAAGGCGAAGTCACTGCAAGCTCAGGAAGGTGTATGCAATTGATTCTGGGAAACTGGACAGAGACACCACCAGCTTAACCAGCTGCATCCCTCCCTAGGGAATGATGGGCACATCCCTCAGGCCCAGCCAATCAGTCTCCGGTCGAGGTGCTTCTGGAAATTCTTCAGAATGTAATGTGTTTGCTGAATAACAATTTTGCTTCTTGGAAGAGGAAGCCATCCAGGGGCACAGCAGACTCCGGCCGGGACTGGGCACAGGCAAGACATAGACTGCGAACACCTGGATCCACCTGTGCCTGAGTAGGGACCAGCTGGGATGTCCAGGCACAAGGGCCAGCACAATTGCTTATTAGTCCAAGCCAGCTTGAGTTGGGCTCTTACCACTTGAACCTGAAATTGCCCAGCTGAGGTGAAAGAGAGGGAGAAGCCAGGTGAGGGGTACCGGCTCCCCCTAACAAGACGGAGACACTGAGGCGGGTGTAAAGGTGAACAAGGGGTGGGAATGGGGGGTGGGTGGGGGTGGAGCAGGAGGGAGAACCCCGGTCAGTGCTGATTTAAATAAGGCAAGACCCTAGGAGTCTTGGCTCCGATAAGTCAACTAACAACATCTCAGCGTTTGCTAATTATTTCCATCCGTGCAAATGGCAGTGATCCTCTTAAGACTTGACAAAGAGATTTCAGAAAACAGCAGATGCCAAATTAGATGTTATTAGCAGGGCAAGAAATGATCATACGCGATGTCTCAGCGATCACACGCTTCGGAGGACGAGACTGAAGGCATCTTAGAGACTCCGTGCAAATCACCCTTCCAGCAAGATGTAGCTATTCCAGCAGAAACTAGACCGGGCTTCAGGCTTTCGCATTGTTCTCCACACTAAAGGGGAATATATATATATATATATATATCCCAGCTTGATCAGAACCCGTTTTGACTGTGTGGCTGCTTTTGCAGCTGCAGCGAAGAGGGGACTTTTTTCTTTCTTATCTTGGTGTGGATTCTTCAGGGGTAAGAAGAAAGACTCGGAGTTTCCAAGGCTAAATGCTGAAATGCTATTATCTGGCACCAAAAGGGAGGAATTTTTTTTTTTCAAGGCAAATGCAAGAGGCTCCAAAGTACAAGGGCCGTGACTCTGGGCCAAGCCCACCCCCCTGCTGTGGGAGGGGCACAACTGCCCTGCAGGGTAGATCCAAGGAAGGGACTTGGGCAAAGTCTCTGCCAGGCCAGGAATTGACAGAGAGAATCCGTCAAAACCCCGAAGTTCTTTTCTCTTTCTAGATGGGGAATCTTCAAGACCCCCATTTTCTCAGCTTAGACTTGAATAAAATAACAGAGCAGGAGGTTACGGGTGTCCAGGTCCCCTCCCCAGGAAGGAGCCGGCTGCCCTGTCTGGCAGGGGAGTTGACACCTGCTCCAGCCTTTGACTGGTGACTTTAACAACTTTAATGCAGCCACAGGCACTGAGACTGGATGGGGGAGAGCTTAGAGCCTCACTAGTTGGCCACACTGTAAATAAATAAATCAATTTCTGTCACCAATTTGTGTTTCCAAATTGCTTTGACAATACAGGAGAAGCGGTGACAGGTTTCTGGACCAAACTGCACAATTAGAGCCGTGGTTCTCAGTCTGTGAATGGCAGCCCATTTGGGGGTTGAAGTGGCCCTTTCAGAGGGGTCACATATCAGATATCCTGCATTTCAGATATTTACATTATGATTCATAACAGTAGCAAAATTACAGTTATGAAGTAACAATGAAATAACTTTATGGTTGGGGGACACCACACCATGAGGAACCTTTCTTTTGGGGGTGGGTTCTTTTTCTTTTTGTTTTTTTGAGACAAGATTTCTCTGTAGCTTTGAGCCTGTCCTGGAACTAGCTCTTGTAGACCAGGCTGGCCTCGAACTCACAGAGATCTGCCTGCCCCTGCCTCTCAAATGTTGGGATTAAAGGCGTGCGCCTCCACTGCCTGGCTTGGAACTGTTTTATAGGACTGCAGCATTAGGAAGGTTGGGAACCACTGCCCTAGACAAAGGCCACCCTGCTCCTGCTCTCCCATCCATTGGGCATCTCTGCACATGAACAACAAGGACCCAGTTCAAGCTGACTTGAAGTAAACCAGAGGCCTGTAGATGTCTAAAAACCCTAGCTGTGCCCTGTCTGCACACAGGTGGGTCCAGATGCCTGCAGGCTGACTGGCTCATGTGCTAAGTTCCTGCCGAGCTCTGCTTTGCCTGGGAAGGCTTCCTCCTTATTGGTGCTAAGCGGGAGGAAGTGAGGTGGAGCACGTGCCATTTGCATCTTCAGTGAGCAAAACCATATACCTGGGATGTGCTTGGGAGGGAGGTGATGGTCCAGCTCGGGCAGTGTGAGGGATGTTTGAGAATGCATGGCTATGGGCAGACACCAGCTGGACCACACTGACTTCAGTCAAGAAGAGAGCCTGAGAGCCAGGCTGTCATAAGAGCCCCATGATGTCATCCGTGACCTAGGCCTCTCTGTGTGTACCTTGCTGTCCAAAGCCCTCTTTCTCTGGTGCAGAATAGTGACTCCAACTCTAATCCTACAGAGTGTCCAAACGCTACCACAGTCACCCCGTATGCATGAAAAGGGCGACTCAAACCTTTCTTTTGCATGGTTGCCCAAAGTAGCTGAAAGAGTCACTTCTCTATGATGGCAGCTGGTCATGTCTGGCTTCCTTTGGGGGACTGCTATTCTCCACAACTGCATAAGAAAGAAAAGCGATGGGTATCAGGTAGGCACCTGGCATCTGTCTGGCTGTCGGGACTGAAAATGGTAACAAATGGGATCAGAGGCTGGCGTGGTTCACTCCTCTCTGCCTGGGGTTCTACATGTTCACATTGTCACTGGGTCCTGAAGTAGTTATTTTAGGAACGAAGCATCATGGGTACAATGAAAACCCCTGTGTCTATCTCTTCTTTTCCAGTCTGACCCCACAGCAGGCAACTGAAACTCTGCCCTCGTGTGTGTGCACACGTGTGTGTGTGTGTGTGTGTGTGTGTGTGTTTTGAAGTGTGCCAAACTGGCTTGTTCTAAATCACCTCCTACAACTTGCTGGCTCTCATTTCCATTTGATTTAGGGACCAGTGCTAACACTCAAGATGCCTGTGTGTCACTGTGACATAAATGGCACTGTTTATTTGTCAATTCTCCTGTCAATTTGAGTTGTTTGGTAACTGTGATAACAAGAGATGCTATGATACACGTTCTGCATCTGACTTTCTTGAAAGCCCATCTGGGTGCTGTGCTGAGGAACAAAGTCACTATGATCATAGTGTACACATCTGAATGTCACCCATGCTGCCATTTCCTTCGCAGTGTTTTTAACAATCCCTGAAGATCGCAGGGCATGACACAGACCAGGAATTCTCAAACTGGGTCCTGAGACCCTTCAAAGGGCTTCTTAAAAACAAGAAACAAAAAACCTTACTTTGTGTATATGAGTGCTTTATCTGCATGTACAACTTTATGCCAGAAGAGGGCACCAGATCCCACTATAGAGGGTTGTGAGCCATCACGTGATTGCTGGAGACTGAACTCAGGCCTCTGCTGAGCCATCTCTCCAGACCCTCAAAGGAATTCTTAAGATCCAAACTAGTTTTCAGTAATGTAAGATGACCCCTGCCTGCTCATTCTCTCGCAGATGTCCAGTAGAGCTTTCTAGGCACATTGTGTGTTGACGTCATAGCTCTGGCAGCTAAAGGGACAAGCTTGAATGTATGAGTCTCTGGGGCTGGGTGTGGTGACACACCTGCAATCCTAGGCCTGAGAGGCTGAGGCAGGAGGATTGCAAGTTCAATGCTAGCCTGGACTACGTAAGTAAAGAATAATACCAGAATAACTTTTTAAAAAGTCTCTTTTAGGGGTTATCGAGACAGTCAGCAGATAAAGGTGCCACCAAGCTGGACAGTCTGATTTGAACCACTGGGACACACACAGTGGAAGGAGAGAAGTAACCCTGCAAGTTGTCCTCTGACCTCTGCATGTACACCATGGTATGTCCATACACACGCACTAAGTAAGTTAATTAATTAATGTAATTTTAAAAATTATTATTATTATTATTAGTTGTTGTTGTAGTATTTTAGTTTTTTAAGACAGGGTTTCTCTGTGTAGCCCTGGGCTGTCCTAGAACTTACTCTGTAGAACAGGCTGGTCTCAAACTTAGAGATCCCCCTGCCTCTGCCTCCCAAGTGCTGGATTAAAGGCGTGCACCCCTACTGCCTTTGTTTTTACAAAGTCTTTAAGTCAGGTACAATAATCCACACCTGCATTCTCAGCATTTGGGAGCTGCAGGCAGGAAGATTTGGAGTTCAAGGTCATCCTCAGCCACACAGCCAACTTGAGGTCAATCTAGGCTACATAAGACCTTTCCTCAAACAAAAGGAAAAGTGTGCTCTAACAATGAGTGACGTAAATGCAGACAGTGAAAACGGACACCAAGATCTTTGAGATCCTCACTGTTTAAGAATGTAAAGGAATCTTGCAGTCAAAACCTTCCAGGATTGCCAGGGTAGAACACCATTTAGACCCATGGGGTCAAAGCATGACAACCCAGTGTGAGAGTCCACAGGGAAGCTGCCTGAGGCTGAAGCAGCACTGTGTCCTCTGCTGCTGCTTCAACCCAGGAGAGCTTCTTGGGATGCTGTTGACAAAGGGACTTCAAAACATGTCAGGTGGAAGCAAGCTTTGGCTTTGTCAACAGCCCTGAGTCGGGAGCTCAGGAGCTCAGGACAGGTTGGCACTAGGAACCACCTTACTGGAACACACATTTTTTTTCCTCTTAGCACTGAGCCAAGTGAGCTGAGCAACCTGTTTCTAAAATCTGAATTGAGGTGAGTACATAGATCAAACAAACTTCACATGCAAATGACAGTTTGTGTTTGCACCAATCATAGCAAGCCTCACATGCAAATGATGGTTTGCTTTTGCACCAATCACAGCAAGCCTCACATGCAAATTATGATTTGCTTTTGCATTAATCACAGCAAACCTCACATGTAAACAAAGGTTTGAGCTTGTGCCAGGCACAGCCTTCCTCCTTTAGCTCCAATCACAACTAGGGAGGTTTATGTCTAGGCCACTCACAGCCTTCTCTCTTGCCCAGCCACAGCAGCCCCTCTTCTAGGCTACCAGAGAAAGTATCCCTCCTTCTCTGGCCCCTGGGAAGAAATGGTTTCAGAGTCATCTAGAGTTCACCAAGACTTGTAATAACAAAAGTCTTATACTGAATCAGCTCTGGTTGAAGCTACACTTTCAAGAGTTGCAGCAAGCAGCCGCAATTGTTGTGCAGTTCTCTCAAGGTATAAGGGTAATCTGATAATTCTTTTGCTCAGGGAAGTCAGGGAGAATCCAAGCTGCTAATTAGGAAGTCAAATTGCCCCACCCCAAATGCTTTGATTATTTGCAGGAACATGGACACCAGAAGGGTGTGGTTACAGTAAGACCCTAGAGGATTTATAATGAACAATAATAGTGATTTTAAAAGTGCCCAACACCTGCCCAGCACCCCAGGGTCAGTGGGGTCCCCTCCTCTGTCTCAGGATTCTCAAAACTATTTCAGCTGCCCACCTGGTGGCTGGGATTGCCACAGAGTCATTGATCCAGTCCCCCTGGTCTTATCCTGTCTGTTTTAGGTCAAAGGAGGCTATGTTTGAGCATAGAACACCCCAGCAGGCTGGAATGAATACCAGAGGGTGCAGGGAGAGGTGGATCTTTCTCTCCAGTGGCTTCAATACCACTGCCCATGGCAGGCAGTGACATTGATGGGAGGCACCCAAGTCAACCGTCAGGTTCTGCCTGGCCAGTGGCCTTAGTAATGTTTCTAATGACTAAGACATCAAATCAGGTCCTTTGGTGCCAAGTTGGCCTGTCTGCAGCTTCTCGTTAATCTGGAACCTGTCCTCGAGTTTTTGTTTTGTTTTGTTTTGTTTTGAAACAGGGTCTCACTATGTAGCACTCGCTGGCCTGGAATTCCCTCTGTAGAACAGACTGGCCTGGAACTCCTTCCTTTAGTTTTTGAATCGGGCATCTTTGCTTGAGCCTGGAAATGCTTCCTAATGGTGAGATGTTTGTCATGGGTCTCAGGCCAACTCAGCCTCTGAGCAGCTGTGACTGTAGATACACCACCACTCCCTGCTTGGTGTAGCTTCCCACCCTGACTGCCCAGGTCAGCCAGGAACTCAAGTAAGATCTGCAGCTCCTCCCACATTTTGTTCAGGGAGAAAGCATCTAGACTGGGGAAGAAAACTTCTGTCTTCTCCCACCCACAAGGAAGGAATGGAATATGACTGAGCAGTTTTCGAGGCAGGGAGAGAAAGCACACAGCCCATTATACAAAACCACAGGAAAGCTTCTAGGGCACCTACAGCAACCTACAGAGGCAGCTCCTAGCCCATGAAGAGCTCTCTCTCTCTCTCTCTCTCTCTCTCTCTCTCTCTCTCTCTCTCTCCTTTCAAAAGATTTAAAAATATGGCACCAAAAATAATAAGTATACACCCTTTGACCTATAAATTCCATCTCTGGGCACATGGCCGAGGAGAGAATTAAGGATGTGTGCCAAGGCTTAACTTGAAGGAATGTCCCTGCAGAGCAGCTTGTAATAACAAAATGCTGGCAACAGTCTAGACTCCAGTAAGGGAGTGGTTACATCTGCTTTGGCTAGAAAGCACAATGGCATGCTATTCAGCTCTCAAAGGAATGGCAGGGCTGTTTACCCAGAAAGATAAGCATCATTTATTATTGAGCAAAAGAGAAAAGCAGCTTGCAAAATGAGAAATGTGTAAAGATTGGCATATCAAGATATCGTCTGTAAAAGCATAAAGCTGGAAGTACCCTTAATGTCCAACAAGAGGGGATTCACTGTGAAACACAGGCTTTCAGGAGTCACCGCAGGGGTTCACGATAAGCTCTGATGAGAAGAGTCTCCAGATGCACCAAGTAGAGAAACATAACAGGCAGAACCAAGTTTAGAGAGCATTAGCCACGTGTGTCCGTGCATGGCCATGCCTTTCTGTATGCCTAAACACATCTTGCAAGGATCCGGTGGGTGTGCTTATCCTGGGGATGGGAGCCAAGTGTGGGATCCGGGCTTGGGGGAAGGGATCCTTTCCACTGCTGACCCATTAGTCCGGTTTTGTTTTGTGTGTGTCCTCTGCTGCGGAGTCTACATTAAAAACAAAAGACAAGACAGCACAGGCATGCTCAGGAGAGCACCAGCTAGAGGCGTCCACGGGAGCAGCTGAGCACCTGCTCGCTCCCCCACAAACCCCTCCCAGCACCTGCCTCTGTGCTAGCATTCTCAAGGCCTCTTCTGTCTAAGTCCTGTGGGTAGCCAGGCCTTCAGAAGGGCTAAGATAGTGTGAGGGGGTCGGTGGCTGTGAGCAGAGCCCCCTCTGGGCTCTGCCTCTTTTGTTCTGTCTGGCTGCAATGCTAGTTTTCCGTTAGGCTAACTGGACTACTGAGGATCACTCCTGTGACCGTCCTGCACCAGGATCAGAGTGATTAGGTGTCACACTGCTTACTGCTGAACTGAGACACCTCCCCCACACAGTGTGTCTCTCTAGGAGACACATGACCTCTTGGCCTCCTCTCTGCGCCTGGAGGCTGATGGGGGAGGGGTGGAAGGGGCACAAAGGCAGGGCCGGCAATGCACGGGACCTAAGTGGATGCTGCTCAGAGCAGAGTTCACAGTTGGACCCTGACTGTGGTCCTGTGTGCAGCAGCCCCCTTCTGAGCCGCCCCTCCCAGTCTGTGGTTGTTCACCTGTGCATCTGTTAATTGAACAGCTACTATGTGCCAGACACAGAGCCTAGGCACTAGGTTCTGGAGGTGTGTGGAATAGACAGGGCGGGCCCCTGTCCTCTGAGTTTGTGTTCTGTTAGAAATCACAGATAATAGGCAAAGAAATAGAGTGGATGAGGAGATGGGAGGGAAATGGAAAGAGGCTATTGTTAGCTAGAGTAGGAAGTGGAGGCCTCTCCAAGGTGATAAAGGAGAGGAGCTGCAGACATAGGTGCTTCTCACACAGAAGGAACAACAGTGCAAAAACCTTGGTTTCGGCCCTAAACCAAACGTTCTGACTAAAGTATGGATGGGGTGCGGGAAGAGTTAGGGGAGACTGGCCTCATCTGTGTGTGCGGAGACAGTCTTTTATGAAGGAGGACAGGCTACCTGCATTGATTTAGAGAGGAAGCGGAACTGACTGCCTGTGCCGCTCAGTAGAGCCACCACCCCAATGAAAAACCTCAGACCCCTGACTGTGGGTCTTTATCTTTTTTGCTGGAGGGTAGGGTAGCTGGACTCTGAGGAAGGTGTAGGGCAGGGAAGTGGGTCCTCCCTGCCTTTGAGGAGTGCTTTGAGTCTCGCCCCCCAGGGCAGCTTCCTCTCCCTGGGAGGGGATGGGCCTTCTGTCCGGGGAGGTTTTCCAGTCAAAGTTGGGCAGCCAGCTGAGAGGGTTCTTAGTGCTGAGCCTGGAGCTCCGTGCTGCACCGGGTGCTCACAGCCCTCCGCAGTCAGAAGTCAGAGGCCCTCCTCCTGTGACCTAGCAGAGCTTACGTAACACCAGCCCCCGGGCAGGGTGTTGTCAGCATTTCCAAGGTGACAATGCCCTAGCTCCAGGGTTGCAATTGTGCCTACGGCGACAGCGGGTGTCTGGGTGTCTGCAGGAGCAGGAGCGGTCAGCGGATGCTGGGTCCCTCCTGCTGGGTCCCTCCTGGTGGTTCCGGCCGCCTAGCAGGATTGTTTCCACGGTGCTTTAGGCACACCTGAGGGCACTCTGCAGTTCTGATGGTGACTGATGGTGTCTGCACACCCTCTGGTTCACTCATCATTTGCAGAGACAGTGATTGTGCAGCTCAGGGCCATTTGGGCTTTGCTCTGCTGCAGTCCTTCTGCTCCTGGTCTCTGCAGAGACCCTACCCCCTACCCCCACCCCCTGTGAGGCCGTTTTCTGTGCCGACCTCTCATTAGGCTTGTGAAGAGCTGCAGTTTTCCATGTGTCATGTGACTTGGTTTCTCCATTGCTTTAAGTGCATTTTAAATTTGAAGCCCGTTCCTAGGCTGTCCTCCCTCAAACCCAACTCTGCCATGGCCACTATCCAGCTCTGACACCAAGCGGGAAGCCACCTCTGCATCCAGAGGCTCTCAGTGTCACTCTGTTCCAGGTTCTGGAGGGAAGCAGAGGGAGAGGCGGATCTAGCGGACATCTAGCGTTGCAGAAGTCTTGGGGCGCCTGCATTCTGCTTGCTCCACCACAGTGGCTGCTACACAGGTGGGGACCCCGGGCCTTATCCTTCAGAACCAGATGGTCCACAATCTCTGGTTGGGTGGGCAGCACCACGGCTAGGGCTGTGTCCTTCAGGAAGAACGATCCAGGGAAGGTGCTGTGGTCACAGAAAGCTGGCGATTTGAACTGGCTGGGTGTGAAGCTGTGTGAGGACAGCAGGGGGTGCTGTGGCACCAGACTCCAAGGAGCCCGGAGAAGGAAGATGGAAGGGATAGAGCAGGGCAGGGGAAGACAGAGAGAAGAGGGGAGAGGGAGCTCCTTACTGTATTCCCACTCCCACGACCATCTCCTCAGACCTGGCCACACTCAGCTACACAGTCCAGACACCGTGGAGCTCAGCTGTGTCCCAATCGTCTCACTGTGTTCTGCCCAAGCTCCCTGCCTAGATTCCAGTTTTTACTCCACTCTGTCTCTCCTGCTATGCCCCTTCTGGAACCCACCCCCCATCATGTCTCCTCTCTGGCCCCTGCCCCACCCTCCCATCCCAGTTCTGGCCTCGCCTGCACTGTAAACGACTGTGGTGCCCCTTTCCTCACCGTCACCCCAGCCTGGGTCCTCCTCTCCTGCTGCACGCACCCTGTAGCCTGGACTGATGGGCTGGGGGCCACTGCTGCCTGCTTCCAACACTTTAGGTGGCCTGTCACCTTCAGACAGATCACGGCACCCCTCCACTGCCCTTTCCTGATCTCAGCTTGGCTTCATCACCTAGGAAGGTGGACATTGGGGTCACTGTCAGGAACCTGGCCTTCCCTGGGAGCTAGTCTTTATGGATGAAGACTCAGAGCTTCAGAGAGGTTAGCTCCTCACCCAGAATCACACAGCTAAAATGCACGTGCTCCAAGGCTCAGGAAGATTGTTTTTCTCTATGTCTTGTAAGTCATCCAGGGTGCCTGGCAGGGTGACCCTGAGCCCACGAAGCCTCAGTTTCACCTTTTCCTGCCCATGGACTCTGATGTAGAGGCTTTTGAATTTAATCATATCCTAAAGAGTTTTGTTCCCAGGTCAATAGTCAGGGCGATGAGACAGTCTTGAAATGGGAGGGAGGGGAAGGACAAGGGACTGCTCAGTTCCCGGAGTCCCTTTTCAGCTAGGAGAGGGACTCTTGGCTGTGGTGAGCCCCAGAGAGGTGGCCCAGAGGCTGGATGCAGAAGAGGGATGAGGCCTGACGTGATGCCCGACCACCTCAATCAGATGATGCAAAATGATTTTTTCATATGACATTTCATCCTATCTGACTTTGGTTTCTTCAGCTGTCTCTTTTGTAGCGCATGCTGGCCTTGAATTTCCCAACCTGTTTCAACCCCCCACTTTAGTCTCCCAGTTCGTGAGAACCGGTGTGGATTCAGATTTTTCCAGACTTTTCAGATAGAAGAAAACAGTTCTCCTGGGGGGGTGGGTCCAGCCAGGCTGACCAACTCAGCCCCTGGTCCAGTAACTGATCTCATAGATTGTCATCACGGCCCTGTCCAGCAGGCGGAGCAATTTAGCTGTGACCCACCTTTCCTGGGCCTGGTGCCTGGGGCTCAGGGCCATTTCTTCCTAGAGAGTGCCTATTCACAGGCACCTGCTGGTATCCTATCTTTTCCTCCTTCTGGCCCTGCCCATCAACTCAAATGCAACAGTTCAACCCCTTTAAAAGTAGGCTGGTTCTTGGCCTTGCTTTACAGGCCCCTTCCCTATGGTGGCCTGCTGGTCTCATTTCACCTCCTGGGAGAAGCCCCTTCTCTGCCTCTCAATTTTGCTTCACTTTCTGCCCTACGGGCTTTGGGGACTGCACCCTGTGTAGGCATGGTGAGCCAGTTGGCCCATCTCTGCAATGCTGTCTTCCCATTAACTACAATCGATAGCCCCTAGTATCCTCATTCACACAGTAGACTCTTAGTGAATGGATGGACGGACAGATGGATGGACCGATGGATGGGGTAGTCTGCTCTTCCTTAGCCCCTTCCCTGGAGATCCAATTAGTGGATCACTGAAGCAGCCGGCTAGCACACCCACAGACAGCAGTGCCCCATCTGGAAGCTTTGTTTAAAGACAGTGAAATCGGCTGCTCAGCTGGGCTACTGCCTTGAATACAGTCCTCGGAGGGCTACTGGCTCATTGTGTCTTGTGTCCTCAACTCTGCAAAGAACAGATTGAATTTAAGCCTTCTGTAGAGGCCCAGAGCAGGCAGGGGACTTGCCAAAGTCTTGTAGTAACATTGGAACTAGGGTTGAGAGGGCAGAGAGCAGGTACAGCCTCAGTGGGAAGACACTGGGTGGGGTCCAGGTAGGAGGGCCTCAGGGGGCTCTGTCCTTTTGAGGAAGTGATAGGATGGTTCTAGTCCTGTGTTAGCCTAGCCCAGTAGGCAAAGCTCACACCCCCAGCAAGTGTCAGAGATCTCTTAGGACTTGTAGCCTCCTTGTGCAAACCCTGCCTTGCTTGCCTTGCTGCACACATTCCCTGATCATTGTCCAAGCATCTCTGGTCCCAGCTGTGTCTTCAGCTAGGTTCACCTGTCATCATCTTCAAGATACATCCCTGACCCTCCCTTGACTCTCTGACTGGTCAGAGTCCTCCTGTGCCCTGATGCTGTAGGGCCAGCCTGGGCAGGACTGGGACTGTTGGTTCCCAGCATCCCCAGGGACCTGCACAGTGCTGGGCAGTGTTTATTCTAGAGAACAAAGGTATGGAGGGTAGAAATCTCTCCTAGTCTCAGAACTGCCTGCTTTTATTCTGAATGGCTCTGGGAGGTGTTTGTTCCTTAGCCCTATTGCTAAAGGGGTAAACAAGTCACTCTGAGAAGCAATGTTGTAACCAGATCATTATATCTATCATCACTTCCTCCTCACCCCCATCCCCCCAAAAGAGAATGAGTGGAGAAGGAAGGAAGGAAGGAAGGAAGGAAGGAAGGAAGGAAGAGACTTGGCATTCATTGGAAGCCTGTAGGTCTCCTTGCCCCTGAGATCCCATGTTTCCTCTGTCAAGGGGTCCTGTTATGGCTACCTTAGACACACTGACTTCCATCCTGTGGCAGCTTGCTATGTGGAGCCACCCATCTCCTGATAGCTAGCCTCCTTGTTTCTGTTCTTAGTCGCCCCTCTTCTTCTCAGTACCCAAAGAGGTTCTATTCATCCTGAACTCAGATCCTGTTCCTTCTGCTCCATCCCTCCAATGGCCTGTGGTCCGAGCATAGATCCAGGTGCCTCTCTGGCCTTGTGAAGTTGGCTCCCTGTGTTCCGTCTCCTTCCATCACGATTGCTTCTTTTACAACCTCAGAAACCACCAGGCATCATCCGGCCTCAGGAGCTCGGCTCACGCTGCTCAGCGCTTAGATATTCTTCCTCCACATTCCTACTTTGTTCCTTCACTTTGTTCAGGTCCTCACGGGGTCTGTTGCAGATTGCTACTTCTCCGTCTTAACCTCCTCACCTGGAGGCTTTGTGCTCTGTCTTTACACGGGTCCTGGGCAAGTCGGACTTCTTCATCCCTGGTCCTACTGCAGGTCTGCCTACTACGCTTGGCTGTCCTTTGCAGTCAGACAGCTGTGGCTGCTGTTTTCTGTGTCTCAGGTCCCAGGACTTGTTGATGGAAGGATCCTACGATGCTCTCTTCCTTCTACCCATATGCGAACCTTGGAGGCTCTGGCTAGGGAAGAGTGCCCCATAGCAGGCCACCCTTGGTGACAGTCCAGTGTCACTGCTGTCTCCGGGTGCTCAAGCAGTCCTGTCATAACATTTGTTTAGCAGGCAGTGAGTGCTAAGCCACATTGCAAACAACTGAGGAGTGGGGCTTTCTGCACACTGATTCCTCTTCCAGTCACCGGCCTCAGTGCTCTGCCAGGTCCCCGCCTGTCCCTCTTGCAGCCTGACCCTCCTGATCTGCCTTTCAATCAGACCCTCTCCTGCCCCAGCTGTGAACTCCAATTGTTTGAGTCTTGCTGAGCTTTGAGGTCCCCACTTTTGCTTCCTTGAGGCCTACACTTTCTGCAGGATCCTCTCTCAGCACTCCCAACTTCTTAGAGCCTCAATGAGGTCATTGGATCATGCAGGACCCCTGAGTCTGGACCACACCACCATGCAGCTCTATACTCCTGTGGGATAAGGTATACAATACAAGTGGGTAGAGTTTGCCCCAGGGTCCTGCAAGGACAGGCTAGGGAACCAAATGCGGTTGTCTACCTGTCCATTCATCCAGGTCTCCCTTGCTTGCCTGCCTGCCCGCCCACCCACTTGTCTGACTGGCGTTCCCAGTTCCAGACCCTACCTTGGGCCTGAACAAGGTGAGTGCCACTGATGTCCCTTGGTACAAGCAACCATATTTCATAGACACGGCACCCGAGGCCCAGTATGACACAGGGTACCGAGGGCTCCTGGCTCATGTGCTGTGCTCCTTCTCCACTGCTCTGGGGGTTCTCTCCTTAGCAAACTCCCACCTTACTGTAATTGGAGCCCACCCTTACCATTGCTCACGCACCCGGGAACCCTGACTCTGTGGAGCACCCTCTCCGGCGTCCTCCTTCCCCAGCCACTGCAGTGTGGTGTGCCTCCCCCACCCCCACTCCTGCAGCTCAGCCAGTCTGAAACACACAATTTAGCACTTAATTACACACTCTGCTCACTAATTATTTTGTGTCTTCTCTCTTTAGCTCGCCTGAGTTCCTCAGGCTCTGCTCTGTTGCCGGATTGGCTCTGGTCTTGCACTCTTTGCAGGGTCCTTGCTCACTGGGCCAGGGGCTATTCCGGCATTTGCCTAGAGCATAGGTATCAGCACCTACAGGCCACAGGGTGACTAGGGTAAAGGTGGTCTCTCCACTCATGTTTGGTCAGAGTTTATCCTGCCTAGGAGGACAGTGGTGACTGCCCCACGCATGCCATCCACGGAGAGTGGATTCTCTGGAGTTCTGACCATGTCCTCACCCCACTTGATCCCTCTCACTGCCTCGAAGCTCACAGTCAGTACTCTGGCCTTTAGATTCAGCCTCCGAAACATACCCGGAATCAAATCACCATACGCCCAGCTCCATGGTCCGTGCCTTATTAGCTGTGGTTGTCACCTCTTACACAGGCCACAGCATCTCCTTCCTCATGGACCTCCACCCTCCATGTTTTACCTGGTTGCCTCCCTCCTAACTCCTCAGGATAAGCAGCAGTTTCTCTTCACTTACACAGCCCACATGGTTGGCCCCACAGCTGTCCCCACCTCTCCACTCCGTTGGGGTCTCTGGCTTCCCAGTCGTTCTGGCTGGCAATAAGCTGCCGGTTGCCCTCAAGTTCTTATTGAACGAGCCTGCGTCCTAGGTCAGTGTCCTTCATGTCATTCAGGCCTGTGTAAACGACAGCTCCTGAGAGAAGCTGGTCTCCTGAGAAGGGAATCAACAGAGACGTGTGTGAGGAGAAAGGGGAAAAAGAGGAATCACAGTCCTGGCCCCTGGGTATGCAGAGGTCAGGCGACCTTTCGAGCTGGTTGGAGAGCTGCAAACAGGTGCCTTGCTGTTCAAGTCTGAGAGCATCCTGGAATCTTCCTTCCTTCAGAAGACAGCAGGTTAGCCTCTGCTCTCTTCTGGCCTTGATGGATCAGGTGGGACCCACTGTGCTTGTCGACAGCGATCCGAGTTCCTCAAAGTCCATTGATTTAAATGTGAGCGATGTCTAAAAGAACTTTTGCGGAAACCATCTAGACTGCCTTTTGACCTCAGCTTGAGCATTGGTTTAACCTGGCTAACTTGACCCGGAGTTACCTACCATGAAAGTCTTAATCACATAGCACCTGTGGGAGTTACTCAGCTGCCCAGGATCTCAGATGAGTGGGCCAGTATTCCAGCTGCAGAAAGCTGCCTGGATGGGGGTATGCCCATCCCTGCCCAAGCGCAGCTCTGGGGGTATTTATCTCCCAAGCTCTGATTGGCTGGCTGGGGGTGGAGGGCAGCTGGCCAGGATGCACTGTCCCAGCCCAGTCCTGCCTCTTGCCCCTTTCCCGGGATGGGAACTTCACAGGGACAAGGCTGTCTCCTTGCCTGGACCTAAGACATGAAAGGAAAATGAGCAGCTGGTAGGTGTTGGGTCCATCTCTGAGACGTTTCAGGGAAGCTAGACCTTCAATAGAGTCACTGAGGCATGACTGGGGTCACAGGACTAGAGTCCCCAGGTCTGGGCTCAAGGAAAAAGAGGGGCCCAGACGATGTCAGAGTGGTGTGTCAACCCAGGGCAGGACTACTGGCCAAACTGGTGAAGGCTGGGATATAAGGAGTGGGTTGCAGGGCTGGGGCAGAGGGAGGCAGAGGAGTAATTCCCCTGATGGATGACATAGGTAGTCCACTAGGTCAGAGTGTCAAACAAGATGGTTTTCTCTGGAGGACGTGGCAGGCCAGGAGCTGGGTCTCTTACTGTGCCAAGGGAAGAGTCAGGTGGGGAGACTGAAGCCAGCATACCAAGCTCTGGGCTGGCTCAACAGGGCAGGGGAGATGGCTACAGGGGAGATGCAAGGCCAGAAGGAAGGTCACTGTGTGAACCTGGGTGCAGACACAGGACCCTGAAGGGAAGAGTCATTTCCTGAAGTAGGTCAGAGCACGCTCCAGTTCTCAGGATCCATCGAAACGGCTTCCCCCACCTGTCAAGGGCTGGCCTCAGATTTGGATCGGGGCCAACCTTCCTGATTTCTATGAATTGGGCAGAATGTCGCTCGGGGGTGAGGGTCAGATTCTGTCTTCTTTGCAGCAGCCCTGTGGGAACCTAGTGCAGGCTGGAAGCCTCTGCCAAGTGGGAAGGTCACACGTAGCCAGCTACCCAGCCTGCATCCCAGTCCAGCCCCCAGGGCATCTTGTGCTGCAGAAGCCCCAGGTGTCTCTAGCCCTCAGTGGCTGCAGGCACAGCAGCCTTCCACTTTCCCGCCCTAGGGCTTCAGACCTGTGGAGGTGAGCCACCCTGCTGGGCTGTCTAAAGTACTGTCCCTCGGGGCAGAACACAGAGGAATTGGCAACTGTTTAACGCTGAGAAGTCACACTGCAATTGTGACTATAGCAGAGCCCCCCTTCTGCTGCTCCCCACCCCAACCTGATCTGGGCCACTGACACTATTAACCAGGAGCCAGACCCAGCAGGGAGCTTTGGACCAGAGTACAGCTTGCTTATCTCTGTTCCAGAGATCAGAAGAAGGCCTGCATGGTGGGGGCGGGGGGGGGAGGACTCAGGCTTGGGCTGCATCCAGCCAGCACCCCCACCTCCCCCGGGCTTTTTCCTTCATTCATTAAACAGGAAGCAGGCGGCTCAGAACACGCTGATGACTCAAGCCCGGGGACACAATGGCAAGCTGGGCCCCTGGCTTTCCACCCCTGCTGTGCTATCTCCGGGGCTCCTGGCTCTCCACCCCTGCTGGGTTAGCTCACGGGATGCCATGTGTGAGGTGGTCTGTGCTGCTCGAAAGATGTTAGCCCCCAGGAAAGCAGCTCTGAGGCCGAGCTTTTGCTCTCCAGAGGAGAGCCGCTCCCCGCTCCCCTTACAGTCCACCGTCTCCTCCCATCACGGGCTCACTAATGCTCGTCCATCTCCCTTCTCCCCCATCAATTGAACAGCACTATTCCTGCTTAGCTGTCCTAGTCAGTTTCCTGCCTGACCCAGGAATACCTCAGAGCTGCACTCTGACTGCACCAGGCCCTTCAGACTGGGCGGTCAAAGCCATCCAGACTGGCCTCTGCCCTCGTGAACCAAGCTTGCCTTTAGCTTAGTCACGAGTCAAACTCCAACTTGATTGACAACTAATTGGTCTGGCAGAGACAACCTCAACATAATTGAAGTTCTACCGTGGTCTAGAGTCCAGAACCAAGCCATAGCATCCCTGTTCGCTGGTGTTGAGATGCTGTTTTTCCGCTTCTGTTCTTTTGAGTTCCAGGGTATAAACCACGGTCCTGCACAGCATGTGCTATGGTACTGCCAGCCGAGTACCCATGGGTGGGACAAGGAGCAAGCTGGGGTAGCTCAGGAGGAGTGGTGATGTCCAGGTCTCCGCTGATCTGCCAGGTACAGTTCTTCAGACTTTCCTTACCGGTAGATCACATCTTTGACTTTGAAAGAGCACTGCTGGTTTCTTTAGGGAAGTCCCTGAGTTTGCAGACTTGGTTGTGCTTTCTTGTTCCTGCAATGGAGTGGTGGGCTTTGAGAAACCATAGGGTGAAGCAGCCTCCTCTTGTGTTCTCCTGGACAGCCATGACACCATCAAAACCGCTCTCCCATGATGCAGCCGTATCCATTTTCATCTATTCAAGTGCACCTTGGTTATTTGAAATGTTACCACTAGGGGGAGCTAGGGGAGGGTTTTCAGGAACTCAACGTGTGTGTGTGTGTGTGTGTGTGTGTGTGTGTGTGTGTGTGTGTGTGGGTGTATGTGTGTGTGATTCTTCAGTAATAAACCTACAGCTATTTTCAAAATAGTTTAAAAGCCCAAGATACTTAACATTTTTACTGCACTTTCATCTTTGCTGTAACACAAACTCACTATAATAATTTGACCTCCCAGAGAACTGCATCGTGGTACACCCTCCAGGGTTTACTTGGATGCCAGGATGTATTCCTCTCAGTATTGTGTTCACCACATAGAGTGGAGCTGCCCGGCCCCTTCCTTCCGTCTCCAGGTCCATAGGCATCCGTGTTCCTGAAGCGCGGGGACAGGACTGACACTGCATCCTTGAGTCTTTTGCTAAGCATTTTCTTCTTTTATCTTCAACCCTGTTTCCTGAACAGGACACTTCTTAAGCCACTTGCTCATTTTTCTAGGGTTAGTTTAATTAAATCTAGAGACGATAATCCACAAATCAACTTACAGGCCACGTTAAGGAGGAGGATGAGCCTGGGAGAGGCCGGCTCAGTTCTGTCATGCTTCCCCACGAACGGCTGGCGCTGCCTGATGTGGGGAATTGGACTTTTGTGTGCTCCGACATGCTAATTTGGTTTCCATTGGGGGAGATACTCAGTAGTTCTACATTTTGTTCTCATGCCCTGTGGTAGGTGTGTTCTAGCACATTCTTGCAGTGTAATTGCTGTGGCTTGGCCTGCATGGAGTGTTGAGACTCCATGAGCTAGAGTGTTTTCCCACATGCTATCACTTCTGACCAGGCGAAGGTGTCCTGCCATGCTGGGTGCTGGCTATCCGGGAGTCTGGCCCAACCACTCAGCTATGTCAGCCCCCAGCTGGTCCATGCCCCCATCCTCCCCAGCTCTGATATGACACTTACCACAGTATAGGTCAAAGGGCAAAAGCTGTCACCAGTGGTCTCAGAGCGTGAGAATGGCTCTTGGCTTCATGCTGCCCAGCACTGTTGTGTTGACAGACATGGGCATGCTCACTGAAGGAAGGGACCAAGAGTTTGGATTTATTCAGGACATGGAAGACACCCCACCATGCCTAGCACCTGATCCTGTATCTGCCAAATTGCACATCTGTTTCTTTTCAGTCCCAAAGTCATCCCCAAGGCTGTGGCCTTCTGTCCCCAGGGGTCCCTTCTAGACCTGCCTCCCCCAGAATTCACAGCACTCGCTGCTCATGAGCCTTCGGGGGCACTGAGCTCCCTCTGGCCACCCTGTCCCTGTACAGCAGCCACTGTGGCTCCCTGAGATGGCTAATCTTCATCCAGTGTGACTGGATTTAGAATCACCATGGGAACACACTTTGTTTGGTGCGGTCTGTGAGGTGTTCCCAGAGTTTGGCTGAGGAGGAAAGACCCACCCGGATGATGGGCGGCACCGTTGGTCCTGGGCTGAGTAAAGGAGAAAGTGAGCTGAGAACCTGCATTTATCTCTCTCTGCTTCCCGACTGTGGATGCCACGTGGCCAGCTGTCTCTGTTCCTGCCACCAGGACTTCCCGCCATGATGGACTGCATCTTCAGACTGTGAGCCTCAACAAACCCTCCCTTCCTTAGCCTGCTTCTTGTCGGATATTTGTGCTCAGCAGTGAGAAGAGTCCTGACTTACGCTTCTTCTCCCTCAGCCACTGCTGCAGTCTCCCCTGCTCGAATGCCCCTCTTGGGACACTGCTGCCAGGTCAGGATCTCTTGGCACACAATGTGCCTGTCTTCTCTGCAAAAGTCCCAGGGTCACTCAGTAAGTGTGGTGGTGACACATGCCTTTAATCACAGCACTTGGGAGACCTAGGCAGATCTCTGTGAGTGTGAGTACAGCTTGGTCTACAGAGCAAGTTCCAGGCTAGTCAGGACTACATAGAGGTACCGTGTGTGTGTGTGTGTGTGTGTATGTGTGTGTGTGTGTGTGTGTGTGTGTGTGTGTGTGTGTGTAGTCCCACAGCCCTTATTTGTTGAAGATGTCGGTGAACCTAAGGAGCAGGGACGTTTTGGTGTCTCCAGCAAGGGAGATAAGGTGGTCCCAGAGCCTGGCTGGGCTCTGGACTGAAGATGGCCTCTATTCTTCTAGAGGATGTGGGAGGTGGGAAGGATGGGGTGGGCAGCATTCTTGGGGAGAGGATGTGGTTCTCCTTGGGTGTCCTATTGTCCCTGCCCTAGGGGGTCCTTTTGAGCTCTGTTACAGCCTGGAGAGGCCCCCTCTCTTTTCTGCAGAATGGCAGGCATCTGGGGTGCACCTGTGCCTGTGTTTGTGTGAATCCAAGCCTCCTGTCTTCCTGCTGCGTTTGTCATCTGGGTGGTGGGGGTGTTTATATACAGAAGCCTGGGGTTATTTGGGTGTTCTCTGATGGTGTGAGTGTGCTGTAGGGGCCCAGCGCCTGCATCTACCATTGTCTGCTTCTGCCTTCTGCTGGGCCTTTGGGTCTGTGTGCCCAGCTGTCTGTAGGGTTGGGGGTGGGGCATTCAAGCCCACCAGCCCCTGCCCTATTCCCTACTCTGCCTGCCAGACTGAGTTCTCATCACCTAGCAACCAGGGACTCCAGTCAATGGTAGCCTCTCAGACAAAAAAAAAAAAAAAAAAAAGTATTTTCTTGAGAGCAGAGCTTGGAGGGGGAGGGGAACATGGGGAGGAAGGGGAGGGGCATTGTGGAACTTGCTACTGTGAGTCCATGTCAGCCCTGCAGGCCCCTCATCTGTCTGCCGTTCTGTCTTCTGTGCAGATCCTTGCTCATCTCAGCTTCCCCTGGTGGGCAGGGGGGTCACTGAGGTTCCAAGTCCTCAGATGTGCTTAGTCTTCCCACTGACTGAGGAGCCTTCGTGGGGCTCCATGAACCATTTGGCTGGGGTGAATGCAAGAGGACAGCACAGGTGTGAGCCACAGGGTACCATCTGAGGCCTTTAGACCCTCAGATCTAGGCCTGCCTTGGAGCTCGTTCAGGGAAGGGAGGGCCTGATGGGCTGGGTGGAAGTTTTTGTCTTATTTTCCCCTTCAGAATTATGATTGCCTTCCCTGGGAGCCAGCACCTCGAAGAGGAAGGTCAGGGCTCCCAGGAATGGGAAGGAGACAGCTCAAGGGCCTCCCCGTGGTTCTCCGTGGCCCATGACTCTCTTCTGGGGCTTGAGTCTTCTCTCGGATGCTCTCCTGCTCCATGGCCTTCCAGGCCAACAGTCTGTTTTGGCCAGTGTACAGGTATGCTCCTCCTGTCCCATGCTCCTTGTGACAATCTTGCTTGTTTGGTTGGTGGCCCTTGTTCCTCTCAGGATGATCCTCCCGCTCACTGGCTTCTTAGTTCCCCATCTCACCCACCAGAACAACAGCTCCGGGATCTAAGAATAACCAGACTCATTTAGCACTTGCTGCGTGCCAAGCTCCGTGCTGAGTGCCTGGAGTGTTTCAGCTCACTCTAGGCTGGAGCAAGCACACAGCAGGAATGAGAGGCTCCATTTTACACAGGAGGCAGAGAGGGACTGAGTACCAGTCCCATGGTTACAGAGGGTGCCTGACATCTTGTATGTAAGAGTGGCCCTGAACATTTTCTAGAAAGAATGAAGGGGGACAAAAATCTCTACTGGCCAGAAAGGGTTTGGCTGCTTCCTGCCCTGACAGCCTTGCTGAAGCATGTGAAGTTGTTTGTTGTGGGGTCCACCTGTGGAACACCCTGCCCTGCTGGCAGGATGGACCCCGTCCCTCCTGACAGGGTTGACTTGAAGGCTGTCCAGACTCGCAGCTTCTCCTGTTGCTCTCTGTGCGTGGTCTCACTCTGGAGAGGGTCTGCTCTTGTGAACCCACAGGAAACAATCGCCTGTTTCCCATCCTTAGTCAGCTCTATGCTGACGCCTGTCAGGGCAAAGGAATGCGAGCCAGCCGCAAACGCAGTGTTTCCACAGGCCCATGTGAAACGAGGGGAGTCAATGCAGATTACCAGCGCCTTGGTCTTTTGTTCCCACTGCTGTGACGTGGAATGGGACAGATTCAAGTCTGTGTTCTAGTCAGCCTCTGACTGGCTGTGAAGCTCCCATGGCCAGGACACTCAGGAGTCTAAAGTTTGTCACATCTAGAGGGATCACATGGTTGTTTTTGAATGTGAACTTCAGTTGTGTCAGAATGGAATCAATGCCAATGCCCCTGCTGGACTTTTCTCCAAAGGAACAAGTTTCTGATACCCTAAATGAGCCCCAAACTACCACAGATCTCCTAGAGGAAGTCGTGCCTAGCACCCACTGTCTGATCCTGAGGTGCACAGATTACTGGGGCAGGGGAATGGTACAGGGGACCCTTGGGCTTCAAGCAGCCTTCCTGGGGCTGGAAGTGTTGAGGAGGATGCTCAATTGACAGGTAATGCCTCTAACCTGGTCCAGATCCCTACAGACCTTGCTGCTAACTCAGGGTGTCCCTTCCTAGTTCTTCAGCAAGCCTCTCTCAGTGCAGATAGCCACAGGGAAGCCAGTGTTGGGTGCTGCAGGATGGGGGTGAGCATGGGAAAGCCCTAGCCCGGTCTGTGCTGAGTGACACAGGGAGGCTCCTGCAAGGCTCTCCTCTTTACTCTGTCTCTCTGGCTCTTCCTGCCTCTAACTGCTTTCTCTGGAGACACTTTTAAGCATTGCATGGGCTCCTAAATCTTTGTAGTGGGGTTGGCTTGTAGGATATCTTCCTGGAGACAGGCCAGTGACAGGAGCGAGAGACAGCATTCTGAACAGAAGTGGCAGCCAGTGAAGTGGAACCAGGAGCAGCCAGAGAAGCCAGGGTGGAGCTGCTGCCCGAGCCCATTCTGTGTGCGAGGTCCTGGCCGGGGCTCAGTGGGATGTGATAACGTGTATCTGGACAAGATCAGGCAAGGGAAGAATGGCATGTGTCTAGAACTTACCCATGTCCTGGGCTAGCAGTCTGCAAACGCAGCCTCTCCACTCTTGGGATGCTGAACGCTGAATACTTGTGTGTCTGTGGGAGCTGATTAGATCAAATATGCCTGGAGCTGGTTTCTGGGGAAAAGAGATTTGAGAGGGGAGCTGCCTGCGGGAGGTTATTTAGCGAGGGAACTTGGGGTGTGGAGTAGTGTGGTAGAACCCCAGGAATCCCCTAGGTGTTCCTGCAGTGTTGTCCCTCGTTCCAGGCCACACCAGCCAGTTGCCCAATGGGGCAGGCTTCTTTTAGCCCCTTCCTCCCTCAGGAACGTGAGCTAGTAGGGTGGCTGTCATCAGTTGAAGCCCCTTCCCACGATCCCAGTGGCAGTCATCGACATTCGCGTCTGCTTCAGCAGGATCCGCTGCTCTTGGCCCAGAAGCAGGAATCAGGGCTGCACAGTGTCCCCCATCACACAGCACCCACAGAGTCACACACCATACCAATTCAAAGCTGAGATCCTAATTAGGTTTCTCTCTAACACTCGCTTGTTTTCTTCCAGTGCTTGCTGCAGACCTGGGGATGAGGGTGCTGGTAAAGGGACAGAAGGGGCCCTCAGCACAGTACACTTGGGGACAAATTTAAGACACCATCCTCCTTGCCTCTAGACCCTTACAGCCACTCATGGTCCCTTCTGTCCCAGCCTTCCTTCTCCCTCTGGCTGTTCCTTGCTTTGTGGTTCCTGGCTCAAATGTTCCCCTCTCTTTTGTCCCCCTGTCGACACCAGTCTGCCCTGTCCTCCTGGATCTGTCCTATCAATGCCAAGCTACCCGTGGAGCGTGCGAGAGGAGATCACTGAGTAACGTGTGGTAAGGGTGGGCACTGGTATGCTCTACACCCTCTGTTGTCCCAGTACCTTGCCCAATGCCTGGCGCAAGGGAGGCATCCGGGGAATCTGAGTGAGATCATGGCATGAATACATGATGAGTGAAATATGATATAAATATCCCTAACCTCAGGCAGAAAGAGCGCAGGCTGCCGAAGATAGCCAGAGCTGATGGCATCTTCCTGTCAGCTTCCCCCTGGAGGTGGAACAGAGCTACCTCAGTTTCCCCAAAGAAATAAGCAAAGCAGTGGGCTGCAGTTCGCATCCTGGGGGCAGCTCAGAGTGGTTTTTTGGGAAGTGGATGGAGGGGGATCAGCCATTGTTGTTTTCTTCTGAAGCCAACTTTCTTGTCTGGTAGACACCGTCTTGCCATGTGGATTCCTGACATCTTCTGTCTGTGTGTGTCTCTGTCCTCACCTCTTCATGAGGACACCAGCCCGTGGCTTAGGACCACCTAAAGACACACTTTCACTTTAATTATCTCCTTAGAGGCTATCTCTAAGTGCTGGCTCACCCTATAATTATGAGGGGCAGAAATTCATCATCTGGGTTTTGGGGTACACAACTCATCTGTAAAATGAGGGGCAGGTTGTCTCCAAGAGGCCTGACACTTCCCGCTCATTGTTTTTGAGAATCCTGGAGACTACAGCTCAAAGGCACATGCCCAGCGTTAAAGAACTGGTGTGTATTTGGAATGTTACTCTAACAAGCCAGCCCTTTAAACACAACTTCACAGCACCGTGACTGTGCCAGGCTCAAGATAATCCCAATTTTATTCACAAAGCGTTCATTTAGCGCCTTGAGGACTCTCCTGTCTGGCCGAGGGACATGACTTTTAAGTTTGGGGATGAGCAGCTTCATCTTTCATCTTATCGTGCATCTCCATGTTCAGGATGGAATAGTCTAAGCTGCTGGCTCCTCAGGCTGGGCGCTGTGGGCACATGACTATGGAACCCCCTGCTTCCTCCCTACAGCCCTCAAAGCCTTGCATGGTGGGCGGGGAGCCAGGCCCAGCTTGGGTAGCATCACCATGGCAACCTCTCCCCGCTAGCTCCTCGTGGAGACCCGGGCATCGGTGGCCATGGTGACTGGTCCCCTCCACTGGCACATCTGCATAGCAACCAGAGAGGGTACGGATTGCAGCTGGGACCCGCTTCAGGAAGGCAGGTACTTCTCAGTGCTCTGTAGGCCATTATGAAGAGGAGAGCAGGCCCCCTCCACAGGGAGACAGACAAAGAACTCTGACAAAAGACTTGAAACCATGAGTGGCTAATAAACCCAGAACATTCCTAGCACAACCATAAGGTGCTCACAAACAACAACCGTGTGATTGGCAGATGAGGAAAAGCACAAGCTAAGCTGAGTGTGTGTGTGTGTGTGTGTGCTCGCGTGCGCACGTGTGTGCTAGGAAGTATGCAGAGAAGGGGGCATGGCCCTTGCTGTAAGTCTGAGGGCAGGCTTTAGTACATTTTTGCTAGGTCAATTTGGCAATATGTATCAAAAAGCCTTTACACGCTTGTGTCTTTTGAACCATCAATTCCAGATCTAGTAATTTATTCCAAGGTAGTAATTAAGCGAGTAAAGATTTAGCTATGCGTATGTTCCCCGTAGGGACAATTAGAATAGAAAAAAGTTTAAAACAACCACGAGGTGGGGGGCTTAAATCATCTTTCTTTGTGTTCATACAAGGGAAGGCTATGTAACATTAGAATGCCGTGGAAGACCCTTGAGCCATCTTTTCAATACTGTAAGTGCAGCCGGCTCTGACAGGTGGTCAGGGGGCAGCAGTTCAGGGGGATCCTCCCTACGCTCCCAGTCTTCAGCATTCTCTGTGCCCAAAGCAGTGATAACAGGGTTCAGAACACCATCCCTCTTCCCAGAGGGAACTTGAAGTTTCTCTGGAGGCAGTAGAGGCCATAGGAGGTGCTGAAATTCAGGTTGGGTTTGACATGCCATCAGCTGTGTGAGTTGGCGGACGGCCTTTGTCAGGGAGCCCACATAGAGGCCGAGTCACTTCTACAGTGTTTAGTTCACTGCAGACCACTGCCCTCGGACCAGACACCAATGGCTGCGGAGGGACTGCAGCTACGATCAGAGCCGCATCAGGAAGAGCAACCACCTCAGGCTCAGCCCCCGCCCCCCCAGCTTTTCTCTCTTCTGCTACAAACTGATGGGGAGGAGAGAGGACACACAGCCCCTGGAACTGAGGACTTGCTTCAGTTTTAGCAAACTCTCCCCTGATTGGTCCTTATTCTTTCTCATTTGTATGCACCCAGTCAATCAAGGCTCACCGGGATCTATATAAATCCCATTCACAGTATCCTTGGAATCAGACTCTCCGGACCACTTGTCAGACGATGGTTCTTCCTGCTACCCCAGAGGCTTCTCTTGCCTCACGATGGGAGTGTGGGTCAGCCTTTGAGACCGGCTGTCTCTGCTTTCACTCTTGTCGGCCATGGGCTTCTTCTAAATTCAGAGCTGTAACACAGCTGGTGACCCCTCTTGTTCACGACCCCACCCAAAGCTACATCTTCTGTTTCTCTGTTGAGTCTTCACCCTCCTGTGGTCGTTAACCATCACCATTTCTTCAATTTTTGCTGTCTGCCCACTTCATTTGTGGGGGAGGGGCAAGGCAAGACTGACAGGGAAATCAGCTGACAGTGCACCTGAATCCAGAGGATGGGCCGTTAAGGGATTTATTTTCAAAGCTAACCAAAGTCCTCATCTGGGAACAACACTATTTGCAAGAAAAAAATCTGATTTCAACATGAGGTGTTTGTAAAGTAAATTAATAAAATCTTTCAAAGTGCAATGAGATTCCCATTACGATTTCTGTTTAACCTTTTTTTTTTGGGGGGGGCGGGTTATGTTTTGTTCCAGATGGGTTTTCTCTGTGTAGCCCTGGTTGCCTTAGAACTGGCGTTGTAGACCAGGCTAGCCTGTGTACCAGACTGACCTTGAACTAACAGAGCAGCCTGCAGCTCCTCCTGAGGGCTAGGCTTAAGGGCGTGCGCTAGCACTGCCTGACTCTGGCTAACCTTTTTAACTGCACAGCTCAGCAGCACAAAGCTCACAGTGCCCTGCAGCAACTTCATCTTCCCAAACCGGTGCTCTGTCCCCCTTAAGCACTAGCTCTCCATAGTCTCCCAGGTCCTGGCACTCACCACACATGTGGAATCATACGACACTTGTTCTTCGTGACTGGTTTTAAAAATTATTTATTTATTTGGTGTGTGTATGTGCACTGTGGAGGCCAGAGGTTGCTATCAGGTGTTTTCTGTTGCATCCCACCTTAGTTTTTGAGACAAGGTCTCTTACTGGCTCACTAATACTTCTAGCCCTAGGGATCCTCCTGTGTCTGCAATCCCAGTGCTCTGGCTATCGGCACTCAGCACACACACACACACACACACACACACACACTCACACACACACACTGTCATTCCACTTGTACTGAAATAAGCTATCTTAGCAAGCACTTTGTTGACTGAGTGAGACTCAAAAACAATACTGTGGAAAGCGACGGAGGAAGAGAGTCAGTATTAGCCTCTGGCCTGTGCATGCTCATAAACACACATACGTGCGTGTGTACACACACATATGAATACACACCGGTAAACAATTTGGCTCCTAGATACAGTGATCTTATTTTCCCTGCTTTGTTTTTTTCCTCCTTTCTAAACACTCTGTAGTGCCCATGTATCGCCTTTGAAACAGGAAGAAGAAAGCAGCAAACATGGTTTAAAAGGGGTCAGTATCTGGACTCACAGGCCTCCATGGCCAGCGAGAGGGAAGTCACTCACTCTGCAACATAAATTCTTCGGTTCCAAAGGGGTTCACAGCTCTGTGAATAAAACAGGCACTCGATAAATATTTGCTGAATCAATTAATAAATGAATTTGCTCTGGGGTTTCTTTGTGTGACAGACTCCCTGGTGCATTGGGAATGAAATCAATTTACAAAACTGCAGTTTGCGCCCTGTGCTGAGTCGCTGTGTGGAGCAGAGGCCAGACAGGCAGATAGGCCCAGTGCCTGCTCTCTGCACCGCCCTGGCCCTTTGCCCTTCGTCTTGTGCCCAAACTTAGGCTTGTTTCACTGAAAGAGGACAAACTGCCTGCTGCTGTCTCGGCATTTTAGTGTTTGTGTGACACGTTTTAAGAGTGTAGGGCTGCTGCCCAGAGTAACAGCGCAAGGGTAACAATCAAGTGGATATGGCCGTGTATGGGGTCGGACACTGTCGTCCCAGAACTCCGGAGGTGGAGAAGAGAAAAATCAGGAGCTCCAGGTTGTCCTCAGCTACACAGCGAGTTCGAGGCCAGCTTGAGCTACACAAGACCTTGTCTTAAGGAAAAAAAAAAATCCAAGTGACTATGAAACTGTTAAAGCTGTATAAATAGTGTTGCGTCGCTTGGATAAAATGCATGAGATAACCCGCCTCAAAGCAGGACAGGTGGGGCTGGTAAGATGGTGGAGCGGATCACGGCACTTGCTGTCAAGCCTGGTGCCTGATTCTGACTCCTGGAACCCGCATGGTGGAAGGGAAGAATGGAGTTGTCCTTCGACCTCTACACATGTGCTATAGTACATACGTGAACACACATAAAAGAAAAACTAATTAAAAAAAAATTTGAAGAAGAAAGACTTGTTTTGGCTCACGGTTTAGGGAGCCTCAGCCCACGGCTGGTTGGTCTTGTTGCTTTGGATCTGGTGGGGCGGGCCATCACGGGGGAAGCCTGTGGCAGAGGGAGCTGCTCATGTCACAGTTTCTGGGAAGCAAAGAGAAAGAGGAAGGGGCCTGGAGGGGTGGCCCAGATGTTAGGAGCACTTGTCGCTCTTGCAAAGGACCTTGATTCAATTCCCAGTGCCCACATGGTGGTTCACAACCATCAGTAACCGTCTAGTTCCAGGGACCCAATGCCCACTTCTGAACTCCTCAGGCACCAGGCTTGCATGTGACACCCAGACACAGGGAGGGAAAAAAACCCTCCTACATATTAAAAAAAGAAAAGTCTGTACACACACACACACACACACACACACACACACACACACACACACGTGCGCACACGCGCATACGCACGCACACCGAAGCACAGCTTGACCCTGAGCCCCCAACAGAACCCCAGCAGCCCTCATCTCCTGCGTTTATCCTGGTGGTCAGAGCTTCCCTGTCACTGTGCTAAGTGATAAACATCATTGTCTAATTTTGTCTTAAAATATACATATGTGAATGGTGTACTGAATACTTGTAATCCCAGCACTTTCCAACTTTGGAAGTTGGAGACCGGAGGGATTAGAGTTCAAGGTCGTCCTTGTTGCTGTAAAAAAGTTCAAGGTCAACCTGGACTACACAAGAACTTGTCTCAGGAACAAACAAACAAAAGGGAGAAGAAAAAAAAAAAACAAAATCAAACCAAAACACACAAGAAAACCAAAACCAAAACGAAACAAAACAAAAAACCAAACAGACATTCAGTCTGTCTCCTGTCTGCTGGGCATCAGGAGTAGCATTCCATTAGTGAGACCAGGCCTGCTGCTGTGTGGAACTGTAGCTTGCTTGAGTTCTTTGCTGAAGTATTGACGCAGATAAATCTTGTATTTCTGCTTCCCTGTGGGTGGGGCCAGAGCCTGTGGAAAGTTTGGAGTTCTTACAGCTGTTCTCATGCCTGTCCTGGAGGCAGGGCCCATGGTGCTCTGAGCGTATGAGGACCAGAACTGGAGTGGAATTGCCAACACAGGACTTACCTTTCTTAGATGAGGAGACACAGCTCTCCCAAACTGTCATTCCAGTTTCTCCACATCATTGTTGATACCTGCTACTGTCCAGTGTTTTGATTTTACCCATTCTCATGGGTGTGTGAAGATGCTTCACTGTGGCTTGTCCTTGAATACCCGTGGTTACTGAAGGGTCTTCACAGCTTCTGGCCATTTGGGTAACATCTTTGGTGGTGTTCCTGCTCAAGTCTCCCTGTTTCTGTGTTTTCTTCTAATGGAGTTCTATGCATCCTATAGACACAAGCCTTTTATCTGTCATACACATTACTGTGTAATTATTAATGTTAGCATCTCTTTTATACAATCCTATGCTATTAGCAAGATTATCTGTTATGTATGTTGCTGGTACCTTTTCCCATGCTGTGCTCCACCTATTGCTGCCTTTGGATGTATAGACTTTCTTGTTTTCAATTTAGTTTAACTTTTCTTAAAAAGAATTGATTTTAAAATTCCAATACATATTCTGCATAATGGATTGTCTACAGGGAATATGAACTACATGTATATTTTAAAAGTTATTTTCATATGTCTCTATGTGTGATATAGTGACCCAGACATCACCAATTTGGCTAGGCTGACTGGCTAGTGAGTCTGCTCACTGGCCTTAGGCTTACTGATGGTTTTTAATGAGAGGTTCTATATTTCATTTCATGACAAGAAAAAGGAAGATGTAAAGAATGGAAAACCATTAAAGCTGTGGTTATCTGTGGGTTGCATTCCGATGGCTGATCAGGTCAAGGGGCCTTTGAAGCAGATGGTTCACGTGAGTCCCAGGTCAAAGACAAAATGTAGACCTCTGAACAGCAAGACAAACACAAGGCAAAATGTTTGAAAGATTCTATTTACACCAGCTTAAATTAACATCAAAGATCTAGGAATAAAAAAAATTCTTTTTTTTTTTTTTTTTTTTTTTTTTTTTTTTTTTTTTTACTTTAGGCATGGCGGCACACACCTTTGAGCCTACCACTCGGAAGACAGAGACAAGTGAATCTCTGTGAGTTCAAGGCTAGCCTGGTCTACATAGCAAGTTTTAGGCCAGCCAGGGCTACACGTCCAGAGCAAGACTGACCCAAGGCCTTCTCAGAGACCCTAATGAAAGGACAAAAGGGATCCAATCTGTGTCCTTACTCAGGGACAGACTTAGCAAGGTCAGGGCTGGCACAGATCCTCAAAGGAATTAAGGCTTTGGTTCCAGGAACTTGGCTTTCCTCACTTAAGAGACTGCAGTTATCAGTCCCAAAGCCGCTGTGTGCTGGGTCTCTGACACACTCGAGTTGGCCTGTGTGCGCCTTGTGCGACATAGCTTGACTAGCTTCCTACTGACCTCATCCGTTGCAGTTTTCTGTTGACTTTGTACCTTTTCTCTCTTAAAAACTGTATATAAGGATGCTGTATTTCTTAACAAACTCCCTTGGCATAATTCATCAACTTGTGCAAGACCTCCTGGTCCAAATGTTCCTGTCTTCTCTATTTTTTCATTCCTAGTCTTCCCCCTTAGCACCCTGACACTGAAGAACGACCTGCTGGTCCAGGTCAGCATAATAAAACCCTATCCAAAAAAAAAAAAAAAAATCCAGCTTCATTTCACACAAAACTGATCAGTCCCAGGTGGAATCAAGATCGAAATATGAAAGGGAAAGCAATATATCCTAATGTAAAGGAATATGTAATATGTAATAGCAAGGCTGGGGGAAAGTTTAAAATAAGATGTGAAAGACCTTAGTGGTCTGGAGCTATAGACCCATTTGCTGAGCTCCTATCCAGCATGTTGAAGCCCTGGGTTCAGACTCTGTAAAAAAACTGGGCATGACGTCTGCATCTGTAATCTCAGCACTAGGGAGGTGGAGACAGGAAGGTTGGAGGTTCAAGGCCATCCTCAGCTATGTAGTGAGTTGAGGTCAGCCTGAACTACATTAGGTCCTGTCTAGGGGTTGAGGGAAGCACCTAAGGCTTAAGAAAAATACTAAAAATTGAAACTATGTTTCAGAAGGGCGGGGGGGGGGGGGGGAAGTGATACAGTTGGTAAAATGCTTTCAGTCCATGCACTAGGACCCAGGTTCAGTTCCCTAAGATCCTGTGTGAAAGCCAGGTGTGGTAGGACACGCCCATCTGTAATACCAGTGCTGAGGAAGTGGCCAGGCAGGGGGGTCCATGGAACTTACTAGCCAGCTAGGATAGAGGAATCCATGAGCTGGAAGTACATGGAGAGTCCTTGCCTAAAATAATGGTGGAGAGTGATTGTGAAAGACACCTCATGTTTACCCCTCCACACGCATGCTCACCGACTCCTTCCCTACGTGAATATGTACACATACACTCTTCACCACACACACCAAATATATGGCCTAAAGGTGTGTTAAACTGGACATCTCTGGTGAGGGGCTATGTCTACCTCATTCTGTTAATGTCATGATTTCCAGATGTGGAGACAACCTTTATTTTTTGGAATAAACTTGAATCAACATGATCAGATCATATTCATTTAGATTAAATTTATTGGATTCAATTGGGTAATATTTAATTCGGGATTTTTCCATTTATTTTTTTTCAAGTGATATTTCCTTTCTCATAACGTCTTTATTGGATTCTGGTATCAAGTATAGTCTAGCCTCATAAAGCAATTTGTGAAGCTTCCCCTTTCTCTTCTCTAAGTCAAATTTCTAATTTGCTGGTGAAGCCACCCGAATCTCGAGTTTCCTTTGTGAAAAGATGTTAAATTATGATTTCAGTTTCTGTAATAGTTTCTTTGAAAGTTATGAAACCTTTAATAGTCTATATTTCTTCTTGTGCCAGATATGGTAAGTTGTCCTTTCATTTCATAGAAATTTTCAGATATGTAGGCATAAAAATTTATTCAGTGTCTTAAGTTTTTACTGCAGACAGAATCTGTAACCATGTTCTCTTTGGTGTTCTAAGACAAGGCCATGAGTAGCTCAGGCTAGCCCTTATCTCCTGATCTTCCTGTCTCTACCTTCCAGTGCTAGATGACAGACGGATGTGTGCAACCACACTTGGCTTCCCTCTTTCTCTTTAAGAAAGATTTACTTTTATTTTTGATTGATTGATTGTATGTGTGTGTATGTATGTGTGAAGGTGACCTTGGAGAACAGAAGAGGCCATTGGATCCCCAATATCTGTAGCTACAGGTGGCTATGAGCCACCTAATACGATGCAGAGTACCAAACTCAGGTCTCTGCCAGAGCAGCTAGCACTCAAAGTCCCTGAGCCTCCTCTCCAGCCTCTGTATCTGCCTCTCTCCTTCTCTGTTCTCAGACTTTTCAAAGACAAGCCGTCCTAGCTACTCGAACTGCCTCTCGCGCATGCTTCTTTCTGCCTCATTTTCTGCTCTCATCTGCATTATTTTCTTACTTCCTAACAAACTTGGAGACCCAGGTTGACTCCGCTTCCTTCTTCCTGTGCTATTTGGTCATCCCTAGTCTTGTAATCCCGTGTGAATTCGGCACCAGCTCCTCAGTCCTACAAGAAGGTTGACTGGGACTCCGTAGGAGAGTGTGTGGGTGTGTGGGTCCCTTGGAGAGAATTCCATCCTCACTGCAATGCGCCCCAATCCACAAGCATGGGTAATCTCTCATTTAGATCTTTCAAATGTTCTTTAAATTATATTTTGTAGTGTCCAGACTTTTAAAGCTTTCTGCTAAGTTTATTTCTTATAATTTTATTCCTTTTGATTCTGTTATGAACACCAATTATCTCCTTTGTCTTCTTTTTATTTTTGAGATAAGAACTTGCTTGGCAGCGCAGACTGGCCTCATATGCACAGCAATCCTCCTGTCTCAGCTTCTTGAATCCTGGGAGAACAGGCACATGCCACCACTCCTGGCTTTCAGAGTTGTTTTCTTAATTTAATTTTTGAATTGCTCACTGAAAATGTGTAATGATATAAGTGAACTTGGTATATTGATCTTGCAAGATTGCTTCGCTCATATGCTGGTTATATAATTTTGTGTTACTTATTTTTAGTTGAATTCTCAGGATTTTCTAGGGTAAGTATATGTTCTCTGCAATATTGATTAGCTTCACCTACTCCTTTCACATATGGGTATCTCTAGACCCTTTTCTTGTGACATTGCCCCAGTTATAGACATTAGGATAATATTGGATAAGAGAAGGGATCTTCTCATCTTTGCAGTCTTAGGGAGAAAACACTTAACCTTACACCAATGGGCATACTGTTATGTCAGTTACTTGTTATTTCTCTGCTCTGTCAGTATTTATTTATTTATTTATTTATTTATTATGTATACAATATTCTGTCTGTGTGTATGCCTGCAGGCCAGAAGAGGGCACCAGATCTCATTATAGATGGTTGTGAGCCACCATGTGATTGCTGGGAATTGAACTCAGTACCTTTGCAAGAGCAGGCAATGCTCTTAACCACTGAGCCATCTCTCCAGCCCTGCTTTGTCAGTTTAATTGATTTTCAGATATTGAGCCAACCTTGCATTCTTGGAACAAATCCACCTGTGTCATGGTATATAATTTATTTTATTCATGCTTGAATCTGGTTTACTAGTATTTTCTTGAGGATTTCTGAATTCTTGGTCATTACAGAAAATGTCTGTCACTTTAAAATTTTTGTTTATTTGAGACAGAGTCTTGTGTAACCAAGGCTGTCCTTGGGCTCTTGAACTTTCCACTTCTGTCTCCTGGGTTCTGGGATGGCAAGTGTGTGCCTGCACACCTGACTTGTAATTCTGTGCCATCCTCATTGCACTCAGCTAATGCTGGCCCCATAAAGAGTATGAGGTTCCACCTCCTCTCCTGACATCTTGAGGTCTTTTCCTCTTTAACTATTGGCAGTTGTAAGGCTATTTGATAGAATATTTGTCTAACTATGTAAAGATGTGTCGCATTTCTTTGTGTTGCAAATAAGTTAACTATGTAAAGATGTGCTGCATTTGTTTATGTTGCTGCATTTGTTTTCTTTCTTTTTTTGTTGTTTTTTTTTTTTTTTTTGAGACAAGATTTCTCTGTGTAGCTTTGGAGCCTGTCCTGGCACTCACTCTGTAGACCAGGCTGGCCTCAAACTCACAGAGATTCACTTGCTTCTGCCTTCGGTGTGCTGGGATTAAAGGCGTGTGCCACCACTGGCTGGCTGCATTTGTTTAACTGTGTAAAGATGTGTTGCTGTTTCACCTTGCCTGTCTAAGGCACCTGATTGGTCTAATAAAAACTGAATGACCAATAGCTAGGTGGGGGAGAGATAGATGGGATTGGTGGGCAAAGAGTAAGAGGAGCCCAGCAAGCCAGCTGGACCATACTAGCCAGGGGCCAGCTGGTAGGAGGAGGAATTTAGGCTGGGGAAGAAAGAAAAGAGATGCCAGGGAGATGCCAGGAGTCAGCCAGCCAGATATGAAGGAAACAGGAAAATAGGACATACAGAATGAAAGAAAGGTAAAAGGTCCCAAGACAAAATGTAGAGGAAGAGAAACAGGTTAAATTAAGTTATGGGAACTAGTGGACAAGCATAGGATAAGGCTGAGCATTCATAACTAATAATAAGTCTCTGTGTCGTGGTTTGGGGGCTGGTGGAATGAGAAAGCCTGATATAATTTGGACATAGCCTTTGCTTTGTAGACTCCTTTGCCAATTAATTAATCTAGTCTGCTTATTTGTTTATTTATAAATTAGTCCTGGTAGTGTGTGTGTGTGTGTGTATGTATGCATATATTTCTTGGAATTTATCTATTTTTTCCCATATAGTAACGGTGTAGCATTTCTTTATAATTATTTTTATCAGGGTATTAGTAATGTCACTTCTTTTATTTCTGTTTCAAGTAGTTTGAATCCTCTCTTTTGTTCTCAAACAATTTAGGTAAAATTTTGTCGATTTTGTTGCTGTTTTATAAGAACTAGCTTTGGGCTTCACTCTTTGTTCTCTGTGGGGTTTGTGTTCTTTGTTTCATTAATTTCTATTCCAGCCTTTACCGTTCTCGTCCTTGTGAGGGCTTCAGCCTTAGTTTGCTTTTCTCTTTCCAGAATCTTAGGAGGAATATTAGATTATTGCTTTGAGAGCTGGGTATAAGGCACATGCTCAAAATCCTAGCACTTAGAGGCAGGAGGATTGCTGTCAGTACCAGGTCAACCTGGGCTGTATTATGAGACCCCGTCTTATAAAACAACAAAGACTCCATCTGTGATGCCCTTCTCCTCACACAGGTGTGGCTGCGGTCCACTTCCCTTGCACTACTGTTTGGCTGCATCCCGTATGTGTTAGTTTATGTGTACATTTTAGTCATGCGAAAGGTATTTTTGTAGTTATTTTTTGTTTTTAACCATATAAATATTTTCCTAGGGGCTGAATCAAAGGCCAAGCATATGCCAAGCATATACCATGCAAATGCTTCTCCACTGAGCTACATCCCTAGCTGTTTTTGTGTTTTACTTTGAGACAGGGTCTTACTAACTTTCCCAGGCTGTCCTTGGACTCACTCTGTAGCCCAGGTGGCCTTGAGCTTGTGATCCTCCTGCCTCAGACATCTACCATTTCGAGGCTTCTCAGCCTTCTAGGTCTAAAGGCTTGCACCAGCAGGTCCAGCTTACCATATACATCTTACTGCTCAGATCATTGTCAGACCTGGACTAGCTTAACTACATTGTCATAGGGAACTTTGCTCCCAATTAGCTCTCTCTCTCTCTCTCTCTCTCTCTCTCTCTCTCTCTCTCTCTTAAAAAGATACTTTGTTTCCTATATTATATGTGTTTCTGTAACAAACCAGGGAAAGTTGTGATTACTATAATGTCACCATTGGCCATGTAGCTCAATGCCTGTTTACATATACTTTCTGTGCTGTCAACAGATATGTTACATGAATTATATTCCTTTAAATTTTTTATTACATTTCTTTATTTATTGTGTATATATGCACATACAACAGCATGTGTGGTGGTCAGAAGACAACTTGCAGGTGTCAGTTCCCTCCTTTCATTATGTGGGAATTAAACTCAGTCAATCTTGTGAATCCTGTAAGTTTTAGGAACTTCCTGGGCCTTGTAATTTATATAAATTATGTAAATTATTTCCTCTGTTTTATGAGCCCCTTTCCCCTCTCCAGAAAAGAATGCTTGAATTTGGAAGAAACTGCTGCCCCATGGGCATGGTACACACCTGTAATCTCAGTTCTCCAAGGCAGGAAGATCACAAGTTTGAGAGCAACCTGAGACCCAGCCCAAACATCTTTTCTTTCTTTATTGGTATTCTCTGTTTGATACACTGATCTCACCACACCTTTCTATATTTCCTTAGGTACACATTCCTTCTGTTCTCTGACCATAGAGATGGTTACTTTAATGTTATTTTTTGTTAATTCCATCTTTTGCTGGCTCTCACAGTTTGGATTGCTTGATTTAAAAAGCCATGTGGATTATGCTTCTTTACAAGCCTTATAGTTTTTATTGGAAACTTCAAATTTTGTATACTGTATTGTGGGAACTCTGGACTCTGGGCCCCAAGGGGCCTATTCTTGAAATTTGATCTTTTAGTTTTTGTGACTTGCTTGGTAAAGGGTAACTTCTACTTCCTGACTTTCCTTATCTGGAGCGTGGTCCCAGCAATAGAGATCTGGGGACAGAATGGGAAATTCTGAAAGTCCCCTGGGAAGAAAGGCTCACCCCATGAGCTGGCCTGGCCAGGGTCACTGTGTCTAGGATGCAGGCATCAGGGCTGGCGTCTGCATCAATGTTTGAGGCAGAGGTAGAGGGGACTCACTATATCCCACATTCTTACACATCTAAGTTTCCATGAACAGATGTCGCTTTGTTTGATGTTTTCTCTTAGGACCATTTCCAGTGGATTTACTATTTTTAAAATAAGTATTTATGCTGTAACAACTTAATCGCCACAGACACCACACAGCCTGTCAAGCCTCGGATCAGGCTGGACGTGGCTCCACGCTTTCCTTTCTTGTTCGTATTGATTTTCACACAATAACCACAGCAATCTCCAACACCCCAGCTTTGCGAAGGTGCGATGCCGTTTAAATGAACATTGCCATTTAAAGCTAAAGTACAAACTCCTTCAAGCTAATTGTGTTATTTCCTTTCAAAATATAAAATACCTGCCTCACCCCTAAGTACCTGCTTTCATGGTCAGAGAACTGTGGGCTGGTTCTTTTGTTAGATACACACACGAATTTTGTTAGGTTTTGTTTTTTTGAGATGGAATTTAGATCTGTAGCTCAGGATAGCCCGGACTGGCCTAGAACTCGTGGCAATCCTCCAGTCTCAGCTTCTGAGTGCTGGAATTACAGGTGTGTGTATTATATCACCAAGTCTGGCCCTCTCTGCCGTTTCTGATGGAACTGCAAATACCACTAAGAACCTATACCAGTCTCTTTACTGTTTGCTCCATTGCCAGCACCCTGCGAACCCCACCTTGGTGAGCCTCCACTCTTTGGTGGGCGATTTCACACCTTTAAACATATTTGAACAGCCTTGTTGTTATGTTTCTCTGTTGGAGCTCAGCAAAAGCGCCCACTTGATATTGTCTAGAACTGAGTGCAGGTGACATCGTTTCAATGTGTAGAAATGCATGTCTTCTATGGTGGGCAGAGGGGAAGCCTAACAGCTCCTCTGTCTGTGGAACACACTTTCCTGTGAGAACCATGGTTCTTTTGTCTGGAAAAGACAGTTCTGGGTATTTCTAAGTGGGATAAGGTTGCCACACAATATTGAGGTGGGCGGCAAGAACCTTTGACTATGATGGGGAAGACTTTGCGGTTGTTTAGCCTCAGCAGTGTGAGACCTGAAGGAGCCTGTAGAGAATGATGCAGAAGACTGTCCCCCTTAGTGTGGCCTCCAGAGGAAGGGAAGGGCACCAGGCTGGGAGACCTTGTGGTGGGAAGGGCAGCTTCAGGCCCCTGATGAGTCACACTCGGTTGGAGGTGATATAATGACCCTTTATTACCTGTCCAAACTTTTAATGTACTTAATTTCACCCAGTAAATATCCTCCTGGGTTCGTCAGCTTCCCTACTGCTGTGACAAAATACCTAAAAAAGTCGACTTAGCAGGAGAAAAGGTTTATTTGGTTCACAGTTTCAGAGGTTTCAGTCTGAGGTCACTGATGTCGCCGTGGGAGCATGTGATGGAGCAGAGCTGGACATCTAATAGTGGCCAAGAAGCTAAGAAAGACAGAAAATAATCAGTATGGCTTCCTTGGCTCAGTGGCATCTTTGGGGATGCAGAGGGGGTTCCCCCTTAGGCGAAAAAGGTGCAGTTAAATCAGCAACACAGCCTGAGGTGGTGGAGATGATGTAGGGAATGCCACAAGAGAGAATGCCAGCATTACCCCTGGATGTCTCTGGGGACTCGGGAACAACTGAGCTTTCCAGTCACATACATTTCAGGGCTCAGAGCTTCTGTTTTAATTGTTCTGGCAGACACTGGTCTTGGGCCTTTGCAAAGCTTCTTGAGGTCCCCCGGCAGCCAACTGAGAGGTCCTAGCTCTGTCCCCTCCATCAGCCATGTCTTCTCTCTCCTCATTCATCCCCAGGAATGAGCTGGGCCCCACGCAAGCCACCTTGTGAGATGTGATCAAACACCAGGGCTTTATTGCCAGGAACTCGGGCAGCTTAATGGCAGCAGACAGGTGATTCATGGGGATGCAAGCAGAGAAACAAGGCGCAGTGAAATTTCATTGTCATTTCTCTTAGCAGGTCAGCTCTGATTTGAGCACTGTGTGTGGCCCGTACTTTCCCAAGACTGCCTGAATCATAACCCCTTTCTATGGGTCCCTCTGGCCTGGGACTGCAACACTCTTGCCTCTGAGAGGTATGGTTCAACTTCCTGACACTGTGGAGTCAGAGATGTCCCTCAGGCATGTTTCCACTTCGATCTCCAACAAGGGACCCTGTTTCTGCAGGCTGTAAAACCTGTGGAAGGTGGGGACTTTTCTGGGAAAAGCAGGTTGGTTGGAGAGGGTGGGTCTTGAGGCCTGGCCCCAGCTCTTGCCTGAGCACTCTCCAACTTCCACCTCCTGCTGTAATGTGGTTTCTGACATGCTCTGGCCACCATGAACGTTGACAAGCCTCCCCTATTAGGAAGGACTATAAAGCCTCAGCCAATGGGCCTCTCCAAGTTGCTTCTGTCAGGTGTTCGGCCACAATGATGAGGAAAACCAAATGCCCTCCCCTCCCTTGGATCTGGGAGCACCTGGGTCTTCTTCAGGATGGGCTTTGGCAACTGACATGCTGTGACATGCAGCCAGGCAGCTGCTGCCTCTCTGTGGGGAGACTCCTGCTGGGGTCTCTGAGCCACTCGAGAAGTCCAGCTGGGCTGTGGACAAGAACACTTGACGTGTCCTGTCCAGCCTTCATCCAGCCTCAGCGGAATGTGACCTTACCCGATGTCTGTCCACAACTGTGCAGGAGGCTTCAAGTGGGCCCGACTCAGTGGAGTCCTCCTGGGAGTGGTCAGCAAAGAATCCATGTGTGAACCTGACGGGGCTTGTCCAGTACACTGAGTTTCAGCGTGATGTTGTTAAGTAGCGGCAGTACTGAAACACACCGGACATTGCTGCTGGCTACCACAAAAGCCAAACCAAACCAAACCAAACCAAAACAACAACAAAAACCTGGTGTGAACAGGTGTGCCTACTTAGCCACGCAGGGAGCGCAGTAATGCGCAGCGTGGGTGGTGGAGGGATGACCTAGGCTGTCCTCCGTCTGTCCTTATAGCTGTACTCACGGACATCACTTTTCGGGGCTGGTGTTCTCAACCGTAAACTGAAGATTCAAGTAGAGTTGGCATGGGGAGGTCATAGCTGCGCCAGCTGCCCAAATTAACACCTGAGATGGACTCATTGTCTCCCCTCCACAGGCCGCGGGTTTGAGGCTATGCCAGCAGCACAGCCAGGGTGCCTGAACTTCTTGCTGCGTGCTGTGTGATCTCTTCTTTGGGGATACTTGAAGAGAGGGGACTCTCCCTGTGAAGTCTCTAATTTTGTTGGATCCGAGCCCCACTCAAGTTCATGGCCTCATTTAACTGAAATTTATTCCTGGTAGGTTATATCTCCAAATAGGGTGTGGGTTGAGAAAACGGGGTCAGTGTGACATTTGAAGGGGCACAATCAGTCTAAGGTGCACAGTTAAGGAGTTGGCCCCTGTGGCATGTAAGAGCCCGAGGTCCATACTGTTACAGTTGCCACCTTCAGGCTCTTGTCCTTTGTCCTGTGTGTCATTGGCTCTTGCTTCTGTTTTTTAGCAGTATCTGCTACGGTCTTGGGAGGAGAACTGGGCTTGCATGCCAGCCTTTACCTGGGCCTGTGGTTAGCTACCCCCCCTCCCCCACGCCCAGTATCTGCAGCTCTGAAAACCCTCTGAACTCAACCCAGCCTTCTGCTGCCTCCCCATTGGGTGTTCTGGTCAGCACCTGGTGAAAAGCAAGGCCTGGCCGAATAATCTTGGTTGGAGCTGCTTTGTTCTGTGCCTCACGTTGACGATCAGCAACCTGACTGGAGGGTTTGAAGCTCCTAGAAGACGGATTCTGTCAGGGTGGGCGCCTGGTGACTGCCTGGCTGCAGGCAGGGGGCAGTGGAAGCAGGCAGGCCCTTGCTTGCCTTGTGGGGTAGGTATCGATCTGTGGGCTTGCTTCCTCCACCCACGACTATGTGAGCATCCTCAACATTCTCTCTGCTGTTCTGATGCCCTGTTGCCTTGGAGACCACTCACAGACTTCCTGGGGCTGAGGACAGAGGAGACAGTTCTGGGATGCTGGGAGGACAGAGTGACATCTTGGAGCAGCCCACAGGCAAGTACCACATGCCAGTCCTCTGCTCTCCACGGCACTGCAGGAAAATGGGGGCTGAGGTGGTCCTGTCTGGCTGTGGGCCAGGGTAGACTCTTCAGGCTGTTAAGGAGAATTGGAGCTGTCTTCTGTCTTTTCCACGCTCAGTGGGCGTGGAGCCACTGGTGGCTCAGCTGAAAGCCAGCAGGGGCTACTGCGGTGTGGACTTTCATGGCCTATGACTGTCACACATCTCCTACAGTTTCTGTCCCTTTAAGAGTCATGAATGTTTCTCATCATAGCATCTACAATGCCCGTGTGCCTTCTAGAGGATGCCACGTACATTGGCTCATTCATATCCCAAGCAATAGTTGGAGATGGGGACTTTACCACTCTCATCCTAGAGGCAAGGAAATGGAGACAGAAGTTAAGAATCTTGTCAGTACCGGGCAGTGGTGGCACACGCCTTTAATCCCAACACTTGGAAGGCAGGTGGATCTCTGTGAGTTTGAGGTCACTCTGATCTACAAGAGCTAGTTCCAGGACAGCCTCCAAAGCTACAGAGAAAGGTCCATGGTGTGCCTTTCTCTGATCTCAGCCACCCTGAGGTCATAACCTTTGGTGGGAAATAGTCAGGAGTAGGCAGTGGCAGAACAGGGCCTTGGAAGGGTGGAGGTGGAGCTTTGACCTCTGCTCTTTCCTGCTATGGTGGACGTTGATGCTAGTTGCTCCCTGACAAGCAAACAAAGCAAGGGGTGGGACAGTTGCTTGACCAAGGTCTAAGCTAGAGTGTAAGGTTACATTTGAATTCAAGTCCTCTGACATTGGTATCTCCTGCAGACTTGGACATAATCCTGGGCTCCTGTGGCCTTCCATGTCAGTCCTCGGAGCACACATGTCATCCCTCGCTCCCCTCCATCATGGCCATCTCAGTGACTAGTTGTCTTTCCCCTTTCTGTGAGTCTCTCCACCCTAAGGGCCTCATTGCTTCTCAGCTGCAGCACTGACCTTGGTCAGAGGAAAGGCTCGGGACATCCACGGGGTTTAAGTGGCTGAGGCTTTGGGGACATGAAGATCTTCCAGGTCTTAGCAAAGACAACTGAGTGAACCAGGAGCAGTGCTCAGAGGCCAGAGTGGCGCTGGGGGTCCCGTTGCTAGGAGACAAGCTTTCTCAAGGTGCTTCAGAAAGAAGCATGGCTTCTCTGGCTTCATCTCCCGCCCATGCTTGCCGTCTTGTCTTCAGACTTCAGTCTGTCACCTCATTGCCGACCAGCAGAACCGTGGCAGAGGCCTTGGCAGGATCCTGAGTTGGTACCCGTAGGTCAGGACAGTAGTTGAGGTTTAGCCCAGGAGATGGAGACCCCTGATCCTCTCTGGCTTGTGTCTCACTGTCTTGAAAGGCTACCTACTTCTATCGACACTGTTTTGTGTGTGTGTGTGTGGTGGGGAGTCTTTTAGGTCATCCAGTCTAGCTGAGTTCACAAGTTGGCGATTTCTCACCTAGACGACACCAGCAGCCTCGTCATAGATATCTACCTGTAACCTTCTCCAGTCACAGGGGCTTTGTAAATTTTAACTTTAAAATATTTTGTTTTTTGAGACTGGGTTTCTTTGTGTAGCCTTGGTTGTCCTAGAACTAGTTATGTAGTCGAGGCTAGTCTTGAATTCAGAGATCCGCCTGCCTCTGCCTCCCAAGTACTTGTATTAAAGGTGTGCACCACCAATGCCCAGCTTTAGCTTTAGTTTTTAACCAGGGTCTCATGTAGCCCAGGTTGCTTTCCAATGACGTAGTTGAGAATGACCTTGACCTTTTGATTCTCCTGCCTCCACCTTCCGAGTGCTGGGATTCCAGGCGTGTGCTAGGCTCTGTTTAGGGAGTGGTAAGGATTGAACCCAGGTCTTTGTCTGTGCTACAGAAGCACTGTGCTGACTGAGCCCCATCGCCAGACCCTGCCATTGGAGCTGGGGGGCAGTTTCTGAAAACAGCTCTCAGCGGAAGGCAGCCTCAGTGTGGCATTCTGCTTCTGCTGCCTGATCGTCTCTTGCCTGCCTCAGCTCCTGCTTTCTGGTCCACACAGAGGCTTCCTTTACCCTGAACACACTACAGTCACTGGGCATGACAACCACAGTCACTGGGCATGACACCATGCCCTGTGACTTCCTGGATATTCCCATCTTCCTGCAGTGGCAGACAGACCCCCTTTCCTGAGCTCTGCCAGAGAGAGCCTTCTGTCGTCTGATCCTTGGGCCTGTCTGCCCCTTGCCTGGATCATTTTGTGCCAGGAGCAAGAAACATAGTTATGCTCCTCGGGCTGCAACAGAAGGTCTGGATGCTCTTATTCCAACTGGAGAGGGGGTATCAACTCATTGCATGGGGAAGACCACATTCCCGCTCCTTGTGACCTCATCATGTTGGTGCAGACTTTCAGCCTGGCTTCTTGCATCCCTTGGAGATGGTATCACACAGATTTCTAGACTCCCGATTTCTGGCTGCGAATGGCTGGTCTGTGGCTAGGGAGACCAGCTACTGAACCAGGTCACAGCTTTGCTTACATTACAGACCACAAACATTCCCTTTTCTCTATGGCTGGCCTGGAAGTGCCTTTGAGGTGGGGGTTGGGAGAGGAACTGCCAGTCAAGCAAAGGAAACAAGGGGTGTTAGGACAAACTGGGAGCTGCTGGTCCCTGGTGGCCCTGCTCCACCAGGAAAAGTGGTGTCACTAAGGTGAAAACACAACTACCATGTGGAGACAGCTGGGCACTGGGGTCACCCTGCATCCTGGGCGCATCCAGGCCTGATGTGGGTGGAGTTTCATTTGCTGACACAACCCTTCCTCCGTCCTCAGGGTGCAGGTGGGTTTGCACTTTGTAACAGAAGACAGACAGGCACACCCTGCTTGTGGTTGGCAGGGCAGGGCTTGTGTGGTCAAGGTCATACCCTAAGCAGGGTGGTCACCTGGCTGTGCCTGCAGACTTCTTTCCCCATCCCCTCTTCTGGGCCTTGATTCCCTCTTCTCTCTCTAGTTGCTGCCCTTCCTGACCGAGGTGGCCACCGCTTCCCTCTGTGGCTACATCTGGTGACAGATTCATCTCTTGTTCTTCCAACTCCATTAACTGCTTCAGTGGCCAGGTCAGGTGTCCTGGCTTCCTTGCAGGTAAAGTCACCTGATCTGCTTCTGACCAATTAGAGAAAAGGGAGATAGTCCTGGGGCAGGCCGAAAGCTGGTTTTCTGGATAAATCTGCGAAGTCTCGTTAATCCTTCTCTCCTCCCGCCCTCTCTCCCTTTGCTTCTTCCCCTCCCTGAGGATGGAGTCCAGGACCCTATGAATGCTCAGATGGACAAGCCCTGTATCTGAACTGCACCAGCCTGCTTTCCGGTGGTGTGAGCTCGTCAAGTCTGCTCTCACAGTGGCTGCATAATGGCTGCTACCAGGATGAAAAGTCACGTGCGGGTTGAGTGTCAGAGGAAAGGCGTAGTTCCAGACAGCTTGGTGGAGGAAATCAAGAAATCATGCTGTAACTAGGCTGGAAGCTCCCTTCCTGTTGGCTAGACCTTCTAGTGCCAGAAGGTGCTATGCAGGCTGCTGGGGGAGAATTGTCACCAACTGTCTTACTCAGCTTAGGACTCTGCGTGCCTTAGTACTGACCAGCCAGGCAGGATGCAAGAGTGGCAAGTCTGTTGTAGGGGCCATCATCTGCTTTCTGATTGGGATGGAGGCCTCCTCCACATGGTAGAATTCAGGTCTGGTACTGTAAATGAAGTTAGCAGCAGTTCATGGCTGGGGAGGTCATGGGTCCTACTATGGAAACTACCGTGGTTTTGTCAAGGGGACGTGCTGTACCTGTCAAATGCCTTCTAAATGAGATGTGCTTGTGCCCGTAGACCAGTGCTGCCTTAAGCTCTGCTCAGAGAAGTTTTTATTTTCCCCCAGTGGGCAGTAGCAGCTGCAGAGGTTCCCAACTGGTCGGTGCTGAGAGCTAAGTGGCTGCTGCATGCACAGCCATAAATGTGACATCATGACATCTCCTGAAATGTCCAGGGAGCATCAGGCAAGAAGGGACAGAGGCAATACGAGAACCTCAGGAAGTGGGAGCAATGCTGCGGCACCCTGACTCCCCAGCCTGACAAGGCTTTTGCACTCTTGAGTCACAGCAGCTGCAGCTACCTGAAGAGACTTAGACCTGTCAGTATCCTGTCATTGGGTGGGGAAGGGCTCATGGGACCCTACACCTTCAGAGGAATTTATGTAAAGCTGGTGGTTGATGTGGTGAAAGAGACGGTTTTCTTCAGTGGTGTAACTGCTGGTAAAGCGCCCTTGTTTCTGTAAATACAACTCCCAGATGTTCCTGTAAGTGAAGTGACCTCAGCAAAACTCAATAGGATAGGACACATTCTCTTTCTCTCTCTCTCTCTCTCTCTCTCTCTCACACACACACACACACACAAACAGACATACACACACACACACACACACACACACACACAGAGAGAGAGAGAGAGAGAGAGAGAGAGAGAGAGAGTAGGAGGGCTCATTGGGAAGATGAGGACCAATGGGAGGGAGGGAGGGAGGGAGGGGAACAATAAGATTATAAAGGGGAGGGCATGAATTTGAAGTACATTAGGTATGAATATGCCAAGATGAAACATTATTCTATATAATTAATATATGCTAGTAAAATATTATGAAAAAGAGCTAAGATTAACCAGAAATGAAAGTTTGGGACAGGGAAAAGAGTGAGGCTGGACAAGGGGGACAGCCTAGGGGAGAGAACCACCAGCCCCATCAGGACCAAGTCCAGGAGTTGTATCTGTGAGGCTCTGGAGGCCTTCAGGACCCCTGTTCCACATTCCACACGCTCAGAGCCTCCAGTGGGGTGGGCCCCACCTTCTAGGGGAAGGGCACTCTCCAGAAGGGGCAATAGTCTGACTTCTTGAGTCAGGTCTGGAGAACTTGACATCCGCTGTCCCCAGATGCTTCCAAGAGGAACCTGTGGTGCATGTCGGCCCCTCTCTGCTGCCTTGGGGAAACGTTCCTGTTCTACCAGTCTCCACGCTTGGGAGAATGTTGAACGGGGAGTGAAAGATTTCTACATTCACAACATCTTTATTAGCCTTGCAAACTTTTTCTATTTTATTAGTTTCAAATAACCAGGTCTGGTATTTATTATTTCTAGAGCTTTTAAGTTCTTTCATTTATTTATTTGCTTTTATCTCCACGATCGCCTGTCTACAACTTTCTGAGGTTTGTTCTTAACTATCTAAGGTTGAAAGTCTCATCTGTTCCTTTTGTGTGAGTGTGAAAGAGTTAGACAAGAAAACCCTGGAGCTTGGAGTTTTCTTGGGTAGATGGGTTCCTCTGGGGCCACACTGCTTGGTGTGTAGGGCTCTGCCCTTGCTTGTTGCCTGGAAAGTTTGTTTTTTTTGTTTTATTTCTTCCTTGACCTATGTGTTTGAAAAAACTTTATTTTAAAATCTCTGTTTTCTTTCTGCTTTTTTTAGCATGTGTGTATAAGTGTGTGTGCAAGTATGTATGCATGCATATGACACATGTAGGTACACATGCCTGCACATGTCAGAGGTCAAAGTCAGGTGTCTTCCTTGACTGTTGTCCTGCTTATTCTTTCTTTCTATCTATGTATCTATGTATCTATCTATCTATCATTGTATTTATTTGTATCTTTGCGTGTTTGTGTATGCACGCGCACATGTGCACATGCTCATGTACCAAAGCATGTATGTGGAGGACAGAAGACAACTAATTGGAATCGATTCTCTCCTTTTACTCTCTAGGTCCCTGGGATCTAACTCAGGTCATAAGGCTTGGCAGCAGATGCCTCTCGCCAGCCCTCTAGCTTGTTATTGAGGCAGGGTCTCTCCCTTGAGCCCAGAGGTTGCTTGTTTGGCTAGTGTAGCTAGCCAGCCTGCATTGGGGATCCCTGCCTCTGCCTCCCGAGTGCAGGAATTACAGACCATACTCACTCAGCATTTCTACGGGTACTGGGAATCCAGGTTCTTTCCCCAACCCATCTTCCTGTTTCTACAAAGTGTTTGCTCCCAGCTTTATCATATTGTGGTTAAGGCTGCGGTCTATGAATGAGCATTTTGAGCCATTTGCTTTTGACATTTCTCCACGGCTGACCGCAGGAAGAACTGGTAAAGATGTTTGGTGGATCTTGTCCAAATGGTGCTCTCCTGCCTGATGGGTACAATGACAGATGTTGCCTAGTAACCCTGCCTGTTCATCCAGCACTTGTTTTTGCTTGTTTACTATTTTACAAATGAGTATCGGGGAATTAAAATGACTCACCAAAATCAAATCAAATCTCCCCGCCTCTGAAAGTTCTGACATTTGAAGAATGTGTTTTGTTACTGGACAGTTTAAGGTACTAAAGCTGGAGGGGCTTTGTTTCTTTAAGTCAGGCTCCCACTAGACTGTCCAGGCTGGCCTGGGTCACCTGGTGTGGGGACTTCTCCTGTCACCTCCAAGTACTAGGATTGCAGGAGTATGACTCCACACCCACGCTGGACCATCTGGGTCAATGAGGGAATCTTTCGGAAATGATTTAAGGCCTGAACTTGGCTACTCCATGTGGGTTCAGAACTCAGCTCCACCCTATGCCGTTTGTGGGGTTCTGTCGGCATCAGCATTATCTATGCAGTGGGTCTGGGGATCTCAGCTTGTGAGGAGGAGCACACTTGTGGGGGAAGCATCTCACACTCTCGAAGTGGACGTGGGTGTTGGCGTCATCTGTGCACACCATCACACATGTAATGTGTGGGCTGTGCCTGATGCTGACATAGCCCCTGCTTTCCCTTGCTTAGACAAACACGCTCTCTCCCAGCGCCCCCTTCTCGGTGTCCCACCAGATGCAGGCTTCTTGCCTCCTTTGTTTTGCCATAGCCACTGGGGCTTTGTGAACGGAGAGGGTTCAGGGGTGGGGAGCAGCACATGATTGTCCTGCTGCGTCTCCCCATCTTTGAGGCTGTGCAGTCTGGGGGTGCCCACTTCACCCTGGCCCTCCAGGAACCTTGACCATCTGAGCAGAGGGGCTGTTCCCACTTGAGGTAGGGAGAGTGAGGAGTTCCACAAAGAACGTTCTAAAGAACAAATGGCTGGGGGAGGCATGCAATAGGGTGGAGAGGGAAGAGTGGCCAGCCAACAGTGGAGGATGCCTCCAGGCAACAGGGATGACAGGGTCCCTAAATGTGAACAAGGAGGTGTTGGGCCCAGTGGGAGTAGCAGCCTCAGTGAGGGCCTTGGTCTCAAAGGCTGTTGTAAGCACACTAGAGGTACGGGCTGAGGGGGGCTTTTAAACCCTTATCCCACGGAGTGGGAACACAGAGCGTCTCTTTCAGAGATGTGGGAATTGTTTTCTTGTCTCTAGATGGTGCTGCCAACACAAAGGGCATGCTTCTGTGCCCATGCTTTGGGCCCCTCTACTGGCAGCACCTCCCCCGCTTCTTTCTTGTCTGTGGGACTCCGATGCCTGGACAAGCTGATAGGGCCTCTGTTCTGCACCTGTCAGACCGCGGCCGCTTGCTACCGCTTATCCCCTCTTATCCACAGCGCTAGCACCGGGTTGCTTCTTTTGGAAAAAGTAATTTATTTTCTAATTACAAAAGACGATGGGCCTGAACAAAAGAAAGGCAGCCCGTAGCCCAGTCAGCAGGCTGAACAGGAGCGGCTGAGGTGTAGAAATCAGGGAAGCCAAGGGTTCTTTGAGCCTCCATCTGGCAGACAGGAGATGAGGTTTGAGTCCCACCCCTCATGAGTGGCTAGGGACTGTGTAGGAATATTTACGCCAAGGAGTGGGGCCAGGTCTGTGGCACTGCCCAGCTGGATCTACAGCAACCATGGCACCAGTCTTGGGAAACACCTCATGTCTTTTCATTTTGAATCTTTTGTTTTGCGTGTGTGACTGTTTCGCCTGTATTTATGATATCTGTGTATCACATGTGTGTCTGGTAGCTCTGGGGGCTAGACGAGGGTATCAGATCCCTTGGAACAGGAGTTACAGGTGGTTGTGAGCTGCCATGTAGGTGCTGGGAATGGAACCTGGGTCTTCTGGGAGACTAGTAATGCTCTTAACCACTGAGCCATCCCTCCGGCCCCTACCCTGTTTCTTGTCAAGTTCTCTCAATCTTTCCTGTTCTATTTTCTTCCCAAATACAGACTCCCAAGGGCAGGTGCCATCTGTCAGTTTAGGGAGTTATTTGGGGAGGAACCAGTTCAAACTGGCTTTAGAAGCATCATGGCAAGGGAGCAGGTACTGTAGGCTCCAGGGCTCAAACGAGATTCTGAGTATCAGCATAGCTTTGTTCTGAAACTCTACTTCCCCTGGGCTTCATCCACGCATCCATCCCTCCACCCATCTGCTCTGTGTCATGATGATCTACAATGACCATGTTTTTTGTGGGAATGAGTAAGTCCAATCATATTGTAAGCAAAATAAAAGGATAAACAGGGAAGCAGATAGATAGTCAAATGGCCACCAAATGCGGTGATCAGAAGATCCTGCTGGAAGCGAAGGCAGTCAACTGGAGTTCCTGGTTGAATGAGTCTTGGTAGAGGATCCTCTCCATGTCTGAACTTATAGCTTCTGGGTCCCATCACAGGTACTTCTATACTATGGGAGAAACAATAGTAACCTCAGGTGGAAATGGTTGACCATCTAGCTGTTTTCAAAGACACGATGTTTTTAATATCCTCAGCTGCGCGATGACTTCTCTCTTTGTTACAGAGATAAGGGTCAGCCTGACCCAGATTGACAGGCAGTCTAGGAGGACACGTGACATAAACATGTTTGGGGAGGGACCAACCCTGCTTCCAGAGTCACATCTCAGTGAGCTCAAACAGTGTGCAACAGCTTACCTTTACCAATATCTTATACCATCCATCCATCCATCCATTCGTCTATCCGTCCGTCCGTCCATCCATCCATCCATCCATCCATCCATCCATCCATCCATCCATCCAACCATCCAACCAACCACAGGAGTCATGAAGATAGCAGATCCAGCATACAACTCACAGACAGGTGCGGGATGAACAACCCTCCCCTGGTGGTTCAGACCCTGTGAAAATGATTGTGACACACAGAGACTTGGTCAGAGAAGCCTGCTTTGGGGCTGCGAGAATACTCTGTGGTGGCCAAAGCTGTCACCTCTCTCTGTGTCCTTCCACATCCTCCTCCTGACTCCCACAGGGTGACTCAAGGCCCTCTTTCACACATGCCTCACCTCAGGGTTCCTTGTGGGGACCCAAGTCTGCTAGGGCTGCTGCTGAGCCTTTGCCAGTGTTCACCGCTCAGTGACCTCAAAAGGAAAGAACTGTTTCAAGGATGCCCAGATCTTAGGGGTGATCAGACTCATTTCTGATTAGCTCTATTTTGCTCCATGAACCAATCACTGAGGAGAGGGAGATCCAGGAATCTCATTGGCTGATTCTCGGGCTCTAGTCACCCTACGGCTAGGGATTTTCAGCCTCTGGGTGCGTGTGTGTGTGTGTGTGTGTGTGTGTGTGTGTGTGTGTGCGCGCGCGTGCGCATGTGAACCACATGTTTTCACAGGATGTGAGCATGGCTGGTAGTTAGGAGGGCATTCGTCCATCCCACTGGAGGCAGATTCTGTACCACCTGCCAGAGGCCACAGCTTTTCCAATTAGTCACCTGGGTGACACACTCCAAATCAAAGTGGACACTCCAAATGAGTCAATCAATAGCTCCATTTTCCCTTGCTGCCTGGATGGGGAAAGAGTGCTAACGCATGAAGTCAGCCTCCTCTCTCTCTCTCTCTTTCTCTCTCTCTTTCTCTTGCTCCATAAGAAGAATTTCTCAGCTGTCTTTGATGCTAACAGTTTCTCTTCTTCCCAGCCCTGCTTTAGGGTGTTTTAGAAAGCACCCAGGGGGCAGTCTGAGTACCTCCATTACCTGGGTACTAGGTAAAGATACTTCATGGGTAGAGTGCTTGCCTACCATGTACAAAGGCCCGGGTTTGATTCCCTAACATAAACTGGGCATGGTACACACCTATAATTGCAGAAATCAGAGGTAGAGGAGGGTCAGAAGTTCAAGGTCATCCCCAGCAGCAGACTAATGCCAGCCTGGAATAGAATGGGAGCAGTGGTCTGTGTTTACCTCTGTCTCAAAAGGAGGGTGTTCCACTTTGCAAGGACAGGACCCTGTATCCCCTGAAGCCCAGGGGTTTCCCCTCCAGGCCCCTCACCCTTACTTCTGAATGACCCATCCACCCTCTGTCCCCAGGCTAGCTCACCTTTCTCTTTCTCCCAGAGGCAGGACATCTGTCAGGGGCCACCTCACTCCACCCCTCCTTCTCACCCTCTCCTCCCGAATCTCTACCTCTGTCTGCTTCATGAGGTCCCCTGATGGCCATCTATCCCAGTAAGCCACCATCTGGCTCAGTATTCTCCCCACATTTCCTCCTCCCCCATGTCCCTCCCAGACAGTCTTGGATTTTACCTAGGAATCTGGGTGTAGTGACCTTCACCAGGCTGGCTTCTCCCTCTGTCTCTCTATCCCATGTGTCCAGTCTCCGTCTTCCATCTGCACAATAGCCATCACTCCTGACTTCCAATGCTTGGGCTTCACATTCTCTGTGCATGAGTTCTACTCCAGAGGGGCAATCCCTGGACAATCCTGGCCTTGCCCCCTGCCCTGCCCCACCTGTTCTCCACAACCCTCCTTCGCTGTCCTGTGCTGGTCTCTGTTTTGCCTGCTCCCTAGCATTCCAGGGACCTTGGCTGGCTGAAGCATTTGCCCAGTCTCCTGACTCTGCCTCTGATGAGCTGACCCCATGGGCTGATTCTGGCTCTGACCTGTTAAGCAGACCAAGACCTCTGGGAGTGGCCTGGTCCCCTCCTGTGCCCTGAATATAACCACTTATGCTTGACCTGTGTTGTGGGCTGCAGTGGAGTTCCAGACAGGTCCCTGTCAGGCATGAAGGGGTCAGTTAAGTTCTTCTATTCAGCCAGGCCTGGCTCACTCTTGTGGCTGTGGCTAGCAGGGTGGGAGGTTCTAGCTATCAGGTGACCTAGGACTATAGCCAAATAAGTCAGCAGCTCACTGTCCTGCTGGGAAGCAGCCCAGGAATCCCCTACCTGGCCACGAGTGCCTGTCCCATCCTGCTTGCCCTGCCCCCTGCCTAATTAACACCCCTGGAACAGCCAGCTGTTTCTTCTCTCTATTTCATCCCAACATTTTTCATGTTTAATCCACCAAGGAGATCTCCTGAAGGCTTTGAAGTCTCTGGGCGCACGAATGAAGATGTCACCCTGGCATACACGTTGTGTTTCCTAATGAGAAGAGGTTTGATGTGGCGCTGAGGCGAGGGAAGCACTCCCCACTGCCCCTCTGCATGGGTGGTGTTCCCACGCCAGTATTCCCCACTGCCCCTCTGCATGGGTGATGCTCCCACGCCCGCATTCCCCACTGCCCCTCTGCATGGGTGGTGCTCCCACGCCAGCATTCCCCACTGCCCCTCTGCATGGGTGGTGCTCCCATGCCAGCATTCCCCACTGCCCCTCTGCATGGGTGATGCTCCCACGCCAGCATTCCCTGGCTGCCCCTCTGCATGGGTGGTGCTCCCATGCCAGCATCCCCTGGCTGCCCCTCTGCATGGGTGGTGCTTTCACACCTGCATTCCCCACTGCCCCTCTGCATGGGTGATGCCCCCACGCCAGCATCCCTGGCTGCCCCTCTGCATGGGTGGTGCTCGCATGCTAGTTCCACCATCTCTGGTCAGGACTCCATACCTGGTGACCAGGTCCAGGGACCCTGAGGAAGCAGAGGAGAAGCCTTCTGCAGGTCAGGGGAGGGCGAGGGAGAAGGGTCCTGTTGGAGGGTCAACAGGACAAGGCTCTTCAGGGAGGAAGGGGGAAGCTTCTGAGGAGCAGCCAGGGTTCCTAATGCAGCTCATGTCCCTGCTGCTCTGGCCTGCCAGATCCCCCACACCTGCTTCTGTGTCCCAGGACAAGGTGCTGTGAAAATAGATGAACCATAGACCAACCTCCCCACAGCTTGTGGGGACCCTACTCAATGCCACCATTCTCAGTGGTCAAGGTCAGAGGCCCTCTGATCTTCCATTTCTTCGTCTGGGAAATGGGGTTGGTTTGTCAGACCCATAGCAACCCAAGTTCTGGGGGTTAGGGTATACCCTTAGTCAGATCTGACCAGAGTTCTGAAATACTTGGGACACCCCCTTCTTGACGCTGTTGCTTTCTTGTGTCAGTTTAGCTGTCACGGTGCAGTGACCCCTGGGTATCACTGAGGAGGGGCATATGGAGCCTTTGAAAAAGCCTCTCTTGGGGATAGCCCTGTTGACTCTGGACACCTCTGGCACCCTATGCCTTCAACACTGCCATCTAGGCCCTAATTACTCCTTTCTGCTTAATGCCGCCTTCAGTGAATACTTACCGTCAGTAAGACCCTTTTTTTCTTCTATTTTTTCATTTTCTTGCTATTTACTTTTTAAAGCTTCCTTTTTATTTCTCCTTGCTGTCTCTCACATCATTCCTCTCCATCTCATTCATTTCCCTGTCCCTTCATATCTGCCCTCTGCCCTGACAATCTTCCCCCAAAGCTAAAATAAAATAAAATGTAAGAGGAAAAATAGGAAAAGAGAGAGAGAAGGGAAAATCAATCTCGTCATGGGAGCTGCAGTGTGACTCAGTGAGTCACGCAGTAACCCCTGTGTCCAGACGTCTTTACTTGCAAGTGTTCATTGCAGAGTCACTGGGCTGGTTCGAGGCCTCACTGGGACTCCTCTTGGATATCCTGTTGTTCTGTGTTGTGGGAGATCCTGCAACTTTGGTCTGCAAGACTGGTCCCTTGATGTGTGCTTCAGCGGATCACAGATGGGGTGGATGTTGGGGTGGGCCAATTCATAACTCTGATTCTGGATCAGGTCCTTTTCTTGGGGAACATGGTTGTCATAGCGACAACCCAAAAGGTAGATAATAGACATGACCTCAGAAGTTGGAAGAGAGACAAAGGACTGGAGTCATTCTTGTGGCCATTTGAGTAGCTTGTCAGGGGTGAAGTCACCATCAGACACACGGTATCCCAGCTGAACTCTGGAGTCCAGGATCCTCCAGGCTGTGTCTCTGACATACAGTGGCCTCCTATTTGACAGCATGGCTGAGTTGTCATTGCCTGCTGGGTGCTTCTGTTTTGGGGTGGAACAACTTCCTGAAGGACCAGCAGACAACAAAGGCTTGTCTCATCCCATAAGCTACCGAATGGGCCTCACAGGGTCCTGGAGGACCACTCTTGGTACATATGGGTTAGGAAGAGCAGTCTTTTGGGTGGGGTTGACAGACTTCCTGCAAGGTGCTGGAGACTCAAGACTGGGGACAGCCTAGAAGGAGAGGCTTTGGGCAGGATGAACTCCAAGGGAGGCCTTTCTCTGTGTGTTTCCAATCAGCCTTGGTCTCTCACAGGAACCCACAGTACCCCAAACATTCTATCCATCTGGCTTTCCCCATGTATTTCCTTTCAGTTTTATAAGCCCTCTCAAGGGGTCATTTCTGTCACATGTCGCAGAGACTGAGCTCAAGAGAGGTTGGGACAGACAGGGCTGAGGCATTGTCCCCAACTCCCATCCCATTTCTTGGTCTTCAAACAAGCAATTTGGGTTTGAGTACTGCTCAAGAGCTTCCTTTCTGGAGAGAGGTGTACATCAGAGACGGCTTGTATGAACCTCAAGAGCCCCTGCTGGTGTTTTCCTGAAATTGGCATTGGTTCTGGCAGGATGCTAAAGCTAGGCCCTGATCACTGTCCCCCGTGCCTGCAGGGTCTGGGCTCAGCAGCCGCTCAGAACAAGATGAGTAGATTGCAACTTGCAGCCTGTTTGCTTGAGATCTTCTATGTGCTGGGACAGTGCTGTCTGATTGACAGGGTGTGATGGGATATTCTGTCTCTGATAATTGAAAATCAGCGGAGGAACAAGCAGCAGCTTCTGACTGATGGCTGGTTCTGTCCCCTGGCCCCGGTGTTAAAGAGCCAGCTCCATCCCCGTTTGCTTCTTATAGACTCTTGCCCACCAGCCCTTGGACCCTAGGACAGCTAGAAGGGCTAAGGGGTTCAGAATGGGGTGCGTTTATGCTCAATGCCACTCTCTGCAGCAACCCTGACTGGCTGCTGTTTTCTTGCCATCCCTGGCACAGGTCTTGGTCCATTGAGGTGGAATGAACCCCTCAGAAATGTTCATTCTCCCTTCTCTAGAAAACCAGCCTCTGGTCCTCAGCCTGCTGGCATGTGCCCCTGCTCAGACACTCACTCCCCAGTCGGGCTCTCCACAGGCTGCTCCATGGTTGGTCTTTCCTTCTGGAAGCTGCTCCCCTCTCACCCCTGCAGCTCCCCCCGACACTCCCACTCTTGTCTGACCTCATCAACGACCTTTCCTCAGCCTGCCACCCACAGCCCTCCTGACTCAGGCTGTGCCATCCGCCCATCACATGCTGCCTGCTCTTGGCTCCGGTCCCCAAACACTGAGTCACTGTGCTTTTCAGAACTCCCCGCTCCGTGCCTTCTGCTCTCCGGGGAGATGGACTGGCTGCATCTGAGGCCATTCTACTTACAACTCAGGAGCATCAAGAATCAGAAATGGCCTCTCGAGGCCCAGAACGACACCTGCTTGCTGGCCATGCGGGTGGGTCCCTCAGTGCCCTGCAGAGGCAAGTTCCTCTGAGCTAACCCTCTTTGAACTGGTCCTGGACCCAATGGGTATGCACACAGACTAGGAGAAGAAGGCTAGTCCTTTCTCTGGTAAGAATCCTGGACTGAGTAGGGCCAGAATCAGGGCTCACCTGCTTACATGTGAGGCTTCCAGGGGCAAGTGGACACAAGTTCCAAAACATAGACAAACAGAGGAAAACTTAAAATAGGGCAAGCGAATCAATGAAACCAGCCCCCATGCTGGGAGAGGCAGTATAGCATTATGTGGAGAGTGGGGGACTCTGAAGCCAGACTTACTGGTCCTGAGACAATTCACCCAGTGTCTGTCCTCATCAACATTTTGTGTCTTACCCAATGGCCTGGAAATATAGGGTAACAGAGCTAGCTTTTGCCTGGCTCGCCATGAGAACTTAGGTTCAGTCCCCAGGACTGTTCTGCCTCCACCTCCCAACACCATCACAGCACTATGGTTTAGAGTGACAATGCAATCAAACAACAGCAAATACCCGTGTTGTACCATGAGCAAAGAGCTGCAGATGGGACTGCGTGCTTTCCATGACACCTTCCAGCACATATGTATAAATTAACAGGGAAAGGGCTGGAAGACACATGTGCACCTATGTTCTGAGCTGATATCTGCCACAGTTGGGGAGATGAAGATGCTATCAGTGAGAGGTGGAGGTGGAGCCTGGGCCCAGGAATTGATGGTGGTAGACAAGAGGACTTGACCATACCTGTACTTTCTCCTGGGAAAGGAGAATGTAATCATAATAATAGTTATGTATAATAATTATAGAGTGCCAGGGTGTGGCTCTGCCTGTGGTGGGTGGGTTGGGAAGACACAAAATCTTCATAAAGAATTTTGCAGTTTAAGGAGCTGGGGAGATAGCTCACCATTCTCAAGCATGAGAACTGGAGCTAGGACCCCTAGAACCCAAGAAAATGCTGGGCAGGCAAGGCAGCCTGGGAAGTGGCAGTAGGCAATACCCAGAGCAAGCTGGCCTGAGAGATTACCCATCGCTATGAGCTCTGAGTTTGACTGGGAGACCCCGCCTCAATGATTAAGGTGGAAGAGTGATCAAGTGATCAAAATGACTGCTGACATCAGCCTCAGGCTCCCACATGCAGTCACACACGTGTGCAGTACCCATATGTGTGTGCCCACCCCTCCAAATATACAAGCATGCGCACCACATACAAATGGAAAATAAAAAAAAAAATTCTCTAGTGTGCAAAAGCACCTCAATGAAAGGATGACTAGAAAAGAATTTAGTATTTAGGAAGTAGAGGAAAAGTTGCTGTTTTTCTTAGAGACCACAAGGAGCAGAACTGGAGATCCTCTGGACATAACACAGTCACTCCAGTGTCGACCAGCTTTGGGGTAAGGTCCCTCCTTTTCTCATAAGTTCATGGAGGCTGGAGGAGGGGAACATTACTGCTCAGCTGCATGGCTGTGGGTAGCACACACCAAACCCCAGACCATGCCCACACCCCAGTGGACAGAGGGCAGCACTAGTAGCCTAGATGCTGGGCAGCAGAGTCCATGCCTGTCTCTGCCACTGACTTCCTTTGATCATTTTTATTCTCGATAACAAGCAGAGCCGAGCTTTACCCAACACTTACCAGCCGCATCTCATTAATCTTGCAATAACCCCATGAGCCAGGTCACGCTAGATTGATTGCAGAAATAGATCCAATCAATGCCTCATTCCCCTGGACGCCCTCGCCTCTTTGTCATGTGATGCTCGGTCTTCCGTGAAGGGGCGGCTCTACTGTCCCCCTCCCTGGCTCAGGCCTGGCCTGTCACCTGCTTTGGAGAGGAGAATGTGACCAAGTGACACTCTGGGTCTAGCCTTGTTCTTCAGAGGCCCGGTCAGTTTCCCTTGCCTCATGGGCCTGCCAGACTCCAGTGTGAACAGCCCAGCTGGTCCGCAGGAATGGAAGAGACCCTGACCAAGCCATCACCAGTCACCTGAAGGAACAACTGGCTGGAGAGGCCAGCACCACACCGATAGCTGTGTGCAGCGACCTGTTCTGCCTGCATCCTGCTGTGTTTTCTCCTTTCCACCAGTTAGGCCTCTGGTCCAGGGATTGAGGCTCCACATTCTGCCTGGCCATTGTCTCCTCATACATCCCTGGGCTCTATGCGAGACTCATTCGTGGTGATGCTCTGAGGAGCCCCATGGTGTCTCCACCCCTTATTTCCACTTTGCTTGCTTTGGTTCTGCAGGTCAGGCTGATTCTATGGAATCAGGTTGGCGAGAATCAGGACTTTACTGAGTAATTATAGGATTAGACATCCCCCTCGAAATTAAATGCTACCTCTTACCTTCCAGAGAAGACTCCCACCCCCCACCTGCTACCATGTAATTATCTGGTGAATTACTCTACGGAGGTCTCACGGTAATTATGCCAAGAGTCAAAAGCCAGCAATTGTTCCAGTCATTACAACGAGGAATTAGCTTTCATTGTGTGAGCCTGCAGTGCCACAGCTGGTGCCAGAAGCCACATCCTCAGCACAGGACCACGCCTCAGTGCAGGCTCAGGACTGGGTAGGGGAGCCTGGGTCATAGTCCCTAGACTACCCCCCAACCCTCTGGTCCCCAGGAGGGATAGCTGTCCTCACGGCACTGGCCACTTTGGATAAGAACACCAGGGATTTTCTGCCTCATTTGGGCTCATCACCACCAGGGTTTTGAGGGTCACAGTCATAACTGATCTTCCTCTATACCCCAGCATTCATATGAGGGCCTGACACTAGGAGGACGCCAGCAAGCATCTGCTTAGTAAGGAGTCAGGGAGCGGCCTCAGAGTTGGCTCAGTTGGAATTTTAATTAGGCTTCTGTTGCTGCGGTAAAACACCATGACCTAAAGTACCTTGAGGAGGAAAGGGTCTATTTGATTGACAGGTCTCGGTGCATCATTGGGGAAGTTGAGGTAGAGGCCATGGAGGAACGCTGCTTACTGGCTTGCTCAGCCTGCTTTCTTATAGCACCCAGGACCACTTGGCCAGGGGTGGCGCTGGCTACAGTGGACTGGTCCCTCCCACATCAATCACTAATCAAGAAAAAGTTCCGCAGATATGCTCACAGGCCAGTCTGATGGAGACATTCTTTTCATTGAGGATCTCTCTTCCCGGATGACCCTAGCTTGTGTCAAGTCAGCCCCAAACCATCCAGTACGGTTGGTAAAGTGCTTGCTGTATAAGCATGAGGGCCTGAGTTGAGCTCTGGGAACAAGCATTAAAAAACAAAACAAAACAAAACAAAACAAAAAAACCGGGAGTGGTGGGTGTGCTCTTGTAGACCCAGCTCTGGGGAGGTGGGGACAGGAGGATCTCTGGAGCTCACTGGCCATCCGGTCTAGGCTAATTAGTGAGTCTCAGGCCAATGAGAGGCCCTCTCTCAAAGCAGACCGTAGATGACTCCCGAGTAACAGCACCCAAAGTTGACCTCTGGCATCCACAGGCATGTACACACGAGTGAGCACACAGAAGTAATGACTTGCACTAGTAATCATGTGTTCCGAGCATGCTCAGAATGACAAGCTAAGTAGGAGGGTGTTGGGATAGGGGTTTGAGGTCAAACAACCTTCAAGCTCTGTGTTTGCTTCCTGCTTCAGTGTCCCCTTCTGCACCATTGGGTGTGTTAGGATTAAGCGAACTAGCAGACGCGGGCTTTGTATATGAATCAGGCAGAGTGAATGCTGGAGTAAGGAATGATGTGTATGAGCTGGGACCTGACAGGGGCAGCTCAGGGTGGGACTCTTCTTTACTCGATCATCTGTCAGGCCTGGAAGGAGTGGTCACTGGGTGACCCAGAGGGAGGTGATGTGGAGCAAGAGGTCTCTGGGCTAGATATATAAATGGTGGGCATGTGCCTGGGGCTGACCTGCCGGGTTTCAGATGAACCGAATCCGATGAAGGCTCCCTGCTTGATTCCCAGTAAAGCCAAGGCTGAGACTGCAGATATCTAGGCCCCAACCTCCTGAGAACACAGGTCTGGCTGGACCCACTATGGAGACAGGTCTTGAATGAGGACCAGGCCAGGGGAAATGGTAAAGGCTGAAAGTCATGAACCAGAGATGGGAGGAGCAGAAAGGACTCAGAATGTGGGAGGAAACTTCTGTAACCTAGTTCCTAACTCAAGCCCTGACTCTGCAGCTTGGTGCTGTGGGCAGGTAGGTGGTTGTGTCTGTCTGAGTCCTTTAGCGGAGAGCTGTGTGTGTGTGGCCTGCATGCAGTGGAACGCTCAGGTGAGGGTTTCTGCAGACAAATCCAGGAGTCCCTCGGTCCCTTCTGGTCTGGGTCTGACACACTAGCCTCTCAAATTTTCTGTTATACAGATTCCCACCGAGTCTGGTCAAGAAGGAGGGGCTTCCCCAGAGTCTTCTGGGAGTGGACTTCCGGCTGGTGATTCTTCTCTACTTTGTGGCCTTAGCTCCCTGCTCCCAAGGATGCAAGGACATCCTTGGGGTAGGTGTGGCATGGTGTTATCTTGTTGCTCAGTCGTCCTGCAAGCAAGGGCTTTGTTTCAGCCTCCTGTCCCGGCCTCTCTCCCCTCCCCCCATCTGCACCTGTCAATCTTGGGCCTCCCCTCTCCTCCAGAGCAGGGACATTCTGAGCTGCCTGTGGTCTGCGAATGGCAATCTGAGGAACCCCGCTGAGCCACGCTCCCTTTCAATCCACTCTTCTCTCCGTAGCCGCAGCATTGTAGTCTGCCTGAGACACGAACTGAATGAAGCAGCCGCTCAATTCGAGCCTGCTACAAAGGGAGTATTTTGATGTTTTCATTTCTTTCTAGTTCAATAATTCGAGAAAACACATGGATTCGGTGCTGGTTCCAACAGGCTCTCTAACTACTTTAAAAAACTTCATGTTGGTTAAAAAGTATATAGGAGAAGGGAATCGATCTATAGAGGAAGCCTGGGGTGGGGGGCTGCAGCTTTGCCTGGATGCTCCGTGACCCCTCCCGCTCTGACCTGAATTCTACATTCCATCTAGGGAGCTATCATCCTTGAGTCTTACCTAGGCCAGGAAACAAAGAAAAGAGGCAAACACGGGATCCTGCCTAAGCCCCGAGGTTGCTCTCCGTGGTCCTGAAAGGGCCCAAGACGGTTGTCTGCCCCCACCCCCCCTCCCCCAGCTGCCCCATCCTTTCCCTCTCTTGTGCTTAGCAAGAGGCCATGCCTCTCAACAGTCCTTATCTGAGCTGGGCATTAATGCAAATGAACATACTTGCAAACAGAGACATTATCCCAGATAGCTCATCCTATCATGAGGGCACAACGTAAGAACTGTCAGGGAGGGGAAGGAGCAGCTAGGCTATTGAGAGAGTACAGAGGAATAGGTTAGTCCAGAGTGGGGCCAGGAAAGACCCGAGAGTGGTGATGTCCTGACTGACAGCTAGCAGTGATGGGGACTTGGGCATGTATAGAGAGAAACTAGAGGGTTTCAGAATGAGAGACTCTATATCCAAAGGCACAAACAAGAAAGGCTTGAGCTCAGTAGTCAAAAAACACAGGCTCTGAGGTAATTTGTGTCCTCACTGGCTGTGTGATCCTAGGCAAATGACCCCCTCTCTGTGATTCCATTTACAAAATATTCTGTAGCTAAGAATATCAGATGCCGTCAGAGGGTTGTGCTGAGGAGCAAATGCTTTCAATAAAGGTCCGGTACACCGCATAGAGGCTGGAATGCATCCCATGACACCACAGGGATGTGCAGGTGTAGGGAAGGGTGATGGCCCAAGCAGGGGTGGGAGGTGACAGAGAAGAAGGTTCTTGGGTGATGACTGCATGATGGGATTCAGTCTGTCAGAACCCTCCAAGGGTGGCTGTGCAGAGAATGAGTGGGGGGCATAGCTGAAACAGGGGTGACATATGTATGCTTTGAGGGGTGGTTAGGGGTGACTGCTTAGGCAGGGGCAGCTGCTGGGTGGAGGAGGGGCTTACCCGGGTCCCTCCCACACAGCTATCTTGTGCAGCAGCCTGGGACTGTCCATCACAGCCTTTTGTGCTTGGTCCCCCAGTGCTCCCATGAAGCAAACCCTTGCGAAGCCAGCACGCATCCTTCCGTCCTCGCTGTGAAGTGTGCAGGCATATATAGATACACATGCTCAGAGAGTGTTTGTTTTAGAAAGATGGGATTGACTGAATGTTGCACACTTATCTCCAAATTGCTTTTCACATTCCACAATACCTTGTGGAAATCTCCTGAAGCTACGGGAAGAGGGTTAATTAAACTCTGCAGGCTGCAGATACGCCTCTCGTGGCTGTGCCGTCACCTGCCTTGCCTGTCTTGCCCACTGGTCTCCTTCCAGTGTTGCCTCAGCCCCTCCTAGAACCTGATCTGTCCCATAGCCCTGGACATTCAGCCTCTCAGCCTGACTCTCATGGCCCACTTCCAGCCTATCCGTTCACAGGTCTGTCTGTGGGTGGGGTTTCACGGAACATCATGAAAGTAGGGCTTGATCTTAGAATCGGGGGCTCCAGGAAGGCTTGTGGCAGTGCCTGGTGTTAGGCACCTTGGTCTAGCTGGGGACCTGAGCTCTGGGAAGAGTGTATGAAGTAGAGATCCTGTCCTCAGAGCCTTTTCCAGTCTTTTGTGTGGTGGGTACATGTGTGTGTATGTACATGTGTGCACATGCACGTGGAGGTCAGAGAACAACCCCTGGTGTGGTTCCTTGGGCACTGCTAACCGCTAACCTTTTTTTTTTTTTTTCTCTGAGACAGAATTTCTCATTGGTTGGGAACTAGTTTATTGCCAGTGAACCCCAGGAGCCGCTTGTCTGGGCTTCCCCATGGCTGAGATTATAGGCCCCTTAACACTAGGCCAGGCCGTTTACCTTTTATTTTCCCTGTGGATTCTGGATGTTTCGGGGTATCTGGGTACCTCGGGTCCTCACACTCACAAAGCAAGCTTTTTGCCTAGCTCTGCCTCATTCCTCTTGGTCACAGGTCCCACCCTAGGGCTTCTCTTTTTCCACCACAGCGTCCCCTCTGACTTTAGCCATTCGGAATCCGTATTGTCCCGCCCCCAATGCTGGGCGGTCTGTCCCCTTTCCTTCTCCTCCGGAAGACTCTGGAGCCTGGAGGCCCCACAGCTGGGTTCTTCTGGAAGCTGCTAGGGAGAAACAAAGGCACCAGCACAGCAGGGGTTTCCGGTTTGCCCTGGGGCCAAGTCACTGCACAGGGCAGTGCTTCTGCTGTGGCCATTGGAAATGCTTCTAGGCTTTGTTTTCTGGGATGCACCCCATTCCCTCACACCCACCCCACCCCGCCCTCACTCTGTGCTTCTACCCTGGAGACAGCAGTTCTGAGATACACAGTGTGGCCTTGCTGGGTCCCCAGGTTCCCAGAACTGCCTTTTTAGGGTACCCTGAACACCCCTGATCAGAGATCTGGGTCCTCACCAGCCACAGATGACAGTGCCCAATGAGTTCAGTAGCAGGAGGTAGACTGGGCCATGCCTCATTCTGTCACTTTTGTCTTACTTTTAGGGTGATCTGGCTTTTTTTGTGGGGGACAGCGAGTTTCTAGCATGACTGCGAGATAGTTAGTTCCCTTGTCAGAGAAACCACTAAGTGTAGATAGTTGAGGGGAGAAAGTGTCCACACAGGCTGTCATTGAGCCAAAACAGGTGTCAGGTCTGGGGAGGAGCCGGTAAGGTAAGCCTGCCAGACCACAGCTGTGTACTAGATCCACGCTCCTCCCCCTGCTGCCCCCACATACCAATTTTTAAAACTCTGTTGAATTATGGAACATTTCCATACAAACCCAAGTTCTCTGGATCCTTTTAAAGAATTGAGAACTCAGCAAGGTTGCATGCGTCACAGGCTGCATGAGGTTGGCTCTCTAGGTTGGAATAGTGCCCGCCCCCCCCCAATCCCAGGAGCTATACTGGCTACAGGCCATCTGTTGTCACAGTGTTCTTGCCATTCAGGGAAACACTGGGGGGTAGGTCTGGAGCCCGGGGGTATCTTCCCAGGGTAGAGGCCGTAGGCAGGGAAGTCCCCTGAAGCTCAGACCAGCCTTGGACCTCCCCAGAAAAGACTACAACCCAGGCACCTGGCACCAAGTGCCACGCAGAGGCGTCTGACCAGCTGCCTGTATCTCAGTGGTGACACCGGCGGAGGTTGTTTGGGTTCCACCCTGTCTCTCCTGTTTGTTCTCTGGGCCTTACAATGATGTATTCCTCCCCACCCCCCATCCAGGACTGTGGGTGGATGGTGGAAGCTCTCTGCGGCCCAACCTTCTAGGGGCGGCAGGGGGCGCTCCTGGCCCATGAGAACTCACTCCAGCCACAACAAAAGCTGGGGTGTAGAACTCGGGCTCCAAACTGGGGTACACAGCTCAGACCTGGCATCTGGTTCCTGCCATGGTGTTACCTGGTCCTTTTTTCTTTGTCCTGCCCCACTAGTGGCTCTGACTATATGCATCTCCCCTCCCCCGCTATCTGCTGCTGTCTTTATGTTTTTCATTGCTCTGCCTCTGGATCATCCCTCTGCCTATTTTTTTTTTTCTATACAAAAGGAGTCTGTCCAGGGGCCCAGGGTCAGGAGATAGGCTTGCACTGAGTCTATAGGTACCAATGAGTTTGAGGCATGCTGGGACCTCAATCCCTGTGCAAAAAACCTTCAAATTGTAATGATTTTTTTGAGGAGAGGATCCAACTCAGAGCCCCTCACATCCTAGGCAAGGGTTCTCTACTGAACTGTATACTTAACCCCAAGTCACATTAATTTTTTTCTATTTTTTCACTTAACATGTATGTGCACATATGTAGACGTATGTGGAGGTCAGAGAACAACTTGTGGGAGTTGGTTCTCTCGTCCCATCATGTGGGTTCTGGGGATTAAACCCGCATCATCAAACTTGGTGACAAGCACCAACACTCACTAGCTGCATCAGTCGCCCTTAAATTACATTTAAACTTATTTATTTATTTATTTGTCATTATTACATGTGTACATATGATGCATGTGTGTGCGTGTGTGCATGACATGTCATAGTGCACACATGGAATGTGGAAGTCAGAGGAACAATTTCGGGAGTCAAGTTTTTTCCTTCCATCTTTACAAGGATCCAGGGATCAAATTCAGGTCACCAAGCTTGTGCAACCGGTGCCTTTGTCCTCCGTGCCAAGTCACTGGCACCCAGATCACGTTTTTTATACCACGGCATTGCTGAAGCCCTGCACACATTCCCCTTCCCATCACAGCCCACTCTAAGTGACACCCACCTTGAACCTGTTGGCCAGAGGAGGAGCAGACACCAGACTGCTGTAAGACTCCCCAAGAATTCCCTGAGGGGAAGTGGGTTTTCTGGGATCCGAACTGAGGTCAGAGATCACGAACCTTCCAACCGGTTTTCAGCGGAGGTTGCACACCCAGAGGCCCACTCCGGGTGTGCGGGTGTGCGCTCCGCAGCAGCTCCAGCCCTCCTGACAGTTGCAGTTACCCTCGGTCCCTGGGCTTGGCAGCCGAGACAGCACATAAGGCTGCTCAGTGAAGCTGTGCCCCTGTGTCACCTCTTACAGAGGGACAGATCCCCAACCTCAGAGGAGGGTCTCCCCAGGCCCCTTGTCCCAGACAAGGCTCCCTGCAGGCAACACTAGCAAGCACAGCAGCCCTGCGGGGCGGTTGCGGTCCAGCTGGCTTGGCTGCTGACTGCAGAAGGAATGCTTTGCTTTTGTTTCTGGATCACCAGCTGCTGCTTGCACAAGTGCAGCCGCTCAGCTGCTGGGGCTGGGCAGTCTGTGGCAGGTTTCCTCACCTCTCTGGGCCCAGTTCTCCCATCTGTGACCCAAGGGTGGGACCTGACTGGACCTTGACATTTGATGCCAGCCACAGTTTCTCTGGTGCCCTTGGAAGGAAAAAAAGAAAGAAAAGAAAACCTTTTACAACCCAAAGAATGAAATTAGCATCCTTTGGCAATTAATGCATTTTTCCCCCCAAGACTCAACTCTTAAACAAAGTTCTGAGTGTTTGACTTTGATTTTAAATAGGTGGCTGTCAGGAGGAATTACATGGCTCCCAAAGAAACACACAGACGTTATAATTAAAGAGATGCCAATCTTGACAGGTAGTCGGAGAAGAGGGGGACATAATGATGAGAAGGGAGAGGGGAGAAGGGTACTCTGAGCCCAGTGGGACAGGCCTGGCACGAGAGGTGGCCCTGGCACAACAGGACCGCACACCGCAAAGCCGTGGACTCTGCAGCGCTCCTGTCCACGACCGTTTCAGATCACAGCTCTGCAGAGGCAGGCTTTATTACCTGCATCAGAGTAGTGATCATTTACCTGATTTGGGCCACAAATTCATACACAATGCCACAAACACATCTTCCCCCAGCTCCAGCCTGAGATGAGCCACCAAAGACACCTGAGCGCCACCTGCTACCCAGCCTGAGCTCCACCTGCATGCAGCCCAGTCTAAACCCTGATTCCAATCAGTTTTAGCACTGTCCAATCCAGGCTGAGCCCAGCTCCTGACCTACACTAAATCCCATGCCCTAACCCTGAGGAGGCCCACACCTGGCCTAAGCTTGCCTCCTCCCCAACCCAGACTAGTCTCAGACTGACCCTGACCCTGGGCCAGGCTGTCCCAGCTGAACCAAAGCCAAACCCCCCATACATTGGGCATAAGATGAATGACTTTGGGACCAGAGCAAACCTCCCCTGGAGTAGGCTCTGAGCTGGACCAGCAGCTGGGGAAGGAAGGCCTAGAGGGTGCCTGGAGGAATAGAGAGCAGGGTGTGTGGCTCACAGAAGTGTGGAGGCATCGCCCTTCAGGTGCTCTGCCCAGGTTAGGGGACGAGGGGGGAGGGGGCTGAGGTGTTCCTCGCCACTGCCTGGGTGATCGTGACCTGTTTGAAGCAGGCGGCTGAGCAAGACTCCCTTCACCTGCATCTCACAGGTACTATGGATTGCCCCAGCCAGAGGCTGAGGTCCTGCTGCCATGAAGGCCTCAGTAGATGCGAGGGTCCTCCTTTCCCCCTCCAGGCTGCCATCTTCCCTCTCCCTGCCCCACCCCAGTTTCCCCTCTGATAGGCACCTCATTAGCAGAGTATCTGTAAATAACACCAAAGAGTTAGAGTTACAACAAGGTAGCTCATTAAAGCCACTTCGCTGTCTCACTTCCCAATTAGTGTTTCTGCAAGCAGCTGCCAAAGCTGCCTGTGACAGGGCACCTTGGTATGGCATGGGCCTTCTAGGGGGATCATCAGGGAGGCTGCAGACGACAGAGGCGACCCTTCGCCACTCTCCAGTCAGCACCCTGGGTTGTCATCAGGAATACCAGGAAGCTTGGGCACGAGCGTCCACCACGGGGAAGGTCGTCTGGATGTGGGCTTTGCTGAGAGGTCATCCCTCCACTGACCAGCACACTGGTCTGTTCCTGCGCTGTTCATGGCTCTGGAATTCTACAGGTCACGCTGACCAAACCCACTTGTGGCTGGAGAGATGGTTCAGTGGTGAGGAGCACTTCCTGCTCTTCCAGAGGGCTGGAGTTTGGTTCCCAGCACCCCCAAGGCAGCCCACAACCATGGGTAACTCCAGTTCCAGGGGATCTGACACTCTTCTGGCCTCTGTGGGCACCAGGCACATCTGACATACACAGACATACACGTAGGTAAAACACTCATACAAATACAGAAAACTCAAATAATACAAGACTCATAAGATGAATTTAAAAATCTTTTTAAAATCCTCACCTGTTTTGCGTCTCTCCCTGTAGCCTTCCTTTTCTTCACGGGTGACCCAAGGGCTTCCGCTGCAGCTTCTGGGGACAACTTTTTTCCCAGTGGGTGCAGAAGGCGTCAGTGACAGCACTGGAGAGAGTTTAAGTACAGAGAGGAGGAAAAGAATGTTCGAGAGAGGCCAGGAGACACAGGAAGTGATGTCCCAGGACAAACCAACTGGATTGCAATTGTTCTTTGCTTTCTCATACGCTAGGAAACAAAGTGAGAAGGCTTCGACTGGCTGGTCAACATGTCACAACTGCAGGGCGCTACTGCGCAGGCCAGGGCTGACTCCTCTCCAGAGCCTGTCCTTGGAGTGGGGCTGATGACAGAAGAGCTCACCTGTGCCGGCAGACAAGGATGAAGAGGGCCTCTAGTTCACGCTAACCTCTGCGCAGTCCAGCCCCGCCTCTGTCTTCCTCCAACTTGCTTCTGACCCCTGCTCTGCATGCCCCATTTTTCTTTTCTGCCTCAATTTGGGAGGGAAACCTCTCCCAATTTCTCTCCCTCTTTCTGAATCGATAGCTTAGCTGGGCAAGGCAGAAAATGAAATTTACACTCAATGGTTTCCATGGCAACCAGGGTGCTGGGCCGCTTTCTCCTGCTCTCGGGGGCACGTTCTTCCTGAGAGAAAGCAGGTATCAGAAGTCCACAGCCTGAGGACGGGGTGGGGTTTAAGCAGAACTGAGATCGAGCCCGACCCCCCCCCCCTACCTGCTTTTCTGGCTCTGTGTGTGAGGGAGAGTTGCCTTCCTTCCCCACCAGCTCAGGAGAACAAGCTTCAGGTGCCATTGCTCTCAGCTGACCAGAGTACTGGCTTCCCCACCTCTGGGTGCAGGTGGACATTGTGCTAGGTGCTGGAAGGTTTTTATGAAGCTGAAAGCCCATGTCTGCAGCCCCGGGCAGCCTGGGTGCATCTCATCTGAGTCTCTCTTTCTTAGCCTGAGCACTGATTTAAGGGGTGGACAGCGTCTACTGCTCAGGGGCAAAGCCCTCAGACCCTGGGGTGGAGCCTGGATGCATCAGGACTCAGTGTTGGCAGTTGTCCCACTGGCCGCTAGGCTAGGAGGTGGCCCTCAGGAGCCAGCCACCTGTTTGCACATGCCCTGCTTGTGTGGCAGGTGCTATAAGAGCTGTGGGGGCCCAGAGGAGGCAGCTGTAAAATCTGGGGTCAGGGTAGCTTCCTGAAGGAGGTGTGGGGCAGGCAGGACAGAAGGCCCTTTAGGCAGAGATTGCCAGGGAGAAGAAGTAAGTTTTAGACATCTGTGCAGAGGGGTGTGAGGTGGGCTGAGGTTCAGGCATGCTGGGTGGCACGCATCATCTCTGCCCACAAAGTATCCATTCTGCTTCCTTCCAGAACCCAAACTTCTCAAACCGTCCTCAAGTGCTTCTCCAGGGTTGGCACACTACCATGCTAAGTCTGTGAATGGGCACATAAACCAGTCTCAGCCAGTGAGAGACAAACTCTCACTACTCCAGTCTCAGCCAATGAGAGACAAACTCACACTACTCCAGTCTCAGCCAATGAGAGACACACTCTCACTACTCCAGTCTCAGCCAATGAGAGACTCACACTACTCCAGTCTCAGCCAATGAGAGACAAACTCTCACTACTCCAGTCTCAGCCAATGAGAGACTCACACTACTCCAGTCTCAGCCAATGAGAGACAAACTCTCACTACTCCAGTCTCAGCCAATGAGAGACTCACACTACTCCAGTCTCAGTCAATGAGAGACAAACTCACACTACTCCAGTCTCAGCCAATGAGAGACAAACTCACACTACTCCAGTCTCAGCCAATGAGAGACAAACTCACACTACTCCAGTTGTTTTGGTTTGTTTGGAGATGGGCATAGGCCCATTGGTCAGTAGCTCTTGTCCTGTATGTGCTACCTGGACCTCTTTGGTAGGAGGAGAGCTGGGAGATCCCAAACCTGAAGTTTGAATGTGCCTTTCTGGGAGCAAAGCCCTCCTGAGAAAGAGGCCACTGCAGAGGGACAAGTGTCATAGGATGGGTGGAGTCTTGGAGGAGCTCCTGCATCCACCCTGAAGCCCAATGTTTTCCTGTCACGGTATGTCTCTTTAGCTTCATTCATGTTCCTGGGATCCAGGACTAGGTCTTCGGCATTGGAAAGAGGTCTCATTAGACTGGAGGGCAGAGAGGGTAGCAGACACCAGGCCACAGGACCACAGTGAGGGGCTCCAGATGTTTATAGGCAGTGTGAACACGGCCAGTCTGGGCTTTGTGAGGGCAGCAGAGGAAGGAGTTTGGTGAGTGAACACAGGTAGGCAGATCTGACTTCAGGCAAGCTGTGTTACTTCAGACAGCTGCTGCGGCAGATCACCTCAAACCCTTAGCTTCAAATCATCCAGCTTAATCTCTGAAGTTCTGGAGGCCAGGGCTGAAGTGGGCCCACAGACCCCATCACACTGTCAGCTGAGAGACTTCCTGCACAGGAGCCCTGGCTGTGGCCCTCACCTTGGTCAGTGTTCACAGACCGTCTACTCCTGGTCTTGAAACGCCATCACCCTCTTCACTCCTGTGGCTCTGACCTTGGCTTCCATCTTTGGATCTTTCCTCTCTGATTCTGGCCTCTAAGACGCCCCTTAACGTAGCCTTGGTCATATGGAAAGGCCAGGACAGCCTGCTTGGCTCAAGATCTCAAATGCTTAAATTGTCAAGTGAGCAGGTCCAGGAATTGGGATGTGGACATCTTTGGTTGCCATTATGCTACTGATCACATGGGAAGTGGGGCTGGAAGGCAGCAGTGGGCAGGAGATCCAGGGAGGGCCTGAGCATAGAGGGGTTTGTTTTTATTTCTGTTTTTATTTTTTGGTATTTCGAGACAGGGTTTTCTGTGTAGGCTTGACTGTCCTGGAACTCACTCTGTAGACCAGGCTAGCTTTAAACTCAAAGATCCACCTGCCTCTGCCTCTCGAGTGCTGGGATTAAAGGTGTGTACCACCACTCCCGGCTTGCATAGAGGGTTCTATATTTTATAGTTTGGGCACTAACTTAAAGTCCAGCCCTAAATCCCTAGGGGAGTGGCTCTCTGAGGCCACTGCCTCCAAGGTGGCCTTGGATGAAGCCCTTGCTGAATCCTGCCTTCCACATTCCTGTCTCTCTCTACTGGGTCTTCTGGGATCATCCTGGTGACCCTTACACTAGACCCCTGCCTTGGGTGGCAGTGAGAGATCCAGAATGGGTGAGACAACCCAGACACTGCCCCCGACAGCCCCATGGCAATCCTCTTGCCTCTCTGTTCAGTGCCAGCTTCCTGAGAACACCAGGGACAGTCCCTGTGGGGCAGGCCCTACGGCTGTGCTCTGACTCCTCTGCTGGGGTGGCCAACAGCTTCCTTAGTGTCTCTCCCGCTGTGTAGCTGAGGCACACAGGCAGTGAGGGCGAAAGCTGAGGACGCACAGTGGTGCAGGATAAAGAAGAAAACTTAATATAAGCAAATCGTGGCTGGACTTGAAATGGGTGTGTTTAACCAAGGGGGTCATGGCCTTGTTGATCTTTACTGTCACCATGACATTGTGCTGTCTTTGTGGCTTTCAAGGATGTAACTTACATCTGGGTGGTAATTTTCCTTCTAAACCTACTCTATATGTAGTCTGTGAGCCCTCACTTTCCTTCCTTCTCCTTCCCTAGCTATTGCAATCAGTGTCTGGGTGAATATCCATCGATGACATTTAAAAGGCTAATGTCTTTTTGAGTCTTCAAAGGGCACTACCGAGAGAATAAGAGACAATTGTGACCATTTGCCTGGTCTTCCTCATATCCTCGGCCTGGGAGTTAGAGCAGGGAAACCCCCACCACATGGGCTCCTGAGCTGCAATGGAAGGTCCTGTGATGAACACTGGGCTTGAATAACAAAGAGGATGACATAAAACAGCCAGGCGAGGGCAAGGCCTGGTATTGACATCCAAGTTCTTTCTACTGTAGAGGTGCCATGTCCCCGTGAAGAGAGACCTAGACGCCTCAAGCAGCTCTGTGACTCAGATGCAGGAGCTACTGAGTGATTGGCATGGCCTTCCTGAGAGGCTGCTGTATGTGGCCTCCCGCTCTGCAGATGACCTTAGGCACACAGGTAATGCACGGCCTGTGTTAGCATGCCCATCCCAGAGGACACTGCTTCTCTCCCTAGCCAGCTGCCTCCGGGTGGGTGTGTCCCAACACTCTAGAACAACACAGAGATGGAATTTCTGATTTGAAATCCCAGTCACCAAGGTCTTAGTCCATTTTCTGTGGCTATAGCAGAATGCTGCAGGCTGGGTAGTTTATGGAGAACAGATAATTGTTTATGTGGCGGTTTGAATGAGAATGGCCCCCACAGGCTCAGATATTTGAATACTTGGTCACCAGTTGGTGGCAATGTTTGAGTAGGTTTAGGAGGTGTGACCATGCTGGAAGAGAATTTGCAGTCCCTCTTTTTGCTTCCTGCTTGTGGTTTAAGATATGAATTCTCAGCTTCCGGCTCCAGTCACTGTTCCCGCTGCTTGTTCCTCGAATTCCCACTATGATGGCTCCCATCCCCTTGGAACCATAAACCCAGTAATGCTTTGTTCTATAAGTTGCTTTTGTCATGGCAAACACCATAGTTTCGCAACCATAGGACAGTGACTAAGACAGACGTTTGTACCGGGGAGTCAAGGAATGGGTGGGTTATTGCTGTAACAGGCTTGCTATTTTTTTTTTTTTTGAAATGTGGGTAGAAACTTTGGACTAGGAAAATTGTTAATGCTGTAAGTGGAACTTAATGGGCCATCTTAATAGGAGCTTGGGAGACAGTGGTGCTGAAAGCCAGGATGCTTTCCAGAGGTTTCAGAGGGGAGCGATTTTATCAACTGAGCTAAAGAGAGTTCTTGTTGTATTTTCTCAAAATTGAGTCTGCTTTCTGCCATGTCCTAAAAAACTTTCCTGTGGCCACATTGGAAAGTAATGAATGAGTTTCTTTGGTAGAGGAGATTTTAAGACGTCCTGATACCGATTCTGCCACGCGGCTATTAGTCACCATTCTCCTTCAGGTCTACAATGCAAAATAACAACTTGGACAAAAAGAAATACCAAATGTACCCTTTGAAGAGAACAAGAGAACCAGGTAATTTAACGCTGCAGCTGAAAGAGATAAGGAGATTAAGGTGAGGCCTAATCTGCCGTGGAAACAAAGGGAGGGTGCCCTCGTGAGGAGACCCCCCCCCCCACCAGCTAAGCTTCCAACCTGTGAAACAGCAGAAGGTGTTTTCTGTTCCTAGAGAGGAACAGCGATGGAAGCTGCTGGGAACGTGACTCAAGAGGCCAAGGATCCACCCAAAGCTGGCAGTCAGACTTGGCCATAATGTCCGCATGGTGCTGGCTTAGAGCCATGAAGGATGTGTGAGGACAGGGGCTGCGGAATCTTCCTTCATGGTCTCAGAGAGATGGTGAGGCCATGTGATACGTGGCAGGTCACTTCCTGCATGGAGACCCTGAGAGGCCTTTGTTGAGACTGTGGAAGTCAGGCCTAGCTTGTTGTGGAGAACCCAAGATGTTGGAGCTGTCAGAGCTTTGTAATGTCTGTCAAGGAGAGCCAAACATGGAGTAGAACGAGCCTGGGAGAGGGAAATACGTTACAGACAGCTATTACCCCCAAAGGACAGTGTTGGTGACAATGTCTTAAACGGAAGGATCCTGACCAGGGAAAACAGGATTGTTAACAAAAAAGAGACTAGCTTCAGTGTTCCTCAGGAATCACCTCATACCCCCTTATCTTCCAGGGACCTCACAAAGGACCTCCCTTCATCCATGCTAAAGGTTGCTACCTCAGGCAGGGGCACCCAGTTCAAAGACCACAACCCTACTGACTGTTGTATGACATCCTCTGACTTTTCTGCCATTCTGCTTCTCTCGGCACCGCACCCCTGAGAGACAGCTGTGACGGTGATTCCCCAATCAACCTTCTTTCTAGCAGCCATGGAGTGGTCCAGGTCAGTGGTTCCCTGAGCCCTGACTTGAAGCAGCCCGGCTGGCAGGCTGGCGCCCTCTAAGCTCTTTGATACTGGACATGGAGCTACAGAATTTGGAGTTTTCGCTGCTGGGCTTCAGTCTTGCTTTGGTTCAGTATTTCCTTACCACACCCCTAGTCCTTCCTTTTGGAATGGCAATATATGTTCTATGTCTTTGTATGTTGGAAGCATGTAATTTGCTTTGAATTTTTAGGGAGTTGCAGTTTAGAGACTGCCTTGAGTCTCAGAAGAGACTTTGGACTTGTAAACAGTGTTTTGAAAATGTTAGACCATGGGGACTTTTGAAGTTGGACTAAATGCATTTTGCATTAGGATATGGCCATGAGACTATGAAGGTCAGAGAATGAAATGTAATGGTTTGAATGAGAAATCTCACCCTCAGTTGTAGACATTTGACTACTTGGTCCCAGTTGGTCGTGCTGTTTGGGGGTGGGCTTCTCTGGAGGAAGCGTGTCAGTGAGAGTGGGCTTTGAACTTTCAAAATTACAACCCATCCCCAGTTCATTCTCTTGCATCATTAAGTTTGATCCCTCAAAACCTGTGTTAAAAAAAAAAAAGTGGGCATGGGGCATAGACTTCTAATGATAACAGTGGGGAGGGGCAGGCAGGAAGGAAGGAAAAGAAAATGCTGGTTCCTATTTGGGCTTTGGCAAACCCCATCAGAGTCCATGTTTGCCGATTATTTCTTCCCTTCACCATGATCCAGAGAGGTTTAGTAACCTGTTTAAGAACACACAGCTGCAAAAGCTGGAACTCTTCCCTGAATCCGCACTCACATTGAAGTGTGTATGTGGGATGGGCCTCCAGGGTCCACACTTGTGTTGACACCCTCTGGGGTCTGAAGCTCCCTCTTGACACAGTCCTAGTTGTTGGTCGGAGTGGGCCCCTGGTCTGTCTCCTGTGGTAGCAGCAGCAATTTCGGCTGCAGACGGAGCGTGGAGGATCTTGTGGACCACTGGACTCCGTGTTAGACTCCGCTAATTGGTTAAATAGATTCTTCTACATGTGCAGCGTTGAGCTTTCTGCTTCGATAAGACGTAATATTAATTTTAATTAAATCTCTGAAAGCTTGGCCAAATATTTCCATTTTCTGAACATGTTCCTTGATCTTGGTATCTTCCCCTGAGACAGGGTTGCTGAGAAGAGCCATCCTCTGGGGGACGTGGCCTGGACATGGTAGGAGAGATGATGGGAGGCAGAAAAGGAAGTTGGGAGTGCCAGTTGGGAGGGACCCCTGTACTCCGGGGCCTCTTCTCCTGTCCTACCCTGCTATCTCCATGTTCACTTTAACAAGAAACCTTGAAACCCTACGTGGAGTTATCACAACCAGGCTGGATGATTAGCAGGTTATCAGGCTATGGAATTGCCAAGCCTGGATCAGGATCCACCTCTCTGCAAAGGTATGATGCTCCAGTTCCCAGCCCGAGTGCCCCACGCATCTCATTCCTTGTTGCTGGGATGTGATTAGACAGGATGAGGATGCCAACCTGACTGCAGCAATTTACCATTCCATTTCAGAACTTAGCTGAGAGGGGAGGAGGCCCCTCTGGGTCAGGAGTTATGGAGAACATTCTATGGAGAGGCCAACAGAACAAGGGGATGAGGGAACAGATGCCAGCCAAGTCCGGTCCAGCTTCCTGTCCCTCTGGTGGCCCAGCCACTTGCCCCTTCTGACCGTTTCCTGAAGGGCCTCCTGGGCCTTCACCTGGCTGGCTCGGGCAAGAACCTCCTATCTCCTCTGTGGCACTTTAGCTGGTTCTGGCAGCCTCATTTGGGCTGGGTCCCTCGCCCTAGAGGCTGGCCCATCCTGCCCTTGATGGAAGATCTGACCCTCACTTCAACCTTGGGCCCAGACCAGATACAGGAAGTAGTCAAGGTCACAGAAACCTCCCAGGTGACGCTGTATTTGCCATTTGCCTCATGCACACGGCACCCATGCCAACTCACAGTCTTCTGCAGAGAAGCGAGTGACCGTCTATCGAGAGGGCTCCAGCAGTCACACGCAGGAGCAACCTGGTGTTCACTGTGGGCAGCACGAGGGTGGAATGATTTTTTTGTATTTTATATTTATTTGTTTTATGTGTATGGGTGTGTTGCCTGCAGTTTGTCTGTGTACTGTGTGTGTGCAGTGTCCTTGGAGACCAAGAGAGGGTGTCAGATGCCCTGACACTGGAGTTATAGGTAGTTGTGAGCAGACATGTAGGTTCCGGGAATGACTTAGGTCCTCTGCAAGCCAGTGTTTTAAACCACTAAGCCATCTCTCCAGCCTGGTGGTGCAACATTTGCTTGTAGAATATTTTTCCGAATTTCTGCACTTTCTAAAGTGAGCAGACTTTATTTTTGTAAATAGAAAAAAAATATACATATTCATCGTATGTTTGAAAATTAGCCGCAAGTGTAAAATATTGTAAGAATATGTAGAATTTCCAAGCAGATACCCTCAGCTTTACCTCCGGGAGAGGATGAGGCATTCGGTAGCCTCTTCAAGGCCAGATAGATCCAGGCAATTGTGTTGCTCAAAGGGCAGAACCAGGAAACTCCTAGACTAGCTGCTCTCTGTCCTAATTGTGGTTTTATAGTTAGTTAGAACTGGTTTCCATGTTTTCGGCTGTCTGTCTGTTCCGGTTTAAGACTTTTTGTCTCTTTCTTTCCTCCTTTTTCTGCCTGCCTTCCTTCCTTCCTTCCTTCCTTCCTTCCTTCCTTCCTTCCTTCCTTCCTTCCTTCTTTTCTTTCTTTGAGACAGGGTTTCTGTGTGTAGCTCTGGCTATCCTGGAACTCACTCTGTAGACCAGGCTGACCTCGGACTCACAGAGATCCATCTGCCTCTGCCTCCCGAGTGCTGGGATTAAAGGCGTGCGCCACCACCTGCTGCCTGGCATCCGACTTTTGGTCTTTTCTTATTGCTGCTCTAGTTCCTTCTGTGCTGTGTCAATCCTGCAATAGATGTTCTGCACATTTCTTCGCTATCTGCCATTTCTGCCAGAAAGTTGCTGATGGCATATTTTCCTATGCAGAATTTCCCTTCTTTTTCTTTTAAATTAATTTTAAAGATCATCACCATCATTATTCAGTTACGGTCTTCTGTAGTCCAGGCTGGCCTTGCGTTTTTCTCACCTCTGCCTGCCAAGTGCTGAAGTTACTCGTCAGCACCACAATGTTGGCCCGACTTTGAAATTTTCATTTTTTGTCACCAAAAAGGGAAGGAGCCTTTCCTGCTCTGAATTTTCTCAGTTTGTGCCAACTTTACTATACTGGTTGACTGGTTAGTTGGTTAACGTTGCTGGGGATGGAGCCTAGGGTCTCATGTGTGCCAGGCCGGTGCTCTCCCTCTGAGCTCGTTAGCAGAGTTCACTGCTGTGCACTCTGTGAAGCTGACGGCCAGCGTGCACATGTTCAAGGCCCCTGTGAGTCCCCCAAACTGTATGTTTTCTGAGCTGTTTGTTGTCGTTTTTACCATTGCTCTAAATCCGGGTTATTTTGTACCCCCACATAAGTGTAAGGGGCCCATGTGTGTAGGTCTTCAGTGAGGTCCCCTGGAGGCGGATTGCTCTTACACTGAATTAACTCATTAATGATGCTGTTTACTTATTGGACACCAGGGACTCACACTGAGTTAATTATTTATTTACAGGGCCCCAGAGGCGAGTGTTGAGCTTATGATCTCTCTCCACATCGTGGCTGTTATAATTCTTACTAGGCATTTTCTTCTTTTATATTTATTTTCTCCCTCCTCATGCCCACGGTCTGGGCATGTGCTCATTGTCTTGATAAGTGTCTTTGGATAGCTATTTATCTTTATAAGATAAATAGTCTGGTTTTGCGTCAAGTGCAATAGAGTTCATCTCAGTCATCTAGTGTTTTAAGGTTGGTTCAGATGGTGGTTCACGTGGCTCCCAGCAGCTTCGGAGTCGCGCTGCTTCAGAGTCTTCAGACGAAAGATGTTTTGTGTGAGTTTCCTTGCTCTCCTGTGGGTTTCAGTTTGTGGACTGGGAACCACAGCACCAGTTGTCGATCCCACTGAAGACAAGGGCTTCAGCTCCTTTATCTCTGCCTGTTCCGAGGGGAGGGGGTTATCTATCTGTCTGTCTGTGTATCTCTCTCTCTCTCTCTCTCTCTCTCATCTATCTATCTATCTATCTATCTATCTATCTATCTATCTATCTATCTATCATCTATGTATCTATCATCTATCTATCTATCTATCTATCCATCCATCCACCCACCCACCCATCTATCATCTATCTATCTAATCTATCTATCTATCATCTATCTATCCATCCATCCACCCACCCACCCACCCACCCATCTATCATCTATCTATCTATCTATCTATCTATCTATCTATCTATCTATCTATCATCTATCTATCATCTATCTATCTATCATCTATCTATCTATCTATCCATCCATCCACCCACCCACCCATCTATCATCTATCTATCTAATCTATCTATCTATCATCTATCTATCTATCTATCTATCTATCT